>NC_138981.1:24500291-25700291 GCF_964341445.2 Mesoplodon mirus | reverse complement strand
CATATAAGCGATATCATATGATATTTGTCTTTCTCTGTCTGACTTACTTCACTTAGTATGATAATCTCTAGGTCCATCCATATTACTGCAAATGGCATTATTCATTCTTTTTAGGCTGAGTAATATTCCGTTGTATATATGTACCACAGCTTCTTTATCCATTCTTCTGTCAATGGATATTTCGGATGCTTCACTTCTTGGCTATTGTAAACAGCACTGCAGTGAACATTGGGGTGCACATATCCTTTTGAATTATGGTTTTCTCCAGGTATATGACCAGGAGAGGGATTGCTGGATCATATGGTAGCTCTATTTTTAGTTTTTTAAGGAACCTCCATACTTTTCTCCATAGTGGCTGTACTAATTTACATTCCCACCAACAGTGTAGAAGGGTTCCCTTTTCTCTACACCCTCTCCAGTATTTATTGTTGTAGAGTTTTTAATGATGGCCATTCTCACTGGTGTGAGGTGATGCCTCATTGTAGTTTTTTTTTTTTTTTTTTTTGCGGTACACGGGCCTCCCACTGTTGTGGCCTCTCCCGTTGCAGAGCGCAGGCTCCGGATGCGCAGGCTCAGCGGCCATGGCTCACGGGCCCAGCCGCTCCGCGGCATGTGGGATCTTCCCGGACCGGGGCACGAACCTGTGTCCTCTGCATCGGCAGGCGGACTCTCAACCACTGCGCCACCAGGGAAGCCCCTCATTGTAGTTTTGATTCACGTTACATACATTTTCTCTTTCCTGTTGAACTTCCAACAAGTTGCTGATGTTTGAAAAGAACTGAGGCTGTAGCTAATGTGAAAATATATAAAATTTAGGAATTATAATTAAAATAAAAGGAAAAGTTTTAAATGCATTACAGTTGCAATAGCTCAGTAGCTATTGCTGATCCCCTATCATCTGTAAATCAGTGTGAAGCAGACTGTGGAGGCTGCAAAGATGAGGAAGCTGAGTCCCAAACTCTCAGGAAGTAAGCAGTATAATGGTAGACAATGACATATGCAACTAACTCTACATAAACAGAAGACTATTAAATAGAAACAAAATAAAACAGCAAAATACTAAAACAATTGGTTTGGGGGATTGAACATTTCCAAAATAATCCCAGCCTTGTATATAAAGTAGGGACTCCTTTAAATTACAACTGATAAAGGTTAAGGAATGAAACAAGCCATGCCACCAAGGGCAGATTCTCAGCGAGAAGGCTCATTTTGTCATTATTGTTGTTTTTTAAATTCGTTTTGTCCAACTTAACTTTCATTTTTATAATCTAAGCTAAAAAGGCAGAACAGTACTCCTTCAAAGATGAATCAAGAACATATTCCTAGTTTCTCTATTTTTTTTTGTTGCATCCTGTTTCCAGTGCTACTCTTCACCATCTAGAACACAATGTATGCTCACAGTTTGCAATGAACATATATTGCAGTATGAGGGAATTTGCCATTACTAATGTTACATGCCAAAACATAGACCTTATATCCCAGGGCTTGAAGATGCTACTGAGCCCTGATTTCTAAGAGAAGCAGGTCTATTTTCTGCTGGGTCCGTTCTACTTCTATTTCATCTGTCTTGGAACCCACTTGCCATATCGATTTCCTTGAGATCTAATTTGGCTGAAGTCATGAACAATCCTATTGTTCACTTTTATTAAATAATTTATCATTTCCTTTTATAATTGCTGACATGAGAATTCATTCATTCTTCATTCTGCATACACTGAGTGCCTTTTATGTCCCAGACAGTGTTCTCTGAATGAGAAATACAGTATTGAGTGAAACCAACAAAGATGCTGCCTTTCCAGAAGTCACAAAGGCAGGGCACAAACAATAGCCCTCAAAACAACAACATTAATAGCTGAATAAAATTCCAGGTAGTGATAAGTAATTTGTATTAAAACATAGCTGAATAAGGTTCTAGAGGATGACATTACGGATTTTGATATGATGCTCAGGAAAGGCTGCTGAGAGGGGACAGCTTGAGACTGGAATGAAGTGCAGGATGTAGCCCTGTGACCTTCTGGAGGGAAAGAATTCCCAGGAGATCTGATGAAAGGCCCTACTAGGAGGAAGTCTTTGGCATGTAGGAGGAGCAGCAAGGGACCAGGTGGCTGAAGTGCAGTGAGTGAGGCAGAAAGGCTACGAGTTGAGGACAGAGAGTTAGTCAAGGACCAAATCTCATTAACCCTTTCTTTCCCTAAGCTAAAACCGTAATCTCCATTAACATTTCCAGAGTCCCATGACACTCTCCCATTGCACCTACCCTCTCAGGCCTTGCCCTGGCTTTGCCTGTTTCGTCCTCTCCTCTTTAGCTTTTGCTGTAAAGATACTTCTAATCATCCTCCCTCTTCCTGCGTGCATCGGTGTGATTTGTTTGTGAAATAATTAGGAACAAATATAATTGTATTTGTCAAGAGATCTTACATATGGGATATATATAAAGTTCACCTTTATAGCAGGAAATTGTTTAAGGTGAAGACATAGAAGGGTGTTAGAAATAATCTGAGGGCTCATGCAGGGGGCAACAAATCTCTGTGAGAACAAATGCCAAACTAAAAAAGAATATATTTCATAATCAGGGTCTTAAAATACAAAGAAGGTGGTGGGGAAACTCCACCACAGGTGAAGAAACCACTCGGGTCTGTTTTCCTGTGGCTATGACCGATGATTATCACTTCACACATGAGATCACACTCAGTGAAAGGGCAAACACATTGATCCAGATGCTTCAAAATGGACAAGATTTCAAAATCACATCCATATCATAATTTCTTGAGAAGCCCCTGTCATTTCCAATCATCAGCCTCTGAGGAATGCTAAGTGGCTCTAACATCATTAATCCTTTGATCCAAGAGGTAGAGGAAAAAAGTGATGTCTAATACTGCCGTTTCACTTTATATATTCTATGGTTGCTATTCTTTCTTTAGGTAAATAGTGAGGGTGGGGAACGAATACAAAGAAAAAAGAAAAGAATAAAACTTAAAGAAACCTATTCTTTGTCCTCCCCCCACCCTTTTTTTTTTTTGGTCCATAAATAATTTCTGGAGAAAATTATATGTTACAAGGAAATGCATTACAAAACTTAATTAGGGTTTTTAAAATTCAAACCCAGCATATTAGTTTACTTAATTTATATGGGGAATAGGAAGCTCTAGCTCAAAGGAAACAATTCAGTTTGTAGCCTGCTCTCCAGAAGAGGGTAGGCCAAGCCACGTGTACCCTTAAGTTTAACCAGCACTCATACTAATATTAACTATAGCCCCTTCTAGCTCTGGCTGCTAAGGTCACCTAGGAATTGTTCTTCGTGATAGCATTTCCACCTGAGCCTTCAAGATCCAGATTTGTCTCAGCCTGAGGTTCGTAAGAGAGCAGAATGACCTACTCAGAAATAGTTTAGGTAATCAGAATGATCTAAAACTTTAACCTCAATCTTTTATGAACTCCCTGGTAGTTGACTAAGCTCTATCTACCCTGGCTTTCCTTTGTTTCTTGGTCTTACAAAGCATTGTCCAATCTTAAGGACATCTGTTTGGATGCCCTTTCCTAAGATATCCTATGTTTAGCTCAGTTAAATATCATTTCTTCTGGGAAGCCTTCTGGTATCAACATATATAAATAACACCCTCCATGCCAATTCTTTCTACCACATTATTGTACTACCCCATTATATTTCTTTCACTGTATCACTATTCAAAATTAACTAGTTTATTTACTGGTTTTCTATTTTTATCTGTTTTCATCAACTAGAATGCAAGCACCATGATTTTTAGCTACATTATTTTCTTGTTACTCTAGAACAGTGCCTGCTACATGCACCATTTAATAACCATTTTTATACTTCCATTTAAAAACTATCGCAAAATTATAGAAAGGTTGTAAGGAAAGGATAAAGGATGCCCATATATCCTTCAACCAGATTCATCAGTTTATAACATCTTGTCACATTTGTTTTATCACTTTGTTCTAAACATGTCTGTCTATCTACCTACCTACCTATCTACATATATATATATTTCCTAAGAACATTCTCATACATAACCTCATTGTAGGTAGCAAAGTCAGAAAATTTATTATTTTAAGTAGTTTCATTAGCTAATTTAATTTCCACATTCAAATTTTATAATTGTCATGAAATATTATCTTAGCATATTAAAATTTTCTTCTGATGTAGGATCCAATCCCTAGTTAACTGTTGCATTTAGTTGTCATGTCGTTAGTATCCTTTAATATGGAATGGTTTCTTGGCTTTTCTTTGTCTTTCATGACCATGAAATTTTTTAGGAGAATGTTTATATAGGAGTGTAATTATTTTGTAGAATACCAATAACTGTTTTCTGGAATTTGAATATATGAATTCTGACTGCTGTCTAGAATTGCCCCTATATGAAAATTCATGAGAATTGAAAATGTGTAAAATTTTCAAAACTTCACTCAGTCCATTCTGAGATTAAGAATAAAATCGGTACTAAACCATACTTTGGGAGAGTCCCAATTTCTTGTCTTCCAATGTTTTTAATTTCCATAACTAAATAAATAATCTCAACAGATTTCCTGAATTTTTGTATTATGCTAACATAAGGTATACTATGAAAATTTAACTAAGCTATTACAATATATTTTATCTGGAACCCTTTTAAGGAGCATACATCACTGAGTATATCAATCTCTTTAAAAATCAAGGCTTTACTAGCTTTATTTTCCAGTTTCATGTTCCACAATTACCCTTGTTTGATCAAAAAAGCAAAGGAGACATTGTCTGACTTTAGATTTACTTTCAATAAAGTTTTGAGAATGGAGGTTGCCATGTACCAATGTATCACTCTTCAAAGGAGAAAATCAAAATAGGCTGTGGAACAAAAATCAATTAACAATCTCAGATTTTAATATTTTTGGAAGCCCAGTACAAGTATATCATGTCCTTGCCATTATATCTACTTATCTTCTATAAAGAAGTTGGCTGAATACTCAGTTTAAAAAAATTCATTCAAACAACTGGAAGCTAAGAATTATCACCTTGTTTCACAAATGATTAATAGCCTCAGCGTCAAAAGGTCCTTAAAAAATCTTGTACCTCTATTAAATTTTTCTCCTATCCGATGGGAAAATCAGCCTCATCTTTTCAGTCTATTCAGTGGTTCCCAGCGCTGGATATTTATTGGAATAAGTTGGGGTACTTTGAAGAACTAACAAATCTTGAGCTATCACTACTGATTCTGATATAATTGGTCTGGAGTGGACCCTTAATAATTGGTATTATCTTAAAAGAACTTCACGTGCTTCTAAAGTGCAACCAGAATTAAGAATCACTCATCTGAACCAAAGAAATTGCCACCACTCAGTGACATCAGTCAAGTAGAATGCTGAAATATCTTCCAATCTGATAGCCCTGTTCCTTATATTGGTAGAATATACTCATCCTTCCCCTTGGTGACAAATCAACATCTCTGGCTGATTCTAATCATATCTTTTTATTTCATTTAGATGCAATGGATTAAGGCTCTTGACTAGAATAAACTGGACTATTATGTTAGATTAATTTGTGACTAAGGAAACCTAAAACCATGCTGTCTAATTTTGTCAATGCCATTACCTTAAACCGTGGAGTCGATTATACCTCTTATATCCCTTTATGTTAAATATTTGATCATTTGTCTGATTCCTTCTTTAGGCATCACCGTGGTCTTTTATTGCCATGTCTCACTTAAGTAAAAGATTTTCAGCTGTATAGAAAACAAAAGAATTTGATTAATCACCAAATAATGAAAGAATGTCATAGATTATAAAACTGTTCAAGAGATCCTTATATAGTCAAGTCATTTATATATCCTCTTTTTATTTAGACTCTACAAATATCGATGTTATAATGCAAACAGTTACTAAAAAAAAAAAAAAAAAAAAAAAAAAATGTCGGTGTCATCTGACCTCTTTCCCCCAATTGAATCCGGGCATTTGAACTACCCATTTCTGAGCTCATCAATGGTACTTGAATGTCAGATGCATCCTATTTAATCAATAACTAAGCCTTCATTAGACTCAATGAGCTGCTGATATGTACCTTTACATATTCAAAATCTGTCCCTCAGTATAGAATCTAACTGGACCTTTATCAAATGAAAAAGTCAAGTCCGGCTTCCCCTTGGCAATTATATTAACTCCCTCAGATTCTCATTAACTAAACCATATGATTACTGCACAAAGAATGCTTAGAGGAAAAAAAAAGTGACCTCAGTGTATTATATTATAATCTTTAAGAAGACTTAGTAGTGGGCATTAGTTATAGAGACGCAAGGAACATGACAGCTTATTGATTATGCAAATATGTTCCCTGCATTTATTTAAAACAAACCAATTAGTGCAAGGTTGGTCTCTTTCTTAAAGGGCCAGATAGTTACAATTTTAGGCTTTGCTGGCTACATAGTCTGCCACAACTATTTAACTCTGCTGTTGTAGTGGAAAAGCAGCCACAGGCAGTATGTAAAGGAACAGCTATGGCTGTGTCACAGTAAAAGCTTGTTTACAGAAACAGGTGGCAGGCTGTGAGTTATAGTTTGCTGACCCCTTAATTAGTGGAGCAAAATGTTTCCTGTGTATAATATACATACGCATATATGTATATATGTTTTTGTTTATAAAATGAAATTGAGTACCTCTTTTAGTAAATTGAACACCGTGAAGTAAAGCTACAAGAGATGTGAGTGAATTTTGTATATATTTGAAGCCATCACATTTTTTATTTTTAACTAGCATGTCATGTTAGAAGACGTAAGACAGAAACGCTCTATCCATGCCTCCTTTACTTAAGTAAACTCTTCTCTGAACATATGCGGTATAGTTTTTCCTAAAGGAAATCAATTAAAAAATTAAGCTATTCATTAACTCAGCACACTTTAAGTAACTAAGTAAATAAATACTCTTCTGTTTGTTTGGCTGGGTTCTTGGACGTGAGATACTTCACGCTGTCCTGACAGAGTTCATCATCTCAGAGAAGACACCAGAGGTCAGGTTTTAAGAGACCTTCTTTCATGTGTTTGTTGGCAATCTGTATATCTTCTTTGGAGAAATGTCTATTTATGTCTTCTGCCCATTTTTGGATTGGGTTGTTTGTCTATTTGATACTGAGCTGCATGAGCTGCTTGTAAATTTTGGAGATT
Source organism: Mesoplodon mirus (assembly GCF_964341445.2). Taxonomy (NCBI): domain Eukaryota; kingdom Metazoa; phylum Chordata; class Mammalia; order Artiodactyla; family Ziphiidae; genus Mesoplodon; species Mesoplodon mirus. Next base: position 25,693,146 of record NC_138981.1, on the reverse strand, counting down.
AATCCTTTGTCAGTTGCTTCATTTGCAAATATTTTCTCCCATTCGGAGGGCTGTCTTTTCGTCACTAATCATTAGAGAAATGCAAATCAAAACTACAATGAGGTGTCACCTCACACGGGTCAGAATGGCCATCATCAAGAAATCTACAAACAATAAATGCTGGAGAGGTGTGGAGAAAAGGGAACCCTCTTGTACTGTTGGTGAGAATGTAAATTGATGTAGCCTCTATGGAGGATAGTATGGAGGTTCCTTAAAAAACTAAAAATAGAACTACCATACGACCCAGCCATCCCACTACTGGGCATATACCCTGAGAAAACCATAATTCAAAAAGAGTCATGTACCACAATGTTCATTGCAGCACTATTTACAATAGCCAGGACATGGAAGCAACCTAAGTGTCCATTGACAGATGAATGGATAAAGAAGATGTGGCACATATATACAATGGAATACTACTCAGCCATAAAAAGAAATGAAATTGAGTTATTTGTCGTGAGGTGGATGGACCTAGAGTCTGTCATACAGAGTGAAGTAAGTCAGAAAGAGAAAAACAAATATCGTATGCTAACACATATATATGGAACCTAAAAAAAAAGAAAAAATGGATCTGAAGAACCTAGGGGCAGGACAGGAATAAAGACGCAGACGTAGAGAATGGACTTGTGGATGGGGAGGGGGAAGGGTAAGCTGGGACAAAGTGACATATATACGCTACCAAACGTAAAATAGATAGCTAGTGGGAAGCAGCCACATAGCATAGGGAGATCAGCTTGGTGCTTTGTGACCACCTAGAGGGGTGGAATAGGGAGAGTGGGAGGGAGGCTCAAGAAGGAGGAGATATGGGGATATATGTATACGTATAGCTGATTCACTTTGTTATAAAGCAGAAACTAACACAATATTGTAAAGCAATTATACTCCAATAAAGATGCTAACAATTTTTTTCATGAGATAAAAAGTTAAAGTAGACTACATATATAAAAATATGATCAATAATCATTAGAATGCTATTAAATATTGAAAACAGTTACAATAACCTAAAAAATATATATATATATATATAAATATATAAAATGTTGAGAGACGAAAGCAAGTTGTAGAATATCTGTACAATATAATTCTATTCATTATTATTTTGAGCACTCCAACTCTAAAAATATGCAAATATATAAAACACAGAATGGAATGAAACTCACTAAATATATGGTATTTATTGCCTCTGTGTGTGGAGGGAAATGAAATTGAAAATTGAATAGGAGAAAATGGTACCACTCCTCCTTCTATAGGTAATGTTTGATGTCTTTTGTAATGCACCACCACCAAACCTGAGAGAGGCTGAGGAAGGGAAAAGGGAGAGAAAGAGGATGACAGGGAGAGGGAGGCCAAGAGGCAAGGAGGGAGGAAGGAAGGTGCGGGGAGAGAGAGAGAGAGGTTTTGAAACAGAATCTGTGTGGTGGGTCCTTGAGTGTTTCTTATTTCTCATACTTCTCCATACTCTTCTGTGTTTTTAACATTTATCAAGACACATTTAAAAATCAACAAATCATTTGAGTACAACTCTAAGTATGTTAGACCCATGTTTTATACATGATTGCAAGTCAAAGAAAACTGGAATTTAAATCAAGAGACTTGATTTTCAGTGCAGTCTCTACCACTTACAAGGTCATTTGAGTCACTATCACTGAACCCTAGATCCTTCATCTATAAAATGTTAATAAGAATGTTTGCTTTGCTTAGTTCACAAGGGTATATGTAAAAAGCATTTTATAAAAGAGAAAATGCTTTCCAAATATAAAGGATATTCTTTTCTTATGAGTACTAATTATTACAACTTGCATGTATTTAATGCCTACCAAATGACAGGCATATTTAAAATATTGTTAATACTCAAAATACTAAAAATGAAAATTAGCTATTTTTATCCCCATTTTTTTTTTCTTAATTTTGTTTATTTTTGGCTGCGTTGGGTCTTTGTTGCTGCGCATGGGCTTTCTCTAGTTGCGGTGAGCGGGCGTCTCGTGGTGGCTTCTCTTGTTGTGGAGCACGGGCTCTAGGCACACGGGCTTCGGTAGTTGTGGCTCGCGAGCTCAGTAGTTGTGGCTTGCAGACTCTAGAGCGCAGGCTCAGTAGTTGTGGCGCACAGGCTTAGTTGCTCCACAGCATGTGGGATCTTCCCAGACCAGGGTTTGAACCCGTGTCCCCAGCATTGGCAGGCGGATTCTTAACCACTGCACCACCAGGGAAGCCCTATCCCCATTTTGAAGAGGGGAAAATTGAGGCTCGATGAGAAACCATCCAAGGGGTGGTAAATGGCACTGGCAAGAAACAGGCAGACCTTTTCTCTCTAACATAGATTATAACTTTCCTTTTGGTAAAAACATCTTTTGCAGCATATGGAATATTTGAGGGGGGCAGTGGGGGAAAATTACCCATTTAAAGGGCTTTTCTCGTTTCTAGAGCTTGTAAAATTTATTAGTGATTGTGTAATAAATCGTTTTTCTGGGTTAAATCCTTGACTCTCATTTTCTAATAGAAAGTACCTTATCATTCGAATAAAAAGTTTACCAGATGCCTTCATCTGGGTCTCCTGAAAGGAACTCTCCTGACTATAGAACTGCGAGTTCTGGTACAGTAATTTTTATATTTCCATGTTCTTAATGATATGTGGCCTTCTGCTGGTAACTGAAGTGGCAGTCTGTCACCCTGCTGCTTCTGCTCGCTGTCTGCCTGACAGCTAGGATAGAAAAGAACTCTTGGCTGTGCCACTCTTGCTCCCAGGGGTCTACAGCTCTGCCACCTAATCTGAATATTGTGCTTCAGTAACTCCCTAAGAGGGTTCTTCTGCCCACTCAGCTTATGTTCCCTAACCACATGGCAGCTGCTTGTGAAGCCAGGTCTCATCAGTTCTCTACACAGACCCTCTCAACAGACTTGCTCTGCAGCACGTATGGATTTAGTATTGGCAGCCTCCTACCTTACTGGTGCTTAGGCCATCACAGCATTCAAAGATAAACATGAGGGCTTCCCTGGTGGCGCAGTGGTTGAGAGTCAGCCTGCCGATGCAGGGGACGCGGGTTCGTGCCCCGGTCCGGGAGGATCCCACATGCTGCAGAGCGGCTGGGCCCGTGAGCCATGGCCACTGGGCCTGGGCATCCGGAGCCTGTGCTCCGCAACGGGAGAGGCCACAGCGGTGAGAGGCCCGCGTACTGCAAAAAAAAAAAAAAAAAAAAAAAAAAAAAAGATAAACATGAGTCACGATACCACTTACAGAGCTGTTCACAAAACCATCCGTGATCCACAGTAGCCTTCCTGAGTTTTTCATGCCATCAGAAGACACCTCTGTAGACTCAGGATAGAGCAACCCTGTAATGAAGTGTTAGAGAAGGAAGACTGCCTATTTTGTGAACGTGCAGTAAATCCTGTGTTCAGAAGAACTTTGCTTTTTTATTTTTTAACATCTTTATTGGAGTATAATTGCTTTACAATGGTGTGTTAGTTTCTGCTGTATAACAGAGTGAATCAGGTATACCTATGCATATATCCCCATATCTCTTCCCTCTTGCATCTCCCTCCCACCCTCCCTATCCTTTGAAAATTCCATTGTCCTTGTCATTTACTTCAGTGGCTCTCCAAATATTTGTTCGTAAAATTATTTCTGTCATTCTAAGCAAAATTTGCTTTGGAACTCAGAGATCTTCATCTTATTAGCCTTGATTCTGTGATTAATAGCAAAAAAGTAACCAACTGTAGTAATCCTAACACTATATTTTCTTTTGCATCTTTGGTTTAGTTGAGGTTTCTAGCAGTTGTGCTTATGAACAAAGCTATAACTCCCTAACCCTATGAATAAGTCCATGTATGTTTTATTACTATTTTAAACATATCAATAGTTAAAATGTGTATGATGAGGGGTTTGGAATATGTATCCAATATTCACATTTGGCTTTGAATACCTTGTTTTTGAATTACACTGACTTGAGATCATTTCAATATTTCAGAATGATTGACTCTATATACCAGTGGAAAAGACTAGCAATAGTGAGATGCTGATGTTTCATAAATTTGTTCTTGCATGTCTCTAAAATATATTTACATGATTACTTTAAATAGTTTCCCTTTGCATTATACTTTGAAATGGAATTTTTATAGTCTCCAAAAATGTATATGACTTGATCATCAATTTATATATTCTAACTATATGTGGAATTTGAAATGAAGACCTATCTTTCTTATGGATATATAAAATAGCAAAATTCCTGATTTTCAGGCTCATTTTAATAATGTCCAATTCTAGGTAATTTTAAAGTGAGGTAAATTTTAATGCACTAAGTGTTTAATATAATTCCCCAAAATAGAAATAATGTGTGGGTAGCGCTATATTCGCGAAGTCTCAGGGGTGGAAGTTTGTAAAAAAATATATATATAGGGGAATTGGAAATCAATTTAGAGCAGAGTAAACCTTCCCATTCTTTTTTCCTAAGTCGGTACATCATCAAAAGCAGACAGGGGACATCCACAGAGTCTCAAGCACTTCCATTACCATCTGTTACTCTGACACTGACATTATCAATTAGAGTCTGAACTAGGAACTAATAATAGAGCTCTGGGTTCCTTGGCAAGAAATTCTTCTTCATATGTTTCCCCCACTTGGATAGTCTGATGATTACAACTTATGAACAGATGATTAGTTTCAGTTCAATTACACAAAGTCCCTTCATCTCAGTCAACGAAGAGGCCTGGGTCCACAGTTCATCACTCATTGCCTAGACTCTCATCCTCATCCTCACATCTGACTTAAACCTCTACCAATCCATGATCCACCAAGCCATTTCATTCTTTATATTGGAATTCCCTATATCCTTGCTACTCAAATTGTTGGCATTACCTGGTAATTGTAGTAAAGCAGAATCCTAAGCCAAAGCTCAGAATTTGCATTTAAACAAGATCTCTGGGTAATTTGCATGTAAATTTAAGTTTGAGAAATACTGCTCCTGGTATTTCCTTACATTTTTATCTAAGTGCAGCATGGCTTTCTCTGTAAGCCACTACTTCTTATGTAGTGGATTCTCAAAAGGTAGTACTCTCCTCTTGGTGGGAATGTAAATTGATACAGCCAATATGGAGAACAGTATGGAGGTTCCTTAAAAAACTACAAATAGAATTACCATACGACCCAGCCATCCCACTACTGGGCATATACCCTGAGAAAACCATAATTCAAAAAGAGTCATGTACCACAATGTTCATTGCAGCACTATTTTCAATAGCCAGGACATGGAAGCAACCTAAGTGTCCATCGACAGATGAATGGATAAAGAAGACGTGGCACATATATACAATGGAATATTACTCAGCCATAAAAAGAAATGAAATTGAGTTATTTGTAGTGAGGTGGATGGACCTAGAGTCTGTCATACAGAGTGACGTAAGTCAGAAAGAGAAAAACAAATACCATATGCTAACACATATATATGGAATCTAAGGAAAAAAATGTCATGAACAACCTAGGGGTAAAAACAGGAATAAAGACACAGACCTACTCGAGAATGGACTTGAGGATATGGGGACAGGGAAGAGTAAGCTGTGATAAAGCGAGAGAGAGGCATGGACATATATACACTACCAAACGTAAGGTAGATAGCTAGTGGGAAGCAGCCGTATAGCACAGGGAGATCAGCTCGGTGGTTTGTGACCACCTAGAGGGGTGGGATAGGGAGGGTGGGAGGGAGGGAGACGGAAGAGTGAAGAGATATGGGAACATATGTATATGTATAACTGATTCACTTTGTTATAAAGCAGAAACTAACACACCATTGTAAAGCAATTATACTCCTATAAAGATTTTTTAAAAAACTAAAAATTAAAGAGCATAAAGATAAAAATTATCCAGAATTCTTCGACCCAAAGATAATCATTAATGAACATTTTGATATATTTTCTTACATTTGTGTTTCATTTTTTTAAATAAATTTATTTATTTTATTTATGTAAAAAAAAAAAAAAGGTAGTGCTCTCTGTCCTGTATTCGTCATACAATTCTGAAGATTGGAAGAGTTCCCTCTTTGTTTCTTATATTGTTTCTAAATTGTTCTCTCTCTCCTCCCTAAGAAAACACATCTCTACTGAAGCTTTTGCTCTTTGGTTTCACCATTGTCCTTTACTCCTTGTCGCAAACCTCTGTAGATCTGTGTCACTCCCCTCATCCCTTGAAGATATGCAGACCTGGTTAACTCATTCTCCCTTGCATACTATTCCTGATATAATGCATGGTGGTTTAAAGGTAGAGAATCCTTCCAATACATGGGCTCCAGTTTCTTGATCCCCTCGCTTATAATTATCTTGGCCTCTACTCCACATAAAGCACCAATATTCTGGTCATGCCAGCCATTATCATACCCAATATGTACCTCTCCTCCATAATCTCAGTTTCATAAATTCCACTCTGTCAGCCTCACCTTCTCTCTTTCCATTTCTTTCCCTCTAGTACCTTCACTGCAACAATTCTTTGCTCCCATCGGCACTCATAATTTATTGACCTGCCCTGTTTTCACTCTCTTTCACCCACTTCCCTTCTTGCCTGGTTACCATAGTCATCTGAAAAACTCGAAACCTGTTTAAATCAAATTCTCTCACTATCCAATTCTTACAGTTTATCACTTGAACATGTCATATAGTTTTATGTTCATGTTACCAGAAATCTTAAGTGTGCCTTTTGTACTGTACTATATTTCAGGTGGGTTTTTTTTTCTAGTTAAATAAGACTTCCCCTCTTTCTGATAATTATTTCATACTCTCTCCTCTTTTCTCAAGCCTCAACACTTCTTCCCCACTACACAGCCCTTTCACTATCCGTTGATTATCTTTTTTTCTTATTTCATTGAGAAAATAGAAGCAATCCAAAGAGAAAACAACAAATCTGTTTGTGTAGCCACGTAAACTTCCTACCCACCCCTTTCAGTTGATAACCTGTCTGAAACCCTTTGTAAGGCCAACCTTCAGTGTATGCAATGGATTCCATGTCTTCATGCCTTTTCAAAGACTTTGCTACTTTGTCCCTCTTTCTCCTGGATAACCACATTCACCAGCTCATTCTAATCTTTATTTTAAGATCCTGTGACAGTGGGATCCTAAATTTTTTTTTAATTGAAGTATAGTTGATTTACAGTACTGTGTTTGTTTCAGGTATACAGCAAAGTGATTCAGTTATGTATGTGTGTGTGTATATATATATATATTTCAGATTATTTTCCATTACCAGTTATTACAAGATATTGAATATAGTTCCCTATGCTATACAGTAAATCCTTGTTACTCAGGATCTTAAGTTTATCTCCAGCTATTGTCATTGTTCATTTCACTTCTGGAGAAAAATTCTTTGAAACAATTGTCTTCACTTTGTAATTCACTATTTTCCTCTCATTCTTGTTTCAACCCACTTGTATTAGTTTAAGTTATCCAGAGAAACAAAACCAATAGGAGATACATACATATTACTCTAAGGAATTGGCTCATGCAATTATGGAGGTTGAGAGTCCCAAGATCTGCAGTTGGCAAACTGGAGACCCAGCAGAACCAATGGTATAAGTTCCAGTATGAGTGCAGGAGAAGATCAATGTCCCAGCTCAAAAACAGCCAGTCAAGGGGCTTAATCCCTTGACTTCTTGTCTTTTTGTTATACATCCACTCTGTTAGTGAACTCATCTAGCTTTAAGTAAAATCTCTATACCAATGACTACATATTGTTTTTACTACAGCCCTGACTTCTTCCCTGAACTCCAGCGCTGGAGTTGACATCACCTGGCTATATAATAGGCATTCCAATTTTAACCTAACACCAAACTTTTGATTTACCATTGACTGAGCTTAATCCATGTTATTTGCCATCTGAATAAATGACACCTCCATTCTACCAGGTGTTTTAGGGGGAAAAAGCTTGAAATATTTTTTTTTACTCCTCTATCTCTCATATTTCACATCAAACCCAGGAGTAAATTCTGTTGACACTAACTTTGAAATATATCCCACTTATTCCCTTCACTGAACAAAGCCACTATCATCTCTTCTTTTGCCTTCAAGTAAGAGCCTTCTGATTAGACTACTTGCTTCTGTCTTTTTAAAACAGCTTTATTGAAATGTATTTTACATATCATAAAATTAATAAAATTTCAAGTTTACGATTCATTGATTCTAGTAACTTTTCTGAGTAGTGCAGCCACCACAATACAACAGTTTTAAAACATTTTTGTCCCCTTAATAAGATCCATCATGTCCATTCCCCATTCCCAACCTCAGCTGTAGCAACCACTAGTCTATTTTCTGTCTGTGGCATTTCACATAAATAGAATAATATAATACATAGTCTCTTGTGTCTGCCTTCTTTCACTTAGCATAATATTTTTGAGGGTCATCCCTGACATAGCATGTTTCAGTAGTTTGTTCCTTTTCTATTGCTGTAGAGTATTTCATTATATGGATATACATTCTGTCTATCCCTTTATAAGCTGATGAATACTTAGGTTCTCTCTAGTTTGGGGCTATTGTGAATAATTCTGTTATGAACTTTGACATGTAGGTCTTTGTGTGTATATGTTTTTATTTCTCCTAGATTGATATCCAGGAGTAGAATTTCTGGATCATATGGTAGTTGCGTGTTTAACTTTTGATAGCGAAATAGTTCTGCAAAGTGGCTGCACCTTTTCACATTTCCACCAGCAATGTATGAGGGTTATTGATGTCCCACATCCTTTCTTATCCATACTCACCATTCTAGTGCATGCAAAATGGTATCTTGTTGTGGTTTTAATTTGCATTTCCCTAATGACTAATGATGTTTAGCATGTTTTCATGTGCTTATTAGCCCTTCATATATCCTTTTTGATAAAATGTTTGTTCCTATCTTTTGTCCTTTTTTTTTTTTTTTTTTTTTTTTTGCGGTACGCAGGCCTCTCACTGCTGTGGCCCCTCCCGCCACGGAGCACAGGCTCCGGACGCGCAGGCTCAGCGGCCATGGCTCACGGGTCCAGCCGCTTCGCGGCATGTGAGGTCTTCCTGGACCGGGGCACGAACCCGTGTCCCCTGCATCGGCTGGCAGGCTGTCAACCACTGCGCCACCAGGGAAGCCCTGCCCACTTTTTTGATTGAGTTGTTTGTCTTCTTATTATTGCGGTGTCAAGGTTTTTGTTTTTTAATATAAATTCTGGACACACATGTCATATTGGATATGTGTTTGCCAATATTTTCTCCCAATTTATTCTTTATCTTTTCATTTCTTTTTTTTTTTTTTTTTTTTTTGCTGTACGCGGGCCTCTCACTGCTGTGGCCTCTCCCGTTGCGGAGCACAGGCTCCGGACACACAGGCTCCGCGGCCATGGCTCGCGGGCCCAGCCGCTCCGCGGCATGTGGGATCTTCCGGGATCGGGGCACGAACCCGTGTCCCCTGCATCGGCAGGCGGACTCTCAACCACTGCGCCACCAGGGAAGCCCTATCTTTTCATTTCTTAATGGTGTCTTTTGAGATGCAAAAGTTTTGAATTTTGATGAGGTCCAGCTTATCAATTTTTTTTCTTTCATGGACCATAATTTAGTGTTATATCTAAGAAGTCTTTGCTTAGTTCAGGGTCCCAAAGATCTTCTCCTGTGTTTCCTTCTAAAGGTTTTCTTTATTTAGCTCTTACATTTAAGTCTATGATCCAGTATGAATTGTTTTTTGTGTATAGTGTCACGTTCCCTGCTCCATCTTTATTCACCCACATGCTGTGATCAACACCAGGAAAAATGGTCATTTAAAATTCCAAATCACATCATATGACTCCTCCTGTTAAGGTCCTCTAATGGCTTCCCATTTCATTCCAAGTGATATTCAAAGTCCTATAATGTGCTGAATCTCCTACCTTTTGATATCATCTCCTACCTCTTTTCAATATGCATCTTTCACTCCAGGATTACAGGCTTCCTTGCTATTTCTCAAAGAGTCTAATAGTTCTGCTTCACAGTTTCTGCACATGCTGCTTTATCTGGCAGGAACGTTCTGCCACCTTCTTATAGACATCTTCCCTGACTACTATCAGTAAACTAGTGCTCCATGTCATACTCTATCCCCTTATCCTTTCATATTTTCTTCATGGCCCTTAGCATCTCCCAACACAATATACGTATATTTATTAATGTGTGTGTGTGTGTGTTTATATATTGTCAGCTTCCCCCATTACAATGAAAGCTCTGTAAGGTCAAAGCCATTTTTCTTTTGTTCACTCTTTTATCTTTATTAGCTAGAAGAGTGTCTGACACATAGTAAAAATGTTTCCGAATTAAAAATATAAAAGACTCATGGTCCCTATCTTTGCTTCCAAGAAGTTGTCTAGGAGTGGTATGTGAGTCCAAAAATGCTTATACTGTTGAAGAAAAATGAAAGTGGAGTAATATGGAGTTTGCTTTGTTTCTACAGAGAGACATATCATTAGGCAATGTTAAATGTTATAAATGATTATCTGAATGGTTTTACAAAACGAAAATCCCCTATTAAATTACCTGAGAATCATATTGATTATAATTTTGAATTATCTAATAATATATTTCAAGTTCTTCCATAGGTATTAGCAAAAGATTTTTCAAAATAATTTATATAGACATGTTCAATATAAATAGAAGGATATGTGCATATTATTTTTTGTTTTGTTTTGTTTTGTTTTTTGCGGTACGCGGGCCTCTCACTGCTGTGGCTTCTCCCGTTGCGGAGCACAGGCTCCGGACGCGCAGGCTCAGCGGCCATGGCTCATGGGCCTAGCCGCTCCGCGGCATGTGGGATCTTCCCGGACCGGGGCACGAACCTGTGTCCCCTGCACCGGCAGGCGGACTCTCAACCACTGCGCCACCAGGGAAGCCCATGCATATTATTTCTTAGATGATATAATCCTTTTCTGAGTACCATATCTAGAAATAATCCTTCTCTTTCTCTTCCCATTTACAGTAATATATTTGTGCCTACTTTTATGAGAGTTATCATTTGGTTATCAATTTCTGCTTGTATTAAAGCCATCTCTTCCACTTTGCTTTAAATCTATATGAATGGATTATGAACTACTAGTGAGCAGATCCATATCTTATCTGTCTTTGCATTTTCTGGAAGTGCTTTGCATAAAGTTCACACATAAATTTTTGTTCAATAAATAGTAAAAAAAAAAACAAAAAAAAACCTAGCTAATATGCCAAAATTTGAAAGTCATGTTGCCAAGTTAGATTGATTGAACAATGTAGAGTAATAATGCTGACTTTATTTTTATTCATTCATGGAACATATGAGCTCTTTCTGTATTGTTTGAACTAGGCATCTAACAATATGCCATTGCCTTCTGGGTCCTGATACTGAGAAATTCTGGCAGTATATTGCACAGATATTTACATGGCCACATCCAAAACAAACATTTTTAAGGAAACCATTTGACAGAAACCATTTTGAATGATACTCTGTTTCATCTACATGTAATTATCATTGTTGCTTCATGCATGTATATGAACTGAAACAGTAATGCTATATGTGTGTATATATGTTTATGTGTCTATACTAGGGATCTGATCACATAAAATGTTAACTTTTACTCAGATGAAATCTATGTTTTACAACTATGAGGGGAACGGTAGAGGCAGACTTGCTTTTAGCGCCTAACTAATAAGTTGTGATGCTAGAATTTTAATACGTAGAATCTGAGTCCAGATTGCATGCCCCTAAGCACAGAAGTGTACTGCCTTCTCTGTGAAAAGTATTCTTTAGATAATCTGTGTCTCAGTTTAATTATCTATGTGATAGGTATGTTAATTTAATCTACCTCATAGAGGTGTGAGGAATTAATAATATTGGGTTGGCCAATATATATGTATATATCAGTCCAGTGTCTTAACATATAGAGATTGATATTAACATTTTTATATTTGAAAGTATATTACTTTTGTAATGAAAAGTGCAGGAAAAATAAAATTAACTGAAGAAAACAAAGCTGTTGTGATCATAAGCCTTAAATAAATAAAGGACATCAGTGGAAATAGAATATTTAAAACTTACTTGATCCAATGCCCAGGTGATGCCCAAATTAGAGGTGGAAACATAGGTAGAAAAGATCTGGGGCTGGTGATGCTGGATTATGAAACACGACTGTAATTTTAACATTATGTTGTATCAGGCATAACCCAGTTTTAAACCATCCAAACTTTACCAAAGGAAGGATATGATCAAAAGAGGGAAATGTGTCTAATGTTTTGTTCTAGATATAAGAGGTTTAAATGGAGATTGTTCTTTTGACCAATCTCCTTAAAATATTGCCTATGCAGAGAGAGAACTGCTGAATGTGTTTAATTGTTACCATTACTGAGAATTCATATTTGTAGTCTGTAACCCGTCAGAAGTTAGAGGCAGAAAAGAATCAAATGCCACCATCCTATATTTCTTCTCCTTAAATATTGTAAGAGGATTTATTTTAGGGTATTTTCAATAGCTGAGAAATGGGAGGAGAGCATGAGGAATCTAAAAATTTTTTTAAATTTTTATTTTATATTGGAGTATAGTTTATTAACAATATTGTGTTAGTTTCAGGTGTACAGTAAAGTGATTCAGTTGTACATATACATGTATCTATTCTTTTTCAAATTCTTTCCCCATTTATGTTATTACAGAATATTGTGCAGAGTTCCCTGTGCTACACAGTAGGTCCTTGTTGGTTATATATTTTATTTTATTTTATTTTAAATATTTATTTATTTAGGCTGTGCCAGGTCTTAGTTGCGGCATGCGGGACCTTTAGTTGCAGCATGCAGACTTCTTAGTTTCGGCCTGTGGACTCTTAGTTGCGGCATGTGGACTCTTAGTTGAGGCATGCATGTGGGATCCAGCTTCCCGACCAGGGATGGAACCTGGGACCCCTGCATTGGGAGTGTGGAGTCCCACCCACTGGACCACCAGGGAAGTCCCTGGTTATATATTTTAAATATAGCAGTGTGTACATGTCAGTCCCAAACTCCCAGTCTATCCCTCCCCCACACCTTCCTCCCTGGTAACCATAAGTTCATTCTCTAAGTCTGTGAGTCTGTTTCTGTTTTGTAAATAAGTTCATTTGTGTCATATTTTAGGTTCCACATATAAGTGATGTCATATGGTATTTGTCTTTCTATTTCTTACTTCACTTAATATGATAATCTGTAGGTCCATCCATGTTGCTGCAAATGGCATTATTCATTCTTTTTAATGGCTGAGTAATATTTCATTGTATATATGTACCTCATCTTCCTTATCCATTCATCTGTTGATGGACATTTAGGCTGCTTCCATGTCTTGATTACTGTAAACAGCGCTGCAGTGAACATTGGAGTGCATGTATCCTTTTGAATTATGGTTTTCTCCAGGTATATGCCCAGGAGTGGGATTGCTGGATCATATGGTAGCTCTATTTTTAGTTTTTTAAGGAACCTTCATACTGTTCTCTATAGTGGTTGTACCAATTTACATTCCCGCCAACAGTGTAGGAGGGTTCCCTTTTCTCTACACCCTCTCCAGTATTTATTGTTTATAGAGTTTTTGATGATGGCCATTCTGACTGGTGTGAGGTGATATCTCATTGTAGTTTGATTTCCATTTCTTTAATAATTAACCATGTTGAGCATGTTTTCATGTGCCTCTTGGCCATCTGTATGTCTTCTTTGGAGAAATGTCTATTTGGGCCTTCCCATTTTTTGATTGGATTGTTTGTTTTTTGATATTGAGCTGCATGAACTGTTTGTAAATTTTGGAGACTAATCCATTGTCAGTTGCATGGTTTGCAAATATTTTCTCCCATTCTGTGGGTTGTCTTTTCGTTTTGTTTATGGTTTCCTTTGCTGTGCAAAAGTTTTTGAGTTTAATTAGGTCCCATTTGTTTGCTTTTATTTCCATTACTCTAGGAGACAGCTCGGAAAAGGTATTGCTGCGATTTACGTCAGAGTATTCTGCCTATGTTTTCCTCTAAGAGTTTTATAGTATCCGGTCTTACGTTTAGGTCTTTAATCCACTTTGAGTTTATTTTTGTGTATGGTGTTAAAGAATGTTCTAATTTCATTTTTTTACATGTAGCTGTCCAGTTTTTCCAACACCATTTATTGAGGAGACTGTCTTTTCTCCACTGTATATTCTTACCTCCTTTGTCATAGATTAGGTGACCATAAGTGCATGGGTTTATCTCTGGACTTTTAACCTGTTCCATTGATCTATGTTTCTGTTTTGGTGCCAGTACTATACTGTCTTGATTACTATAACTTTGTAGTATACCGTTGTCTGAAATCAGGAAGCCTGATTCCTCTAGCTTCATTTTTCTTTCTCAAGATTGCTTTGGCTATTTGCGGTCTTTTGTGTCTCCATACAAATTTTAAGACTTTTTTGTTCTAGTTCTGTGAAAAATGCCATTGGTAATTTGACAGGGATTGCATTTAATCTGTAGATTGCCTTAGGTAGTAAAGTTGCAGGGTACAAAATTAATGCACAGAAATCTGTTGCATTTCTATACACTAACAACGAAAGATCAGAAAGAGAAATTAAAGAAACAATCTCATTTACCATCGAATCAAAAAGAATAAAATACGTAGGAATAAACCTCCCTAAGGAGACAAAAGACCTGTACTTTGAAAACTATAAGATGCTGATGAAAGAAATTGAGGATGACACAAACAGATGGAAAGATATGCCATGTTCTTAGATTGGAAGAATAAATTTTTTATTTTTTTATTTTTTTTTTTGCGGTACGCGGGCCTCTCACTGTTGTGGCCTCTCCCGCTGCGGAGCACAGGCTCTGGATGCGCAGGCCCAGCGGCCGTGGCTCACAGGCCCAGCCGCTCCTCAGCACGCGGGATCCTCCCGGACCGGGGCACGAACCCGTGTCCCCTGCATCAGCAGGCGGACTCTCAACCACTGCGCCACCAGGGAAGCCTGGAAGAATAAAATTTTTAATTTTATCTTTCCTTGAATGACATGGGGCATGTTCTCATGTTGAACCATATAAAAGAGAATGTTAAGATCTTAAGAGTTTCTTAGCAAGTTGTAGGAGGTCTCTTGAGAAGTCTGAGGTGCTTTTTTGAAGAACGTGCCATGCTTGTTCCACTGTGGTGGTGTGTATAGTTCTTATTTAGGCTGCTTGTATTAAAACCCATGCCTGTTAGTGTTTGAATTTTAGAAAAGTTACTCTCAAATCCCTATGGCTAATGAAGACAGAGGGGCCAAATATCATTTGTCTTTGTTTATCTAGGTAATGTAACTACATTTGGCAAGCTCTTATAGGAGGATTAGCAGAGAATCCTTAAGGGACTGAGGAGTAGAATCACAGTTGTCCTTTGACAGGCGCCAGTTCTGATGAACAAATATGTAAGTCATATACTATTATAATAAGGGACATGTCAAACACCCACTTCATCAGATAACACTCAAAATTTTAGAGTGTTAAAACTATTCTTAGGGGTCAAGTGACATGATCTCAAGTTCGTCAAAGAAAAAATGATTATTTCAGTGTTGCAAAACCTTTATTTACTTAGTGAATTATCAGGTCAAGGCTGTGGTACTGAGAAGAAATAGAAGGCATCAGATCTCAAGAGAACCAGGCCTCTGACACCTCAGTCTCTAGAACTCACTGGTGAGAGGTGTGTGAGAAGTCAAACAGGCTCCTGAAATAGTCCTCAGATTCTACTTTTGACTTAGCATTTCCTTGTTTTGCTAAATCTCTTTTTAATTGCTAATTTTGGATTTGGGGCCTTAGGGGCCATACTAGATTGAGACAGAGAAAGAAAAAATATTATAACTTTGGTCAAAATATAGCTATCTGATAGTGACACTCCACACTTTATTTACAAATTATATTTCCTGTCTCATGACAGAGAAGACCAGACATATGTGTGTGTGGATCTTTTTTCAGGCATGCATTAATAATATAACACTTACCTATGTGGCTACATGTAGTAAACTAAATGGATTTTGTTGACTCTAATGTCAGTGTTTATAATAAAACCTGCTCAGCAACAAGGATGTTGAGGCTCTCTCTCAGTGATACCAACCTATATGCTTTGAGAGAGATTGAGAGAGAGGGAGAGAGAGGGAGAGAGAGAGAGAGAGAGAAAGAACTACGTGAGACTTTCAAAGTGTTGGGTTGTGTGGCTTCAGAGACATGGTAGAAAGCTTGGGACTGTGGCAGACCACAGACTGTGCCCTTGATGGTTGCAACCTGGCTTCTGGGTTAATTAGCTATCTTATTTGGTATTAAAAGAGCAGATGAAACACACACAAAAAAACCCCACCAAACCATCTAAAAAATACTTAGCCCACCTGATATGCTTCAAGGCTAAAAAGGAAACAGCTTTCCATTCGGTATCTGAAAGTTACTACTCTGGTACATCAAGGACTAAGGAACATTAATTGAATGATGAGTAAGAAGGAGAAGAGAGAGAGAATAATACACTAGAGAGGAAAGTCATTTAGCCTTCATCCCTAGGATGTCACCCATTTATAGTGCCCTTTCAACTAGTCAGTGCATGCAAGGAAGTCCTAGTGAATGGGGAAAGTTGGTGGACACAGATATCCCACTCTTGGGGAGAAGTCACCAGCAAGGAGAGAAAGATGTATTTGGTCAACAAGACTCAAATGAACACATAGTGATTCCAATAGACATGGTCGAGTATTTGTCTGACGTCCAACTCATAATACTAATGTTCATAGATTACGACTATCAGAATGTGTAATTATTTTGAGTATGGGAGGTAAAATTCCAGGGAACAAATTCCCAGAACTGAATCCTTGCATCCCAGCTGTGAGATTGCTGCCTCTACCTTCAAAGAATGGTCATTGGGTGGCTAGTGATTCAGTGCCACCAAGTACAGCCTCATGGGTTGTGCAGTAACATATGGTGTCAGGTCTGAAGGAAGAGGAGCATTCACATAATACGTGTCATCAATGTGAATATTTTTTGCAAGAATACCCTGACAGATAGAAGCAATGTGTCTTGTTCTAAAACAGTCAGTTTATTGTAACAAATTTCCAGTAGATGCAACAGTGTCTTGAGATTAGTTCACTTTTCTAATTTGCATAAAGGCACTAGCATAACACCTACTGTTTCTCCTTTAAAAATGACTGCAAAGGGCTTCCCTGGTGGCACAGTGGTTAAGAATCCGCCTGCTGATGCAGGGGACACGGGTTTGAGCCCTGGTCCAGGAAGATCCCACATGCCACGGAGCAACTAAGCCCATGCGCCACAACTACTGAGCCCACATGCCACAACTACTGAAGCCTGTGTGCCTAGAGCCTGTACTCCGCAGCAAGAGAAGCCACTCCTGTGAGAAGCCCACGCACCTCAATGAAGAGTAGCCCCTGCTCGCCGCAACTAGAGAAAGCCCACGTGCAGCAACGAAGACCTAATACAGCCCCCCCCCCCCAAAAAAAAAAGACTGCAAAGAATATTATAAGTGTGTGAATAGCATGTCCCTGGGGGAGGAAAAATAAATATGTTTGTGTTTTATTTTTGTGAGAGATTGTATCTCTGTGACACACGTTATCTCTTGTTGTTAAATTAGTTTTCTATCCTGTCTTGATATTGGCAATGTGTCTGGGACCAAGGTGGTAAATTATGTGGAAACTGAAATGTATTCATGAAGTCTAAAAATTCAGTACAGATCAAAAACACACGGCAGATCTAAGCCCAGCTTTAAAGTCCCAAAATTTTTTTTTCGAAATGTGGACTGCTTAGCTCTCAGGGGTTGCTGCTTTCTATGTGCCAGATATCCATGAAGTTAAAATATACTTTTCTTTTTTGCGGTACGCGGGCCTCTCACTGTCATGGCCTCTCCCGTTGCTGGGCACAGGCTCTGGACACGCAGGCTCAGCGGCCATGGCTCACGGGCCCAGCCGCTCCGCGGCACGTGGGATCTTCCGGACCGGGGCACGAACCCGTGTCCTCTGCATCGGCAGGCGGGCTCTCAACCACTGCGCCACCAGGGAAGCCCTACTTTTCTTTTTTAATGGAGGCTATATGAACTAGTGGTTAAGAGCGTAGACTCTGAAGCCAGATAGTCTGGATTCAAATCTCATTTTCCTTTCTTACTAGCTCTATGCCTTTGGGCAAATCATTGAAACTTTCTATGCCTCGGTTTCTTCAAATGTAAAATGGAATTGAGAATATTAGTACACGTCTCCTAGGACTACTGTAAAGATTAAATGAATTAACATATGAAAAGCATTTGAATTAAACCGACCTACTAGCACAATATAGTTCTTCGCTGCTGCCACTACTACTACTAGTAAATAATACTAGCAAAGTATTATTTAATAGTAGTAGTGGTTATATTTTTGTGGTTATATTTGTGGTTATATTTTTGTCTATGTTCTTTATCTCAAGTAGGAAATGAATATGGAAATTGTGTGCTAGAGGGAAAATACTTGTGCCTATGTGGGCGTTTTGGCATTCTGCAAATTAATATGTTACCAGCATACTTATTAATTTTTTATTGACATTTTGTCAAAATATCTTTACAGTATAACAGGTAGTTGCCTATCTTTGCTAACCTTTTGAGCACAGCTTTGGATCTATGTCCATGAAAACTTTCTACATACACAGAAAAATATTTCTTACCCTGTCTGGCACAATTATGACAGTGTTCACTATGAGTGTCTGTAAGGCTGATAGAGACATAGATTTAATACATAGTGTCCATCTCTTCCCTCTCTTTTTAAATTTTTTAACAAAAACTAATATGTATGGAATAAAAACTAATATTTAAATCTAAAAAATAGAATCTTAGTCTTTGATATGAAATTTTTAATGTCTAAGTCTGGTCATATCCAAGACTAAGATTCATTTTTTTAGATTTAAATATTAATTTTTATTCCATACATGTTTTATAAAGAAAGAAAGAAAAGATGAGCACTATATATATATTCTTAATTTGTAACATGAGTCACACATTGAACAAGAAACTTTTACAGGAGCAGTTTCACTTACTAATTCAATAACGTGGGTTGTAGCAGAATGTTCTGGGCGGGGGAAGACATTTTCTAAAAATCTCCATTTCTTGGTCATTTTCCCTTATTCTAGCTTTCTTTTATAAATCAGGCAAGTGATTTGAAGTGATACTAAATAGATGAGAATTTAGATTATAATATAAAATAGCACCACAATAATTTATTGACAACCAAATTTTATCTAAGACTGCAGACTTCCAGGGATTGTGAACTGATGGTTCTCATGGTTGGTGGCATTGACTTTAATTGCATGCTGCAGTTTTTTATTTGAATTTTTTTAAAATTTATTTATTTATTTTTGGCTGTGTCGGGTCTTCGTTGCTGCACGCGGGCTTTCTCTAGTTGTGGCGAGCGGGGGCTACTGTTCGTTGTGGTGCGTGGGCTTCTCATTGCGGTGGCTTCTCTTGTTGCAGAGCACGGGCTCTAGGCACGCAGGCTTCAGTAGTTGTGGCGCACGGGCTCAGTAGTTGTGGCACATGGGCTTAGTTGCGCCGCAGCATGTGGGATCTTCCCAGACCAGGGCTCGAACCCGTGTCCCCTGCATTAGCAGGCGGATTCTTAACCATTGTCCCACCAGGGAAGTCCCTGCAGTTTTTTATCTGAATGGCAAAAATATGTGATATGGATAAGTCACCCAACAAGGAATGCTTTTAATTCCTATTTGAAGATACTTGTTTACCTTATAGCATGATAAAAGGTGATCCACTTGGAAACCTGAGCTACGCAACACTCTATTTCTTATTTAAACCCTTGTTATGTTAGCACCACATACAAATAGGCAATAAAGGTATCTGCCTGCCTGCCTGGCTGGTTCTTAAACTGCTGTGGTCCTGATTCAGCTGCTAAATTACTTATTGCTTTGAATAAATCATTTTAATCCCTTAACCCTTCTTTTCCTGGGATATAAAATTAAACTATGGATTCAAGCTCATTATAGTTTTGTTTATATTCTTCTAATAGGGCTCAAGTTGGAGGCTTTTACTTTTAAATGATTTCAACTTATCTTTCCAATTTCTCAGTAGTTTTTCTATTAATTTACAATTTGTGTTTTTAGAAGAACATAAAATATTGAAACGATTGAAAAAATGTTCTTGCTTACCAACAAGTAGTAATGTAATACTTATGACAGTTTTCCAAAGAAATCAATTACATGAGATCTCAAAGGCATAAAAACTAGTCTTTAATTGTTGAAATGACCTTTATTGTGCATTATAGACCTGACCCAAAGTATTCCACAGATACTCTGGTGCTCCAAATTTTAATATGAGTGGTTTTAGTGTCTCCACAACTGTATTATTGTACATAAAGTCTCCCATATCATATGAAGGCATTTATGCCATTGGATAAAACTCTAACTTGAAACAGAAGATTGAGTTCCTTTTTTCAGGTCCTTTTATGCTGCCACAGTAAGAATGCTTAATTCTGTCCCTAAAATCTCAAACTATTTCCATGAAACAAGTTTAGTACCTTTTTGTTAATATGCCAGGTAATACTATTTTCTTTGTAACATAGCAATTTCATTTTATTTCAGAACATTTTTAATAAAGTTAAACACCATGAAAAAGATATACAGTCCTTTAGAATAACTACACTGATAGCAAAGGTATTTCAGTCATTCAGAGGGAAATGAAAGTAAGAGTATCTCTGATAAAAGTTGGCATCTCTAGTCCATCTGTCAACTGAGCCATGCAAATTCATGCTCCGTATCTTTCTGAAACTTGTCATCATTAACACATATCGATTATAGATGTTATTAAAGAAAATTGTGTACTTTACAATCCAAGTTGTTAATTGAGGACAATTTGAACTTTGAAAGAGGAAACTCATTAGATGTTGGGAGAAGAAACTAGGAACATGTGAGTTAAAGGATGAAGGAAGTAACAGAATGAATATGTTATACACATGACAACTGTCAGTAATTCATAGAAGATGTTGGTTGTGGTTGGTTGGTTGCTTGCTTGGTTGGTTTGAATGACTATAATCTTTTGAGTATATTTATAAACTTAATAGAGAGAAATTAATAAAGATAAAAACTCGACTCATAAAAGAGAGCCAGCTTAATCTGATGACTCCTGAGAAAGCAAATATTAGTGAAGTCAAGAGTAAATGAAGGATATATACAATTGGCATCACACAGTAATTCCCTTTTTTCTTAAAAAAAAAAAGAGGGGGCATATTAAAGTAAAGATAAACTTTAAGAGAGTAGGGAGGAAAATTGAAGGAGTTTGCATCTTTTGACCTCTATCTTCCCATTGAAGTAGAAGGCACATTCATTTACTAACTGGGATCTAGTGGTGGATGAAGGCATAGATGGGGACTTTGGAAGCTCAAAAATAAAAAAAAACAATAGATTTGATTTAGGATTTGAAATATCATATGTGTTTATATAGCCAGGCATTATGTACTTTCAAATTGCCTTCAGTCTGGGCTTCTAATACTCACTCCATGGACATGGATTTGACCGTTTAGACTGAATTGGTTTACATTTATGTAGACATAGCTTCAGTTCTCCAAATGTTGTATTTCTTTAATGTTGCCTATTTCCTCCCTAAATTTCAAGCATCTTTCTAATTCACATGTAGATTTGCATTAAATACTGTCTCTTTATTAGAATAATATCTGTAATTCTGTAATTGCACTGCCCAGTATAATAGCTACTATCTCCATGTGGCTATTTAATTATTTCCTCACGTTCACTGGTCATATTGTAAATGCTCAGTAGCCACATGTGGCCAGTTGCTGACATGTTTAATAGTGTAGATATATTTCCATCCTTGCAGAAAGTTCTACTGGATAATGGTGGTCTAGAATCATGCCATTCCTACTTGGGTAATTTTTACTTAAATAAAGATGATCTGTTAAAAATATGTTTATTGGTGATTTTAAATTGAGTGCATTCCTGACAAAGTGGTTTCCTGTCCCCATGCTGTTCCCAAGTTCATAGGTGAAAGAGGTATATGCCCCAAACTAATTAGAAGTTTCAGCCGCAGGAGTCTTAATATTTATAAAACTGTAGTCTTTGACTTGTACTGGCAATTCAACCCCAATCCCAACTTCGTGTTGGAGGAATTTAAGTAATTCATCATCAGCCTTCCTTTCTGACTCATTCTTGATCTTGTACCCCAGCTAGAATAAATGAGCTTCTAAATTTTTCTCAAGGCTTCAGCCATACTTTTAAACTCCATACTGGTTAACAAACACAGGAAGTTTTGTTTTTCTATTTTCTTACCCAGGAAGGGTCATGATATTGCAGGAAAAGAGTAGTCCTTAACTAAGGACTTGGGTTTGTTGCCAGTGCCGTCACAAACAAGTTATTTGATTCTTCTGATATTCCATTTACATGTTTATTGAATTCATTTAAAAATTGCACCTTTCAGTCTAAAATGATAAAATCCATTTAAAGTAATGCTACAAAATGATCACCATCATCATTGTAATTCTAAATACATATGATGTTACCTATGTGTATACTTTGTACAAAGAGGTTTCTACAAACGTGTTAACATTTGTTCTCACAACACCCCCTCAAAACAGGTACTCGCTCAATATGTTTTAGTTTTTTTTAATAATAGAGTCTGTCTTAGTGATTAAGAGGACTGTGTTAGTGTGTATTAAGATAGATACCATAATTGATAAGACCCAAAACTCAATAAACGCTTCTTTCTAATACAACAATTAAACATGAATATTCAAGGATGACTTTCAACCTGGTAATGGATAAGGCCAGATTTCTGCCACCTTATTGCTCTACCATAGGCTAAGGCCTTGGAGATATTTGCTTACAGCCAGAAAATGGAAAAAAAAAAAAGAAGAAATGATGAAGAAGGTACTTTGACTACTTACACACTTTGACCTAGAAGAGGCACAAATCACTTCCACTCACTTGCCACTAATGAGAACTAGTCTTATGGACTCAGCTAGATACAAAGGATGCTGGGAGCCTCTGGCCAGGCAGTCATCTCTCAGCAATCAACCCTTCACTATGAAAGAGGAGTGTAAATCTAATATCTCCTTACTGTGTGACCATAACTTTAACGTACGTAAACTTTGTTTTCCTGCTTTCTGTAATGGATTAAATAACCCTATCTCATAAGTATTAAATGAATGTAAACTGTTAAGTTCAGGGCTCAAATATAATAAGTACTCAGTAATAGTGGCTCATTAATTCATTGCCATCCTCCTTAATAAGCTATAAAGTATTCTGGTCCCTACAAGATTGGGGCTTGTTTGATTCTGACAATTTCTTTAACAGTCAACCTAGTTAGGGGGACTCTGTCATGGCTGCTGACTTTTCATGATGCTGAACACCTGCCTGCTCATGGTCCCTGAATATCACTTTGCTTTTAATTACCCGCCACTGTGCTATGCTTATTTATTGAAATTTCTGGTTTTATTTTGTTTATTTTTATCTTGGGCTCCTGATCCCAAATGCACATGTTTTTTCCACTTACTCACTGAACATTATTCTTTTCCCATAAGTGGATGCTTTCTCTGTGGTTGAAATTGAGGACATGTCTCTGTCAGCAGCCTCATCCAAATTGCAGATTTAATTCAGACCTTTATTAGATTGGTCCATGCTGTATGTGTGCCATCAAAGTACAGCTTTGAGCAGTGAACAACCAAATAGGCCAAATGAAACCAGACAATATGTACAGAAGAAATAATGTGTACCTAAATCTATCTGTTTTTGCATTCCTTTTTAGTTTATCTTCCTCGGATATGAAAATGTGTGTGCATCTGTGTGCATGTTGTATAAAGTGTGTGTGTGTGTGTGTGTGCATGTGTGCATTTAGTTTGTGGCTGATGGTGATAAAGGAGAAGTTTATATAATTAAAGCCCATTTTTGTCTTTAGTAGGTCTGGTTAAGAAGTTAGTGAGGAAGGCTTCACTGGCAATAGTCAAGGTGAATATTAGTAGAGACCCAGTGGCTTTGGGTGAAAAAAAATAGCAGGATTTATACTTATCTTCCAGAGTTGGAAATACTGTATGTGTTCAAGAAACACAGTATAATAATATTTCAAAATGAAAGTGTCAATTAAAACACATTACAAAATGATGTATTAGACCAAGGTGTGAAAATGTTAAAGGTAACAGAGAAGCATTCACAGAGGAATTTTAGTCTTCTTAACCCTATAAGGAATATTAAATGGTGGGTTTGATTAGAGAAAGATTGGGAAGAGCATCTTCTTTAGCGACAACTGCGCCTTAAGAACTTCTTAACCCCCAAATTGGGAAAGTATTATAATTTCTAAGCTCAAATAGAGTCATAATATCTTCACAGAGTTTATTTGAGAGTATTTTTAGCATATTTAGATAGAATCATGTTGTGAATTCCTTCCCTCCCAAAGGAGAAGAATGTGGTATTACTTCCAAATCCCAAGTCAAAAGAGAGGGGCCAAGGAGATGCCACAACGAACTTAACATGTGTCCCCATAAGTTTCATGGACACTGGAACTGGCATTTAACTCATGCCAGCAGTAAGAGAGAGCTATCTGCATAGCAGTTTGATTTCACTCCAAATGTTTATTTGGGTAAAAATTGTATGACTATTTCCTGTGGCCCAGATGTGGACCATGAACAAGAGAAAGTAAGAGGGCTTCCCTGGTGGCGCAGTGGTTGAGAGTCTGCCTGGCGATGCAGGGGACGCGGGTTCGTGCCCCAGTCCGGGAAGATCCCACATGCCGCGGAGTGGCTGGGCCCGTGAGCCATGGCCGCTGGGCCTGCGCGTCCGGAGCCTGTGCTCCGCAGCGGGAGAGGCCACAACAGTGAGAGGCCCGCGTACCGCAAAAAAAAAAAAAAAAAAAAAAGAGAAAGTAAGAGTATGGTTTTCTCAGATTTTGTTCCATGAAACCTCCAGAAATGTCTGTCAGGTCATAGAATAATCAGGAAGTTTTTCCAGATGTCTAGGGACTGGAGAGTGAAAGGGCAACTCATGAGCGTAGAAATGCCGATAGTTTTCCTCATCAGTGAGAAAGTATATGAGATATTTCCCCATAATTAGGGGAACCCCAAAGGAACTCATCCAAGAATCTGTATCACATACCCAACTGTCACAATAATATTGCATAACAAACAAGCAAGAAAACCTCTTCTACATACAATAATAACTTTGTGGTTCATGTATCTAGGTTTTATCATCTAGATGTCTCTACTGATCTTGGCTCACCTCCTATACATGTTTTAGGGATTGGGTGACTCTGAGCTTTATCTAGGATGCTTTTGACTGGAACAAGTGAGATGACATGTGCCTCTTATCCTCTAGCAAGCCAGCATCAGCGTGTTCTCATGGCAATGGCAGAGGCCCGAAAGCAAGGGCAAGCCCATTTACACAAGCATTTTTCAAGCCTCTGTTTACATCATGATCATTCACATTCCGTTGGCCGAAACAAGTCATGTGACCATCCCCAGCATCAGAGTGAAGGAGTACTATCAAGTTTTGGGGAAAAGGTGGTGGATAAGGGATGGGGTAATTTGGGGACATTTTTTAAATTAGTCCATCACAATGACCATGAAGAACCCAAAGTCAGCTTTAATCGATGACCAGATCCAAAGACTGCTGGAGTTAGAGAACTATGCCATTACTAAGCAAACAAGAACTTTCCTACTCAGCCTACCTCTGTCTTTCCCCAATACTCAACCATGGTGTAATCATATACTCTGAACGGTGAGGTGGGGGAAGAGTATTAAAAAGCCTAGGTGATAATAAAGTTGACTTCCACCTGAAGAGGAACCAAGCTCAGGCGGATGAGAAGGCTAAATTTTAGAGCAGATGGAGACATTTTGAAAATCATTTTATGAGACTGGATATCTTAATTACTGAATTGAGATTATGTTTTGGAACGAAAAGCAACAGTTGAATTTTGTTTATCACCTTAGTGTAACTAGAGAAGCCATGGGGCTTTCCTTAAATTTTCATCATGAACCTGATGAATAAAAATAAAAATAAAAATAGAGATACAATGGGACACAAAACTAAAGTTACTTAATGATTAAATCCTATCAGTCATTCTTATTTAAGTAAGTACATTACATCAACAAATAATAGTACAGCGTAGTGATTGAGAATTATAAATCAAGAGCCAAACTTCAGGATCCTTGGGTTCAAATCCCAGCTCTGCTTTTTGTTGACGTGAGTATGTTTATTTTTTTAATTTTATTTAATTTTTATATTTGTGCTTCAGTTTTCTTACCTAGACAGTTAGGATAATACCTCTTACCATCGTCAAAGTGTTGTTGCAAGGATCAATTGAGTTAATACATTTAAAGCATTTTCAAACAGTGCTTGTTACATAGTAAACACTTCATAACTGCCACTAAAATTTCCTATTTCCGTTTAAAAATAAACTTTTCTACAGTGGTATGTGAAATGGAATAAGCTGCCTGGAGCCCACATTAGCTCATGATGAACAGCTTGTCAAAGGTGCAACAATTATACAGTATTTGGGGAGAAAAACATTTGGTTACCCTCATGCAGAAGCACTGTAGGCAATCCATTCCTTCCAAGAATTGGAAAGTCTCATTTTACCAAGCTCATTTTGGAATGATATTCCCTTGGAAATTTTCTTGGAATTTTTACCACTAGTGACATTTCTCTGGGTTGCCACGTGTGAGTCCTTTTTTCAGTTAGTGTGCATTTGTTGTCTATTAGCCTTTAGCACACAGAGTGATTGTTCTAACCTCCAAAATGTGACTACTAAAAAGTATTTTCATATATTTGATTTTTAAGGCAGATGATTTTATCAGTTTCCTTAGATAAAAGAGGATCTAGGTCTTAATATGAGATACAGAGTCATAAGTTTAGGGCTAGAAGGAACCTTAGAGATAGTTTATTCAACTCCCTTACTGTACAGATGACAAAATCCAGGCTACAATGTTTACAGTTATGCTTCCAGGGTTACAGACTATTTTCTGAGGCAGGGCTACAAGTAATGTCTTCAAAGTCACAAGTCCACTGCCCCTTCCATACCTCATAGCTTCCCACATGAGCACAATCTAAACAGGGAAAAGAAGAATTTGGATAATGTGGGTAAGCAGGGGTTAATGTTAAAAAATAGAATGCAGATCCGAGGCCAGTAATAGAAACCAATTTTGGTTTTTTCTAATTTATTTTTATTTTTTATTGTAAATACCGCTGTGAACACGAGTATATAAATATCTCTTTGAATCCCTGCTTTGAATTCTTTTGGGTAAATATCCAGAAGTGGAATTACTAGATCATATGGTAATTTAATTTTTAATTATTTCAGAAGAAACCAATTTTTTAATTGAACACTGATCATAGTGACGGGGTCTTAAGTAGTCTTTTGCACAAAAATGTGGTGAGAAATGCTTAACAGGAGGAATGAGGGAGATGAGGCACATCCTGTACACCTTTGCTTCATGGTAAAAGGACTATGGAGAATTTACTTCCTTTTTTCAATCACACTCCCCTTTTCACAATGATGAAATACCACTGAGTAGTATCATTGTCTTTGTCAGTGTCATGTATCAGTCACCCAAAGAGCTTGTTAAACACAAATCCCTGGATTTCTCCTCCAGAATTTCAGATAAGCAGACCTCTGGATGGGGGTTGGGGGGAGGGGAGGGGGTGGTGGTACTGGTACTGAGACTACATTTCTGACAAGTTCTCAAGTGATTCTGACGCTGTCAGTCCCTGGATCAAACTCTGAGAATCACTGACTAATGTAAATAGTAGTAAATAGTAATATGACAAATATGTACGAGGCTGTGCATTATGCTAAAAATTCCACACATTGTATGTGTGTATGTACTACACTTAGCATAAAAGGAAAACTTCCTGATAGAAGTAAAGAGAATCAAAGAACTTATGATATGTGACGTAGGGTTTGTAGATACATTTCATCTTGACTGTGTAAGTGACTGATTACTTTAGACATGTTGCTGCAGCATTTTTATATCACAAGAGAGATAGTTTAGGATTGTCTTGGCTGTAGCTTCACAGCTACTATCAACTACTCTAAGATCTGCTTTAACCTAAAGAACTCTTCATTTATTTTATTTCAATAAGAACAGCTCAGTAAACCCTCTCTTGAACAATCTCACCTCTCTCAACATGTCTTTTCTTCCTTCACAATCTGTCTGCACACTGGTGTGATCTTATAATCCTTACACAATCTTATAATTCACACAAGAATGTGAATTCTGGCTGCTATACATTTAAGTCATGTGATTCCACGTTGTTTTCTGACTTCCAAATGACACATTTGTACCAAAATATTTCTGGAAGTCTTTTGGGGGGTTCAAAATACCTTATGCTCTTTGAAAAAAACTTTCCTACGTGGTCTTTAGATTTTAACTAGGGGGCATTTCATGATGATGTCTAAGGGCAAATATATGAAATATGGCAGGAAGAGACCATGACAAGCATGTAGACAAATGAAATGTATTTTCACAAACAATGGCCTTAAACCTTTAATCACCACATCCAGAGATGCTTCTCTTCCTTCATTCTCTCTCTTCAACTCTGGGCCCTTGCAGAGTCCCAGCCCATCTTCCAGGTATGAGCATCCAGCACTGCCCATCTGTCCCAAACTCTCTCCCTCCCTTCCATGTCCCTCACTCTCTTTGTTACACTTTCTGTGAAACTCTCCTGTTTACTGGAGTTCAGGAAAAACCAATGGATCATCAAAAACCTTCTCACCTGTCAACTCCCAAATGACATTTTTATGTTTCAGTGAGTCTTATGGATGTACATGGCCTCAATATGAAATTGAGAGTTTCAGGTAGCCTGGAGAGAAAAAAATAATTAATTCAAATATGATATTTAGTTTTCTTTAGCAAAACATCACATGTACAGTTGCTTCCTTGCCTGTACAGATGAATAGTTCCGAAGAGAAAAAAAAAGAAAGAAAAAGGCAAAATAAGACCAGATGGTGATATTGCTGATTTCTGTTATTTTCATATTTGAAACTTATAAGTATGATGAAAATGATGGAGATAAACATGTTTACTGCCAACAATATAATTATCTACTTACATTATAATTATTTGAGATTAGGTCATCTCTACCTTCCTATAAATTCTGAATGACAAAGGCCATGACGTTTTCACCTGCCATAGCACCTATCATGGTAGTTTTCGCATAGTAAGTATCACTAATAAAAAATAATAATGCTATAATAGTAGTAATAACTACCATAGCTATTAAAGAGAAAATCACAAAAGTGAAATACAAATAAGTAACATGAACCCCAGTGTTCATTGCAGCACTATTTACAATAGCCAGGACATGGAAGCAACCTAACTGTCCATCAACAGAGAAATGGATAAAGAAGATGTGGTACATATATACAATGGAATATTACTCAGCCATAAAAAGAACAAAATAATGCCATTTGCACCAACACGGATGGACACAGAGAATAGCATACTAAGTGAAGTAAATCAGGCAGAGAAAGACAAATATCAAATGATATCACTTATATGTGGAACCTAAAACAAAGGGTACAAATGAACTTATTTACAAAACAGAAGTAGAGTCACAAATGTAGAAAACAAACTTATGGTTACCAAGGGATGGGGGGCGGTGGAGGGATAAATTAGGAGATTGGGACTGATATATACATACTACTATATATAAAATAGATAACTAATAAGAACCTACTGTATAGCACAGGGAACTCTACTCAACATTCTTTAACCTATATGGGAAAAGAATCTTAAAAAAAAAGGGTGGATATATGTATATGTATAACATTCACTTTGCTGTACACCTGAAACTAACACAATGTTGTAAATCAACGTTCTACTCGATTAAAATTTTTTTTTAAATACAAATAAGTAGAAGAGAGATTTTTTTTCAGTTTCTCTATTTCTTTTATTTTAAGCTTTCTTTTTAAAATTGAAGTATAGTTGATTACAGTGTTTCAGGTGTACAGCAAAGTGATTTGGTTATATATAATATATATCTATTCTTTTCAGATTCTTTTCCATTATAGGTTATTACAAGATATTGAATATAGCTCCCTGTGCTATACAGTAGGTCCATGTTGTTTATCTATTTTATATATAATAGTGTGTATCTGTTAATCCCAGACTCCTAATTTATCCCCCACCACCACTTTACCCTTTGGAAACCATAAGTTTGTTTTGTATGTCTGTGAGTCTATTTCTGTTTTGTAAATACGTTCCTTTGTATTGTTGTTTTAGATGTCACATATAAGTGATATCATTTGATATTTGTCTTTCTCTGCCTGATATACTTCACTTAGTATGCTATTTCTGGGTCCATCCATGTTGCTGCAAATGGCATTATTTTGTTCTTTTTTATTGTTGGGTAATAGTCCATTGTGTGTGTGTGTGTGTGTGTATACACACACACACACACCCCACATCTGGAGAAGAGAGATAATTTAAAGGAAAGAAATATCCATTGCAAAAAGGAACAGTATTTTGAGGACAGCTTGGTGATTCTCAAGATTATCCTTAAGTCATTCCCAAAGATCCTGTCCCTGAATTTCAAGGAGAAATGGAGTTTTCAAGGGGGAAACTGAAGAGTGCTGTTCATATGATTCTGTGAGATGTTAACAGGACACCTGGACACTTCTGCCAACATTGGGACAGAGGGGTGCTTAGTGATGAGCAGAGATAGGATTTTTTTTTCAGAGTCTAAGGGGCAGCCTCAGTCCATTGTGGTCATGAGACTTTCAGGAATGTCTGCAAGGGGAGGAGGTGAAGGAAGCCATAGCAGTGGCCTGTCCCCATGTCATGGATTTCACTGTCTCTATCACCAAAAGGAGAAAGACAAGGAAAGATAAAAGATACCTCAAAATGTTGGGCAAAACTTACCAGAGCATCATTGAGATCACTACTGTGGATGCCAGAGTAATTTAGGAAATTATTTGGGTGGGGGAATGAATGCCTCAAGATCGTGATGGGATTGTGTGGAAAAAAAATGTGGCACACTATCATTTATTGAGTAGCTACTTGAGAGTGCCAGTGTGGCTTAAATACTTCATATACATACAGTGCTGTCCAATAACGTAGTTATTTGGCAATTGAACTATGGCTCGTGTGGCCGAGAAACTTGGTTTTAAATTTAATTTAATTTAAATAATTTACATTAAATTTAAGTGGCCACATATGGCTAGTGGCTACTGTATTAGCATAGGATGTAATCCTCAAGAGAAGTCAGAAATTATGTTTTTAATACACTGTATTTTAGAAATGTGGAAACTGAGTAAAGAAAGTTAAGTAACTTGATCAAGACCACATCTAGAATATAGCTGTCCACAACATAAAAATACATCCTCTCTTCTCACTATTACATCTCTTTATCCAGTTTTCTGGAATGACTGATAAACTGACTTCTCTTAATTTAAAACCAAATATTATGCATACCAAAAAACATGTGCTAGAATAGTTTGCAATAGCCCTGAACTGGAAACTACCCATATAACCAGCATGTCAAATGCATAAGTAAACTGTGGTTTATTCACACAATAAAATTTCCTGGTGGTCCAGTGGTTTGGACTCCACGTTCTCATTGCCAAGGGTCCGGTTTCAATCCCAGATAGGGGAACTAAGATCCTGCAAGCCTCGCGCGTTGCAGCCCCCCCCCAAAAAAAAGTGAATTATACAGCAATGATAATGAAGTATCTACTCCTCTATGTAACGATTCATATAAACCTTACCAACAATATTGTGTTAAAGAAACCAAAGCCAAACGAGCATATAATGGATGATTCCATTTATATAAAGTACTTAGACTAAATGAATCTATACTGTTAAAAGTCAGGACAGTTGTTACTCCTGGGGACAGAGGTGGAGGAATGGTGAGAGGTGGGTGTGGTATGGAGGTGAATTCTGAGAAGTTGTACTATTTCTTGTTCTGGATACTGGTTATACCTTGTGAAAATTCACTGAGTTGTGCACTTATGATGCATGTGTTATATTTGTTTTCTACTGCTGCCTAACATTACCACAAATAGAGTGGCTTAAAACAAGACAAATTTATTATCTTACAGTTTCTGTAGGGAGAACTCCGGGCATGGCATGGATGGATTCTTTGCTCACTAACTCACCAGGCTGACATCAAAGTGTTTGTCTGGGCTTTCGTTCTCAGGTGGAGCTCAGGATCCTCTTTCAAGCACACTGGTTGTTAGAATTAATTGCCTTGCGGTTGCAAGGCTGAGGTCCCCCCTCTTCCTGCTAGCTGTAGACTACTCTTAGCATCTAGAGCCTGTCTATAGTGCCTTGCCATGTGGTCCCCATAGCAGTTCACAGCATGTGTATTTACTTTCTGTGCCAACTAAAGCACGTCTTTCTGACTTCCTCTTCTTTGATGAGCTGGAGAAAACTGTCTGCTTTTAAAGGGATCAAGCCCACCCGGATAATCACTGTATCTTAGGTCAACTGATTTGAGCTCTTAACTATATTAGAAAAATCCCTTCTCAGCAGTCCTTAGATTATTGTTTGAATGACTATCTGGGAGGTGTGCATACAGCAGGGGCTAGGAATCTTCTGGTATCAACTGTGAATTCTGCTTACTGCAGGTACCTTTTTTATGTCTAGGTTAAAAAGTTAAAAATAATCTTTGATGTCACCTATGAAGTACCAGGGATAAACTTCTCCCTCAGGATACTACTGTCCTTCACTTGCACTGCCTTAGAGCAAGAATTAGCAAGAGGAAGGAAATTCTGTGGATGGCATTATAGTAACAGCAATGGGAAATGATACAGCTAATCATTATTTTCATTTTGTATTCTCAATTTTTTCCTTTCTCCAAATATTGATGAGAGGGAATATAAGCCTCCAAATTTACCATACTCCTAAATATGAATTCAGATGTCCTGGTCCAGACAATTATCTGTGAGAAATTTATGGCAATGGTTGTTGACCTTGACAACTTTGAGAATGCTGTGTTGGTAATAGCAGGGATAGTTTCATACATTAAAAAGAGATAGGACTGAGGTGAACATGGACCTGCACAGTCTGTTAGGATGGAGGGCCCTGTGTTTTATGACAAAACATGTTGCCTTGGCATCCCCAGGTCATGTAGGACTTGATAGATTGTGAAGATCTCCAGCTCTAGGTCACTCCAGTGAAGTAACATTCAAGTAAAGAAAATCCCAGTTCCAGAAGAAGCCTTTATCAAGAATGGTCAGACACAGTTCACAAGAGCAAGACATGTCAAGCTAAACTGCCTTCATTTCATGACAGATCATTAGGATAGTAGAGCAGGGAACTGTGTATATCTGGACATCAGCAAAGCATGTGACATTTTCTCCTATGATATTTTCATGAAAAGCTGTAGACACAGACCCTGGATAGGAGTTAAATTAGGCAGAATTATATGTGGTTGACTACACAGAGAAGAATAGGCTCTGTCTTGCCTAGTATCATCAATCACTGCAGCCAAGTTTGGAAAAACATGATTATCAAAACTGCAGTTGACACAAATGTGGAAAGAATACATTTGCTGGATAACAGAATCTGTATTCAGAAAGCTGTCGATAGACTGGAACCATGAGCCAGATCTAACAAGGCGAAAGTTTATAAGGAAACATTTACAAGCGTTGCCTATGAGCTCCCTAATTAAAATGACCATAGCTACCTAGTTTAAAGTATCACATTATCGTGCATAATTAATTTGTGCATTCAGTATGTGCTAGGCATAACACCGAGAATTTAATTTGTGTTATCCAATTTTCTTTATTTAACCACACTATTAGGTGCATTTATTTTCCTTAATTATGCACTAGTGGAGGTTCAGAGAAGTTAACGTATTTTGAGCAGGCCAGAGTTGGTATACTTAATTACCCTGCAACCCTGGAAGTACATACATAAAGGGTTAGAGGAGCTTGTGCTTTAGGGGTTGTACTTTTAGAGTGGATTATAATTTTAGATTTATTAAACTCAATATATGAAAGGTAAGATGTGGCAAAAAATAGTTAAAATATAAGTCTGAATTCCTTATAAATATGGTATCTACAATGCCAAAGATGAGATTTTTTTCTTTGCCTTATCTGCTGAGACCCAGAGCTTTGGGTTCAGATCTTAACACCATAATTTTACATGAATATAGACAAACTAGAGCCAGTTCCAAAAAACCACAATCACTGTTATGAGAATGCTCAATACTTTGTCAAAAGAGGGAAAAGTAAATGAGATTTATTTTATATTTCTGAAGAAAAGATTTACTAGGGTTCCTTACATCTACAAATATTAGAAGGATTTTCTATTAAAAATCCTAGTGAAAGAGGAATCAGACTTGCAAAGGGGGGAACTAGGATACTGGGTAGAATTTATTCTAAGAAAGGATTTATTTCTATACAAGGAAATGTATTTAGTAATATTTATAATATCATTTTATGGTGTTATGATTATTAATTATCTTATTTAGCAAAACATAGTTATGAGTGGTTTGATTAATAGGAAAAATAATACTAACTCGTAGAAACAAAATCAACTTTCTTTCATGTAACATTGAACTTGAGGTGTTTTGCAAAGGTGAACAGCTTTCTGTATTAGAGACAGAGCTTAATTTCCTAGCATTTGGTGATTTTAAAAGTCTATCTAATCTCTCTCTCTCTCTCTCTGTCTCTAGGTTAGATTTCAAGAGACATTTTAATTTTCTTATGTTAAGTATATTACCAATTAAACTGGATCAACCTCTAAGTGGGTTTATTTTTTAAAGTTTTAGATTTCAAATTTAAAGACAAAGTATATATACAGTAGAAAAATAAAGTTTTTAAATTATACAAATTAACTTTATTTTTTGGCATAGAAATTTCATTTAAATATTTCATGGGTTACTGTCGATATTTACAAAAATGATTTCCTTTCCCACAGAGTTACACTCCTGAATTTCTTTTTCTTTACCATGAGGAAAACTTTCATTTATCCTCTTTATAAAGGTGCTCTGTAGTACAAAGTTTTATGTTGCTTCCTTTTCTTAGAAGGACATTGTAATTGTGGTTGGAAGTGAAAGGGGGAAAAAAAGACGTAAAGTGAATTCGTTTTCTATAGTTCCCAATTAGAGACATTTTCATGACAACCCTTCTCCCTAGCTCATTGTTTTTTTCTCACACAATTTTCTGGAGTATTTTAGAAGTTACTGTAGGATAACAGTAATATTATGTGTCAGTATTCTCATTAAATTGAAGTAGTTGTTCTCTTTGTCAAATGATTGTAAGACAGTTAAGCTTCATCTATTTGCCTTTAGATTTTGTGCCATAGCTGCAAAAGTAAAGAGAGTGAAAGATAAATCAGACAATTCAGATATAATACTTCTTCTCTAGGTTGGTATGACTAGTAATCGATATTGTCATTTAAATGCTGGCTTATGTAACCAAGATTACTAGTAGTACACAAAACTAACAGCCTATAATCAGAACTTTAAAAATTGCAACACATTGGCCTAATTAAATGAAACATCTAAGAGGGTTAAAATAAAATGGAAATGAAAATCATACATATAATAATCTTTCAAATCAAAAGACATAGATAGAATTATAGATTATCTGCTATAATCCATAGATAGTGATATATTGATAAAACCAAAAAAGGGAAATTCAATAGGAGATAGTGTGAAATCTGTCAATAAATTCTGAAATATATACACATTCAGTCTTTTAGTTATCTAGTTTAACAGAAATTCATGTTAAAATATACTTCAATGAGTTGTTAAACTGGATGGTTTCAAATGTCCCTTTCAATTGTACAAGTCTATGATTTCATGATTTATGGCCTCTACTTAAAGGTTGATACAATAAGCTTATTTCAGAGAATGTGATGTCAAAACAAGTGAGGCAGTCTTTTTTTTTTTTTTTTTTTTTTTTTTTTTCTTTTTGCGGTATGCGGGCCTCTCACTGTTGTGGCCTCTCCCGTTGCGGAGCACAGGCTCCGGATGCGCAGGCCCAGCGGCCATGGCTCACGGGCCCAGCCGCTCCGCGGCATATGGGATCCTCCCAGACCGGGGCACGAACCCGTATCCCCTGCATCGGCAGGCGGACTCTCAACCACTGCGCCACCAGGGAGGCCCCAAGTGAGGCAGTCTTGCGTGACTGAAACTCTATACCCATAAACAGCAAGATAAAGAACTCCTAGAGATCAGCTGTACAAGATTGTGCTTATAGTTAATATTGCTGTGTGTACACTGAAAAACTTCAGGAGAGATCTCATGTTACCTGTTTTTTTACCACTCCCACCAAGAAAAAAAACAAGAAAGGCAATAGTATTAATCTGGTTTGAATGGCCAAACATTGATGAGGTCTGTGCTTATTTAAGAAATCCATATTTTTAGAGACAAGTTGACAACCCATGATGAATCTGGTAGATTGACCAGAATGAAAATAGAATTTTGAAACTATTTCATTTGCAGAAAGTTTGAGGACATAGAGATGTTTAACCTAAGAAAAAGAAAGCCTCTTCCTGTGTTTGTGTGTATATGTACAGTTGAGTTTGATGCATGCATGTGTTTAAGTGACAGGCAGGCGTGCAGGACATTAAGATTTTCAGTTATTATGAAAGGAGTATTAAACACATTCAGGGGTTTTTCCTGATGGTTGATTTGGAAAAACAGCTGGGTCACAGCAGTTACAGTAATAAAATCATTTTTGTACAGCATAAGGAAGAATTTTAGAGTAGTTAGAGATGTCTTTAATGAAACTGACTTCCTTGTGAAGACATGATGGAGATTCACCCATCGTAGTTCCCAAAGAATTTTAATAGTCATATAAATAGGGAGATAAAACAGTTGAAACTGATATCTGGGCACCAGTCCTAGATCCTAAAATATTACATTTACAGAGAAGTAGACTAAAAAAATCCATGTGTCAGCAAAAGGAATCCAGGATGCTTACCTGCCTCTGATTAGCCTTTAGATGGAATTCAAAAAAAAAAAAAAAAATGAAAAATCAAAAGCACAGGCCTGCCTTATGTAGGTGTCTGATTCGATTTTACCATTTCTCCAGGCTCTCCAATTTGAGAAATTAACACAAAAAGTGATTCCTCACTGCAGATGGCCATATTATATCTGGGAGGAGCCAATCCAATACTACTATTACCATCATTAAGAATAAGTACAGGGGGCTTCCCTGGTGGCGCAGTGGTTGAGAGTCCGCCTGCCGATGCAGGGGATATGGGTTCGTGCCCCGGTCCAGGAAGATCCCACATGCCACGGAGCGGCTAGGCCCGTGAGCCATGGCCACTGAGCCTGCACATCCGGAGCCTGTGCTCCGCAACGGGAGAGGCCACAACAGTGAGAGGCCCGCGTACCACAAAAAAAAAAAAAAAAAAAAAAAAGAATAAGTACAGGAAGAGCCATTTTCAGACAGACAAAAAGAGAGAAGGAGAGACTGTCACAGAACTTCCAAATATACACTTGAAAATCAAAATTAAACCAGATAGAAAAGACAGATAAATCAGAAGGACGAATGAACAAAGACATTAGTAAACATGTTCGTAAGTTTAAACAAATAATGAACATAATATGAATGTAAACAATGGATGATACTTTGTAATATGAAATATTGGGTTGGCCAAAAAGTTACTAGAGTAAATATTTTTAAGGTTATTATCTTGTTTCCGAGAAAGAGAGCGATGTTACCTTCAAAATTTGTTCATTTCAAATGTGGCTGATTCACTTTGGTGTACAACAGAAACTAACACAGTATTGTGAGGCAATTATACTCCAATAAAAATCTATTAAAAACAAAACAAAACTGAATGTGCAGTCAGTGAAATAATACATATGAAATATCCAATGCAGTAAAGAGAATAATATATCATAAAACTCAGGCAATAAATGAAGGTAAGAAAAGAGAAAACCCCAGTAAAATTAGAACAAATGAAAAATGAATATGTTAAAATTATTTAATATATCAATAATCACTATAAATGCAAATAGTCTGAAATCTTCATATAAAATATATATAAAAATATATAGAGAGATATAGGTCTAGATAGATACATAGATGATATAGGTCTCTCTGTCATATATATGTATAACCATTCTTTTAATTTCTAGCAATTTGCTTCCTTATGTTTTAAGTGCATCTCTTAAATAGTCCTTCAATCATTGTGAAATAAACGTTAAGATAAATATTTCTAGATAGTATCAAAATATAATGATAATAATTTCAGTTCAGTATAATAAAAAATACTCAACTAGTATGCACCTAATAACTTTATGTTATGTCCCAAAATATGTAGACCAAAAATGATTAGTATTTCCAAGAGAGAGAGTCAATTCCAGTATTAGAGTGGGAGTGTTTTCAAATGTTTCTCAAATAAAGAAATTGAAACAGATTTTTAAAGTGTGGATTTAGAGTATGTCAAGACACAATTAACAAAATTAACAAGCTTATTAAGAGTTATCTTATGCTTATGTCCAAACAAGAAAGTACACATTTTAATAACAAGCACACAAAGAATATTTTAAAAATTTGGTCATAATCTAGGTTAGGTTATAAATCAAGACTTAGAAAATTCAAAGGCTGTAGCACACAGACTACATTCTCAACAAAAGTATAATTTAGTAATCAATAATAAAAAGAATACTAATAAGCCACATATATTTTAAAATGAGAAAACTGAAAGTTTATGTGTTGAAGAAACCATAACAAAAATTTAAAAATTACTGGGAACTGAATTAAGACAAGACCATTGCAGATAAAGATTTTTGTTTAATGTCACTTAGAAGAAAATTAAAATATAGGAAAGATGGTTGAAAACTAATTTTTTAGGTATTTAATATATGAAGTAAGATAGAAACAAGACCAAAAACATCTAAATGGTGTCAGAAATTAAAGAGTAGGCAC
Organism: Mesoplodon mirus; assembly: GCF_964341445.2. Lineage (NCBI taxonomy): Eukaryota > Metazoa > Chordata > Mammalia > Artiodactyla > Ziphiidae > Mesoplodon > Mesoplodon mirus. The sequence continues at coordinate 25,654,350 of NC_138981.1, read as the reverse complement.
AACTAGATATAAAACAGATTAAAGGGAGTATCATAAACAGCTTTATGCCAATGTATCAAAACGGTAAAAATTTACATTTTCCTCACCCATATACAGAGACACACAACATATAATTTTGCAATTATAAATCTAAAATATACACCATGGGGCTTCCCTGGTGGCGCAGTGGTTGAGAGTCCGCCTGCTGATGCAGGGGACACGGGTTCATGCCCTGGTTTGGGAGGATCCCGCATGCCGTGGAGTGGCTGGGCCTGTGAGCCATGGCCACTAAGCCTGCGTGTTCGGAGCCTGTGCTCCGCAGTGGGAGAGGCCACAGCAGTGAGAGGCCCATGTACTGCAAAAAAAATAAAAATAAATAAAATAAAATAAAATATACACCATATATGTTTACACACCAGCATGGAAAGACTGGAAATATTTTGATGGCTTTTTGTGGACTGTAAGATTTTGAGTAATTTTTCAATATTTTTCTTTATTATTAGTTTTTGTCAAAAGAGTCTAAGTGACCAGAGATTTTAACGTAAAGTCGATGAGTTATTTACCAATAATGGAGTTCCTATCATTCTTGTATCAATATTGGAATTAGCACAACCATTTTTCTTGTCATATTTACAAGTATTCTTTGCCAATATGCTCTTGCTGGGTAACTTTATAAGGAATGAGTTGCCTGGATTAGAATCTGGGAGTGGCCTGGCCAATTCACTGAGAGTGTCTTGATCAACTCCCAGACTCTTCTGACAAATCCTGGCATTAATTTTGTTGCAGTTTGAAAGTTGGATACATAAGTTAATCCCAATAAATGCTGTAAAATAAAATTGCAAACGTTCATTGATGATTTTATATTGGTGTTGATATCCCTTCATTAAATAGGTATAAATATTAGGAAAAAAATTCAATTTATTTTAAACCCTTTTGAAATTGGTTTACCCAGCACCTTTTCTAATCAAATCAGAAGTTTGTTCTGAATCATTTCACTGCCTGCACATGTTCCTTGGATATCTAAAAGCATTCAATGAACTAAACTTGACCATTCCCTTGAGGTATTGTCTAAAAGGGTAAGGAAAGGTGACTTCTCCTTTCACCAATGTTCAGGTATTTCTCTATATTCAGAGCTTTAACATTCTATGAACAGAAATTCTCAGTGACTGGATGGATTTTATAGAACACTTCATATTTGAAGTAAATTTCATTGTTTCATAAGCATCATCAAATGCATTGCCTTAAATCTAAAATGTCTAAATACAACTTCTCTTCTATCCACAAAACCTGCTCCTCTTCAGATTGGCAAATAGCACCTGCATCCAGGGCATCCCAGGCATGCAATCTGTGAAGTTTGCATAAAGCTCTCCTGTCATAATCTTGACATTTTCAATAATTTTTTAACAAAACACCCTGAATTTTCATTTTGCCCTGAGCTCCACAGATTATGTGGCTGCTTGACTGACTGCCTCTTTCACCTGCTTAGTCGAAACATCTTGAGTCATACCCCATATCAAAGCTATCAAGACTTCCAATTTTGTTTGCCTTTAGATTATATTTACTTCTCATCAGTTGCACTACTACCACACAAGTCCATGCCCCCAGCATCCATCCAGAGCCTCCTAACCCGTCTCCCCTCCTCCTTTCTTGGCCCTCTCCCCAGAGTCTCTTCTCAATAGAGCATTTGAAGTGATCTTCATAAAGGAGAAGTTGAGTCATATCACTCCTTTGCTCAAATTCCTCCAATTATTTGTTTCACTTGACTAAAAACCCAAATCCTTGCAGTGGCCAGCAAGAAGCTACAGGATCTGGTTTCCTAAAATATCTCCTTCCTGATCTCTTGACGTCCCTTTTATTGTCCCCTCAACTTTACCAACACTCCTATCCTTCCCATTCCTGCAACGTCCCAGCCATGGGCCTTAAAACTTTCTCCACAGTTTCTATTTCTCTGCTGACATTCATCCTCTGTTTATTTAATACATATATTTTCCTTGAGGTCCCTGGAAATATTTAACAGCTGCTTTAAAGTCCTTGTCTGATCATTGTAAATCTGGGCCACCTTAGAGTTGGTTTATTGACTATTTATTTTCTAGAGTATACTCACATTTTTCTGTTACTTTACATGGCTAGTGATTTTTCATTGAATATTGGACATGAATAATATGTGGTAGAGACTCTAGATTCTGTTCCTCTGAACAGTGTTTTCTTTCCAGCAGCTAGACAACTTGGAGGAACTTGAGTTCCAAGTTCTATCTCCTCTGTGGGCTACAAAGAATGAGGTCACCACTCAGTTCTTTCAGTTTTCAGCTGGTGAGATTTTGTTGTGCCTCTTAGGGTCTTTACCATGTTTTAGAGCTTAGCCAAAGATCTGGGTAGATTTTGTGCACAGTTACTGGGGTTTTCCCCCTCTGCAGCTCCCTCACTTCCAGGGTTACTGACTTTCTGTCTGCTCTGCTTTCCCAAACTCCATCTTCTGTTAGGCTGTAGCTTTTTATGCCCCCACACTGTATAGAGTTTTAGGAATACTACAAGACAAAAAGATGTAAACTCACAAATTTCACCAAGTACAGTTATGTTCTTTCAAGGGTAGATTTCCCCACAGTTTCTGCCTGTTTTTGTTCTTTCCTCTATGGCTTAAAATTAGTATTATGTTATATTTTGTCCAGATTTTATAATCCTAGGGAAAGTTAAACATATTCAGCTACATGTATTCAGGCAAATTACTTATCTTCTCTGTACCTGATTTTCTTCGTCTGTAAGAGGCAGATAAGATGCAGATAATAATAGGGTTAGTGTAAAGGTTAAATATGTTACATATGTGCCAAGAGTTTTTACTGTGTCAACTTAGCTGAGCTGGAACAGTGTTTCTCAGAATTCCCTTTCCTTAATTCCCATTTTGCATGGGAATTGGAAGGTGAGAGTGAGGAATACACCTTTTACACTTGGAAGCAGAGCGCAGGGCACCAGTCCCTGCTGTGGTCACACAGGTTGTCGCTCTTCTACTGGTTCACCTTCTAGGCTCCCACTTGGTGTCTTGCTTCAGTTTCTCTACCTTTTATGCCCCTGCCTATTTAGTTCTGAAAAAGAAGAGCACTAACTAGAGTACGATACAAGGATTAAAAAGATATGAGCAGGAAAGCCAGAACAACCTGGTTTATAATTCTCAATGTTATCCTGTCCCATATTCTAGAAATAAATCAGTCTGTACTTCAGATGGTATCTGTTGGTTGGATTCCTGGAGAAGCTGACTTTGTGACTGAATTTAGATCTCGACATATTAATTAGGGAGTATCCTTGGGTATATCTGTGGAAGAGAGAGGGAAGAAGCAGGATAAGGCAGATGAGGAAGTCAAATTGCATGGCAGACCCAAACAGGGAACTCAGGAGCTAAAATGGCCTGTCAGAGTCCCTGTGCATTGAGCACCCTGAGCACCAACTGTATCAATCAGTCATTGCATGACAGTCTCTCTAGGAAGGGCTTGACCTTGGCCATGGGAACCCTGCAGCTGAGGCAGTCCCTGAGGGGCTGACAGTGAAAGCAGCTGGGAGTACTTTCAATCCTTCATGGAAATTTCTGGACTGTGTATCTTTATGTCCATCACAGTATCCAGTAAAGGCGTTGAAAGAAAATCTGGGGTGAAATCGTGAATCCATTGTCCAAGAAATATATAACATTTAAATGTGCATAACAAAAGTGATGGTGGCAGAGAGAAAGACAGGTTAACCAGATAGCACTTTATGACCCTGACATCATTTTCAAATTTGCCCGTTGGCCACCCTGGGCCATGAGTCTGTTATTTCCCAGGCACGATGCTGGCATCTAGAAGGAAAGTCACTATTAAGTCATCCTTGGGGAGCACTGATTTTATTTCATAAGAAAAGTTTATTTAATAGAATGGTGATGCTCAGGTTTGGGATTCAGACTAAACAATTTTATGTTCAAATTATTTCTAAAGCAATTTGCATTTCCCTTTAGAAGTATATTATTCTTAGTATATTATTTTCCAAATAGGGTATTAATTGCCAAGGATTGTCTAGAAGAGAATATTTGTCAGTTACTTCAAGAATCATGGGGTTTGTATAGGTGTGGTGTAATGTCAGAAATTGGAGCTAATTTTGGAGAATGTGGCTCGAATTAGTGAAATGACATGTAATTTTGTTTCAGTGCTGATATTTTTAACACAGTTTTGGCTTCTTTTTTGGAACTGTGCCTGAGGACTTTTGACAAGCTACACAAGATAATCAGTCAGCCATCTATATTGTCATCCTTCATTTTTGATCCAAAGTGGAATTATCCACCTTGATATGCTTTCTCTCTCAGTTAATAGGAAGAATCAATAATTACTGCAGATTTTAATTCTCCTTCCTGATTTTGAAAGGGTAACTTTACATAGCCATTTATTTTCCCCCATCCTTATGATAAATAAATATTTTGTCGATGCATAACATATTGAATTATATTTTGAGGTTGTTTTTAATGTTATTAAAGACAGATTGACATATGTGATAGAGTAGTTAACTTTCTTCAATAATAATCTACTCCTGATTTCTTTCTTTGACTTCTTTCCCTCTCTCCCTTTCTTCCTTCCTTCCTTCCTTCCTTCTGCAAACACATTATAAATATCTACTAAGTATTACTATCTCTACCAAGCACAGTGTGGGAGTGGGGATGGAGAGGTTGGGGGAAGAGATTAATTTAATATAAATGAGATTATCCATCATGACTTGGTTCCCTGGACTCAAAAATACCTCATACATAATGAGAACTGTGTTAGGCGCTAACAATTAGATAGATAGATAGATAGGTAATGCAGTCTATACTCTAATTAGATTATTTATACCTTATTTATATTATTTATACTATTTATATGTTTTATTTATATCTTAGTTTGGAGGAAGAGAATACATCAAGATCTACTTATAAGACTGAGCAAATCAGAATAACTGATTAGGGATCTCGTATGGATAGTAATAACTTTTGAATGGTGATGAACCTTGAGTATTATGCTAAGAATTTTACACATCGTCCTCTAGGCAATGAGAAGGTACTGGATATCTTTGGGGTAATGAAGTTGTATGTTACAAACATTGAATTTGTTGGGATACACAGGATGCATCGAAGGAAAGAGATTCTAGGAGCAGATGACCCGACCCAAGGAGAAGTCTATTGCCACATGCAGATTTGATGCCATGTGCACAATGTATAATATGGAACTTGTCTCCTTGGTGTATCTAATGATGCTACATTGAAAATTAATAGAGTAACAGTAATAATAACCAACTGAAGAAAAATCTTAGAAACATGACTGATAGATTTGATAGTAATATGAAGAGTTAAAAAATGAGGGTACAGTTTAAAAATAATTTATACTTCAGCAGCATTATAAAACATATACATAAGTCAAGAGATGATGATATTTTAGAAGAGAAAGCACAAGAATAGAGCTTTCACGTTTAAGGTCACTTGTCTAGCCAGATGGTTACTCAGTATTTGAGGAACATTCAGAAGGAAAACAGATAACTTTGTTAATTATTTTTGAGTGCAACCTTCAGGTGTGTAGGTTAACTTCTGTGGAATTGAAAATAAAAAAATATGGCTTCTATGCTAAGCAGTTTACACATGTCAGAGCGCTCTTACTAAAAGAAAGATCTTCCATTTGAAACAAAGAGGATTCTCCAGTTGAAGAAGTATCAGTGGGAAAAAAAAAGATTAATTTACTGGTTCTTTCTGATAACTTCTGCCTTAATACTTAGCATTTGGCTTGCAGACTGTGTATAAAATCATGCGGCCCTCAGACCATGAGTAGAAAAAAATGAAACAAAGTAAGAAAAAAATAAAACTTTCTTGGTACACTTTCATACTGAAATTACTGTCTAAATATTCAAAACAGAGATAAGTAAAGGAGTTTTTACTTTCAATAGAAGCAATTCCATGCTTTAAGAATCAGTATGAAAAAAGGGAGACATATCACACATAAAGCAGAGTGGATTCATTCTCCTTTTTTCTTCTCTTTCTTTTCTCTCTTTTTCTTCCTTTCCTTTCCTTTCCTTTCCTTCCTTTTATTTTTCATTAAAACTATTCCAATTTGGGATATTCCTATATTAATTATGCACATCAATAAAGGTGTCCTTACACAGGCAAATGTCAGCCTTTTAATGGAATTGGTAACATGATGATCCACTGATTAAAAATATCCTGTTTGGATGAATTGGGAAATTGGGATTGACATATACACTACTATGTATAAACTAGATAACTAATGACAGCCTGCTGTATAGCACAAGGAACTCTACTAAATGCTCTGTGGTGACCTAAATGGGAAGGAAATCTAAAAAAGAGGGGATATATGTATACGTATTACTGATTCACTTTGCTATACAGCAGAAAATAACACATCATTGTAAAGAAACTATACTCCAATAAAATTTTTTAAAAAATATATCCTCTGTTTAAGACAAGTGCAAAGGTTGGGATGGGTTGAAAATGAGAAATTTTTTAACCAGTGCATATTCTTGCCCCCTTGTCTAATTCAGTCTCAGCTTACTATGTGGCATATTTCACGAGCTTTAAACAAACTGCAGAGCACTGAGAGATAACACAAATCCCAGAACACATGCAATGTCATATACTGTAATAAAATGAGCACGAGGTAATAAGCAGACTGTAGTTCACAGTCCTAGTTTGACACTTGTTATCCATGTGTCATTGGGTCATTTCTGCAACCTCTGTGAGAATGACTTTGCTGAATCAGCTAGGAGTTGTGTTTGGCTCTCATGAAGGCAATCTGACTAGACAGGCTTAAATACATAAAGTGTGATATCCTTATCTAATAAATACTAAGTATGGAAGTAGGAGATTGATGGTGTGGGTTCAGCTGCTCAAGGCTGGCAAGGCCAAGTCTGTGATATGCTCTTGACCTTTGTCTCATAATCCTCAAATGACTTTCCAGAGCTCCATCTAGTTAGCAGCAGGAAGGTGAATGTTCAGATAGTCATAAAGTACTTTCCTGGATGTCCCTCTAACTTCTGCTTCATCTTAATAACCACTTCTATCTTTGAAAGTTTGAAAAATATGTGAGCATATTGCCTGGGATTTATTGATCAAGAAGAATAAATAAATGGATAGAAAAATAAGATGCCTCTTATACAAAAATATCATAGAACTGTGGTAAAAATTAAATAAGAAATGTATGTGACTCATTACAAGAGGAAGTTGGTACTTGTGGATTTTGAGAGCATAAAATAAATAGAACACACTATTCCCTGTATCAGGAATAAATAATTTAAAATAGTGAAGTATTGCTCCAGTAAAGTCTCTCAGACAGAATTATGTCCAATTTGGGGCTGTGCCAGGTAGTATAGAAAATGTTAGGATGAACACATCACATCATCTTGGGTCAGCTATTATGATGTAATATTTAGGTGGGAAAAGTTTATACATAAGAACAGTGTCTACCCTCTACTGTATATGTGTGTGTGTGCGTGTGTGCGTGCGCTATAAATATACTATATATAGTAAATAGTATAAACCTTCATCTAGGTAAAGTAAACTCTGGTACAAGATATTTCAGAAAAACAAACCAATAATAGAACTTTATTTTTTAACAAAATCTGAATTTTGAAAGGGGACATTGAAGTAAGTATTTGAATATGACTTTCTGAAATGAAATAAATTTATAAACTCATTATGATCCACCAAGTTTGCCTTTAGGCAATAATTTCTGTAAAGATATGCTTTGCATAGATTGTTCTCCACTTATGACCACAGATTTTAGATTTCTTATTATTGACATCTAAGAAATGAATCAGTGGTCATTTATCCCAGATATCTTTACTGACCATCTACTAGTGCTAGGCACCTAGGGGACTAAGGCTAAGACAACAGTCCTGGATTCTAGAAGCTCACATTTTGATGAGTGAGGCAAAAAAGTAAACAAAGTAGGGTGGTATTTACCAGGTGGGAGTGGGATAGGCAATGTCTTTTGAATGATCCATAGAGGTGGCAGTATGGAAGCTAGAAAAGAATTCACTGAACACACAAGTGAGGTTAAGGAATCTCAGACAAGGAGAAAATGTCTTATTCTAGGGATTATATGAGTGAGGAATGATAACAAATGCTCCCAGAAATATAGTCAGAGGAGAGATTATGAATTTTTCATGCCCTGCTAAGTAATAAATAGTTAGCCTAGAGGCAATAACGAGTCACATATAATAGTCAACAAGTGCCTTGATCACAGTTGTATTCTATCATGATCATTCTGACAGCTATGATACATTGAATGCAAGAGACAAGGTTTTAGGCAGAGTTCAGTTCTTACATCATCTCAGAGGAAAGAAATTATGGGAGTGTAAACGTAGGAAGATAAACTGGAAGTAGATATGCATAACTGCGTTGGTAAAATAATTATAAAGAAGTGATTACAGTTGTTGATTAATTAGATATGGTTCTTAAGGAAGAAGCCCAGAATTATTTGATGTTGTTGGGTGAAATATTTAACAAGAGAAGAATTTTGGTGAAAGAAGAGGATGACTTAAGTTTTTACCAAGTTGATTTTGTGATTTCTGTGGTATTTTCAGATGTTGTCCAGTAGGTATTGAAAAACTCAACCTCATGGTAACAGAGAGATTGTAGCAGATATTACAAATTTAGAGATCATTGATGTCAAGTTGGAACATAAAGCTGTCACTGTGCGTGTATTAGCCAAATAGAGTGTGAAGAATGAGGGGAAAAGTAGGTACAAAGTTAGAATCCATGTAAAACAAATACTTAAAGTTAACACAGGAACAATGTGTAGATTTTATCAGGAATCAGTTACTATGAGAAGACTTCACTGAAAAACACCCTCCCTCAGGCTGATTTAAATGTCCAGAACCAAAATTTCCATAATGCCCTTTATTTATAACACACATAATATCAATATAATCATCAGTTTACTTCTCTGTCACTTCCATTAAATGGTACATCATTCTGTGTCAATTTCTAATTGAAACTTTATTCCTAATGCCTAACAATATGAAGTACGTAGTAATCACTGTATTAAAAAAAAGAAAAGGATGATTTTATTGCACTGATAGTTAGGAGGCCAGTCAGCGGAGACTAGTGCCTTATACACCAAAGCAGAATATTTTCAATAAAGAGAGATTAAAAACATCAAATCCGATGACAAACATAAGTCAGATATGAATAGTAATGTGTCTACTGGCTGTTTTAGCATTTGTAACTTTTATTTTGGAGTATGTCATTCTTATTCTTGAAAATGAAAGCATCATATTTAAAGTAGGTACTTTTCTTCTTCAACATGTAATTGTAGTATGTTATTAAATTGTTTGGGGTTTGGGTATTGTAGTGAACATTCCTCTTTCTTTTTGCTCACCTGACAACTGAATCTCTATCTTGTGTTTGAGGTTTAAGTCACCTCATGAGGCAAAGCCTACCTTTTACTAGAAAAATGAAATATACATAATTTCAGACTCCCTTACAGCTGAGGAGTGGGCAAATGCATCTTTGCTTCTCGATGTATCAGGTGCACTGGATTGGGACTTGGATCAGTGAATGCCATTACGCTATTAATCAAATAAATGGCCATGACAGGCAATTCTTAATTAACTCAAAGATGATTATCTTGTCTGTGTATTAATCATCATCCTTTTCTTTTTCCTTGTTCCATTCAGCTTTAGGACAGAAAAAAAGGAGAACCTTGCAATGTTCCTATGTATTGAATTTAGTAGGTGGGAACTTAAAATAATGGTTACACTGAGATATTTGGATCAATGATATATTTGACATCTCTATAATTTTCCTATCTATTATTTCTATAGATGACTGAAAAGTTACCTCTATTTTTACATATATAAATTACCTGTTGTATACATCTATTTTAGTTCAGAAACCACCTTTATTATAAAATTTGTCCCTAGATATTTGTAATGGGAAATATTTTCTATTTTCATTGGCCTTGATCCTTTAAAGTGCCCCCTAGGGTTGATTGTGATAACATAGCTCACTTTTTAAATTTTAATTAAGTAGACTCATATAACAATTGGCATCTCACCCATTCCAAAGTGTTGGCACAAAAAATTCTGAATCATGACCTTGAGCTTCTGAGAATGCTACTTATGTTAAGCAAATTAAGTACAACTGTCTTGGGCACTTTAAGTAAGAATCAATCTGGATCATTACTTTTGGCAGATTTACAGGTAAACCTAAACCCAAAATATTTAAAAGCAAACAGGGAAAAGATAACAAGTTCTAAAGAACTTGGAACGTTCACACGGGAGCAGTGAATGAGGCTAGTGCCAGCATTGGAACCGGATTTGGCAAGGAGATAAGCAGATATTTCCTGAGCTTAACAAAGAAATAAATACACTACTTGACACTTTATGAGTAATTAATAAAATAAATAATTATTTTATTTGTCATTTTTTAAATAAAGTTGGACCATAGTGAAGAAGAGGAATGCAGTCTTATATTTTGAAAAGGGTATTAACTACATGTAACTAAATTCTATTAGAGAAAAATTGTATCAATTAAATATGTTAAGCCTATGAATGTCTTTAGGAATTCCTTTGAAAATTGACCAGCAAGCACTTCATTTATTTAACTAGTTTAGGGGTAATACTGTGAGATTAAGTCAATTATATTATGAGATAGGTTTATTCCTACTTTGGAGATGTCAGTCACTTTTTTTTTTCTGTCTATTCACACTTTGTTTTATGATTTTTTTCCAAAATACATGTTGCAAACAAAATACAATGAATAATACTTTGCACCAGGCACTTCGTGTCACAAAACAGATTTGGAAATGCTTCTAGGTATTAATATGACTGATATCAATAACATAAGAACATAATTTAACATAGCTGGTTCTTTTTAAGTAAAAGTAAAAAGAAATAATAAATAAATTCAAAAAGTGCCAAACCATTGTTTGTCTATTCTAGCAATGTCCTCCTCCATGAGACAATTTTGAGTGTTTTAATCTTATTCCAGTGAATGCATTCCTGATCTGCCCTGCTCCATTATTCAGGTGTAATTGTGATTTGTTGGCATGGTTCTACTTGCTTGGCTTTAGCTGCTAGAGAGCAATTATACCTGATCATTTCTGGTAGTTATTACTGCTATTATCACTTGCCTGCCCAGGACCTGCCAAGATTTTACCAAATACCATGACAATTTTGTTCAAGAAAAAAAAAAAAAAAAAAAAAATATATATATATATATATATAAATGTAAAGAGAGGGCAATTTCATTCCCATATTTGCATCTCTCTTGGGAACCACAGCTGTGATGTTTGTTCTTCTGAAAAATTTTCTTTTTGCTGATTTTCATACTAAACTTCATGGGTGTAATGTTAGTCAGAATTTGGTGTCTAGCCCCTCAAGTTCTGTTTTTTATGGTCTCTACAGAATTCTGTTCTCCAGCGTGCAGTCTGGCTAACCTATTATTTTTCAGGATATGGTTTACTCTTCTCCATTTCCAATCTAAGACAAAACATTTAAATGCAAGTTGCAACATGTACAAATGTAGTCAGAGTATGCTGTCAGTTTCATATTGCTCCCTCCTTGTTTTCTCGCCAAATAGACCTGATGTTGAGTACTTCCTCTACTTTTGTTGATGGCTCTTGATTTTTTTTTTACTTCATCAGTTTTAATGACTATATACACTATACTGGTCTTTCACACTGCCTGGATGGAAGGAAAGGTTTCATTTAAACTGAAGAATACAGTCCCAAATGACACTGAAGGTGACAGATATATGGGAACATTTTGTAAAACTAATCCAGTGTTTGTAGGAACAAGCTAAATAGTAGAATTTTCATATTGTCTTGCATTTTAGATTGTTATGCATGCATATTAGAAGTTACTTTTTGGTCCACTTATTTTGCTTGAATATTTTCTTTTGGCATATAAATTAAATACATTATTTTTTCTTTGTTCATGCCTGATTGAGCCAGGAATACGTTTTGAAAGATGATAAATTTTGCTACTTAAAAATCGTCGATTCAAGTCTGTCAGTAAATCATTCTCACTTAGAGTCAACCATGCTCAAAATCCTATTGATTGTGGGTATAAAATATAAATCCTAAAGCTTGCCTTCCAGGAACTTGAAGTCAATTTGCAGAGAAAAATTGAGGTAGTTTTAACTATAAACACAAATATAAAAGAACTAATGGTCAAGGCAGGTTATGATCATTGTCAGGGTCTGTTTTGGTCTCATCCCTATCACACAGGTCCACAGTTGTCTCTAGACTTGCCCTGCCCCCAGAGCCAGCAGGAGCCCTGCTTGGTTATACAGCACAGCTTCTCTTTACACCAGTAATGTCAGGATTTGGAAGTAATTTTCTGATGCTGTATGCTATCCTTCTATCTTTCTCTCTACTTGACCTCATTTCTGGCTGTCCCATTACTTGTGGTTGTTTCTAACTTCTGTCCTTGGAGTTGGCTTATTCCCACTTGCTTCCTTCTTACTAGTTCAGCTCTTCCTTACTCTCAGCGTGCCATATGGCAAGTGATTCACAAGAGTCCATGCTAATCCTTTTATGAGTGTGAGTGCCAAATCAGTACTGCAGCTTACAAACTCTACAAGAATTTAAATAAGGGATGGATTACTCCAGACTAGGTTGTCAGGGATCTTGGTCTGCCTAAAATCAGAAAGTATGGAGAAAAAGGAAAAGCTTTCCAGGTAGAGAAAAGTCATGAGTAAAATCAAAGGTAAGACAATGTTTAATTGTAGAAGGAAGATATGAATTTGTTTAGGCAAGAGGGCTTGTGGAAACATAGGTGAAGATATAGTTTGGGTCTAAATTATGAATGTTCTTAAAACTAGGAAATCTGGAATTAAATTGTGTGTAATGGAAAATAATTGAAGATTTTTGAGTACAGGGATATCATTTTTAAGCAGCATTTTAAGAATTTGATTATGTAAACATGTTTATCATTGCAAACCAATGGACATAGGTCCATTCTTGAAACAATCACTGGACTAATATATGGGATTGCCCTTCTTGTTGATATCTACACACTGAAAAAAATCCTGAATTTCTAAATTTGCTACAATAAATCTGTATTACTTTTAAAAATAGAAAAAAAATATTACTTAAAGGAAAGAATATGCCAGTGAAAAAATGTTTACTAAAAAGTCAATAAGCATTAGTTGTATTTATTCACTTCACTGCAGAATTTGTTCAGAGTACTTCAGAGTCATTCTCAACATTATTATAATGAATCATAGAAGTCATAAGAACATTTAGAATAATTAATTCTCATAAGAAATTAATATTGTCTTCAACATTTATTGCATGCCTACTGTTCTAGATACTATCATATTCTGAAAACAAAAATATAAACCTAAAATGATGCCTGCTATTAAGTAAAGCTAATGGAGGAGATAGTCAGATGCAGCAAGGATTAACATAGATCACTGGATGGCGAACTGCTGTCCATGGGCCATATTTGGCCTGCTACCTTTTTTTGTAAATAAAGTTTTATTGGAACACATTATACACCTCTTATGTCCCATTTGTTTATGCATTTGCTAAGACTGCTATCATGCTACAAAGACTTGGGTAGTTGCAACAGAGACCACGTGGCCCACAAAGCTGAAAATATTTACTAACTGGCACTTGATGTATAAAGTTTGCAGACCCCCGACATGGAACCTGACCATCATTGAGCTGAAGGTATACCCCAGATGAACCAGGAGCACAAATAAGGGCATCTCAGTCAATTCCATTCACTGAGAGGGCTTTTTAAGCAAAAAGTAATTGAAATTCACTTTTAGCACACTAATTACCCCAAATCTGAATGACTGTCCATATGTGGATAAACCACCTTGAAAACTAACTGTACCTGTGAAACATTTTAGTTTCTCTGAGACACAGCATGACAAAAAGTTCTAAGCACAGCTGTGTTCATTATATTTTGTGAATTATCATTTGATTGTCAAACATAAACTGATTAAATCATGGATTATTTTGTTTAAAACAGTCATATTTAAAGTAAAACTCTCTAAGTGTGATTTTTTAATGTAAGGTAAGGACCACTATTCATTTGCTGCATTCAAGTGGTATGTCATATAAAATCAGTCTTTCCAAAATATCTCTCTTTCCTCATATGAAAGGTCTTATGTATCTTTTTCTAATTTATTATTATATTTTTTTACATCTTTATCAGAGTCTAATTGCTTTACATTGTTGTGTTAGTTGCTGCTGTATAACAAAGTGAATTAGCTATATGTATACATATATCCCCATATCCCCTCCCTCTTACATCTCCTTCCCACCCTCCCTATCCCACCCCTCTAGGTGGTCACAAAGCACCGAGCTGATCTCCCTGTGCTATGCTTATGTATCTTGAATTATTTTCTTGATTTGTTTTTTGGTTTCCATTCTGGTCACTCATATAATAGTATATTTAAAAGAGACTGAATGCATTTAACACAATTATACTACTGTGATATCAATCATTTGTTGAACTTTTTTTCTTAAAATAGTCTGATCTGTGTGCCAGAAAGGAGCAGACAAAAGCTTATAAAACTTATTAAGCTGGTATTTATTCTTGGCTGTATTCCGACCTTGATCCACTTTAATGATATACATGCATTAATAATGCATTTTTTATCTAAGTCAGCTTGTATCCAAATTAGATGTACATATGAAATAAAAATCAAAAGTTTAGCTGTTTGGGATGCAGTGATCATTCAGTAATAAAACCTGTTGTTTAAGTACTGCAAAATGAATCTCCAAAATGAAGAGCATGCTTATTATTTGTTTCCTTAATTCAATAAAGAAAAGAGTATTCTAAAATTATCCATCTGCTTGAAGGAAGAAGAGAGTCTAGAACTCCTAATGGTCCCAGTATCATGCACCACCTCCCCAGGTTTCTACTGCTTCAAGATCAGGGTAAAGAATAAGCCTCAGTCACCCAGTGTTCAGAGCGCTCCTGGTAACACTCATCCACCTTCATGTGATGGCCAGAAGGAAGACGGGCCCCAAAAGGCCAGTGATCCCTGTGAGAGCCACATTTCTCCTTCTTCTGCCCCAGTAATCACATCCTCATCATCTCAATAAGATTCTCCTGTCTTCCCCATCCAACCCGCTCTAGCCTTCTCCATCACAGTAAGTACCAACAGCTCTATCCTCTCAGTATTACCAGTCAGAAGCAGGGAGTCGTCCTTATTCCTTTGCTCTCACATCCCCCCCGCCCTTATTATATCACAGCAAATCCTATTTTCTCTACTATCAAAGAATCTACCAAATCCAAGCACTGCTCACCAGCTGTACAGATAACAAACTACCTTCATTTCTGGTCCAAATTTCTACGATCTTTGGCCAACATTATTGTAATATTCCCTTAACAAACCTTGTTGTTCAGACCTTTGACCCCTAATTATTCTCAGTTTATTCTCAGCATAACAGCCTAGGTAGTTCACTTATTACTTCCTTGAAGATGTCACACTTCTATTCAGAACATGGTAATGGTGCCCAGTCTACCTTAGTATAAAAGCCAAAATAATTAAAACGGCCTATATGTTCTGACTCTCTGCTCTCTTTCTGATCTCAGCATCTCACAGTAGATGAAATTGTAATAAATATGTTGTGTTTTGCTTTAAGTTGAATCAAAAAAAAACAAACCCAAGAGCAAAAAAGTATTATATAAATGATACTCACGCAAAAGTTATTTTAGGTCTGCTAAACCACCCCCTTCTTGGTCACACATATTCTTTTGATCACAGTGAGGTGGAAGTTTCAGTAAACAAAGCCAATGGTTAAAGAGCCTCACTGATTCAGTCTTCCCAGTTAAGTATGGGGCCAGATTCTTCATTTCATCCATCCTCATTCAAGCACTGTCTGAGGCTCAGAATCTCCAAGGATCTTAAACTTTATATCTCCAGAATCAATTTTTTTAACTTAATGATTGAGAAGGTGATATCTTGAACCATCTGGACCTAAGGTTTCTGTAGGGAACAACTTGCAAGCAGTTCCAGACATGATAGTCACCCTGGGTAGAATTTGAGGATCTTTGGGGAAATGCAAGCACAATTCACTTTTGTCATATTTGGGACTAAAAAGGACAAGTTACTCCTGATTGTCAGGAGATGAATATGTCAGTAACATAAAAAATAAGATTATTCATCAAAAAAGACATTATTTTGATCAGTAGTATGCAAACTTGTTCTCCCTCAGAACAGTTCTCCGTGGTGCCTTTCAGGAAAGGGCCCAGTAATTGGCAGTATAACTTGGGGATCAAGAGGGCAGACTCTTGAACCAGGCAGTGGGGATTTGAATCCTGGCTATGTTCCTTAATAATAACTGTGTTCTGCGCCCCCATGTCCTTATGAATATAATAGGACTCATCTCCCAAGGTGAATTTACCATGAAGCCAATGGAACTTAAACCACAGGACTCCTCATATGTGTGGGTTCTTTTAAAAATGAGGAAGGAAATCAGTGCTAGCTGGAAGCATTTTGTAAAAGTCATTTCTGAAAAATTAACTGAAGTTTCTCAAAAGGATCAACTCCAACACTCCAGTAATTTGTCAGGGTATCTTTTCACACTCAAGTAAATATTCTTTTTCATACCAGTTTTTGTGTTCATAATTTTGTATTATTTTTTAATAAAGAGTGCCTCAGGTACCATAAAATCTGGACTCTGCCTGCCACCTAAGGATTTTGTGAGGATTAGAGGACATAATATGGTTTAGTTACTTAGAGCAGTGCCTGGCACACAGGTGGGAAATGTTAGGCATTATTATAAATAGGTTGCTTAACAGTGATTAATATATCGATTGGTCATATAATTTTCTGAAAAGGAATCAGTTTTGAATGGCAGTGTCTAGGATCTCAAGTTTACTCAAGGAAGTTCCTCAAGTTCTCCCAAAGCAAGAAGCAATTAGAATGATTAGACCTCTATTGACTGAAGTTTACTGCTACATCACTGAACACCAGTTGGTTAAATTAGAATGCTCAAGTGACAGAATCCATTGTCTAGTTGCTCAGAAATCTTGGGCTCTTTTTTATTTCAGTGAATATGAATTTAAATTTTTAAAAATGCAATTTAGGGAATTCCCAGGTGGTCAGTGGTTAGGACTCTGCGCTTTCACTGCCGGGGGTGCGGGTTTGATCCCTGGTCAGGGAACTAAGATCCCACAAGCTGTGAGGTGTGACCAAAAAAAAAAATACGATTTGATATGGTTTTTTGTCTTAATTGATTTTTCCTCCTCCTCCATTATCCGTGCTCTTGACTTTTAGAACTCCTGTTATATGTACCTTCTGGAAGGATTATTCATTTCTCTTAACTTCTATCTAATATTCCCTACGTATTTGTTTAGCTTTACAACTTGCATAAATTCCCCAATTTTATCTTCTAGAACATCAGTTTGGTCTTTATTACTATCTAGGTAATATTTACTCTGTGCCTTGAATTATTATTTTTTAGTCTCATAAATAATATATTAATTTCCTGGACTTCCTTTTCTTTCTCTTAGTTTTTTCATAATTGTTTGTTTATAATTACTATATAAATTCAAATTTTTGAAATCAAATAATTTTATTATTTTACCTAAATTTTGTTTACTTAATTTTGGTTTCAGTGTGTATATTTGTGTGTGTGTGTGTGCATGCACATGCATGTGTATAGGCTAGGTTTTTATTTTGTTTTTTCCGTGGCATTTGTTTTCCATGGTTTTATGGTTGGCTGTTTTTCTGTTCTATATGCATGGATGGAGGAATAGGTCCATTAATTAAGGCATCTAATATTGGATTTCTCTGTAGTTATGGAGAAGTGTCTTCTCGATATTTTTTTTTTCCTGACTTGGACTACTGACCTCAGTGTCTGGAGGGTACTTTATTCTGTGTGGAACTATTTTACTCCTAGCTAAAAGGGGATTTCCTTGATTCCACTCTCTTACACTTTTCTACCGTAATACAGTCTTTTGTAACAATACTAGACATACATTAAATTCTGCTCTGCTTATCTCTTAGGCATGAGTAGCATGAGTAGGATCTCTTTTTCCTGATGATTACACCCATTCTTCCAATACTAAGGTCTTGGGTCAAAATCACATCTTCCTGTAGCCATCTGCTCAGGAAAGGAGGAGGTGACTACTAGCTCTTCAGGCTGCTAATTCTTAACAAATTGCTCCAGTGAGTAACTGTGGTAGGTAATGTCAAAGATAGCCTCCAGGGAACCATGTATCCTGGTACTCACAACCTTCTGTATTCCCCTTTCAGATGAAACTGGACTGGCTCTGTGACTCACTTAATCCAATAGAATGTAGTAAAAGGATGTTGTGCCTGTTCCAGGGCTAAGCTTTAAGAGGACCTGACAACTTTATGCTTTTGTCCCCTTGGGAGTGCTGAGCTGACATGTAAGGAGTTTGTGCTACTGGAGAGATGTTGTGTATAGACCACATGGAGAAGCCACAAGGAGGAGAGGCCCTGAGAATACATAGAAAGGGAGAGAGATGAAGTCCTCCTAGTGTGCTGAGGTCAGCTCTTCAGCTGTCCCCATCAATGTGCCAGACATATGAATGAGGCATCTTGGATATCCCAGCCCAGTTGAGACTCCAGAAGTTTGTACCCCGAGCTAGAATCACATGGAGCAAACTGTCCAGCTGATCTAGTCAGCTCATAGAATCATTAAAACAAAACAAAACAAAAACCCAACAATGACAATGATGACAACAGCAAAACAGTTGTTCTTCTAAGCTACTATGTTTTTGAGTGGTATTTATTTTTTTACATAGCAATATGGTCTTATTTGGAAGGGTCTCCAAAAGTCTCTTGGGAAGATCTTGCAGCTTCAGCTAAGTTTCCACTACCCTTTCCATACCAATCTATTCCCAAATTCTCTGTTTTCCAGAAATTCCTTTTTAAAAAGTTTCCTGGTGGCATCTTTTCCATTTTTCTTGTCCTATAATGTAAATTTCATATATTTTCTCTAATTTCATTGGTACTCTGAGAAGAAGACAAGGTCATAAATATTCTCAGTTTACCATCATGAACTGGAGGCCAAGAGGTATATTGTACTCTACAATTATATAGATGAGGAAACTGACAATTTGAAAGTTTAAATAGCTTACCTAAAGTCACAACTAGTCACATCTGGGATTCAAATTATTCCTATATTCTGTTAAGTATTATATCCAAAGGAAGTGAAAGTAGAAAGACACTGAATTTGAAGACTACGTTACATTACACACACACACACACACACACACACACACACACACGCACACACACACTGAATATCATCTACTTCATTCCAGAAGTGGTACGTATCATGTCTACTCACTGTTCATTTGTCAAAACAAACCACAAGGCTCCAAACTAACTGCAAGGGAAATTAGGAAAAGTTAAGAAGCTCAAGAAATCTGTGTTGAGCACTAACTGCTTCTACTTGCACTGCTTGATAAAGTGGCCCACTTAAGTCATCTTGAAAAAGGCTTGCCTGCTGGATAGAGGATCTAGCAGAAAGAGGATGAAATTTCTTACCAAGAAACTTAGATGTGTCTTCAATTTCTCTATTGATCTCTTAAATTGCAACCTAACACTTAATGTTCAGGTGGTAGGATTGTTTCTAGACAAGTATTATACTTTTTATCCCACTTAGAAATAGTCACATCCTTTCATTATGTGCATGAATGAATGGAGCTGCAAAAGGTCACAAAAGAGATACGTCCAGGTTAGAGGATGGTGTGGCCCCTCATCTCACTCTTACCCTAGATGATAACCTAGAAAGCCATGTGTTCAGGAGGCATAGCTTCAAGCCGGAGGAGAGCTACCTGGCTACCTGATCCATCAAAGACTCTTCATAAATGGGAAATAGTCATTCTTTTAAGCCACAGCACAGCGTAGCATTAACCTCAATAATGCAGGCATTCACTTGGCCCCGAGGGAACATCATATCATCTTACTGTAGCAAATTAGGAGAATCAGTTTGCTTAATGGTAGTTCCCATCACAGGCAGCACTCCTCTGCCTCTTACTGTCACACTTCTTCAAACATCTTCATGGATTCTCCCAGATGTTTAAGAAAATGTCAAGTTTTGTCCAAGATCTTGTCAGTGCTCTGTGTCAACAGCGTTGTACAGGGAGCCTACCAAATTCTGCCATTCAGTAAGGATCCAGACTGATTCTCTTGGAGATCATAACACTTGAATTGAGAAATGGAGGAAAATGTCATAGCCCTCTCTACTCCTGTGAAAATCTTCTTATAAAAATTATCATTAAGGAATGTTCAGCTTTCTCTTATATGCAGTAGACATGGATGATGATCATGAAACCAGTTTGGTTTCTGCTTTGTCCCTTCTTCACTGATCTGTCCAGGATTTCCTTTTAGAATATTTGAGCTCTTACCCTCAGTTGCTGTGAGCTTTGGGTCTCAGTCAGAAATCTAAAGGACATTTTTATCATTTTGTTACAAGTATTTGAGTAGGCAGTCAAACAGGATTTATTTTCTCAGAGTTTTTTTATTATATAACGCCATGTTTAGAGCAGATGCATTACATTCTGAAGTATCCCTTTCATTTTTCTTTCTTTCTTATTTTCCTTCTAATTCCCTGCCCATATTTTTTCCCAAAACTCAAAATGATATATGGATGGTAGTTAACTAGTTTGGGATATGTTGTTGTAGGAACAGGTCCAGCTCTATTTCCCACATGTCAAACCCTGGTCATTACTCAGTGACTGCTAAAAAACCACTTTCAAGGTCTGTCCAAAAAGAAGATCAGTTACAGACCCTGATTCTAATCTAAAGTCAGTGAGAAAACAAGTTTTAGACATAAATAAAGGGTAGGACTACATTCAAAAAAGGGAAAAGAAAGACAATAGGTAATAAGTGCAATGCTTTTTCCAAAGCAGTCCTACTACCTAAATTCTGAATAATGAATTATATTTTAAAAAGAAATGATGACTATGTAATGTGATAGAGCTGGTAATTATCTCTTCAGTGGCAATTGTATCACAGTATATAAATGTATCAAATTAACATGTTGTACACCTTAAATTTACACAATGTTATATGTCAAATATATTTCAATAAAATCAAAGAACTTCGTTATAATTTAAGCAATCACTGAAAAGCCATCTAGGTTCCTTGGAGGGAATTATTTTATCTCTTGATTGCAAAATATATTAAAAGACCAACAGTCTCTATGGCCATCAAAATGGTTAGAGAACTACATGTCAGTTTGGTCACTGGTAGCCATAATAATGACCTCCTAATCCTCAAAACCTTTGAGGTTTTGGAACAGAGAGAGGCTTCGAGAACCTAAGGGCACCCCTCAGCTGACAGCCAGCAAGCAGTGGAGATCTCCTCATTGAAACGAATTCTGCCAGCATCTCATTTCATGAGTAATGAAACAGATTTTTCCCAAAAGCCTCCAGAGAGTAATGCAGCCCTGCCATTACCTTAATTTTAAACCAGTGAGACCCACATTGGACTTCTGACCCAAAGAACTCCAAGATAATGAATTGGTGGTGTTTTCAGCCTCTATGTCTGTGAGTAATATGTTCTAGCAGCAATAGAACTGACCACCAAGTAAGTATGGTTTCCCTGATGTGGCAGTGTAAAGTTTTCTTTAAACGCTGTGCCTGTCAACAGATAATCTCAATGTTGTATTTTACTGGTAGTTCCCAATAGTGAAATCTTGGCAGTGGATTAGATCTGTGGTGTCTCCCATCCACAGTAATTATTCTCCATTGCTTCTTCTATCACAGGTTCTACATGGTGGGGGCTTCCATGGACAGCTATAATACTCAACTCTTACTCTTTCTGGTACATTTTATGAGTAGTCTGATACTGTTGCTAGTGTATTACTTGGGCAGCCTATTAGATAGATTTTGATTGTCAGATCTACTGGTTACCACCTGTCAACCCTTGGGTAATTAAATTCACCATTCTGAGCTCTATTTTTCTCTTCTGTTAAAAAAGAATGCAATATTCACATTTCCTCCATAAGGATTCATTAAGATGTCATATTATGAAGGGCTCATCACAGTGCCTACATTTGATTAACGTTGTATCGTATCTCCTTTCTCTGTTCATTCTTTCAGCAAATGTTAAACGAACATTTACTACATGCTAAATATTCTCCTAGGCAGTTAGGATGCTTTAGTGTACAGAAGAGAAAATACCTCTTCTCATGAAACATATTCTAGTGTAAGCTCCACTGCTTGCTCTATTTTATCCTATATGGGTTTAACAGAAATGATATATTGATGTACTGCATGGTGCCATATTTATCATTTCTGGTTAAGCTTGTTACTCTTTTCTAGGACCCAAGAAATCTTTGCTGATCCAGAAGTATGTTTATTCTCTAGAGCGTTCTCTCATACATTGTATTGAAGAGTCGCTTGCTCTCTCCATTTAGTAATTTAAGGTACAAATATCTAAAAGTAAAAAGGATAATCAAAGTAATAGCTGGGTGACCCACAACACAGCCATAGGGAGATAGCTTTAAACATAGGAAATATTTTAAAAACATTAGAAATTTGTAATGAGTGATTTTTGAAAAAGAATCAAAGAAACAAAAACTAAACCAAGAAGGCCTCTGTAAAACTTCAGAGAAATGTCTTAACCATAAAAATAATTCATGACTATTCTTAAGGGAGAACCAATTTTGGATAATGGGATATTCAAGACTATTGTTAGCTTTACTTAGTAACAATTTCAAAATGAAGTTTTCAAGATGCACAGATGGCTCTCTTTCAGCAGTGTCACTATTAGCTATGCAGTATAAATGTTTTGTTTGTTTGCTTATGTTTAAGTGCCAATTATATTTTTATTTACCTTATTTATTTTTAATGAATTATTTTTTCAGGCCTGATTTTTCTAAGAAGAAAAAGGATGAGCTAATTTTAAGTTGTAAAGTTAACATTCTGCCTAAAAATACACAATGTATCTCTTAGGCAAATGATGGTTTCCATTCAGTTTCCCTTTTTTTGTCATCCAAACGCATCTTAGCACCTAGAAAAAAGATTTTCTGTTGAATTATTTTGGCATTTCGTATCTAAAAGTTCCTCTTGGGACAATTGAAAAATCTTACTCTTTCAATTTCTGGAGACTGGTAAAACTGATAGGTGTCTTTCATATGCATAGTCTTCCTCTACACCAAGCCCTTCATGTACAATTGAGCAAACATCAGAGTAAACACAGGTTTATTTTAGAGGAGAAGTCAACATTTATAGTTGGGAATAAATCCATACACATTTAAATCAGTGCTGACTTCTAAGAGCTGCCCAAATTCCTGGCACTGGCAAGGGTAAATTTCAGTCAAATTTGGGCTGCCACCAGAACAAGACAAAGAGGGGTCTCCCTTTCAGCTGCAAATAAAAGAAATGAATTTGGCCAAGCAGAAAGCTCTTAGACGAGGAGATAGGAACTGCGAGGAGGGCTGGCTGGTAAAAGACTGATTGAGAGATTTGTTTGGGGTGTGTGAGTGTTTTTTCCAGAAGTAGGAGCACTTTACCAAAGAGTATAAGGTGAATGCTCCAGTAAGTAGCAAAAAGCCACAGCTAAAGTAAAGGACTTCTACAGAATGCCTTTTGGGCACTCAGCCAAGTTTCC
This sequence comes from Mesoplodon mirus, assembly GCF_964341445.2. NCBI lineage: Eukaryota > Metazoa > Chordata > Mammalia > Artiodactyla > Ziphiidae > Mesoplodon > Mesoplodon mirus. Next base: position 25,630,808 of record NC_138981.1, on the reverse strand, counting down.
CTCAGAACTCAGCCTGGGTAAGCTGTTCCCCAGTAATACAGGCAGTCACTCTACCTCTTTCTCCTAGCATCCTCAAAACAGATTCCTTCCCACAGAATCTCCTTCAGCTTGGAAAATGGACCATGTTCTTTATGTATTACAGGGGAGCAAAATTTGCCACTCCAAAATGTACCACTTTGGCATGTGGATTACTTTGAGCTGAAAACAGTTAAGGCCTAAAGACTCAGGAAGAAACTTTGACCTTCTCCCTAACTGCCTAAAAAAACAGAGGACCTGTTCCAGGAAGGGAGCTACCACCATATAACTATAGTATGACCTAGATGTGTAGACAGGGAGGAACCTAGCAAAGTCTATCTATTAAAATTCCCTTCTGTGTCCCATTGTCTCCACATGACCCAGCAAATATTTGATTACCATCTTCATGTGAATTAACTTCCTCCCCTTTGAAATCCCAAACCACTACCCTCAACATCCTCTTTTGTCCTTAACTGAAGATAGTATTTAAGGTGAGGGCTTCAACCATTTGGGGGATTTACTCAGTTTCCCTGGGTCTCTCCCATATATACATGTTATTAAACTTCTATTTGATTCTCTCCTGTTAACCTGTCTCATGTCAATTTAATTCTTAGACCAGCCAGAAGAACCTAGAAGGGTAGAGGAAAAAATTTTCCTTCCCAACAGTATTCTCTCTCTGGGCCCCACTTCTCTTCTCTTTTTCACCTAGTACTCACTCATCCTTCAGGCCTCAACCTCAATGTCTCTTCCTCCAGAAAGACTTTGACCACTTCCCCAGTCTATGTAAGGCACTTTTCCTCCTCCAAGTTCCATTGGTATCCGTGACCTCAGTCACAGCACACATCCTACCAGAAATTGTGGTTTAATTGTATGTGCTGTTGTGTGGACTCTAAGGGAACTTTCTACCATTATCACCAGTGGATCCTAAGCACTTAGCTTGTAATACTCTATATATTATGTTTGTGGAATGACTGACCTGAAACCTGGGAACAAATTCGACTATTTAGATCAATGTGTGACCACAGTTGGTGCTTCCCCCAGGTCCCTTCAGATCTCTGTTATCATTTCTGTGTATTTAGATTTTCATAGTTCATTCAGTCAACTCAAATGCTTTTATATTCCATCATTACTATGTAGAGTATATAGCAATAAGAATCCTAAGGAATCTGTGACTGGGTCAAACTAAAGCAAGCCATCATTAGCACCTTGTAAATGGTCTTATAACTACCTCAAAGTCAGAATTGTATCAGAGAGGGGCTTAAGAAAATAATGCTACCCGACTACATGAATTGGAAATATAAATCCCAACATATGGAGATTTTGGAATTGAGATTTAGTATATAAAAATCACAGACTCTTTTTATAATTTCACTCATCAATAAGCATCTTTGAGCGTCAGGTTGGCATAATAAATGTATAAAATCAGAAGCATAAATAATATAAAATTAAGTATCTCTTAACAACTATAGCCTTAACCTTAAATTTTATTTCCATATGAATAGAAGTTCGCAGAATCTTTTCCTTCTCTTTTTTTCCTATTCAAAATAACTCCTCCTCCTGATTCTAAAGCAGTGAAGTGAAATGGCTAAAATCATGTTATTTTATGATAATAATTTTACAGCTGCTAAGAGGGAGACGTTTTTAAACCTCCCATATCTATTATAAATGACACTGAAATTATCATCCTTAGATTGAAGAAGAGGGTGAAATATCTGTCACAATATAGTCTCTCCACCCCACTATCCTGAGAAGAATGTGATGACTAAAATTAGAGAGTGCATGCAGCATTACTTAATTTCAGTCTTCTTGCAGAAGGAGGAGAGAATTGGGCCTGAGAAGATAAACAGAGATCAGAACAAAGAAGCTAGTCAGTTCATATGAGTCTCTCAACACCCTGGGTGGTAAACCCACAGTCATCCAAGAAACAGATGCTAGGCTTAAAACTCAATTCAGGGTGTGGGTGAATTGCATTAAACCTTATATTTTGTTTTTCTCGGGAAGAAAAGAGAAAAACCGGTCTCATTTATCAAACATAAGCTTTTTTTTTTTTTCAGAGATTTTGTTCTGATGTTCTGCTTTAATACCACATTCCCTAATGTGTTCAAGTCGCCCTTAAAAATGATGTCCATCCAATATTCTAGTAATAAGTTAATTTATATCTCACATGATGAGTCTCAGCAGGATAGTCAACATGGCCTATCACAAAATGTTTGACTTTTATTTAACATAATAGAGCATGAGTCATGCATTTAAAGCTTCAGTAGATTTCTCCTGTTTTAAAGTCTAATCTTGGATTACAGGAGAACAGACAGGTAGCAGAGTGAGCAAATTACATTAGTGGCAAAACTACAAGGAAATATTCAACTGTCTGTAAAAAAAGAGTATCTTGGGATGCTTTGGTATTGCACAGCCACCTCTCATGCTTATTATGTAGCTTTGAAAAAACTAGACCAGTTCACTGATTGGTTTATTACAGTTATTAAGAGAACAAAAGTTACTCTCCACCAAGTGTTTCTAAGAGAGCTTGCTGTCACTTGGAGACTTTCATTTTTTACAGAATTGGGAATTCTTGGTCATGCTAAGAAAATGTAACAACTTAAGAAAATTTAACAACTTAGCAGTATTTTAAAAGTACTTAGCAGTACTTTTAAGTACAGATAGATATTCTGAATGAAAATACATCTGTATGAAAGTAGATATTATAATGCGAAGAATTAGGATTTATATTGTCATGGGTATTACAAGCCTAAATTTATAAACCAGACTTGTTCTTTGTCACCATTTGATGTTCCTCCTTTTTCCCTTCTAGACAGAGATAGTGTATATTGCATGTGATGATTTAATTTCAGGTGCTTTGTGCCTTCATTGGAATGACTTGTGACTCTTGGACATGTCTTTTTCACTGATGACTTTTTAACTCAGAGTCTTACTAGACATTGGCAGGGTATTTCATAATCACTATTTGTGGGGGAGGAAAAATCATTTTCCCTCTACCCTTCTAGGTTCTTGGCCGAGACCCCCACTGTAATAAAAGACAGTTTAATAAGAGAAAGACAAAAGTTTAATAACTTGGATACCTTCTGTATACATGGGGGAGACCCAGGAAAACGGAGTAACTCTCTGAAATGGCCCAAGCCACCACCTTAAATATCATCTCCAGCTAAAGTTAAAAGATGTTGGAGGAAGGAAGCCAGTTATGGGAGGTTACCAGGCAAAGCGCAGTGGACAAGGGCACAGTTGTAATGCAGATGTAAGTCTGTGCCTTCTCCAATCATAAGAGTTTCTAGAGATTTAAAGTTATCCTTCTCTTCCTGGTACAGAGAGGGAAACACCCTTACAAATGGAGATTTCCCTTCTACGGGTAAATGTCTGTAACACAAGGGTAACTTCTACTCAGTTTTTAGAGCTTTTCCTACATCATCCTGTTCTTTAAAAATCAGCCTAAAATAATGCTTGCTCCAAAGAGGTATATTTGGTGGAGGTATACTCTGCTCCCCCTCAATATCAAAAAAATAATTTCCCGCTCTTTAAAAAAATGTATTCATGGGGCCTCCCTGGTGGCGCAGTGGTTGAGAGTCCGCCTGCCGATGCAGGGGATACGGGTTCGTGCCCCGGTCTGGGAGGATCCCATATGCCGCGGAGCGGCTGGGCCCGTGAGCCATGGCCGCTGGGCCTGCGCATCCGGGGCCTGTGCTCCGCAACGGGAGAGGCCACAACAGTGAGAGGCCCGCATACCGCAAAAAGGAAAAAAAAAAAAATGTATTCATGGATAAAATGGGTTCAAAACATATCATTTAATCTGTATATAGTATTACTCTTTTTAAAATAAACGATGTGGTTAACAAAAGAAAAATATTGTTAAAGAAATGAAAAGATAAAGAAACCACAATAATACAGAATTCCAGTATTAAGATCTCCAAGTTTGACTTTAATGAAAATAATTATCTGTGTATAAATTTACAAATCTGATTGAAATTTAATAGATTATATATGAAGAATTGTGAGAAGCTTTTTATTTTTTAAATATTTCTGTTTCCTCAAACTGCTCCTAAACCCTGAGTGAGAAAGGAAGAGGATTCCCCACTCTTTTTCAGTGGAAGATTTTCTCCTCTCCCTCTTTTAGAATATTGTCAGGGAAAAGACATGTTTTAAAGTTTTTTTAACAAAGAGAATGTGATAAGAGAATTATCAAAAGAATTTATCCAAGATTTATCCAAGAAATTTTAAGAAGTAATATTTATCATTTTATATATAAAAATATGAATAATTATGGCAAATATTCAGATAAAATAGAGAATAGAAATAAAGCATATTCACATAGGTTGTCAAAATAATCTTGGAATATAAGGTGCTATCTGACAGCTTTCTTCAAGAGCTAGGTGATTTTGGCAATTGACGTAGTTAAATGAACAATTAGTGCATCCCACAATTAAATTAAAACTGTCAGACTATTACCAAACCAGTCTACATATCAGCCTTTTAGGGGAGAAAAATTCTTCCCTTCTCCCTTCTAGGTTATTTGACTGGTCTAATAATTAAATTGACATAAAACAGATAAACAGGAGAAAAACAATTAATTTCGTAAATAAGGGAATCCCAAAGACATGAGGCTTCCTGACGGTCAGGCAAGTGAGGCTTATACACCATCCTGGGCTAAGGAGAAGGCGGTACGGTTTGGGACTTCAAAGGGGAGGAAGATGATTCACAGGGAGATAGGAAAAGCAGAAGCTTGGTCAACGAATGTTTGCCACGTCTTACTGAGTAATCTTTCTTACGTAAAAAAGTTATCTGTGGTAATAGCTCTCTTCCAGGTACAGACCTCCTATCTAAATTGTTTAGGCAGTTAAGGGGAAGGAAGGTAAAAAGCTCTTCTTGAGTCTCTTGGGCCTTAATCATTTTCAGCTCAAAATAATCCACATATCAAAAAGAGGCACATTCTGGGATGAAATACCCTGAACCCCATCAGTCTTTTTGTTTATCTCTGTTTTAACAGGGTATTCCAGCTCAAACATCCTGAATACAGATTTAAAATCCCTACTTAATATTTCCTGGATTCAGTTTGTACAACACATTGATATTTCAATTAGCCCAACAAATTTTCCATTATTCTAGAACATTTTGAGAAGTATAGTAAAATTACTATTAGGATGTATGTGTGTGTGTGTGTGTGTGTGTGTGTGTGTGTGTCCAGTTCACAGCAATTAAGAGCAAGTACTGTGTCTCTTGAGTCATAAGCCAACAAACAGAGGCAGATAGAAAACAAAAGCCAACAAACAAAAGACCCCTAATGGTGCACAGTGATGGGAAGCATGACAGTTTTTCTACAATAGTAGTCTCATTTATTATAACTGAAACATAATGCAATCAAACAATTCAAAATTCAGGTAAAGAAAAATTTTATCTTAGCAGATAATAACTTATCGATGCTTACGTGAATGGCAATAAATTAATATCTAACACCATGGAAGAGGGAACAATGGATGTAATATTTTCCATTGGTGTGTTTTTTGTAGCTTCAGATAATTTTTTAAAATGCCTTATATTGTGTTCAAACAATTTATTAGAAAGCTCATGTAATGATAAATAAAGATTTAAAAACAGAATTTAAATAATATTGTGATGGATATAAAAGTATGATATGACATACCTATTAATCATTTATTGTTTCAAATTCAGAAATGTCATTCCTATTTTCAAAACTGGGACACAGAAAAATGTAGAGCTCAGTAAAAACATTCAAATCCTAGAGAAAGGTTTTCCTTTAAACTTTGAATAATGGATACAGTGAAAATTCCTCTTGATCATGTGTGTGTGATTCACTTATGCCAGATGTTGGCCAAGCCCCTGGGCTCTGACCATACTAGCAGGAAGGACAGAGAGCAAAGACTATAAATTACCTGATGAAGATGAAAATGGAGCCCCTCACGTCTACACTGATTACTCCTCATAACAGGGACGTCCCCAGGGAATTCTCAGTCACAACGAAAGTGGCGGTATTCCCACACCTCTGTGGGCTTAGCAAAAATGCTGAGGAAATGGCGATGATTGTCTAACATGAAAGAACTAAATATGACAGTAATGAACAGTCTTCTTAACAAGCAAATTCTTCTTAGAATAGTGATTCCCAGTTTCAAATCTGTAACTCAAGGAAACTCTGTAAAGAGTAATGAGGGTCTGTGGGATTTGCCTCCTGCCAGTATTTCACAAAGTCTAATAGTAGTCTTTGGATAAATTTTCTAAAGACACTAGTGAAAATAATTTTCAAAACATGAGGTCTAAGTGGAAAAAGTAATAGGAGGGCTCTAGTTAATGGAAAAACCTGGAAGTCATTGTTCTAGTATAGAATTTCCCAAAGTATATTACTCAGAAAATTATTTCTGTAGGTTAATAGGCATTATTAGAAACAAAAATAATGCAGTAGTCAAAAATGTTTAGGAAATGCTCTGTTTAAAATGAATAATTTAATAAAATTTAAAAATTTTAAAAATTAAAACAAAATAAAATGAATAATTTGACTTTCTAAGAAATCTCCAAAAGGGGAATAGAGGAAAGTTTCCCAAACTTATTTTTTGGTCACAGGGTGTATGTGTGTGTGTGTATGTGTATGCGTGTGTTTCTTTCAGAGAATATGGCAGGACTAAACTTCTACAGAACTCATCTTGGGTAATGTTTACTGAGGTGATAGAGCCAACAAAACAGGAATGGAAACCTCAAGACAAACCCACCCAGCTGCCCTTAGACTCTGTTAGAATATTTTCATTCTCATAGAATAATCTGGATGCCTTAAGGATTTTTATCTGGAGGTTTCTTCTGACCCAGTAACTCAAAATCCTGTCTTGGGACTCGTCTCTGTGATGTTTGCTTCTTGATGACTTGTTTTTACAAACCAGCTGCCCAGGGTTATGCTTTGTCTGACTTGTCATGTCACAGGTCCGGAAAAGTAAGAGCCTGTTTTTTTGTTTTTGTTTTTGTTTTTGTTTTTGTTTTTAAACTTTCAAGGAGGTTATGTCATGATTCAACTCAACTGCAGCACTGTGTACCAGACATTCCAGCAAGGAACACGTAATCTGGGTTGGCTATGGAATTAGGGATCCTTGGAGCGCGTGGGACAAATGAGTTAAACCAGGAATGTGATCTGGGCAGATACCAATGTATTATTCCTACTAAGCTTGGCATGTTGAAAAGCTATGGTATTTGCCAGCAAAAAGGTAGATCTGAATCTCACCTTTGGCCATCGTTAGCTCTGTGAATTTGGACAATTTATGTAACTTTTCTAAACTTCAGTTTTCTCATTTGTAACACGAAGGCAACACTGCCAACTTTGAATACTTAGAAGATTAAATAAAAATTTCACGTAGAAGATTCTGGTATGTATTATGTATTAGGTATTAAATAAATAGAATCCTCTTGCCCCTACCACAGTCCTTTGAACCTATTTCTTCCCAGCCCATCTTCTCCTTCTGCACCTCCCCTAACCACTAGACTATAGACAACGATTCTAAGTAGCATAAGGTGTTTCTGGGAATTCCCTGGCCGTCCAGTGGTTAAAACTCAGCCTTTCGGGCTTCCCTGGTGGCGCAGTGGTTAAGAATCTGCCTGCTGTAAAGCAATTATACTCCAATAAAGATGTTAAAATTAAAAAAAAAAAAAAGAATCCGCCTGCCAATGCAGGGGACACGGGTTCAAGCCCTGGTCCGGGAAGATCCCACATGCCGCAGAGCAACTAGGCCCGTGAGCCACAATCACTGAGCCTGCGCGTCTGGAGCCTGTGCTCCGCAACAAGAGAGGCCGCAATAGTGAGAGGCCTGCGCACCGCGATGAAGAGTGGCCCCTGCTTGCCACAACTAGGGAAAGCCCTCGCACAGAAATGAAGACCCAACACAGCCATAGATAAATAAATAAATTAATTAAATTTTTTAAAAAATGAGATCATTCAGTGCCACTTAAATGTTTATATATTGCAAAATTGCTGCTACTCAGTGCCCCCTGGTGTTTGAAGTTATTTATTTGCTATAAAACATTTTAATGATTTTTCTCTATTATTTAAGTCAAGCTTTAAGTCATATATAATTTTACTAACAGCTCTACCAAGAGATAACGCTACTCATCTGTGCTTTCTTATAGCTTGGCCCTTGTTCTGTGCATGAGCAATGTTGTTTTGTTTGGTTTTGTGTTTTCCCAGATGGGTTGTGCAGTCTTACACTGTGGAGCCTTTATTCAAACTGGGTTGAAAAGCTTCTCATGTATTTTCCTACTCTTTAGTACTTACTGGCATCATGGTTCTCACAGTCTTCTGGGATTCTCTCTTTGCTTCTCTCTCTCCCCAGATCTAAGTCCTTGAAAAGTAGGTACAATGTCCTACCCACTACTGCCTCCTCAAAGCCTATCACAGCATCTGGCCCATTAGATGTGCTTAAGAAATCTTTGTTCCATGAATGAATGTATGAATGAATGTTATTGTAGAATCCTAATTGTAGAAGGGGTTCATGTTCCATTTCCAAACAGAAATCACATGTACAGTAATACCCCTGGGGGTGAGATACATAATTTCCAGTAGAACAATTCTAGTAATGTTGAACTTATTATAGAGCTCATCTTATTTCTGAACAGTTCAGATTATTAAGAACTTTTTTGGTTATGCTGATCAAATCTAACTGATTGATATTGAAAATACTCTATTTTCTGTCTTTTGCTAAAATAAAAAGTAAATGTAGTTTTATATCCTTTTGGCATTTTTGTCATATCTGCACAGAGTAATTAATTCCTGACATTTTATCTTGTTTTAGATTAAGCCTCATCAGGTATTTTAATAGTCTTTGTATGCTATGCTCTAAGGTCCTAAGTCAACTTTTCTGTGGCTTGAACTCTATCCTTTTTATTCAGAAAAGACCCAGATGGTGAAAATCCCAGTAATTATAAAAATCAGCTTCCATCCAGAATCTGGTCAAATGTCCTGTGTCTGTTTTCATAGGCAAAAAAATGAAGAATGATGAAAATAGGAAGACTCGGCCTTATTGTCATTTAAAGAGACCAGAGAAGGCTTGTTTGTGGAGCTGCTGAACTGCAGATCCAGTGCAGAAAGTACCAGGTAAGAAAACAGAACAGTGATCAAAATTGTGCTTTAAAAATAGTGTATAGGAAATACAGGTACAGGTTCCAAAAGACAATTTAATTTGCTAATTTTGAAGGCCTATAAACTATCTTCTCTCTTGAGGATTCATTCTTCTCATAATATAATGTTTGTAAGATCCTATCTCTCACAGCTCCCCAGTGGAAAAATATGGATGTAGTAAACTAGGTTTTGTCTTCAGCTTGTGTTAGTATAATCATCTGCCTCGTTGCACAGCAAGCTTAGATCCCATTTATATATACCCTCCTCAGCTTGACTGATTTTCCTGTTAATGATCAAACTGAAAGCACATTTCATTTCATACATGAAACTTCTTTCACAGTACACCTGCATATCATCTTATATAGATATTAAAAATCCAAATCCTAGGAAAATGTATTCCTGTCATCTTTACCAACATCCATGAAACATGGACATTACTCCAATAATGGAGAAATATGAAAAATTAAACTGATAAGGCTTACAAATAAGTCCCCAAACATATATGAAATGTATAGCATTCAATAAATGTGTCATAGGGCTTCCCTGGTGGCGCAGTGGTTGAGAGTCCGCCTGCCAATGCAGGGGACGTGGGTTCGTGCCCCGGTCTGGGAGGATCCCACGTGCCGCGGAGCGGCTGGGCCCGTGAGCCATGGCTGCTGGGCCTGCGCGTCCGGAGCCTGTGCTCCGCAACGGGAGAGGCCACAGCAGTGAGAGGCCCGCGTACCGCAAAAAAAATAAAATAAAAAATAAAAAATAAAAAAAAATAAATGTGTCATAAACAGGAGCAAGCAGTTACAATATAACACAATTGATAGAGCTTGCGATAGTATTATATCGACTCGATGAACTACCCCTTTGTAGACACTACCTTGCGACTTTATTTTTTAGATAATTTTATTTTGACAAATTCCATCTTCGTATAAAATATGTGAAAACAATTCGAAAAGACTTTTATTGAGTTAATGTATTCAGTGAGCCATACTGTATTCATTTTACTTCTCTGGCAAGTATTTTCATTGATCCTTTAAATCTAGAAACACAGTAACATTAATGTTGTGCTTTTTTTTTTTTTAACTGGACAAGACAATTCCATAGTTAGTGATGTTTACATTTTAAACTACCACAGGTTTTCACATTAAAAAGGCTAATGTTTGGGCAGATGATAAAGAGAACATGTGGGAGGGAAAATGTGGGCTCTGCCTTGACTTTCAAAAGTATTTTTATGTATTTTGGAAGCAAAGTTGGAGTTACTCATTTTGCTTCTTAGTGAATTAGACCCTGAATGGCCAATGGAAATTAAAAAGCTTTAAGTAAAAATGTGCTTGAAGGCACTCAAATGAGCAAACTTGAATTATTTCTTATATCTTAGGGGAAAAAAAATAGTGGAAGAAGTTTTCCAATCACAAAATAGTAGTTGGCTAAGACTTTAATCATATCAAAAGTTTATTCATCTTTAGGACATAATTGAGGCAATTGCTTATTTAGTGGAGAAATAAAATAAGGAAAATAATCCATGCATCACAGGGGATCATGCTTTTGGCATGCAACTCTTTTTATATCCAGTGACACATTACTGGTGAATGTTCCTTACTTAGTTCAACCTGACTTCCTACCAAGAAACAACATATAATTGCAATGTTCATAGATTGATACTGGATGAGCTTAATAAAGGGTTCTACTTCTGTACATCTTTGGAATTAAAACAAAAGGCACCAGACCTACAATTAACAGCTGGAGATAATATATAATTTTCCAGAGCCCAATAGCAGTTTTTATGTTACTGCATTGTGCTTCATATATTGACATATTTGCTGTGAATTCTGCCCTGGCAAAGCTGAGAGTTTGTATATGCTGAATTGGGATGTCATTTTCTGTGACTTCTGAAGTTAGCGATAAAAGCTTTACTCTCGGGGAAACATAGGCACCATGTTGCCTTTTTACCATCAGAGATGTTGTCATTTGCTTCTCACAACAGAAATGCCTGTGGGTTGCACCACAGCTGAGACATGGTTTGTCAAGCATCCTTAATCAGCAAACACATCAGAGTACAGTCACTCTTGGAGCATCCATTCCATCACTGTGAATCATGTGTTATTTAGTAAAACACTCTGCCAAAGACATCACTGAAATAATTTGATGTGGTTAAAAGAATAATACTACATAAATCAAGGAAAGAAGCAACAAAGCTTTTAGATTTTTCTTAGCAGCCTACTGTATGTAGTTAGTAATTGGTATGAGCATTTTACTTTAAAAATAAAGAAATATCAAGTAATTGAGATGATTTCACTGAATTGCATATACTCAAATTTAATAGTATAAAAACAGGGACATTTAGAGCCAAAAACCTAAGCCATAATGTCATGACTATAAAAAAAGATGCCATCTCTACTCTGTGAAAATAGCTCATATAAAAATGCACATGTGCAGAAACATATGCACATATATAATGTCTAAGTGGAATTTTTGATACTTATATATTTTTTAAATATACACAAGAATCCCAGAGAAACACTCTTCATCATTTTATACTAACTGTTGAGCAATGGATGATAAAAGTTTTTTTTAGTAAGAGTAAAGAAAATAAAAATAATTTGGAAAATATTTGTTAATAAAAAAAAAAAAAAACTTAGGTGATATACTAAGGTTCCAGGCTTAGTAGGTTAAAAATTTAGTCCAATTTTTTTCATATATATATATATATATATATATATATATATATATATATGGGTTTATTTTTAAATTTCTTTCTTTGGAAGTTTCTGCTAAATCTGGGTTTCTGTGTTTGGGCTTCATTTTATACATACTTCTCTTTTTTTTCATTTTAATTCAACTTAAAAAAAATTTTTTATGGGAGTATAGTTGCTTTACAGTGTTGTGTTAGTTTCTACTCTCCAGCAAAGTGAATCAGCTGTATGTATACATATATCCCCTCTTTTTTGGATTTCCTTCCCATTTAGGTCGCCACAGAGCATTCAGTTGCCTGTGCTATACAGTAGGTTCTCATTAGTTATCTATTTTATACATAGTATCAATAGTGTTTATATGTCGATCACACTCTCCTAATTCATCCCACCACCACCCTTCCCACTTGGCATCCATACCTTTGTTCTCTACATCTGTGTCTCTGTTTCTGCTTTGCAAACATGTTCCTCTGTACTATTTTTCTAGATTCCACATATATGCGTTAATACATGATATTTGTTTTTCTCTTTCTGACTTACTTCACTCTGTATGACAACCTCTAGGTCCATCCACGTCTCTACAAATGACCCAATTTCGTTCCTTTTTATGGTTGAGTAATATTCCGTTGTATATATGTACCACATCTTCTTTATCCATTCCTCTGTTGATGGACATTTAGGTTGTTTCCATGTCCTGCCTATTGTAAATAGTGCTGCAATGAACATTGGGGTGCATGTGTCTTTTTGAATTATGGTTTTCTCTGGGTATATGCCCAGTAGTGGGACTGCTGTGTGTGATGGCTTGCAATAGTAAAGATGATACATATACTATGTATTACATTAATTATATATAATATTAAGAAAGATGGGGAAATATATAAATACTATGAAAACAGATATAATGTTACTCTAGAAAAATACACATTGTAATGTCCTTGCAATACTCAAGTTGGACTGCAAAGTTGATTCTGAAATTCCTGCAGATTAAAGCAAAAAGTGAAATGTGGGGCTTCCCTGGTGGCACAGTGGTTGAGAGTCCACCTGCTGATGCAGGGGACATGGGTTTGTGCCCCGGTCCGGGAAGATCCCACATGCTGCAGAGCAGCTGGGCCCATGAGCCATGGCCGCTGAGCCTGTGCGTCCAGAGCCTGTGCTCTGCAACGGGAGAGGCCACAACAGTGAGAGGCCCACGTACCGCAAAAAAAAAAAAAAGTGAAATGTGCTAGGTTACAAATTTACATTGTGTATTGCCTAAATCTCATACCACAACTGCATAGTAAGGAAGTATAAAAATAATATGGGAAGACAAATTCCAAATATAGCATATAAAAGATGTAAATGTAATAAACATATTGTGTCAAACAGACTAAATAAAATATAAAGGTTTGTAGGGTTTTTTGCTTTTGATGAAAAAAATTTAACTTATTTGTATGCAGTCCATGAAATGATGTACAGGAACAGTTGAGCCGAAGCTAAAAATACAGGCCTGAATTTATGACCTTACAAAGCAAAATGTTTGACTTATTGAGATTGCACACTAAATAATCCTTATTTACTCTTAAAACAAGCCTTTCTAATTATCTGGGACAGGAGGACTTAGAGGTAGTCTGGGGAGTATATTTTGGATCAATGGTAAAATGTATTGAATTTTAAAAACTAATCAAGGTTTCTACTTTTTCTCTTAAATCACAATTGAACAATAAATATTAATTTTATAAAATATTTTCCACTTTTCCTAAGTTTACCTTTCTACTGGCATATTATTCATAATACCATATTATAAATTTTAAAATACCTGCTCTTGCTGTGATTACTTCCCTTTTTATGTTTTCTTTTCTATTTTATGTTTTTTATTTTTATTTTTTTATTTTTTACCTTGCTTATTCTCTCTTTTTGACATAATCAATCTTTCCAGAGGAGAATCTATATTATTATTCTTTTAAAAACTGTGTAAATTAGCATGTAATAATTTAAAACATTTTCTTAAGGAGTCAGAGTTTGCATTACAAACAATATTTCTATAACTTCAGGAAAAAAAAAAGAACATTACCTAGAACAGTGAAAGAAAAAAGGCAGACCAACAGATGCAACAAACATATCTTAGAAAGCCAGCATAGAATCGGCAACAAAATCAAGCAAATATCGCACAATAAAAGAATATGAAAAACAACCTCTAATGAATTTTGCCCTCTTTTCTCAGTTACTTTTTTTCATTTATTGAGGTATAATTTATGTATAATAAAATTCACCCTTTTCTTAGGTGCGTAGTTCAATGAAATTTGTCTGTCTTATACAATCATGTAATTATCACCAAAATCAAGATCTAAACATATGCCTATCACCTGAAAAAGTACTTACATGCTCCTTTGTAGTCAGTCCCTCCCTTCTACTCCCATCCCTGGAAATTACTAATTATATTTCTGTCTCTAGTTTTATCTTTTTCAGAAGGTCATATAAATTGAATTGTGCAGTTTGTATGACTTTGGGTCTTGCGTCTTTCACTTAGCAAGTTTTTGCCTATATCAGTGGATATTGTTCCTTTTTGTTGCTGAGTAGTCTTTCATTATATGTGTATATCACAGTTTGTTTATCCATTCACCCACTGATGAACATGTGTGTTGTTTCCAGCTTTTGTCCATTGTGAATGAAGCACTTACACTTTTTGTGTATAAATATGTGTTTATTTCTCTTGGATACATACGTACATGTAGAATGGGTGGACAATATGATAAGATGTATTTATTTTGTTTTGTTTTGTTTTTTGTTTTTGTTTTCAGCCATGTTTATTCCAAGATGATAATAAGTGGAGACGTTTGAAATATCTTTGAAGGCTTTTCAAAAAATGCCATGGATTATATGCAGAAGACATAATTTAAAAATTTTTTTAAACTTTTCTTCCACCTTACTAAAGACAGTAGCTCTGACTAACATTAGCCTGAAGGTGTTCTATTTCTCCCTCGCTATTTCTCTACCTTCTTTCCTTATTCGTCTAATAAATAATTCTGAAACTTTGTTTCTTGTCTTCCAAGACTCTGACTATGCAACAGGGAGCACTAGAAAAAGACTTAACTGACTAGCTTAAAGTTACCCTGAGGATGTTTGTCCACTTTTCTTTTGTCCTTAGATTGGCTTTAGGAATCTGTAGTCTACACTTCCACAATATAGTTAGGGGCAGCAGAGGTACTGTATGTATGATTTGTACTTGTATATATTTCCCAATTCCATCTGTTTTTTTTTAACATCTTTATTGGAGTATAATTGCTTTACAATGGTGTGATGGTTTCTGCTTTATAACAAAGTGAATCAACTCTACATATACATATATCCCCATATCCCCTCCCTCTTGCGTCTCCCTCCCACCCTCCCTATCCCACCTGATTTCCCTGGGCTATGCAGCTGCTTCCCACTAGCTAGCTATTTTACATTTGGTAGTATATATAAGTCCATGCCACTCTCCCACTTTGTCACAGCTTACCATTCCCCCCTCCCCGTATCCTCAAGTCCATTCTCTAGTATGTCTGCGTCTTTACTCCCGTCGTGCCCCTATGTTCTTCATTACCATTTTTTGTTTTTGGTTTTTAGATTCCATATATATGTGTTAGCATACAGTATTTGTTTTTCTCTTTCTGACTTACTTCACTCTGTATGACAGACTCTAGGTCCATCCAGCTCACTACAAATAACTCAATTTCCTTTCTTTCTGTGGCTAATATTCCATTGTATATATGTGCCACATCTTCTTTATCCATTCATCTGTTGATGGACACTTAGGTTGCTTCCATGTCCTGGCTATTGTAAATAGAGCTGCAGTGAACACTGTGGTACATGACTCTTTTGAATTATGGTTTTCTCAGGGTACAAGCCCAGTAGTGGGATTGCTGGGTCAAATGGTAATTCTATTTTTAGTTTTTTAAGGAACCACCATACTGTTCTCCATAGTGGCTGTACCCACCAACAATGCAAGAGGGTTCCCTTTTCTCCACAACCTCTCAAGCATTTATTTTTTGTAGATTTTTTGATGACCGCTGTGAGATGATAGCTCATTGTAGTTTTGATTTGCATTTCTCTAGTGATTATTGATGTTGAGCATTCTTTCATGTGTTTATTGGCAATCTGTATATCTTCTTTGGAGAAATGTCTGTTTAGGTCTTCTGCCTATTTTTGGATTGGGTTATTTGTTTTTTTGATATTGAGTCTTTTTCACAATGTTGATTCTTCCAATCCAAGAACATGGTATACCTCTCCATCTGTTGGTATCATCTTTAATTACTTTCATCAGTGTCTTATAGTTTTTGCATACAGGTCTTTTGTCTCCTTAGGTAGGTTTATTCCTAGGTATTTCATTCTTTTTGTTGCAATGGTAAATTGAAGTGTTTCCTTAATTTCTCTTTCAGATTTTTCATCATTAATGTATAGGAATGCAAGAGATTTCTGTGCATTTATTTTGTTTCCTGCTACTTTACCAGATTCATTCATTAGCTCTAGTAGTTTCCTGGTAGTGTCTTTAGAATTCTCTATGTATAGTATCATGTCATCTGCAAACAATGACAGCTTTACTTCTTCTTTTCTGATTTTGATCCCTTTTATTTCTTTTTTGCCTCTGATTGCTGTGGCTAAAACTTCCAAAACTATGTTGAATAATAGTGGTGAGTGTGGGCAACGTTTTCTTGTCCCTGATCTTAATGGAAATGGTTTCAGTTTTTCACCATTGAGAATGATGTTGGCTGTGGGTTTGTCATATATGGCCTTTATTAAACTGAGGTAAGTTCCCTCTATGCCTACTTTATGGAGAGTTTTTATCATAAATGGGTATTGAATTTTGTTGAAAGCTTTTTCTACATCTATTGAGATGATCATATGGTTTTTATCCTTCAGTTTGTTAATGTGGTGTATCACATTGATTGATTTGCATATATTGAAGAATCCTTGCATTCCTGGTATAAACCCCACTTGATCATAGTGTATGATCCTTATAATGTGCTGTTGGATTCTGTTTGCTAGTATTTTGCTGAGGTTTTGCATCTATATTCATCAGTGATATTGGCCTGTAGTTTCTTTATTTGTGACATCTTTGTCTGCTTTTGGTGTCAGGGTGATGGTGGCCTCGTAGAATGAGTTTGGGAGTGTTCCCCCCTCTGCTATATTTTGGAAGAGTTTGAGAAGGATGGGTGTTAGCTCTTCTCTAAATGTTTGATAAAATTCACCTGTGATGCCATCTGGTGTTGGGCTTTTGTTTGTTGGAAGATTTTTAATCACAGTCTCATTTTCAGTGCTTGTGACTGGTCTGTTTATATTTTCTACTCCTTCCTGGTTCAGTCTTGGAAGGTTGTGCTCTTCTAAGAATTTGTCCATTTCTTCCAGGTTGTCCATTTTATTGGCATATAGTTGCTTGTAGTAATCTCTCATGATCCTTTGTATTTGTGCATTGTCTGTTGTTACTTCTCCTTTTTCATTTCTAATTCTGTTGATTTGAGTCTTCTCCCTTTTTTTCTTGATGAGTGTGGCTAATGGTTTATCAATTTTGTTTATCTGCTCAAAGAACCAGCTTTTAGTTTTCTTAATCTTTGCTATTGTTTTCTTCATTTCTTTTTCATTTATTTCTGCTCTGATCTTTATGATTTCTTTCCTTCTGCTAACTTTGGGGTTTTTTGTTCTTCTTTCTCTAACTGCTTTAGGTGTAAGGTTAGGTTGTTTATTTGAGATTTCTCTTGTTTCTTGAGGTAGGATTGTATTGCTATAAATTTCCCTCTTAGAACTGCTTTTGCTGTCATCCCATAGGTTTTGGGTCATCGTGTTCTCTTTGTCATTTGTTTCTAGGTATTTTTTGATTTCTTCTGCTTTCTTCAGTGATCTTTTGGTTATTAAGTAGTGTATTGTTTAGCCTCCATCTGTTTGTATTTTTTATAGATTTTTTTCCTGTAATTGATATCTAGTCTCATAGCATTGTGGTCGGAAAAGATACTTGATACAGTTTTAGCTTTCTTAAATTTACCAAGGCTTTATTTGTGACCCAAGATATGATCTATTGTGGTGAATGTTCCATGAGCCCTTGAAAAGAAAGTGTATTCTGTTGTTTTGGGATGGAATGTCCTATAAATATCAATTAAGTCCATCTTGTTTAATGTATCATTTAAAGGTTGTGTTTCCTTATTTGTTTTCATTTTGGATGATTTGTCCATTGGTGAAAGTAGGGTGTTAAAGTCCCCTACTATGATTGTGTTACTGTCGATTTCCCCTCTTATGGCTGTTAGCATTTGCCTTATGTATTGTGGTGCTCCTCTGCTGGGTGCCTAAATATTTACAATTGTTATATCTTCTTCTTGGGTTGATCCCTTGATCATTATGTAGTGTCCTTCTTTGTCTCATGTAATAGTCTTTGTTTTACAGTCTATTTTGTCTGGTATGAGAATTGCTACTCCAGCTTTCTTTTGATTTCCATTTGCATGGAATATCTTTTTCCATCCCCTCACTTTCAGTCTGTATGTGTCCCTAGGTCTGAAGTGGGTCTCTTGTAGACAGCATATATATGATTCTTGTTTTTGTATCCATTCAGCCAGTCTATTTCTTTTGGTTGGAGCATTTAATCCATTTACATTTAAGGTAATTATCGATATGTATATTCCTATGACCATTTTCTTAATTGTTTTGGGTTTGTTATTGTAGGTCTTTTCCTTGTCTTGTGTTTCCCACTTAGAGAATTTCCTTTATCATTTGTTGTAGAGCTGGTTTGGTAGTGCTGAATTCTCTTAGTTGTTGCTTGTCTGTAAACGTTTTAATTTCTCTGTCAAATCTGAATGAGATCCTTGGTGGTAGAGTAACCTTGGTTGTAGGTTTTTTGCTTTCATCACTTTAAATATGTCCTGCTACTCCCTTCTGGCTTGCAGGGTTTCTGCTGAAAGATAAGCTGTTAACCTTATGGGGATTCCCTTGTGTGTTATTTGTTGTTTTTCCCTTGCTGCTTTTAATATTTTTTCTTTGTATTTAATTTTTGATAGTTTGATTAATACGTGTCTTAGCGTTTTTCTCCTTGGATTTATCCTTTATGGGACTCTCTGTGCTTCCTGGTCTTGACTATTTCCTTTCCCATATTAGGGAAATTTTCAACTATAATCTCTTCAAATATTTTCTCAGTCCCTTTCTATTTCTCTTCTTCTTTTGGGACCCCTACAATTCAAATGTTGGTGCATTTAATGTTGTCCCAGATGTCTCTGAGACTGTCCTCAATTCTTTTCATCCTTTTTTCTTTATTCTGCTCTGCAGTAGTTATTTCCACTGTTTTATGTTCCTGGTCACTTATCGCTTCTTCTGCCTTTTATTCTGCTATTGATTCCTTCGAGAGAATTTTAAATTTCATTTACTGTGTTGTTATTCATTCTTTGTTTGCTGTTTAGTTCTTCTAGGTCCTTGTTATACATTTCTTGTATTTTCTCCATTCTGTTTCCAAGATTTTGGATCATCTTTACTCTCATTACTCTGAATTTTTTTTCAGGTAGACTGCCTATTTCCTGTTCATTTGTTTGGTCTGGCAAGTTTTATCTTGCTCCTTCATCTGCTTTGTGTTTTTGTCTTCTCATTTTGCTTAACTTACTGTGTTTGGGGTCTCCTTTTCGCAGTCTACAGGTTCGTAGTTTCCATTGTTTTTGGTGTCTGTCCCTAGTGGCTAAGGTTGGTTCAGTGGGTTGTGTGGTGGAGGGGACTAGTGCCTGTGTTCTTGTGGATGAGGCTGGACCTTTTCTTTCTGGTTGGCAGGTTGGCATCCAGTGGTGTGTTTTGGGGTGTCTGTGACCTTATTATGATTTTAGGCCGCCTCTCTGGTAATGGGTGGGGTTGCGTTCCTGTCTTGCTAGTTGTTTGTCATAGGGTGTCCAGCACTGTAGCTTGCTGGTCATTGAGTGGAGCTTGGTCTTAGCGTTGAGATAGAGATCTCTGGGAGAGCTTTCACCGTTTGATATCACGTGGAGCTGGGAGGTCTGTGGTGGACCAATGTCTTGAACTCAGCTCTCCCACCTCAGAGGCACAGGCCTGACACCCGGCTGGAGTACCAAGACCCTGTTAGCCACACGGCTCAGAAAAACAGGGAGAAAAAAAAAAGAAAACAAAAGAAGAAAAGGGACAAAAGAAGAAAGAAAGAAAGAAAGAAAATAAATAAATAAAATAAAATAAAGTTGTTAAAATGAAAAATAAAAAATAATTATTAAAAATTAAAAAGTAATAAAAATAGGAAAAAAAGAAAGAAGAGAGCAACCAAACCAAAAAACAAATCCACCAATGATGACAAGCGCTAAAAACTATACTAAAAAAACAAAAAACAAAAAAATACGGACAGACAGAACCCTAGGACAAATGGTAAAAGCAAAGCTATACAGACAAAATCACACAAAGAAACATACACATAGACACTCATAAAAAGAGAGAAAGGAAAAAAATGTGTAGATCGTTGCTCCCCAAGGCCACCTCCTCAATTTGGGATGATTCGTTGTCTATTCAGGTATTCCAGAGATGCAGGGTACATCCAGTTGATTGTGGAGATTTAATCTGCTGCTCCTGAGGCTGCTGGGAGAAATTTCCCTTTCTCTTCTTTGTTCGCACAGCTCCCGGGGTTCAGCTTTGGATTTAGCCCCGCCTCTGTGTGTAGGTTGCCTGAGGGCATCTGTTCTTCGCTCAGACAGGACGAGGTTAAAGTAGCAGCTGATATGGGGGCCCTGGCTCACTCAGGCCAGGGGGAGGGAGGGGTACCGAGTGCGGGGCGAGCCTGTGGCGGCAGAGGCCAGCGTGACATTGCACCAGCCTGAGGCACGCCGTGTGTTCTCCCGGGGTAGTTGTCCCTGTAATACGGGACCCTGGCAGTGGCGGGCTGCACAGGCTCCCGGGAGGGGAGGTGTGGAGAGTGACCTGTGCTCACACACAGGCTTCTTGGTGGTGGCAGCAGCAGCCTTAGCATCTCATGCCCGTCTCTGGGGTCCGCACTGATGCCGCGGCTTGCGCCTGTCTCTGGACCTCGATTAGGCAGCACTCTGAATCCCCTCTCCTTGCGCACCCCAAAACAATGGTCTCTTGCCTCTTCGGCAGTTCCAGACTTTTTCCCGGACTCCCTCCCGGCTAGCTGTGGTGCACTAGCCCCCTTCAGGGTGTGTTCACGCAGCCAACCCCACTCCTCTCCCCGGGATCCGACCTCCGAAGCCCGAGCCTCTGCCCCCAGCCCCGCCCCGGCGGGTGAGCAGACAAGCCTCTCGGGCTGGTGAGTGCTGGTCGGCACCAATCCTCTGTGCGGGAATCTCTCCGCTTTGCCCTCCGCACCCCTGTGGCTGTGCTCTCCTCCATGGCTCCGAAGCTTCCCCCCTCCACCACCCGCAGTCTCTGCCCTTGAAGGGGCTTCCTAGTGTATGGAAACCTTTCCTCCTTCACAGCTCCCTCCCACTGGAGCCGGTCCCGTCCCTGTTCTTTGTCTCTATTTTCTCTTTTGCCCTACCAGGTACGTGGGGAGTTTCTGGCCTTTTGGGAGGTCTCAGGTCTTCTGCCAGCATTCAGTGGGTGTTCTGTAGGAGTTGTTCCACATGTAGGTGTATTTCTGATGTGTTTGTGTGGAGGAAGTTGATCTCCACTTCTTACTCTTCTGCCATCTTGAAGGTCTCCCCTAAGTATGTATTTAAAAATACAAAAACTGCCAGATTATTTTCCAAAGTTGCTGTATCATTTAACATTTTCACCGAAAAATGTATGAGATCTCTGTTTGTGTTCAGATATTGAAAGACTCAATATGTCAGTTCTCCCCAAGTTAATCTAAAGATTCAATGCAATCTTATTCAAAATTCCAACAGGTGTTTTTATAGAATGTAACAAGATGATTCTAAAGCTTATATGAAAAAACAAAAACCCTAGACATACTGATTTTTTTTTAATGAAGAGGAACAAAATTGGGAGACTCTTGCAACCTGATTTCAAAAATTAATATAAAGCTACAGTATTCAGTATTGTGTTTTATTGGTAAAAGGGTAGACACATAGTGTAATGAGACAGAATAGAGTACAGAAATAGACCTACACATATATGGTCAATGGATGTTTTCCTTACTCAGGAGAGACTTTATTCAAAAACATTATTGCAAGCAGGAAGGAAGGGATTGTTATAGTAGGACAACAAGGACTATTGTAATAGAATGCTGTGACTATAAGATCTACGAGGATCTCAAAGAGTTAGGCAAATAGGTTTCTTTTATAGAGGGGTGTAAGCAAGGCTAGAAAGAACTGGGTTTGGAAAGCAGAATGAAAGCATGGCTTGATCAGACAGTGTTCTCTCTCCCTCCAGACTTGGCCTGAGACCAACCTGCTTTCCTGGAGGAGCCTTTAAGGAGGGCTGTATGCTAACTCAGGCTGGAGGAAGCAGGGGTGGGGCAAAAGTCAGGGGGTTGAGAAAACGAGGCAATGCTTTGTTTCTGTTGATCAGTGAAGTAGCAATTTAGCTAATTTACGAGACAAAAAATGGGAATTTGGAGGGTCTGGGTTTGGCCTTGTCATAGGTAAACATGGGTACTGAGGACTGCTCTTGGCATTGTTTCTGAAAAAGTCAGTTGACCCATCTGTTGAGGGCTGCTAGCAAAGGTCACTTGTTTTAGTGTCAGGTATTTTAAGAAAGGGATACCTAAAATGAAAAAGAGAAATATTAATATAACATGTTACATTAAACATTAGTGTCTTAAACCATCCAAGAGGTTGGTGGGTGGAAATGTTCTGATCATATAGCACTGCTTTTTGAGTTTCTTGAAGCTATGATACCAGTGCTCTTGGTGGTGTTGCCCAAGTCTTGCTTATCTCTCGTGTAACCACTTGCATGATCTGAACATTTTTCCAGATTTGCTTAGTGACCCAGACAGTGACTTTCACAGGAAGAAACCCAGCCCATGTGTGATCAGTTGCAGGGACATGTCCTTTGTTGTGTATATGAAGTCATTGGGCTTTAACTCTCAGTGCTTCTTCAGCTTCTGGGAGAAAGGGCCAACTTCAAGGCAACCTAGAGTTTCGATAGGGATCTGACCAGTCAGGTTTCAGTTCTCAGAGATGCCAAGTCTGGAGGGAGGGAGAAAAATTGGAAATGTTCATTTGGAGAGTTGTAGCCAGATAATATGTTTGACAGTATGTGCAAGATGATAGGTCCAATGTGCAGGTAGATAATAAAAGCATGCAGTTGCAAAATAGATCAAAGACAATGAACAGGACCAGAATATGACAACCCACAACTGTGTGCTATAGTTTACAGTTGAAATACAAATTTCTCTCTACAGTCATACCCTTTTTCATCAAGGATAATGTCAAGAAAGGTTATTCTTGGTCACTGAATAAGTCTGTCTCATTAGATCTTGTCTGATTATTTACACAGGTACAGCAAGAATGGCAAGTTACTAAATAGGCCCTTTAAATCTCGCTTTGCTGGAAGTTTTTATAAGGAATTTTATATTGGACTTTTAAAATCCTCTTGAGTCTAGTAAGCCAAGCCAAGAACTCACCACCAGATTTTACTTGCAGTACCTATTAATTTGGGTAAAATTCCTCTCTTCTCAAAGTCCCTCAAATATCTTAATATTCCTGGGCCTGCGAGGAAGCAAACTTCCTTACTCACCTGAAAGGCTGGGGATCCTATAAGCTAGGTGCCAGGCAGGCTTTCCCAAGAGGGCTTTGTAAGCACTGGTTTCAAAAAGTCAACTTTAGGGCTTCCCTGGTGGTGCAGTGGTTGAGAGTCCGCCTGCCGATGCAGGGGACACGGGTTCGTGCCCCAGTCCGGGAGGATCCCACATGCTGCGGAGCAGCTAGGCCCGTGATCCATGGCTGCTTAGCCTGCGCGTTTGGAGCCTGTGCTCCGCAACGAGAGAGGCCACAACAGTGAGAGGCCCGCGTACCGCAAAGAAAAAAAAAAAAAAAAAGTCAACTTTAGCTCTTCAGGAGTGTTTGTTCAAATTTGATTCTATGAGCATGATTCTCAAATATGATATTCCAGTCAAAGCCTTAGTTATGTAACCAGTGTTTCCAATTATGTTCTGTTGATGAGAACAGTTTCTTATTAAAACCATGAAAACAATTATTTTGCCATGAAAATAAGAATACTCAATTAGGAGTTTCTGAATTCTGGAAGGATCAGGCCAGGAGAAAAAATAAATGTTGCATCTCTGTTTATAAAATTATAATCTACTAAATTGTTATAAATTCTAGCTAAAGAAAAAAGGGTTCCTTTTTTCAGAAAATAGAATAACATCAATATTCCAAACAAAACTGACAATCATCCTGCCTAAGTTCATTCAGTCCTATGCAATTAATTCTTGTTCGGCTCCATCTAGAATCAGCAGTTTCATGAACTCATGTTGATGAGTTCTAAAGTTCTACAAATCCTGACTCAGTACAATGGTTTGGCCTCAGATATTTAAGCAAGGCTATCAGAAGTCTGTGCTCCAGAGTACTTGGAATGGTCCTCTCCACAGAGATCGTAGACAATCTTTTTTGTTGAAGACTAGCATTCTAGTCTGATGGCAGGCTTTCTGGGAAGCCTCAGAGTAAAGCAGAAAACTATCTGTGGATGCCAAGAGTAAAAATATCTGATGAGACTTAATTATAAAAATAAATGCAATTGACAAGGAAATTTGGTTGTTTCTGTGTTATACAATATTTGAAACAATAACTGAATTTGTGATCAAAATAACCTATTTTGTGATCAACAAAATGACCAATAACACTATACTCTTGTAGTCTAATATCAGGCAAAGCACTACCAGGACATACCATGGACAGCAAGGACATTGACAAATCTCTAAGAACTTCATACAATTTCTGAAATATTTATGTTAGTAACATCTTCCCCATACAAATATAAACTAGGAAATGTTAAGCATCTCCTCTGATTTGATAACACTTCCTATGCAACTCTAACATATCAAATAAACCTAATTATTTCTAGCCCCGCTCTTTTTACAAGGTGAAAGATCATTTGTGATTTTCCAGGGGTCCTCTGGGAACTCTCAAAAACAGTTTGAGATCCAGAAGATATCATTTAGGATTTGTTTTCTAGAATGCAAAATGTCAAAGATTGTCAAGTTTGAGCACTTGATTAAATAGTCATGGGTCACTGAGAAGCCATATTTGGCTACCCATTTAAACAAAGTGACTATAAAAGTTTTCAAAAGTAAATATAGGAGGTATCATGATTTTATAAAACCTTCACTCTTTCAAAAGAGGCTTTGTTTTCTTAATAATCAAGGGCATGATAAAGTCAACACAAAGCGCAGGATGTTATTCTGATAAAACATAAAATCTTTACCTTCTAGGCAGATTATTTAGAAAGTACAGAAAATACCTTTTACAACCGCTTATTAAGAGAAGACCAATGATCCTAGAAAAACTTGTCGTTTTAACAGAGAGAAAACCAAATTCTAGTTTTGTATCAGTACAATATTTTATACTAAAGCTCTTTTATAAAAAAATCTTATATATAAATCCATCAAATCTTAGCTAGCTTTGACCAAGACAAATAAATTCCTTTTCTGCAAACTTTGTACAACTTTCCCCTTCCGTGCAGATTTTGTTGTACTTTTCCTCTTTCTCATTCTTGAACGAGTCATTTTACTTCAGGACAAAATTATTTTTTGCTTACCAAAAGGATATCCAGCATACCTTGCATACTTAATTTTCATGTAAGTTTAAGGTGCTAAAGTATGCATGATTAGCTAACTCATTTTTAATCAAGAAGAAAATATCAAAGAACATATTGCCTTCATTTAAAAAATCAAACATTATAATTTCTTTTAGAAACTATATAGTGAAGTGGTCTCAGAAAGGGGGAAAATGAGAGAAGTACATTATGAGGAAATCATTACTATATTTAGATGAGCCCACAAAATCCAGGCAAAGCAATTTTCAACTGATTTTAAAGTTTACTTCTTTGTTTTCCAGGACTTAATTCATATATGATGATCTCTTCTCAGAATACCCCAGATTACTTTTTATTTTGGTGCATAATTCATTGAAAAGAATTAAACATTATTCTTAAATCAATTGAAATACCTTTCATCACTTACTAAATACAAGGGACATTTAACTGTATGTTATAAAAACTGAAAATTATACACACTGCTTGAAATGTCTGTCCTAAATTTATTGGTACTAATAGGATTTTTCAACATATTGTACTGCATATTTCTATAAAAAGGTTGTGTTAACTGTGCCACTTTCTTATTTTAAAATATATTTTATCCTTGTCCTTTTAAAATTAAATACATTTATTTTTCTAGTTGGTCATTTCTATTAGCGGGGATTTTTGTAACTGACTTTCTGTTTATGATGCTTCTCTTAAGGGCATAAAGCAAAAATATTTTTTCTTTCAGATATTTTCATTTGCTCATTCTTAATATACTTTTATCAGATTTCTATACCACTTTGCTTCCTCAAATAATTACAAACTCATTTGTGACAAAGATTACAGTAAATATTGAGAAGTATCTTTGAACACAGAACAAGTAATCCTCTCATTCTGGTTGTATTTTATTTTAGCATATTTTTTCAAATATTTCAGGCAAAAACAGGATTTTTTTCTTTAATAAAAAAAATCCCTTTGTGGATTTTTAAGAAATGGGTATAACCAGGTTTTGGTGCAGTTGTAATTTGAATTGTTAGATATTTCTTTCAATACCTGGTTATTGTATTCCTTGATTTTTCAAGCAAAAAATCTAAGAAATACTATTATCTTTCTCAAGCAACCCAAATGTGAAGGATAAAAGAAGAGTGGCTGAGAAAAGGGATATAGTAGAAATTGTTTTTGCCCTCTCAGACTCAAAGGTTAGAGTGACGCTCCATGTGGTGTGCTACCTAGGTGAAATCCAGCTTTTAGTTTAAAAAAGACAAAAGCTAGTATTCCTTCATAACTGTGCATTAAAGACAGAAAATTGACATCGAATAAACCAGACATTTAAAATATCCTTAATGCAAATTATCTAGAAGCTGTTGACTGATAGCCTCAATCAAACCCACAGAATTACAGAGGCATCATTACCAACAAAATAGGTCCTCCATCTGTTGTTTTTACCACTGATCCTCTTTTCCCTGCCAGAATATGAAGGAGACATTACAGGCAGGTGATGCAGGGTCAGATCGAAGGAAATCTTTTCCAATATAGAATTGTTTTTCTCCCAAAATTAACAAGGTAGAGACTGAAAAAAATAATTTGGGACAATTACAACTTCAGCTGTTTCTAAGATTTCCTTCCTTCTCTGTTGATTTGCCAAGAAATACAGAGTTAGGAGAAGAAATTACAGACTTTCTTATTTCATTAGATTAATGAAATGACATTCACATGTCCTTACTGTCCAATTCAGTTACAAAAATCTCCATTAATAAAAGCCGTAAACTAAAAATGAACACATTTAATTTTAAAAAGACAAAGGAGATATATATATATATAATATATAACTATATAGGATATCTATATTACATATAGATATTATTTTCAATATCAGTGGGTATTTAAAAGGACAAAGGATATATATATATTATATATATAACTATATAGGATATCTATATTAGATATAGATATTATTTTCAATATCAGTGTAACCAATATAGTATCAATATAATCAATAATATATTACATACTATATTATGATATATATACATATATATATACATATATATATATATATAAAATCAACCATCCAACTTAAAATACTACTAAGAACATACCCTTCTTAGTATTCTAGATTTTTAATATTCAAGATTTTTTTCTCTTTATTGCTGAAGAACACAAACTCCTCCTGGCCCTTGATAAGCTTTAGTAATAGTTTTGTCTGCTTCTTTCCAGTGGTTCTTTCCTCCCTTTCAGGCACTGATCTGTCCACAGCTGAGGGCTCCCATGGAACCCTCTGCAATTCTCTTGAGCTTTTTCTCTGTGTGGTTATTTTCTTTCTGTGCAGATCTTTCTTCACTAGTACTCTAACTTGCAAACTCTAGCCTATCTGGTTCTTAGGTATCTCCCCTCAAGCTCCTATGAACTGCATGCAGCCTGGATACTCACTGTACGCAGTAAACTGGGGCAATCCTAAGGCTCACCTAACTGGTTTCCTGTCTCAGGGATTGCTGTCCTGTGCTGTGAATTGCTCAATTTCTGAAAACTTTTTTGTGTATTTTGTCCATTTTTTAAGATGTTTAAAGTGAAATGATTATTTTGGTTACTAGTATTCCATCATGGCTAGAAGCAGAAATTTACCCTAAATTTTGCATTGCAATTTTTCTGCTTTGCTTGTAGTTTTCCCATGTATCTAGATATTCTTTTCCTCAGCTTTATTGTGGCAAAATTGACAAAAATGTATACATTTAAGGTGTACAACTTAATATTTTTACATACGTATGCATTGTGAAATTATCACCGCTGTCAAGCTAATTAACATATCTATCGCCTCACATAATTACCATTTTCTTTTTGTGTGTGTGTGTGGTGAGAACACATAATTTACCCTCTTAAGGTGTGGAGAAAAGGGAAACCTCCTATACTGTTGGTGGGAATGTAAAATGATGCAGCCACTACGGAAAAAGGTATGGAGGTTCCTTAAAAAACTAAAAATAGAGTTATCAGGGCTTCCCTGGTGGCACAGTGGTTGGGAGTCCGCCTGCCGATGCAGGGGATGCAGGTTCGTGCCCCAGTCCGGGAGGATCCCACATGCCGTGGAGCGTCTGGGCCCGTGAGCCATGGCCGCTGGGTCCACGCGTCCGGAGCCTGTGCTCCGCAGTGGGAGAGGCCGCGGCAGTGAGAGGCCCGCGTACCGCAAAAAAAAAAAAAAAAAAAAAAAAAAAAAGAAAATAGAGTTATCATATGATCCAGCAATCCCACTCCAGGGCGTATATCCGGAAAAGACAAAAACTCTAATTCAAAAAGATACATGTGCCTCAGTGTTCATAGCTGCACTGTTTACATGGACAGAGAAAGACAAATATGATATCACTGGTTTTTGGAATCTAAAGAAAATGGTACAAATGAACTTATTTACAAAACAGAAACAGACTCACAGACATAGAAAACAAACTTATGGTTACCAAAGGGGAAATGTGGGAGGGGGAGGGATAAATTAGGAGTTTGGGATTAACATATACACACTACTATATATAAAATAGAAAATCAACAAGGTATGAAGTGTCAGTTATGCAAGATGATTAAGTTTTAGAGATCTGATGTACAACATAGTGACTAGAGTTAACAATACTGTATTGTACACATAAAAGTTTAAGAGGGTAGATCTCATGTTAAGTGTTCTTATCACAATAAAAAATAAATAAAACCCCAAATTTCTTTAATTATAAATTTCCTTCTTTGTGCTCTGGAAGAGTTTAGGTAAAGTTAGCAGCATCTGCTCTTTGAGGGTGTAGGAGGATTTCTCTTAAAACAACTGAACATGCTCCTTTTTTTTTAGAGGGCAGTTCTTTGATAACCCTCTCTGTTTCTTCCATGAAAATTAATTTGGAATTTTTTTCTATAGGGATACATTTTGGTAAATTATATTTCCTAATAAATCATCCATTTCACAGAGAATTTCAAGTTTACTTGAAAAGAGGTTTGCAAATGATGTCCTCTGTTTCAGTCGTTATTTCAAACTTACTGTGAATTGTACTTTTTTTTCTAGGTTAGTTTAGCTGAGGATATCTGTTTCATTAACTCTTCACAGAAATAAGACATTCATTTGTAAGTAGTACTACTTTTCTGGTTTCTAATGCATTAATTTCTGTTGTAAGCCCTATTATTTCCTTCCTTTGCTCTCTTTGACTTTATTTTGTTGTTATTGGCTTTTTGAGTGGGATATATGATTAATGTGTTTTCATCTTTTTCATTTATATTGATATGAATATTTAAGGGTGTGACCATTCCATCACTGCTTTAATTGTATCCCATGAAATCTAAAATGCAGTATTGAGTTTTTAAATTTCCAAATAGAATTGTCTTTTTTAAAAATATATTGACTCTACATATTGAATTGTGAACCAAGTATACTGTTTATATTATTTATACACATTGAGCTTTTCTTTCTGACCCAATTAATCTCATAAATGTCCCAAATCCATTTGAGAAAAAATGTGCATCCTCAATTATTGGAGTGAAAAGTTTTATGTATACTCCATTAGACTTTAATAATTAGTGTTCTTAGGTCTTTTGTATCTAGTGATTTTCAGTTCACTTGCCTTGATTTGAAAGTAGTGTGTTAAGAACTCATGTTTTTGGTGTGTTTCTATTATTACTAGTATCTCGTGTAATCTCTGTTGTGTGTGGGTATGTTATTTAGTGCATAGATATTCATAGCTATTATGTCTATATTGTGAATTTGACTTTAGAATTCTACCGTGTTTTTTTTTTTTGGTATGTGATTATTTTGACCTGAATTCTGCCTTGCCAAATATCAAGATCACAAACACCACTTCCTCCTTTTTTTAGTCTCCTGACATGCTTTTTCTTATCCCTTTATATTTAGCCTTTCTGAATCACCTTTTAAAAGTTATATCTCTTGATTTCAGTATAGACTTGGCTTTTGCCTTATGAGCTAATCTGAAAATTTCCATTTAATAGGTGAGGCAAGCCTATTTGCGTTTATTGGGATGGCTGATATGGCTGATAAAATTAGATTCAGCTCTGTTAAATTGCTCTATATTATGTTTAATATGTGGTATTTCACTCTCTGGTCTCCTCATTTGGGTTTTCTTTTTGGACTTACAAAGGTTTAGAATATTTCCTAGTTGTTACCTTAAACTAATATTCTAATGTAATGCTATTATTTTTCTTTTCCTTATTTAGTCATGTCTTTGGTTTGTGAGCTTTAAATGTTATTCCTTCCTACCAACATATTATCTAAATGCACACAGTGTGTTTATTCTACATTTTAATTCTCCACAATTTTTAACATTCCATTACATCTATTTGATGGAACAAATAACATTTATATTTGAGTCTTCAGTTCTTACCTCCAATTGCATGCGTCCTTGATCTAAACCAACCATTATATCCATTTAATGTTCACTAGTAGTCATCTTTCTGAAGTATCTCCTGTCATCAATGGGTTCATGAAGCTTATTCTCTAGGTACATGAATATAATAGATTTGGAAGTGTTTATAAGGGCAATACAGAACTCTCTGAGTCTGGCGTGTATGTATAATGATGTTTTTCTTTAGCCTTGTACTTGAAGGACACATTGGCAACATATAAACTCCTTGATTCTCATCTTATTTTCTTATATTCCTTGGAAATAATGCTTCTCTGTTGCTTTACTTTGTGTGTTGTTGTCTAGAAGTCAGATTTAAACTTGTTTTTTTTTTTCCTTTGTAAGTGACATTCTTTTTACCTGGAGGTCCACAGGGGCTTTTCTCTGTCTTTTAAGTTTAATCATTTTACTAGCATATGTTTCAGCATTTACCGATCTGGATTTTGTTGCTGATATACATGTCTCGTATGTTCTTTTCTGTAATTGCCTTCCATGTGCTCCTTTAGCTTCCTTCTGGAGAGAGAGAAATAGAGATAGAGATATATCTTCCTGTGCACTCATTCTCTCAAAAATATTGAGTGTAATTCTTTTCTGTTTTTTCTTTTATGCATGGTTATGTTTTATTTAGTACTGCACATTTCATTTTAGATAATGTAGAAATAATTTGAGGATCTAGATAATGAGGCTTTCCCCTAAAGATCTGTATTTGTTGGCTTCCTTTCACAGCAGGGTTTTGTCTCTAGCTTGTAGCTTTTCTGGATGTTTTCACCAGCCCCTCCTTTTGGCAGGACCTGAATTCCATTGTTGTTTACAAATCCCTCGGAGTCTGAAATCACTCTTTCTCAGACTCTTAGCTGCATCTTTAAATATTAGTAAATGTTTCAATGGGAAATTTAACACAAAATCTGGGATTATCTCCAGAGTTTACTCTTTCTCTTTGCTGATCAACAAGGTCTTCCAATGGTTGTTTCTGTTTCATAATTTTTCCAACTTTTCTAGATATTCTCAGCAGGAAGGATAAAATAGAACAGCTTAGTCTTCATTACAAGAGGAAGTACTTTATTTCCCTCTCACCACTTTGGAATGTTTCCCTTTACTTAGCTTGTTGTGAGTTGTTGAAGCTTAGGAGCAAAGATTTAGTGGCCAAGATAAGTGGTGTTCTTTATAGCATTTATAGTAATCTACATCTTTATAGAAAATACTATAGCAGAGAACTGATATTTACTTTCCTGGATGAATATTGACAGGATGAAACTAAGTCATGGGCAATACTAGATAAGTGCATGGGCTAGATGTGAAGGCACCACCATTCACCACTGAACAGAAAGAAAGTGGATTTTCTACAGATGGCTAATTCCAAAGACCTATTATCATAATGTTTTGCATGTTTTTACCTAGTATCTGTTTAGTTTGTGCAGCTCCTCTGGTTTTGTCATTGAAAGT
This sequence comes from Mesoplodon mirus, assembly GCF_964341445.2. Lineage (NCBI taxonomy): Eukaryota > Metazoa > Chordata > Mammalia > Artiodactyla > Ziphiidae > Mesoplodon > Mesoplodon mirus. The sequence goes on along the minus strand of NC_138981.1, from coordinate 25,598,568 downwards.
AAATCTCAATATTGTTTACTTCTTTGCTGTTTTTCCCTTGCTAAATCTCACTAGAGTTGCATCAAATGTTTGTCTTTTACACAATTAACTTTTGACATTGTTCAGCATATATTCCCTTTGTCTTTGTTTTTTTTTAGATTTCTTCTACTGTTTCTTGATAACCACTTAAATTTGATAATTAGCTCATTAGTTTTCATCCTGACTGGTTTTCTAGTGTAAGCATTTAAATCTATAATTTCTCAGCTCTAGTTGCAACTTTCAAATTTGATTTGGAGTGTTTTTGTTATCGTCTGGTTATAAGATTTATCTTTATTCTAATATATTGTTGACCTATTAGTTTTGAAAATATTTTGAAGATTTTTAATTATCTTTTCATATTTTCCCAAAATGTGTTTCTAATTTACTTTCATTTTTATTAAAGATTATGTATTTATTATACTTTATCTGTTTGATTTAATACTTATTGGAATAATTGTGTTAAAATCTTCTAAAATATTGGTTTCTTTGTTAAGGGCTCCTTGTCACTCCTTTCCAGTTTTTTGCTTAAGTATTATGAATCATGTTGGTAGATCCATACAAGTTCAGAATTGAAATATTTACTATGTATGAAGTAACCATTGTAAATATAATAATGACTTAATGTCTATTTTAGTTGATAACTCTTCCTTTTGTCTTTATTTTCCTATTTTTTCACATTCATTTATGTTCAAACTTTTTGTACTCTTGCTTTATACATGTCTCTTGTAAACAGCTTACTTTTGACTGTTCCTTGGGTGCCCTACCATTTTAGGACAATTTAGAATTAAAAGAAATTTTTAAAAAATCAAATATATATATATATATATATGTATGTATATATATATGGTGTCTTTAAATGGAAACATATGTAAAACAAGGTTATATATTCATCAGATGATGAAAATATTGTGACTGGAAATTCACAGGAGTCTAACCCTGTATTTCCTCTAGGAGTAATGGTTCAGTATCCACTAATCCAGTGTTTGTGGTGACTTTATAGAATATAACTACCACAAATAATGAGAATTGACTGTACTTCAATACTTGTGATTGACTGAAGGTTGTGATTGCTTCTTTGGAAATATTTTCTTTCTCTCTATTTCTGCTTCATAATTTTCTTCATTTGGGATGATTTCATGGAAGATAGTGAAAAATGGCTTCACTTTACCATCTTTAACAAGAAACATAATATGTAATTTTATTTTTAAAATACTGACTTAAGGGTTTTTTTTCCAAAGGATATCTCATTCTGCTATCAAAGGACCCATGGTTATGTCTTCAGAGGTTCACTTTTGATGATCTGTAACTTTAGTATGTGGTTTTCAAGTTAGGGTTTGGAAATTTGAGTTCTTTCAAAATCATAGGACTCTATTTGCTCGTAGTTTTGTGCAATTTTGATTCCCCCACCACTAAAAAACATAACCCATTAAGTATCTTAATTCTAGGTAAGCCTTTAAAAAATAAAATAACATGAGCCTAATCACAGTTTTCTATACAGGCATATGGTAAAGACTTCCTTTTCCATTAAGTTTTAGAAAAAAAAAACTCCCTTATTTTATTACAATTTGTATTTTCCACATCTTGAATTTGATCTATACTGAATTTTGGACAAAATAGCATGGCATTGCTTGGAGAAAGACAGTCAGTAAGATACTCTCAACTTCAAAAATAGGTTAATTTTTTTTGAGTTATTTAAGAAGCTAATGCTAATTTATTCCCCCTTTTCTTTTGTTATAATTTTGTGTAATCATAAGAAAAAACTAGACATCTTACCTCTGTGGTCTTCCTCTTAAAAACCCATAATGCTGTCTAATCATGAGAAAAACCTCAGAAAAATCCAAATCGAAGGGCATTCTACAAAATGCTTGGCCAGTGCTTCTTCAAAATCTTAAAGTCATCAAAAACAAGGAAAGTCTGAGAAACTGTCACAGTCAAGGGGAAGCTAAGGAGACAAGATGATTAAATGTAATTTAGTATCACAGATGGGACCCTAGAGTAGAAGAAAAAGGACACTAGTGGGAATTCCTTAGCAGTCCAGTGGTCAGGACTCAGTGCTTTCACTGCGATACCCTGGGTTTGATCCAAAAAGACATTAGTAAAAAGGAAGGAGTTCTGAAAAACGTAGGGAATTTAGTTAATAATAATGCATCAATATTGGTTCATTAATTGTGACAAGTACACCGTACTTAATATAAGATGTTAATAACAGGGAATACTGGATGTGGGGTATATGAGAACTCAATTATCTTAGCACTTTTCTATAAATCTAAAACTATTTTTAAATTAAAAGATTATTTTTAAAAAATCATGGTCACATAAGTAAAGTTAAAGAAGATATCTCTTTTTGTTTCAAATTACAGCATCAAATGTTACATTTGTGTCTTCCATCACAATGCCATCACAGCACAAGATTATAAAATTTCACTCTTCTATGATTTGTTTTTCATATAGAAACGATAAATACTGCCTTAGCTGAAAATATCCATAAATAACCCTAAAGAGTAGGCTCTGCTCTTAATTCTTAACTGAGATTCTGTTAGCTAAGGAAGGAGACAAGAAAAATACTTTCCTTCACATGAAAAGTATTGTGGAAACTTTAATTGTCCACTCTAATTCTAAACTCAAAAAAAAAATTCCTTTTTGGCAGAAGTACCTAGGAGTTAGGCCACAAATAAGAAGAAAGTGTTTTTACCCATGCTTTTATCCTCTGTACCATGTTATTTTTGTATCATCAGTGATCACTTTTATCCCAGGTTTAAACATTAAAATAAATATCTATTTCCCGTACGTATTTGAATAAATGTAGCCTTTCCATGATTATTACTTCCTAAAAGTCATTCCAACCAGGTTTAGATCTTCATTGTATTTTTTAGGTAACCTTGAGCAAATTTGTAAAACATGGACTTTTATGGGTTTAACTTCTGCTATCATTTACCTAGTTAGGTAAAAGTCATTCTAATGTTTATAACTAGCCACTGTAAGCTACAAAGTAGAAGAGGACCTTGGAGAATATAGTGACAACCCAGAAAATAATAATAGGAAAAAAATGTAAAAGAAAGATTCAGCTGGAGATATTTGAGTTAGTCTACTTATTACTAAAATAATTTCTATAAGTTGTAACCGTAGTATACTTGTCTTTTTGTCTTCTGAGTGTGTCTTCTTTTCTTAAATGACCTGCAGTTATTCCATAGTAATCCTGCTTAGCCCAGGAGTTTCAAAGCAGGGCTAATCCTACCACGCCATCCCCAAAAGGGACCCCTTATTGTTTCCCAGAGTGCTCCTTCTCCCTGGCCTCACAGATTTGCCACAGAAGAATCCTTCTGAGACTGTTGACAGAACTACAGGGAATGATGTTTCCTTTGCCTCTGTAAATACAAATTGTAAATATCAGTATTCTCCTATCATGTCAAGACCCAATATGAGAATAAAGCCAATACAGGAAGCAGATCTGAGAAATGGAAAGAAGTGCCAATGACATTTTGGACATCTGTATCTAGCCAGGCCCAGGGAAGCTCTGTCACTGGGCTTTCGACGATGTGGGCCAATTCATTCCTCTTTTTTGTTTTTATAACCCTAAACTGAAAATCCTAGATAATACATTGTTATTTTTTTGAGCATGGGCTATGTGCTAGAAACTGTTAAATGCTTTAACTATATGATCTCATTTAATTCCCACAGTAACTCTATGACAGAGATTCTATAATTAATCCCTCTGAGGTAATAATTAACACTATAATTAAAGGTAAAAGAGTTTACGTAACATGTCTAAACTCCTGACTTTAGAGATGGAGAAACAGAGGCCCAACAAAGTTAACCCAAAGTCACAAAATGAACTTTATCAAGATCAAGGCCTTTATGCTACATCTATCAGCACAAAAATCAGTGTGTGAGAAAATGAATAATTGTTTAGCAGTCTAAACAATCAAATTGATTTAACTAAAAACATGAGTTCATTGACTGAATTCTACTTTTTATTTTCAAAGCAATTTGTAAAAAGAAAGTGTGCTTTTTATACATATATGTGTATATGTATAAGTATGTATATTTTTTCTTCTTTTCCACAGAACCAAAATAATTCCATGAATAGATAACACATTAATTTAAATATGTGACAATCCATCAACAAAGTTTTTATTGACTTTTAAAAACATCAACATGCATTTGTGGATATGTGAAGACACAAAACATATTGGCCACATGATATTATTCAGACAAATATTTCATAAGCCTGTAGAAGATATATTTTTTTTATATTTATGTTGCTTCTTTCCTCATACTATGGGAATACTCTGAACATTCCTAATTAATAGTCTTTCCTCAAAAACAATTTTGAAATAGCATATCACAAAAGTGTATTCCTATTCCAATAAACCTATTAAATTCCAAATTCCAGTTCTCAAAATCACCATTCTCGAAGAGAAAGGTTCGAGAACTAATAAGTCTGTAGGGGAGCTGAATATTGAAGCTAAAATCTTTGGTTCTAGGATACATTTCTAAAACAGTAGTTGTCCGTACATTTAGAATTCTAGTAGTAATGGACAGCATATGGTTATGTGCTCTTCTGCTTGTATGTCTTGTAATCTAAGTAATGGATACTGGCACCATGGCATATATATAAATTTTCTCTTAGTTCTAATTTTAAGTATATATGTTAAACAGATTTGCCAAAAAAAAAAAAAAACCAAAAACCAAAACAAAACAAAAAGCCTACTCCCATATGCTCATTTATTTCTTATTTTTAAAATAACAAAATCAAACTTCATAAAGACTAGAAGAAATATAATTGTTGTCATAGTTTAGAAACACATTTTTAGCACACGATTCCTATGAATTTATGATAGTTAAAAGTGTTTTATGGAAACTAAATGTAAATTTTAATAACCATTTCCAGCACTCTTCTCATGTAAAGTAACTCAGGTATTTCAAAAAATTTTTTATTTTGTAAAAATTGGTATTAAGGAGGGAAAACTTTTGCCTGTCCTCTTTTCCACTCTAGTTAGTTGAGTTGTTCTTAATTTAACATCTTAAGTTTACCAAAGTAAAAACAGTTTAGCCAATCATTATCCATAAGCTATGTATGTATGTCCTTAGGTTTTAAGTACGGCTGCCCTGAAATTAGAACTAAAGATGGAAAGCACATGGCTATGAGCTCATCACAACATAATGAGATGGGCTTCAGAGATTGCAAAGTGTTTCACTTCCACAATATGCAAATTGTGTACAATGCCAGATGCAGAAGCGCTGATCCAGTTGCCAAGTTCTATGGAGGGCATGGTGATTCATTCACAAATTGTCACAAATTTAGATACTCAGGAACTAAGCAGCCTGTTTAGGACTGCCTACATGCATGGTTACAGTGGACTATTGTATGACATTCTGGCACCTGGAAGGAGAGCTCAACCTTACATTCTGTCGAAGTCTACCATAATGTCAGACTTGGTTAACCCCAGGACATAATATTTTTATGTGCCTGTGGATATTGGATCTGCCTGTTCCTGACAGAGAGAAACCAATTCAAAGAGAAGAATTGACCTCTATGTAAATTAGCACCTGTTAGCACCTCTTTCCACATTCAGATTTATAGATTTCTCCTTTGAAACAAATGATCTTCTGTCTCCATAGGCCAATTTTTAACTTCTATATTTATGAAATTACCAATCTTAGATTCTACGTGACATATAGAGCTATTTTACCATCTTAGAATAATATGTTCATTTATTTGATAACTTACTGGGAGCCAGGAACTAAGTTAGATATCAAGAACAATATAACAAATTAGAGTATGCCTTAAAAATATCTAAGTCTAGTGGAAATATAAATAAGTCATATGTTCTTTGCTATATGTCTGTGGCCAAAACTATTTACTTTTTAAAATATTTGATTTGTGTTTTGGGGGGTGTTTGGGAGTGGACCAAAAATTTGATACTAAAAAAAATAAATCCTGGCCAGTTGTTGAGATATTATTCATCCTTCACAATAAGAGTGTAGGCAGACTTTTGCAGAAGAGTTAGTTGGTTTGTTCCTTCAATCAATTTTCTGCAGGTTTATCCTGGAGGTCTAATGTTTTGGCCTAATGACTCTTCCCAAGATATCAATCTTTTGAAAGAATGAAATACTGAGAGAGTAAAGGCTAGCAGATCTTTGAAAAGTTGACTTTCTTAAGGGAAAGAAGCTATATTTTTTTTCTCTGTGTGTAAAACAATATAGATGCATGTGGTATGTATGTGTGATATCAATGGGAAAATATGCATTCAAAAGTCTAGATAGTTTATAATGAGGTCAGAAAACTATGGCCTATAGGACAAATCAGGCCCACCACCTTTCTTTGTAAATAAAAGTTTTATTGGAAGACAGCCATGCTCACTTATTTACATATTGCCTGTGACTGCCTGCACGCTCTAGCAGCAGGGTTGAGTAGTTATGGTAAAGACCATATGGCCTGCAAAGCCTAAAATATTTACTATATGGACATTTACAGAAAAAGTTTGAAGACCCCCTGGTTTATAGTTTTGCATTATATTCCTGTAAAAATTAGTGTTTCTTTCAAAAATCAACTCATGTTTGCAAAGTATTGCCCAAATAGAAAGTGCTAAATGATAATGCTTATGCCGGTTGATTTATATCAGATTGTACATAAAAAATGCAAAATATTAAATAGAATCAAAATAATCCTTTTGTGTAGAAGCCAGCCTATAGAATATATTTAACAGAGAAATTAAAGAAACACAAGTATTTCCCAATAATACTTTCCACAAAAATTACTTAATTTGGTACTATATTTTCCCTATGTATAAGGATCCAGTAAGGAAAGCAGAAATGACACTAAGTAGTTTATTACAAGGTATTAGTATAGGGAACTAGATATAAAGACATTAGAAGAACTAAAACTAAGGATGGTGAGCTAACTCAGAGATTACCAACTGTATGGGGCAACTACCATCAGCAGGGCTGAAAGAATAAAAGGATACCAGTGTTGAGGAGCTAGGGCTTCCAAGGAGAAGCTGGACTCACAGAGGTGCCCCCACTGGGAACTAGGACCATGAAGGGGTAGTGTGTTAGTTTCCTTGGGCTGCCATAATAACTTCTCATAAACTGCATGGCTTAAAACAACAGAAGTTCATTCTCTTACAGTTCAGGGGTCCTGAAATCCAAAATCAAGTTGTCAGCAGCACCACGCTCCTTCTGAAGGCTCGAGGGAAGAAGTCTCCTTGCCTCTTCCTAGCTTCTCGTGGTTGCCACCAATCCTTGGCATTCCTTGGCTTGTTGCTGCATCACTCCAATTTCTGCCTTCACTTTCATACAGCCATCTTCTCTCTGTGTCTCTGTCTCCTCTGTGTCTTTAAATTTCTTTCTTCTTATGAAGACATCAGTCATTGGATTTAGGACCAACCCTAACCTAGTATGACCTCATCTGAAGTTAATTAAATCTGAAAAGACCCTATATCCCAATAAGGTTACATTCACAGGTTCCAGGTGGGCATGAATTTGGGGGCGGGGGGGCACTATTCAACTCAGTAGAGCTGACTGCCGGCGAGAGCTGGATCCACTCAGGAAATTGTTGGAGATGTCACCTGAAGCATTCTCCATCCAGTGCCTTCCATTTGCCAAACCTAACAAGAAGCCAGTTGGCAATGGAGACTGAGAAATGTGGTTTGCAGAGGACAGCTCTTTGGAACATGAAGCAGATCAGGGGCTGGCTAGGTGGGTCTGAAAAACAAGCAAACAAACAAACAAATAGGAAAACAACCTACTCATTGTCTTTAAAATTCTTCAGCACCCCCAATCTTCTTTTAGTTCTACGCTAAATAAGTTATAGATGAAGTTACATGATGCTTGGAGTTTGCTAACAATAATACAGAAAAGGGACGGAGTGAGTTACGATCTAGATAAAGATATTTCAGTAGCAGCAACACTGATATTTTGGACGGGGTAATTCTTTGTCATAGGAAGGTGGGGGAGATGTGCATTGTCGAATATTTACCAGCATCTCTGGCCTCTACCCACTAGATGCCAGTAGCTAACCACCCCCCACACCACCAACTGTGAGAACCAAAAGTGTCTCCAGACATTAACACATGTCCACTTGGGGGCAAGACTGACCATTTTTGAAGATCACTGGTTTAGGTGAAATAATACCGACTTTGAGTGAATAATTGTTAAAGCTGGAAGATGGGTGCAATGTGGTTTGTTATGCTATTCTCTCTTCTTTGGTATATTTTGAATATTTCCATAACTAAAACTGAACAACACAAAATAGACTGCCTTAGAGAGTGTTCTGCTTCTGCTAAATTTAGTATTTGAATTAAGGTTCTTACTAAAGGTCACAAAAGTCTACTTGAGTCAATTAGTAATGATGCTAATGAATTCTGAAGGTCAACTGGTGAAATGACTTCACAGAGAGAAACTGAGCAATTTCACATACTCTATATCTTCATCATCAATATTCATGTACTAAGTATATAAACATATACAACACCCAATTAGATATTTATTTTTTAAATATATTTATACATATACAACCCAAGTCTCTAAAAATCTTCAGTCAAATAAAGATAGTTCCTTTGCACATACACTGGCTTGACTTTGCATTTGCAATGCAATCACATCATATCACACAACATAAGATTATGATGCCAAAAACTCAGCGTCTGTGCACTTGTGCCGAATCAAATGTATGAGACAGAGTTTTGGGTGAAGTAGAAAAGAATAGCTTTATTGCTTTGCCAGGCAAAGGGGGACACAGTGGGCTCATGCCTCAAAAACTGTGTGTCTCAACCGGAGAGGATTTGGTGAGGAGTTTTATAGCAATGGTTCAAGGGCGGGGTTGCTGATAAAAATTAAGGTTTGTGCAGGGCCTGCACTCCTTTGATCTGGTCTCAGGTGGTCTCCTAGAGCCTCTCTGTTTCCTTTAATCAGGACTCGGGTGGTCTTCTCTGGAATGAGGAATGCTAACATCTTCCATTTGTTGGGATTTTAGTTCTGTAAAGAGCTCAAAGATTCTGTTATGTGTATCCCTTGAAGCGGAACCAGGACCCTGCCCCAAGGCTGCAGTACTGTACTGTTTCTTGGCTACTCCTCCTTTGTCTCTGCATCCCCTCCCTTCCCTGATTAGCAACAGTTTGAAAGACTTCCATGCTGGAGCCCCACAGGGTCCTGCTTGGTTTCAATAGATGCATCCTAAAGTGAAACAGAAGTGAGTCTGATGAGTTTGAATTCCAGTTTTGATATTATCCAGATCCCTATTTTGGACATATGATCCCTAGACCTCAGTCTCCTGAGGACAAAATAATTCTGTATAATATGACTATCATGATCTTTCTAAAATATATACCATAATCATTTCCTTCTTATATCTTTAAGGATAGAGTACAAAATCCTTAGCATGGTATCTGCATTCCTTAAAATCTGGTCTTTGCTTATCTCTCTAGTTATGTCTTGCCACTTCTCACACCTCTATGCTCCATTCATGATAAACCATCTATAGTTCTGTGTATGTGTCATGGTTTCTGATTTCTCTATACTTATCCACATTCCCTAGATCAACACAGTTCTTATCATTTCACTTTGTTATATTACTGGTGTCAGGGTGGAAGAAGCTTTCCTCTACCCTCTAAGTTCTTCTGGCTGGGCTAAGAATTCAATTGACATGAGACAGATTAACAGGAGAAAATCTCAACAAAAGCTTATTAACATGTATACATGGGAGAGACCCAGGAGAACTGAGTAACTCGCCAAAATGGCCAAAACCCTCACCTTAAATACCACCTTCAGCTAGAGACAAAAGAGGATGTTGTGGTAGTGTTTTGGGACTTCGTAGGGAAGGAAGGCAATTCACATGGAGATGGAAAAGCAAACATTTCGTAAACAAATGTTTGCTGGACTAGGCAGAGATAATGGGACCCAAAGTGGACTCTGACCTCTAGGCCCTGCAGAGTTTCCCCGACCACACCTAACCTACATTCTTTGCAGATATCTCTGATGATAGCTCTGTTCCAGGAACAGGCCCTTTATCTAATTATTTGTAGGCTGTTAAAAAGGAGGTAACAAGAAAAACTTCCTGACTCTTCTGTTTCTTAAAAATAATCAGCCTAAATTATCCTCATACAGAGACACATTTGAGGTAGCAAATTTTGCACCCCTGTACTGGCCCAACCAGGTTTTGCCCCTCTGTAAGACACAAGACATTCATCTAAATATCAAGAAAATGGTTGAAATTTGTAATGTACCTTATTACGGAGTATCGCTAATGTCAATGAAAAATTAATCAGTTGATCTTAGAAAGAAATGGAAAATTTTATTCAAGCCAGATTTGAGGATTATTACCTGTGTGAGCATCTCAGAAAGCTCTGAGAACTGTTCTACCCATTAGAAGTCAAGACACAGTTATATAAGTTTTTTAAGACATAGGGCTATACATCAAATATCGTATTATGTAGATAGTTTACATAATCCAGATCTAAGTGGCATCATGATGGGTCATGTGACCCTCTACAAGATCAGGAAGGAATGTTATCTTTTAAGGAGTTGACTCATTGATGCTAAGACAGTGTTGCTCTTTTCAGTTGAGCAGGTATTCCTGCCAATGGGGGAGGTCTGGCTGATGCATAATGCAGATACACAATGCACAGGGCAGGGAGAGAGGAGGCCAAAGGGCAGAGAAGATTTTTTGTTTAAATTTCTCTTGTCTTGCTGTAAAAATATGACTTTTATTTCACACTAATATATATTTGAATGTGTAACTGTGCAATCTATCATTTTTCTGTGGCAATTGTTAGTAATGATGATTTAACTGTCCAAAATTTCTAGCTACTCTTTTCATTTTGTAGTGTCTCTCACCTCCCTTTCCCTATAATTACTGCTTTTCAACAAAATGCTTCTATCAGTAACCTCTCTTTTTAATGACTTCCTCTTCGTGGTTCACTTTTATTACTCATGAACTTCCTCAGGGACTATGAGATGAGATCCAGGCATCTGGCTTTGTGCCACTCAACTCCACTTCCCTATAAAAAACATTACTAGAGCCAAGGGACTATGGACAAGACAACTTTCAGCTTATTTTAATCTCCAGATAAACTTGGAATTTGCCTTCACCTACTTCAGAGGTATGTGCAATAAATTCCCATAGCAAACACACAATAATGTCAAAAAACCCAACAGATCTATTTCCTTCAACCTGAGAGGAAATGGTTAAGTTTTAGAAATGTAGGCAACACTATTTGCAAGCTTAGAGCAGATTTGGGCTTCAACCTACAATTAGGTTGGCATATTATTATTTGGAAACAGTGGTTAAGCAGTCTGATCATTTCCTTTAAGTCCTTTCTCCATACGTTGGAAACATTGTTGAGTAGTCAGTGATGGCTGAGTCAGCTGAGTTTCACAAAATATCTGGTACTGATGCTGAAAACTCGGCCTCTGTGCACAGGTGCCATATTGAATCTCAGAGATAGAGTTCTGGGTGAAGTAGAATAGAATAGGCTTATTGCTTTGTCAGGCAAAGGAGGGCACAGTGGGCTCGTGCCTCAAAAGCTGTGTGTCCCAACCTGGGAGGATTTGGTGAGAAGTTTTATAGCAGTGGTTCAAGGGCAGGGTTGCTGATAAGGATCAGGGTGTGTACAGGGCCTGCACTCCTTTAATCTGGCCTCAGGTGGTCTCCTGATGAGTTTCTGTGGTTCCTTTTTTTTTTTTTTTTTGCGGTTCGCGGGCCTCTCACTGTTGTGGCCTCTCCCGTTGTGGAGCACAGGCTCCGGACGCACAGGCTCAGCGGCCATGGCTCACGGGCCCAGCCGCTCCGCGGCATGTGGGATCTTCCCGGACCGGGGCATGAACCCGTGTCCCCTGCATCGGCAGGCGGACTCTCAACCACTGCGCCACCAGGGAAGCCCCTGTGGTTCCTTTAATCTGGTGTCACATGGTCTCCTGATGAGCTTCTCGAGGTTATCAAACTGTGACCTTCTCTCTGGAACATCTTCCATTTGGTAGGGGTTTTAGTTCTGCAAAACAGCTTAAAGATATTGTTATGTGTATCCCTTGAGGTGGAACCAGGACCCTGCCCCAAGGCTGCACTATCGTTTCTTGACTTCTCCTCACTTTTCTCTGCACACCCTCCCTTCCCGGAGTAGTAACTATTCGAATCTGCTTTTTATGACTCAGGGAGGGTCATGGAGCCTGGAGTCTATTCCCTACAAACAAGAAACAGGGGACACAGGAAGGCTTTCGTGCCCAGGAGCCACACAGGGTTCTGCTCAGTTTTAGTATCAGTAAGGCATCAGTTTATTTGGAAAATCACATTCTGGATTTGAAACATTCATTCTTCCAAATTTCCTGCCTGGTGAAAATCAGAATCATTCTAGGTATGGAAAAAAAGGATAATCCAGCAAGATCGCTACTTATATCAAAGTGCAGTATTTTAATTTTTATGAATTATGTAATTATTACACATTACACATATACCATAAAGAAGAGAATATTTATTAAAATGGTATAATCAGACTCTATACCTATTGTATAAACATAGAACTCATTCCCATTCTGTATGCATACCTCTATAAGAGGTCAAAGCAAAACCTTTGAAAATGTATGAGCATACATATCTTGCAGTAAATATTTTTATGTCTTTGTTTTGTTGTATTTATCTAAAATGTGAAAATTCCCATTAAGGTTTGGTCTATAAATGCTTAGTATATTTGTGTAATTTGAAGGAATAACTTAAGTAAAGTTACATTTAATAAGCCCAAATCATCTCTCTTACCTACTTGGGTTTATTAAATATTATAAAGTACAAGGATGTAAAGTGATCATTGTGTTAGAAAAGTTATCTTCTTTCAGTTTCCTCTCTCACTTACACTCTAATATCAGAACTTAATAGTCCTTTTAATATAAAACCCACAGAAAACTCACTTTTTATAAATTGTCTGTTTAAAATAAAATTTCGTAACGTATTTCATTATTTAATTTTGCTCCTGAGCAGCAACGTGCTTCATCACAAAGCAAACAACAGATTTACTCATAAACTGGAAGCCAAAGCATCAGGATGGAATGAAAGCCTTCCTGGTAAAGGAATTTTTAAACAGCAGATCATTTACTGTCAAACTCTAAATAATACTACGTTAGGAATGCCTCAGGGTGTCTTAAAACAAATTGTCCCCATTTCGGATTTCACAATTAAAAGGGAAGAAGGACTTCCAAACATCCTTCATTCCAGAAATATGAGCATGTCTGGAGTTACAACCCTGGCAGCGATCAGTGATGGCGTGTTAGAAAAGCGTGCCCCCAATTTGCATACCTGGGATGGCGAGGATGGCTGGCTTGGTGAGTCACTCAACCCCTGAGGACATTGTTGCAAATAGAGGCAAAACGTCAAGACCTTTCTCAAAAATTAAATCATGAAGCTTCCTAGTTATCCTCCTGACTTAAGCAGAGGGAGTAAATTCCTATTCCCTGATGCATCTTGTAAGAGCAGAGCTGACTGAGCTCGGTTCAGAGATGCCTTTAGCATGAATGGGGGCTGGAAAGAAATAGCCTTTTCAGAATATAAAGCAGGAAAACTTTTCTCTTCCCATAAACCTATATGTAATACTTTTGTAAAAAATAATTACTCTGTACGATTGATGCATAGGAGTTTCGCTAGTGATCTCTAAGCAAGGTCAGGATTTTAAGGAATAATTTCAGTTACTTATAATGTGCTTTTTATAAAGACGTATGAATCTGTTTCCATGGGTATCTATTTCAGATACTACAGTCTATCTTCAGCTTTCTATATCTATTTTAAACGTGCCTTTGCCCAATGACTTTAAATACAAGCAGGCCATACTCTCAGCAGCGCTTTCGAATAGTACTTTGTGCTGTGATGAAAATGTTCTCTATCTGCATTGTCCAGTGTGGTAGCCTCTGGCCACATTTGACTATTGAACCCTTTAAATGTAGCTGGTGAGACTGAGGAACTGAATTTTTAATTTTTAAATTGTAATTAACTTGAAATGAAATAGCCACGTGTGGTTAGTAGCTACTCTCTTGGTATTGTGCAGCGCAGCTTTAGAACAGCACTTTTGAGCTTTAATAAGCACCAGAGGATCTTGTTCAAAGCAAAATTCAGATGCACTGTATCTGGGGTGAAACCTGAGATTCTGCAATTCTAGCAAACTCCCGGGTGATGCCGATGCTACCTACCACAGATTACGCTTCAAGTGGCAAGGCTTTAGAAGAATGATTCTCAAACTTTGATGAATATTAAAATAGCCTGGGGAGCATTAAAAACCCCATGGCCCAGCCTGAACCCAATACCAAACAAGTAAGGAATTCTCTTGGTAAGACACAAGAATCGGTATTTTTTTTTTTTTACCTCCATCCAGGTGATTCCCAATGTCTAGCCAAGTTTGAGAACTAGTGCTTATTATACTTAAAAGTGCATAGGAAGCATCTGGAGATTTTGTTTAAATACAGATTCTGAGTCCGTGTGGTCTGCTGTAGACATTGCTTTGTCATGGACCAGTGTAATTAGCATCACCTGGGAGCATTTTAGATCTGCAGGATCTTGGGCCCCGCCCTAGAATAAATGAATCAGAATCTGTTTTTGAATAGTGTTCAACGGCAATTTGCATGTACATTATAGTTTAAGGGGCACTCTCCTGAAATCTTAACCATTTTTGTTAACCTTGAATTTAAAGAGTGTAGGGAGTGATTTTTAAGGTTACAATTCAAGCTCAGTGATTCTCCAAGTATGATCCCAGGTCTGCAGCGTCTGCATCACTGGCAACTTACCTGGGGACAGGGCCCAGCAATTTGTGTTTTATTGAACCCTTTTGGTGATGCTCGTATATCTTAAATTTTGAGAAATAATGCTCTGGGTTTTGTTGGTTGCAGATTTCTGAAGAAAAAGCTTTATTAATATTTATTTTTTATGTTCTTGTAATATATGCAAAACACATACCCAATGCTTTATACACACAGTATGGTGTATCATGTAAGAAGGGACTATGTATCCCAAGGAAGAGTACTGTCGCATAGATGCTCAATTAATATTAGTTGAATGAATGGTTGAATGGTTATTTATGAATAAAATACATAATATGTAGAATTCTTAGCATCTTCCAGGATGATCTTTTAAAATGCAAATCTGATCATTTTATTTCCTCACTAAAATCCTTTAATGCCTTACCATTTCTGTCAAGATGAACCTAAAACTCCTTAAATTGATTTGCAGGATCTGGCCACATCCTATGCCACTGTCCACTATCACCACTCAGAATCCCCCATCCACCACCCAGCTCTTCGTTATACAATTATTCTAGCCTTCCATCACTTTTTTCTTTGAACCATACAGCTTCCAACCTCAGGACCTTTGCTTGTGCTTCCTAAAGAGATTGTTCTTTGCATATCTGCCCCATTACCTAGTTAATTAATTTTCACCCTTTGGATAACATGTCCCATATCCCTTTGAAGAGAATTCTGCCCTGAATAAGTCCACCTCTTATATTTTCTTATAGCTCTTTGTATTTTCCTTTAATTCACACATATTAGTATGTATCCATTTATTTGTTTAATTGTTTAAAGTCTATCTTTCATTGCATGTTGTAATCTCCTCAGAGATTGGGTATGAATTATACCTCCGATGCCTAGCATATAGTAGCACTGTATATCTGTTGAATGAACAAAGTTATTCATTCAAATTAGAATGATCGATCAACTGTAATGCCTCATCTCTTTTTGCTCCTTTACTCCCCATATCTGCCCATTTTACAAATCAGAAAATGGAATGACTGGACTTCACCCAGAAATATTCAACTAGGAATACTCAAAGAGTTCACCTAATATATTTTCTTTATATAAATTTGAAACTCCTGGCTGACAACTTTCCAAAAGAGAGACAATAGTCCAATTGGAACTGTTTCCTTTATTGTCTTTTAAAATTAAATTTTAGATTTTTCCAAACTTTCATTTTTTCCAAAGCAGATAGATTTATAACTAATTTACTGCCTGTACCACCCTTTTAGTAGATCAATAAGAATTCAGAGTTAAATGTGTTTTTTCCGTGTTTTTATGCCCTCTATATTAGTTTCCTAGGGCTGCCCTAGTAAATTATGACAAAATCGGTGGCTTAAAACAACAGAAATTCTATTCTATTCTCTCACTGTTCTGGACTCCAAAAATTTGAAATGAAGATGTTGGCAGGGTTGGTTGCTTCTTGGAGGATCTGAGGAAGAATCTGTTCTGTCTCTCTCATAGCTTCAGGTGGTTGCTGGCTATTCTTGGCATTCCTTTGTTTGTGGCAGCCTCCACAACTCCAGTCTCTGCCAGTCTCTGCCTCCATCTTCACATGGCCATCTTTCTTCTGTGTGTGTCCAAATTTTCCTCATCTTATAAGGATACCAGTCATTTGATTAGGACCCACCCTAATCCAGTATAATCTCATCTTTAATTGATTATATCTACAAAGACAATATTTCCAAATAAGGTCACATTCTGAGATTCTGGGTGGAGATGAACTTGGGGCAGGAGATACTATTCAATTCAGTATAACTTCTGTCCCTAACAAAGGGATAAAGATTTAGTTAAAAGGCAAGCAATTATCATTTATTAGGTATTTCCTTATTCATTTAGTCTATATTTCCTTACTCATTTAGTCTATCTCATGTAATTTACCCAATAACATTGTGAAGTAGGTACTACTAGCTCTATTTGACAAATGAAAGACTAAGGTTAAAAGAGAGTAAGTAACTTGTCTAAGGACATATGGTCAATTTGTAGCAGAATCAGAACTGAAATCAGATTCTGATGTTTTAATCAAATCCTGTGCTCTTTCTACTTCACCATGCTCCATACTGGTCCATACCAGGCCTTACTACCCTACCACATTCCATAAACTAGAATAATATACTTTAATAGTATTAACTCAATATTTATTCACAATATTGTTAAAATGTTGCAAAGATAATATATTTACTCTTTGCATTTTACATATACTCATTACCTAACTCCCAGACCTAAGATTTTACCAATTCTGCCTCTTTATCATTTTGACAACCTACCATCTGATGTGATGGGCAGGGATGTAGTGAAACACAGCATTTGCCAAAGGTAAATCCTGTGCCCCCTTGACTTATGTATCATCATTCTCCCCTTTCTTCACCTACCTATATATTTGTTCTAACTGGCCCATTGGGGTCATAGGTCATGCTCAGACAAGTCATATGTGTACTTTTTTTTAGAAACTAATAAACCAATCTTAACTACTGCCATCAGAATTTACCATTATTTTCAACATCATCCTAAGCATTCCCTGATTAATGTTTTCTATCAGCAGTGAGTCTGATGTCATTTTGTTACTTGTAATAACATACAAAGTAATTTTTAAAAGTATGTGCTCTTGATGATTTTCAGATAATTTCTATAATGAGTATAAGGAACATCTAATTCTATACATGCAATTTTTTGGTTTGTTTTTTGTTCGTTTTTTTATTGGAATATAGTTGATTTACAATGTTGTGTTACTTTCAGATATACAGCAAAGTGAATCAGTTTTACATATACATATATCTACTCTTTTTAGATTCTTTTCCCATGTAGGTCATTACAAAGTATTGAGTAGAGTTCCCTGTGCTCTACAGTAGGTTCTTATTAGTTATCTATTTTATGTATAGTAGTGTGTATATGTCAATCCCAATCTCCCAATTTATCCCTCTGCCACTACTGCCCCCCCTCCGCTTTCCCCTCTGGTAACCCCATAAATTTATTTTCTACATTTGTGACTCTATTTCTGTTTTGTAAATAAGTTCATTTATACATGCAATTTTATTAGACTAGAAGTATAAAATTTTTTTAATTAGCCTGAATCCTGGAAATAAATCATTTTAATTCAAGTAAATATTATAAATAAAATATTTTAGTAATTTCTAGAGGGAGGAATACAAGCTTCATCTGAAGATAATTCTGAATTAATATGCATGTATATATAACTTTCCTGTTTTTAAAGTATCTGATACTGTATTATAAATAAGTCACCACTGTCTCTAAAGGAGATTAAAGCTATCAATTAGTGCCTTAACTGAAATTAATTATTTAGGTAGGCTAGTTTATTCTGCAGTAAAACCAACCTCCAAAATTTGACGACTTAGAAAACAAAAATTTATTTCTCACTGATGTTCCATGTGCTTGGTGGATTGGCTGGGAACTCTGCTACACATCATCTCAACTCAGGACAAACTCTGATGCAGCATCCATTGTCTCAAACATTAGGGTTGCTCTGGCCAAGTTGTGAATCTCCTATTTAAAAAAAAAAAAATTAATATTCAAAAAATTTTCCAGCTTTATTGAGATATAATTGACATATACCATTGTGTATATTTAAGATGTACAATGTGTTCATTTCATATATATATATATATATATATATATATATATGGCAAAATGATTACCACCATAACCTGACACATTCATGATGTCACATAATTACCAATTCTTTTTTGTGGTGAGAACACTAAAGATTTACTTTCTTAATAACTTTCAAGTGTATAATATATGATTGTTAACTATAATCACAATTCTATGCATTAGAGCCCCAGAATTTATTCATCTTCTAATTGGAAGTTTGTACCTTTTGACCAACATCTCCTACTGCTTTTAAAGCTTCTTAAAACATCTGCTTGAGAGTGGCACAAATCACTTCTACTCACATTTTATTAGCTAAAACAATTCATGTGGTTTCAACTCCAAGGGGGCAGATAAATGCAATCTTGACAAATATCTGGAGAGAGAAAAATAAATATTAGTGAAGAGCATTAATGATTATAACACTCTGTCCCGATGGTTTCCAAAGATTTGGTTTATTCTTCTTCTTGCATAAAAAAATGCACACATCTCCCTGACACCTTTTCAAGGTAAAAAGTCTAAAAAATGCCATCTTATCATTATTTGGTGGAAATTTCAGAATTTCTGAGTGATGTGTGAGAATCTTTACTCAGATCCACACATGGCCAGTCTTGATCCAGAGACCTATGACCTATGAACTAATAAAACAGGTAAATAAATGATACCTCCCACAGCAATATTTTATATATATATATTGGGAAGGTGTGTCCAGTTCATTGCTTTCCATGGTCTCTAGGTACAAGCTTTGAAGATATTTTCTTTTCCATTATCCCCCTCAGACACATTTGAAATAAGCATTGGAGAATATCTCTCCTTGGGGGTCTTTGAAATTTTCTCAATCTGCTGCCCCTGGAAAGGTTGAGATGCCAAGGATATCTTTGAGTCTTAAACAATCATAAAATTTTCTGATTCTTTGGCAGTAACGTTCTCTTAAGAAACTCGTAGGCTTATCATTTATTTAATTCTAATCAGTTCTATGCTCTAAAAGCCATATACACAGTCCATTTCTGTACTTGCTTATTAGATTTGCTCTATTTCTTGACTTTCTCATCCCCATGTCTTCCTCTTTCAGCTTAATTACTTATTTCTTGAACTTATCAACTTCCGGTAGGTGAGCCATAATTTTATTCTCTTTTTCTTGAGTTATTTTGTCCAATCGAAAGGATTTACTGGGTGTCAGAGCTTTAATTGGGGCTTTTCTCTGAAAGATCTTAATTTGTTCAAAGATGGTAATAGTGCATATGGAGGGAATACCCTTATTTGATTTCTGTCACAAGGCTGGGTTTTAATTGGCCTCTGTCCCTCAAAGCCCTTCTCAGATGTATATTTTACCAATTAGTGTTAAAAAGCAGCTTCCTCTTCTAATCCTACAAGTATCCAACTTTCTGGATTCTCAGTCTTCCCTTTTATTTCTGCTTGCAAACCAGCCAATCCTTTTCAGAGCCAGTTTCTTTCTTGTAGTACTTTATCAGAGGTAGCATCAAACAACCGACACACACACTTATATTCTTTTTTTTTTAATCTTTATTTGATCTACAAACTCACAAGGTATATAATTTGTCTTCCAGATTATCTGTCCACAATTTTATCAGATGATTAGATGCCATATAACTGTAATTCTGATAGCCTCTGATAACAGTTTCCTCACCATCCACTTCCCAGTCTTTATTTTAAGGTTTTGTTATGGCAGTACTATGTTTCTAGGTACACATTTCTGTAGTAATAAAGATAGATGAGATTATTCTGCAGGTTAAAAATTATTAGTGACATATCATCAAGATTTAGTTCTTGCTCCCACTATATGGAATAGCTAGAGGCCATCCTCATTCTAGGGTTGAGGCAATGGTACAGGGACAGAGAGAGGATGGTGATTCAGCTTGGTAAGAACACATCATGTTTTACTCATATTTGTTCAGCTAAAGCAACTCACATGTTCAGTTACAAACTCAGTGGTGGGGAGATACAAGCTCCCCACATGTCTGGAAAAAGAAACAAAAATTATTGTACTTTGTAAATTGCACCAATGATTATCCTATCAAATAATAAATGAATCAATTTGGCTGTCAAAAATATTGGAAAGAAATTTGACATGAATCCGTAATTTTACTAACGCTCCAAAATAATTTAAAATACATATACTTCCTACTATATATAGTATATCACCTAATACTTACATTTATATTACATATATTTTCCTAAATATTTTTGCTATTTACAGTAATAAAAATAGTGGTTATGTAACGTGGTCTATGCACTTTCTACATGTTAATTAATTTTATTCTTACAATCACCCTCTGAGGTAGGTGTTACTAATTCCTTTTTCAGAGATGTTGAAACATTAGTATTAAATTATCAAATTGTCTAAGAAGTGCACTCATCACTTGGTAATAAGTGAAGATGGGTAATACATTTCTAGTCACTTTCTGGACAGCTCGTATGATTGTTCTACAGGGACTCAGAGATTAACAAATTCTAAACAACAGCAACAGTAGTAGTAATAGTACTACTACTATGAAAAGGCAACTACCACCTCTAACCAAAAAGGTTTTTTATCTTTTTAATTTATTTATTTTTGGCTGAGTTGGGTCTTCATTGCTGCATGTGGACTTTCTCTAGTTGCAGCAAGCGGGGATACTCTTCATTGCAGTGCTCGGGCTTCTCATTGCGGTGGCTTCTCTTGTCGTGGAGCGCTGGTTCTAGACGTACAGGCTTCAGTAGTTGTGGCACACGGGCTTGGTTGCGTGCGACCAACCAAGAGCCCATGTGGGATCTTCCTGGACCAGGGCTTGAACCTGTGTCCCCTGCATTGGCAGGCGGAATCTCAACCACTGCGCCACCAAGGAAGCCCCTTATCTTTTTTATTGTGGATAATGTATCAACCTAACCACTGAATTTAGATCACTCAACTTTGCTTTTTGCTCTTTCCTATCATCACTCCTCACACCAAAGTTCTACTAATTTTATCTCTTTAATTATTCTTAAGTATTCTCAAAGCGGCTCTATTTCAGGCTGTCAAATGAGTTCTACTTGGTGTCAAAGAGTATAATAATGCCTAGTAAATAGAAGCAATATAGATATTTAATATGTAAAAACCATAAGGGAATTTCTATCACTAATGGTGCTCATGTTTAATAAATGTGCTCTGGACTGATACGTTGTGGAAAACTTTCAAACATATAATGGGTCAATAAATTAGATAAACTACAAAGTGCTTTTAAAATCTAGGATGCCATGACCCTAACGTGCTTGTAGACCTACTTTCTTCTTCCTTTCATATTTCTAAATCTTTTATGCAAATCAGTACATCTATACACCAATTTGAGTTTTGCCTCCATGTTTCCTAACTTAAAATTTGTCATCTCTGAAGTCATTCTTCTGTCCTTCAAATTCTGTCTTGATTGTCCTCACCATGCCCTCTGCTAGCATGCTCCTTCCTAGTTGCTATTTTGCCCACCTTTTTTCATTTCTTATTTCTCACTCTACCAGTCTAAGTTGCAATGGTTCAGGCATGTCAGTGCATCCCTACTGGCTCCTTAGCTATAAACCATAGTATCATCTTAATATGTGCTGAAAAATCCTTTGATAAATTCCCATACCTATTTATGATAAAAAATATTTGGCAAACTAGGAAGTTCTTTTAGGGAACTTCCTGAGCCTGACAAAAGGCATCAATGAAAACTTCTACAGCTAAAATCATATGATTTGTGAAATACTAAGTTTTTACCCCTAAAATCAGGAACAAAGCAAAGATGTTCACTCCTACTACTTCTATTCAACAATTTAGTGGGGGAATCTAGCCACTGAGAAGACAAAGAAAAGCGATAAAAGTCATAGAGATTAGAAATGAAGAAATAAAACTGTTTTAAATGTAAACAATATGATTGTGCACTTAAAAAGTCCTAAGGAATCTCCAAAAAGATCTTAGAACCGTTAAGTAAGTTAAGCAAGTTTGCAGGGTACAAGATCATATGCAAAATTCAGTTGCATTTTTATAAACCAGCAATTGAAAATTGCATCCCCAAACATGAGATGCTTAGGTAAAGTCTAAAAATATACATGTACAATTTCTACATTAAAAATTATAAAGCATTGTTTAGAGAAAACTATTTTAAAAAGCTAAATAATTAGAGAGTATACCATATTCATAGATTCAAAGATACAATCTTATTAATATGCTGATTCTACACAAATTCATCTATAGGTTCAATGCAATTCTAGTAAAAGCCACAGCAGGCAGGCTTTTTGTAGAAATTGACGAGCTAGTTTCAAAATTTACATAGAAATGCAAAGAAACTCACATAGCCAATATCATTTGAAAAACAACAAAGTTGGAAGACTTACAGTAACTGTGAATCAACTGTAATTTGAAAACTAACTGTAAATCAACAGTAATCAAAACAGCATGATATTGTCCTAAGAATAGACATATAAGTCAATGGAATAGGATATGGTAAATTGATTTTCATCTAATGTGCCATGATGTTTCAATGTAGAAAGGATAAACTTTTCAACAAATGGTGCTGGAACAAGTGAATAACCAGATAGAAATAAATGAACTTTGACCCTTACCTTGTACTGTACAAAAATAACATGAAATAGATCATACACATGGAATAAAACTACAAAACTTCTGGAAGTACCCATAGGAGAACACCTTTGCAGCCTTGAGCTAAGCAAAATTTCTTAAAATAGAACAAGAAAAATATGTCATAAAAATAACTTTTTGTTGTGATAAAATATACATAATATAAAATTTAGAATTTTAATCATTTTAATGTATAGTTCAGTGGCATTAAGTACATTCATCACCAGAATGCTCTAGAAATTTTTCATCATTGCAAACTGAAATTCTGTACCCATTAAACAATAATTCTTCATTCCCTTCTCCCCCTCACCCCTGATAATTACTATTCTGCTTTCCGTCTCTGGGAATTTGACTATCCTAGGTACCTCGTATAAGTTGAAACATACAACATTTGTGCTTTTGTGTCTGGCTTATTTCCCTTAGCATAATGTTTTCACAATGGATCCATGTTGTAGCATGTATCAGAATTTGATTCCTTTTTAAAGCTAAATAGTATTCTGTTGTGTGTATTTACAACATTTTAGTTACCCGTTCATCTGTCAGTGGACACGTGGGTTGTTTCCACCTTTGACTCTTTGAATAATGCTGCTCTACATATCAGTGCACAAACATCTGTTTGAGTCCCTGCTTTCAATTATTTGGGGTATATGCCTAGAAGTGGAAGAGATTCCTTCTGTTGGCCTGAAGGATTTAGGGGAATTAGTGAGTATAATATTCTCAGGCTCAGCCTCCATATGTTCCCTTTCCAGATTTCAGGACTCCATTCTTTTTCCATCAGAGTCCTAACTTTGTCATAGGGTATTGTTGACACCATATATCCCATCTCTTTTCTAGCTCTGCTACATTTGCAATCAAATCCTAGGCCTGATCTTTTAAAATAATAATATATGTTATGGACATTTTCAAATATTTATAGAGGTAGATATAGTGGTAAAATGAACACACATGTACCCATCACTCATGTTCAACAATTATCAACACATAACAAATCCTGTTTGAAATATACCCCCACTTGCTCCCCCCACCTGATCATCTTGTAGCAAGTCTCTGACATCAGTATTTTATTTGTAAGTATTTCAATATATATATTTCAAAAAGATAAGGCTCTTTTTAATATAATATAAACAAAGTATAAACAAATATAAACAAAGTACTTAATATAGGGCTTTCCTGGTGGAGCAGTGGTTGAGAGTCCGCCTGCTGATGCAGGGGACACAGGTTCGTGCCCCAGTCCAGGAAGATCCCACATGCCGTGGAGTGGCTGGGCCCGTGAGCCATGGCCACTGAGCCTGCGCGTCTGGAGGCTGTGCTCTGCAACGGGAGACGCCACAACAGTGAGAGGCCTGCGTACAGCAAAAAAAAAAAAAAAAGTACTTAATATAATTACTTTTTTAATGTAAACAAAGTATAGATACTTTTATAACACCAAAAGGGAATAATAATTCCTTATGACTATCAAATATCCAGTCAGTGTTTACCATATATTCCATAACACCTTATAAATGTGTGTGTGTGTGTGTGTGTGTAACAGTTTGTTTATGACGAGATCTGGGCCTGTCTGCCTTGCAGCTGTTGGGAATGAGAGGCCCTCTGGCTTTTACAGCATGCTATCCATTGTCAGTTGGCTCCTCTGAGACTTTCATTTCATTTTTGCTAGGATTTCAGTGCTATTAACAGAAGCCAGATTACTCTACAATCATTCTAAATTAGCTTTGGCCTCATACAGTTAAATTGCTACAGCAACCATATATTCCAACATCTCACCGTCAACCTGCATTTCATCCCAATTAACCAGAGGTTTGAAAAAAGCCTTTTTGATTGTAATGCTATTGCACGTCACGGGTTATCACCACCTCACTTATCACCAGAAATGGCATGCCTATTTGCATTGATCTGGTGAGTAAGCCAAATCCAAAAATCCATCCAAAAGATATGGGATAGGTCTGTTTTCTAGGGCCACTCCTGATGTAGACTACCAGGCTGGATTCTCTGTAAAACCAAGCCTGAGGGAAATCTTATATGCTGATTTATTAGGGAGTGAAATCCCAGGGAAGCAAGAGGGAGGTAAATGAAGACTGAGTCATGGGCAGGAGACAATGTGAGGAAGGATTACCAAACTGGCCTCCACTTGGCATCAGGTGTAAGTTGTTATTCAACATCAGTGGACTTTCTTATGAGAAGTTTTATGAACTCATGAGTCTCAGGAAAGCTGACTGGAGGGAAGAGTAGGGAAAATTGTTTTCACTGGCTTCCAATCCCATTAGTTAAAGCTTCTTTTCCTTGGGTTTCATCTCCTTCACACTTCGGGGTTACACTTTGGTCTCATACCTCAGTGGCAACAGGCAAGTTCCAGGTGGAAGGCTAGAGGCATAATGTAAAAAAGAAAAAAAAAAAAAGGAAGTGAGGTTATGTTGTGTGGTGCATGCAGGTAGTCACACAAAGTTGGTAACTTTGGCAGTGGCTGGTATGTATAGTAGAGTGGGTATTGAATGAAGTGGACAAGAGCTGGAGAGATGAGTGGGATCAAGAGAATCTGAGGTGGCCCAGAAGATGTGTCTGATCCAGAGCACTGTCATAAATTATCCTGACCTCACTCAGTCCTTCATTATCCACATAGACTGTGTCTTGTCAAGTTAAAGAGAAGTAACATAAGTCACTAGTCAAAATTATTTGAGGGAAATTCTTAAGGGAAATTCTTGTACCAAAATGATCTATCACTGTCAAGTTCGAGAGTGCCTTTTGAAGTCGAGAATGGCAGCAGTCCACTTACATAAAACATTACCAGCAACAAAGAAAATAGGTGACAGCCATGGGTGGCTATCCTAACTGAAAATTCCATATTCATTGCATATCAGATCAAGGATCAAAGGGATGTAGATGTGTTTTCCTACTCTCTGAACACAAAAATCAATTAAAACATTATATTTCCTAAAAGGGAAGGACAAGTTTGGGACACTAAAGGGGAAAATGTGAGACAGATGAATTTTTGAGTCATCCTTCTGTGGCGATGTCCACGGTGACCGTAGAACACATGCCATTGGGGAAATTACAACTACTTCAATCAGACTGGAAGAGGGGAGAAGTAAACATCGGACTAGTTCCTAGCTGGGAGAGGATGAAATAAGAAAGAGCCAATAACTCTCTGCTAAAAGAGTCAGGGATGCCTCTAAATGTCTTGAAACTGAAGTACTTGCATAACTAAAGTAGATGTGAATTCATTGCTGTGAGTTCTGGTAAGTATTGGGTGGGCCAAAAAGCGCCTTCGTTTTTTTAAGTAAAAATAAAAGATACATTTTTCATTTTCACCAAGAACTTTATTGAACAACGTATTCACCCTTTTGTTCCACTACCTTCTGCCATTTTTCAGGCAATTTCATAATTCCATCTTCCCAAAACTTTTTATCATTTTGAGCAAAGAACTGTTCCAGGTGCCTTTTACAGTCTTCCAGGGAATTTAAATTTTTTTCCATTAAGAGAATTTTGTAAAGAAATGGAAATCTGAAGGTACAATGTCTGGTGAATATGGCAGATGAATCAGAACTTCCCAGCCAAGCTGTAACAGTTTTTGCCTGGTCATCAAAGAAACATGCAGTCTTGCATTATTATCCTGATGGAAAATTATATGTTTTCTGTTGACTAATTCTGGATGCTTTTCATCGAGTGCCACTTTCAGTTGGTCTAATTGGAAGCAGTACTTGCTGGAATTAATCGTTTGGTTTTCTGGAAGGAGCTCATAATAGAGGACTCTTCCAATCCCGCCATATACACAACATCACCTTCTTTGTACGAAGACCAGCCTTTGGTGTGGTTGGTGGTGGTTCATTTCGCTTGCCCCACGATCTCTTCTATTCCACACTGTTGTACAGTATCTACTTTTCATCACCCGTCACAATTTGTTTTAAAAACGGAACGTTTTCATTACATTTCAGTAGAGAATCGCATGCGGAAATATGGTCAGGAAGGTTTTTTTCACTTAACTTACATGTAACCCAAACATCAAAGCGATTAACGTAACCAAGCTGGAGCAAATGATTTCCAGCGCTTGATTTGGATATTTTGAGTATGTTGGCTATCTCCCGTGTGGTATAACATTGATTTTTCTCAATTAATGTCTCAATTTGATCGCTATCAACTTCAACTGGTCTACCCGACCTCGGAGCATCGTCTAGCGAGAAATCTCGAGCACGAAACTTCGGAAACTGCTTTGACACGTTTGATCAGTCACAGCACCTTCTCCATAACACTGCACAAACCTTTTTGTGCATTTCAGTTGCATTTTTACCTTTCTTGAAATAATAAAGCATAACATGCTGAAAATGTTGCTTTTTTTCTTCCATCTTCAATATTAAAATGGCTACACAAAAAATAATCAATTTTGAGAAATTTTTTTAAAATGCACGCTGACATGACAGCTGTCACATACAATCGAACAAAATTGTGTCAAATGAAGATAAAGACAACTAAGTGCTAATAGAACCATCCTATGGAAAAAAACAAAAGAACCTTTTGGCCCACCCAATACTTCAGTGCCTAGTGCAAATGTCACCAAAATTATTGATATCATCACCAGCATACTACTCTCTGTGTTGGAGAAGGTTATCTGATGACTCCAGTCACTTGGTGAGAGGAGATACTTTAGAACAAATCTGAGCCCAGTGATTTGAATTGATAACAGCAAAAGGTATTCAGGTCAAAAGTCTGGAGACTTTTCAGATCTGCAAGTACCTGCACTTAGAGTGCACTGACTTCATCTCCCTAGAACTTAAAGTCCTTGTCATGATGCTCACTTCACGGACTATGCACAGACTTATTTCATCAGGAACCAGAAGGTATCTGCCATTGTGTCATTCTGGGTGAAGCACCATTCACTACATGGTTTCAGTGGCAGAACTCAATCTGATCAAGGGTTAAATTTTGAGACGTGTTTTCTGTGGAGAGCACACAGCTCTCTAGAATGTAGAGGGGCAGAATTTTCCTCAGAATCCACAATAAAATATAAAATACCCAATAGGAGAGAATTAACCACATTTGGCTTTTTTTTTTTTTTAACACAAATTGCTACTGAACAGAAGAAACTTTGTAGACAGTGAGTGGAATTGTTAGTGTGTACCTATAATCCCATGAGGATTTACACCATTGTCTTTCTCTTATTTCACAATCTTTGGCAAGAAACTAATTAATGGAGGCCCATTAATCTCCTTTTAGGGATTCACAAGGGAGATGAGATATCTGAGAAGCTCACTCAGAATTCAGCTAAACTTAAGTCTACTTTGTAGGAAGTAAGTTAACTAATCCACATGTTGCTCAGTGTTAGAATAGAAACTGATACATGGCAGAATCTTCCAGTATTGCTACAACTGTGAGGAGTCCTTATAGAAGTGAAAAAACCAATACTTATATCTGCCTTCTGTTTCAAGGGTAGGAGAGTAGACTTATGTCTTATTTATATACCAAAAGTGAGGTGAATGTGGTTAGCGAAGTTTAAGATGATTCACAAAAAAACTTTTTGGTTACATGGAAATTTAAGGGAGGAATTTACCTCCATTTTATAATGCAGAAGGAGCCTGTCAGAATGAAATTTTGTCAAGCTGAAATAATAGATTCCTCACCTTAACTTACTAGAGTACCCAGAGGAAAAGTGGGGCAGTCATTCAGAGTAGAAAAATGGGGACAATAATGCCATGGCCACAGTGCCTCAAGATTGTTATGAAACAAAGATGTGACTCACTTTTTATTATATCAATTGGAATTCAAGTGTAATTGTACTCTATGATAAAAATACTTTGATTTCCTATCCAAAAGTTCATGTGGGAAGGATATAGAAGAAGAGTTGGAATCTGTCCTGGAATATCTTCTGATATAAGAGTGATAAATATTTTGATGTAAATGTCAGAAATTTCCCTAGAAGTGAGTCTAGAATTGAATTTTTGTCCCTTTTATTGCTGATCATTAAATTGCCTCTTCCAATCTGAATATATATGATTGTTTCATCAGATCGTAAAATTTGTCTCTATATTTTTTAGTATTTCTTTCCCTTTCCTTTGTTCTTTGTTATCTCTATACAAAAATTTCATTGGATGTATTGACCTAAAACAAATAAATTTCCAGATATTTGTCAAGCAAGGATGGATTTATTTGGGATCAATGGAGAATAACAGTTCAAGGTCTGCAATCATGGTTAGCCACGTGCAAGTTCGTACATAGCAAAGGCAGGAGGATGCTTTTACGGAGAGGAAAAGGAAGTTAGGAGGGCACTAGTAAACAAAGAGTCCAGGGCTTTTCATTGGCTGAGTCCTTGCAGAAAGAAGAGGAGTCTTTCTTCCTCCTGTTGGGCTGTGTTATTTTCGTAGGACATGAGAGCTCCCCTTTCCGGTCTCCTGACTCTATTTAATTGAGTTTCTGTTTATTAATTTTTTTTTTTTTTTTTCTTTGCGGTACGCGGGCCTCTCACTGCTTTGGCCTCTCCCGTTGCGGAGCACAGGCTCTGGGCGTGCAGGCTCAGCGGCCATGGCTCACGGGCCCAGCCGCTCCGTGGCATATGGGATCTTCCCGGACCGGGGCACGAACCCGTGTCCCCTGCATCGGCAGGCGGACTCTCAACCACTGCGCCACCAGGGAAGCCCTGTTTATTAATTTTTTACAGATGGGTTCTAGTGTATCTAGTTTTATCCTCCTTGTCACTTAACATTTTTATTATATTTATCATCCCTTTATTCTTTTCCCTTGAATTTTGAAATATTCCCCAGTTCATGAATTTGATTCTCTTGGTCTGGTTTGGACCACACTCTTCTGCTACCCAGAATTTTAGATCCCCCTGCTCTAGGAACCAGTTGTCAGTTTAAGAAATCATTGGCTCCTTCCCAGCACCTCAAGTGGGGAAGAAACAGGCCGTGATTGAGTCCCCCAACACTAACTTCACTTCAGTTCTCCCTGGAGAACAGCGTCTCCCTCTAGTCCCTGCTCTAGGATAACACAATGAATAACACCTAGTCATCGAAATCAGTCTCTTTGGTTTGTTTTGGATTATGTTGTACGTCATTAAAGATCTAAATACAAAGGATATAGAGTTTTGGGCTTCCCTGGTGGCGCAGTGGTTGAGAGTCCGCCTGCCGATGCAGGGGACACGGGTTCATGCCCCGGTCCAGGAAGATCCCACATGCCGCGGAGCGGCTGGGCCCGTGAGCCATGGCCGCTGAGCCTGCGCGTCCGGAGCCTGTGCTCCGCAGCGGGAGAGGCCACAACAGTGAGAGGCCTGCGTACTAAAAAAAAAAAAAAAAAAAAAAAAGGATATAGAGTTTTGATGAATCTAAAGTAATTTGCTAACTATTTTGATTCTTTGGAGAGAACTACTAATAAAAATCTAAAAGGTAAAAAAAAATCATCCTTTCTACAATTTAATGTATAATTTTGAGTTTTTAACTTCAGAAACAATGATTTAAATTTGAATTACATTTAATTATTTTATCCTTAAAATCTTTTCTTTTGGATGTGACATCTGCTGGTATTACTTGGAAGATACGCATTATACTTATTTTAAATATGTGCTGTTTTCTCTTTTAACTCTCACTGTGAGTTTATTTTGTTGAGTTTAATACCTCTCTTTTGTGCTCTTAGTTTTCCCCAAACACTTGGTGATACTTGTTTTTCTCGTCATACTGTAGATGGGGTTCTTGATTTAGCAACATTTATAGCTTGCATATGTCTGTTTAGCTCAAGTGAAAGTCTTAATCTAGCATTGTTTAAGGATTCTGAGGACAGGATCCCTAATTCTGGAAGCTTCATGGTGGAAGGGCATATAAATGGACTGCTGTTTATTCATTTAGGATATTCAAGCAGTTTAAATTCCAGAAGTCATAATTCACCTTCCCTTGTGACACCTATAAGTTACCAGAACACTTTCTATTTATACTGGTTTATACTGCCCTGTGATCATTATGACATTACCTAGGGTCACAAAGACCTGCCTTAGAAAACTGTATATTACCAAGTATATTGAAAGCAGTATCTTTGTAAATGTCATGCGCGTCTTAGGTGCCATGAAATATTTGCCATGAAATTGAATCTAATCTAGAAATGTCACTTACAATTCAAAATACTAAATCATTTTATCATCCAATTAATTTAAGTTAATTACTTTTTATCCATATTAGTGTAGTGAGTATGGGCATGTGATATATGCTTTTGATATAGTGGTGAATGACATAGATGGGGTTCCTGCCCTCTCATGGTTTATAACCTGGTAGGAGAGCATAAAACACATTACAAAAGAATACAGTTGCTGCTATAATAGAAGACTTGTTTAGCACTGGGTAGAACACAGCAGGGGTGATGTAAAGAAGACTTCCTGGGAGCAGTGAAATCTAAGCTGGGAGGGATACGAAAGATAACTAGAAATTATCCAAATGAAGTTGAGAGAAAAAGTGTTCCAGGTGTGAAGAATAGCAGCTATAATGGCCCAGAAGTAAGATAAAGTGTGGCACCTTCAAAGGACGAAAAGGAATTTGAGTGTGGCTCAGAGCACGGGATACAGTATAGGAAGTGGAAAGATGTAAGACTGGGAAGGTAAACAGGTTCAGATCATGGAGAATCAGATATGCCATGTTAAAGGATTTGGCCTTTGTTTTAGATATATAGTTAAAGAGTTTTAAGAAAGAGACTGGTGTAATCAGATTTTCACTTTAGAAGACTAAACCTGGTTGCACAATGTTGGGATGGGAAGCTGGAGGGATGGATAGTGACCAGGAGTTGCACAGTGGTAAGGCAAGAGATGTCGGTGGCCTTGAGATGAACTTAGTAAGAACTGTCAAACTTGGTTATTGTTGGGCTGTGGAAGACTGGAAAGAGGTCAAGACAAATGCTCAGGTGCGTGGCATTGGGGACTTGGTGGAAGTTGTGTTTATTTCTTAGAATCAGAAATACAGGAAGAAGAGCTATCATTGGCAGATGGTTTGGGGCCAGTGAAGATGAGTTAGTTTTGGATTGCTTATGTTGAATTGACTATAAGATATCTATGTTTATATGTCCAGTAGGCAGTTCTATATCAAAATCCTGGAAAAAAGTAGCAGGCATATCCAACATGTACAATTAAAGAGATTTTAAGGAAAGACTGTTATTAGATGTATGTAAGGTTTAAGGAAAAAGGTGAGTGAAGCACTTGAGGCTAGCAAGAGCACAAGACAACAGGACAAGAGATGTAGCCTTCAGTAAAATAACAAAACCACGGCAAAACCATGTTCTGTCAATGGAGGAGCCAGTGGAGTACATATCTTGACCTTTCTCTCCTTTTGCCCTCCCATTTCCCACTAGTGCCTCCACTTGAAATAACCCAATTAAAAGCAAAAGGCAAGGGAGCCCAGTCCAAAGAGCTCAGCTTTTCCATAGAGAAAAATGGATGGTAGACATAAAGAAATAAAGGGGAGACATCCAACGCAAGATCCGAATCTATTAATGGGTTAGAAGATGGGATTTTTAGGAGCTATCCACTACATAGACATGAATTTCATTGTGTGTTTGTGGTGGGGAAGGATGAGCTCATTCAAGAAAGTTATATAGTGAAAACAGAATAGAACACATATCAGAGCTCTACATCAGGGCTTGGCAAACTTTTTCTGTAAAAGGCCAGATAGAAAACATTTTAGACTTGATGGACCACATGATCTGTGTTACAACTACTTGTACAATAAAATTCGTATTTGATGGCAAGACAAACATTTAAACAAAAAACATTTTCTGCCCTTTGGCCTGCTCTGTCCCCCGAGCTCCGTTGCACATTGTGTATTTGCATTAGGCATCAACCAAACCCCCCCTCCCCCATCAGCAGAAATACCTGCTCAGCCATAAAGAGCAACATTCTCCTGGCATCAATAAGATAACTCCTTAAAGATAACATTCCTTCTTGATAAGGGGTCACATGGCGTTTAAATCTGGATTGTGTAAACTGTCAATAATAAGTCACTTAATGTACAGCCCTCTGTCTCAAAAAACTTATATAACCGTGTGTTGACTTCTAAAGGGTGGAACAGTTCTCAGAGCTGAGATGATCTTTCTGGGTTGTAATCCTCAAATTTGGCTCAAATAAAATTTTCCATTTCTTTCTTAGATAGACTGATTAATTTTCTGTCGACATACTCAACTCAGTCATTTGTCATTGGCCAAAGCTTTAGACAGTACATCAATGAATGAGTCCATGCTCCAATAAAACTTTATTTACAAAAGCATGCGGAGGTCAGGATTTGGCCTGTAGGTCACAATTTGCTGATGATGGGTCTTAAGGAAATAAGAGTGAACAGAATAAAAGAAATGATCAAAGGATACCAAAAAGGACAGGATATTTGTTAGAGTACAATGAGAATATTAAGTGTTATAAAGCCAAAGGTAGAGAGTGTTTAAAGGAGAAGGGAATGACCCATAATATCAGGAGATGTGGGAAAATTCAGTCTGAAAAAGACTAAGAAATTTCCATTGGGTTTAGGGCAAGATAAATCAGTTTTAGTGGTGCTCCAGAAGTCAGATTTCAGTGCGTGGAAAAGATCAAGTGAGAGTAAAATTACTGATTGTAAACAACTCTTTAAAATTGTTGGGTTGTAAAGAGAAGTAAAGTGAAGAGATCTGCTGCTAACTGGAGGTGGTGATAGGTTTAAAAATATATTTTAAGATAAGACAGAACAAAAGATATTTAAATGTGAATAGGAACTAACTGAGAGGTAGTAGAAGATGCATGATACACGTGATAAAGAAAGCATACTTGACATAAGAAAGGTCCCTTGAGAATGCAAGAGAATGGGCAAGGATGAATATTCAGTCTTAAGAAAAGGAACATCATTTTCATCATAACTAGATGGAAGCAGATAGTGGCATTTGAGGCTTGGAGCCATTATCTATCCTTGCATATCAAACCACCCCTCAAAATCAATAAGGATTTATTATTCACACTTCTTTAGGGTAGCAGTGTTAACTTGACTAGTTCTTCTCTTTCATTTATGTTGGCTGAGATCACTCACGCAGTAGCAGTTTTATCCAGAGGCTCACCTGGGACTGAATGACTTAAAAAGGCTTCACTCATGCCTAATGATTGATGCATCCAAAAGACCTCTATTCTCTATATCTGTGAGTCTCTTTTTGTTTCATAGATATGTTGATTGTATCATATTTTAGATTCCAGGGGGAGGGCAGGTGGTGGGGGGGAAGGAATGGGAGTTTGGGATTAGCAGAGGCAAACTATTATGTACAGGATGGATAAACAACAAGGTCCTATTGAACAGCTCAGGGAACTATATTCAATATCCTGTAACAAATCATAATGAAAAAGAATATGTATATATGTATAACTGAGTCACTTTGCTGTACTGAAAAAATTAACACAACACTGTAAATCAACTATACTTCAATAAAATTTTTTTAAAAAAGAAAGAAAGAAAGACCTCTAGCTCATGTTGCTCTCCCCCAGGATAGCTGTGGCTCCTCAGAACTTAAGAGGGTGAAAACTGAAGTGGCAAGGCCTTTTAAGGCCAAGCCCCAGAGTTTGCACAGTATCTCTTCTGCCACATACTATTTGTCAAAGAAGTCACGGGGCCAGCCTAGATTCAAGAGGAGAGCAAACAAGCACTGCCTGCTAATGGGAGGGAGGAAAAGTCCCACTGCCTGAGGGCATGTTGGGACTTGTCCTCAGAGAGGTTATTTCTGACATCTTTGTGAACCATCTCCCACAAGCTTTCATAAAACCCATTCATTTTGAAACGTGCCTATTTCTCTTCCTTTTCTCAACAAAATAGACTGATTAGAACTCGAGTGTTGAAGGTATTATAAGCCATAATAACTAATGGGTAGAATGAAGAAGAATCTTGATTTTATTTAGCTCTTCCTGATAATACAGAAATATTAAACAAAGGCAGCTAGAATACTTTAGATTCTATAATCCTTAATGGATGGAAAAATATGAAAATGCTTCTTTAAGGTTGTTTCAAAGACTAAAATCCAAAGTATAATATGACAATTCCATTGAGTTTTGTCTTAAGGTTTCTGTTTATAACTTGCTTTCTACTTTCTGCTAAAGAGCAATTAAAACTTGGTCCCACTGAAATCGAGATTCAAAGGGTTGAGGTAGGACAAAAAGGCTTTGGAATTATTTGGTATATTCAGTTGATTTCTGGAAATATGATTGAACAGTGGCACATGCAGTTCTTAACCATCAGAATTTAGATTGATCCTTTCATCTGAATAGAGTCTCAGTGGGTGAAATCACTGAAATTGTAGAATATCTGAAACAACTTCAATCCATCACACTGCAAAATATCATCAGTGTGCTGAAAGGAATACAAAATAATGTTTACTTGCCTATTTTTGTTTCAAAAGTTTTCACTCTAAAAACTAATAAGTGGTTCAAGGTTTCCTAGTTGACATCTTTCTTAGAAACTGCCTTTATAAAATTTCTCCTTTATTCAATAATTCTGAAGTGCTGAATTCAGTATTGATGATTTTTGAGAATGCTTTTTTGGTCTCTTACTCTCTTACTCTCTCTTTTTTGGTCTCTCTTCCCCCTACTTCATCCTTCCCTTCCTCCCTTCCTCTGTTCCCTGTTTCCCTCTTTTCTGTCCATAGATCGAAAGGGAGGATATGTATGTTTGAGAGCCCTTATTTGCAAATGCACCAATCTGAGATTTTATGCCTAAACTCATTTTAGTTCAATTTTATATTAATTTAGGAGGGGCTGTTCTTAACCCTGAATGGAAATTGAGCCATGCCCAGATAGGTCTGAAGAGGTGCTGGATTGGGTATCACCAGGGGACAATCTGTGTACTAAGAGTTCCAGGCTAAAGGAGAACAAGGAAAAACTTGTGTTTCAATATTTAAAGGGAAATTTGAGGCCAAGCAGGAAGTGGGGAGACAATCCTGGCCAATCTCAGTTATTGTCTAACTATCTGGTTCTATCAATTTCTGTATAAGCTAATTGAGAACAAGATGCAGGCATGTCTTTTGCACCATATCTTGGCAATGGTGAGGCACCACCTTCAAGTGGCTTCTATTGTAGTTACCATCAACAAAGCAGTCCAGAGCAGACCGTGAGCCACATGAGACACCACTAGGGACCCAAAAACTGAGTAAGACTTTGAGAGGCCTGGGTAACCTGCATAGGCAAGGAAGAGGAAGAAAGAGTGAAATGTAATCCATCATATTAATATCCTCTGTATTTATATACATGGGCTGATTAGGTTTGAGAGACTTAGGCTATTCTTAAACAATTTGCAGCAGAGCATTTAGAAATTTGGTTGCCAAGCAATTTCTGATGTATCCAGGACTTGATATTGAGCCTGTTAGGATGTATTGGCTATGCCTTATGACTCAGTAATTTTTTTCTTTGATAACTTTTAAAGGTAATACTAAACAGGGATAAATAGCTTCTTATTTGGGCTGAAGTTTATGAATTTCCCTCTTCCGAGTCACAGATAATTGACTAAATTATACAAATCATTGTCTGTAGTTTGGTTTGGGCCATCAGGTCATTAGGAATTTTGGATTAATTGATCACAGCTGCTACTGGGTAAATTTACACTTGTTGGCAGTACAAACACCCACACATGAACAGAATTATCTTGTGATTAACATACACTTTGGGAGTAAAACTCCCTTATTAAATACTGGTTATCTTTAAGAAATATTCTTAATTTAGGGCAGCCATACTGGCATGGGTCATTTATGTCCCTGTTACTCTTCGCATGAATACAGATGTGCAATGCAAAATAGCTTATATACATCATTGTCTGAATATTTGGTATACACATTGCTAAATATTTTTAAAAAAAACTGTTATCACTTAAGATGTTCTTTTGCACATCCTTAGCCTTGCTTTTCTAGTTTTTTTTTTTTCTTTTTGTCTTTGAGTCAGTATTTTTGCAATTTCCTATTCTTTTATTGAGATTACTTATCTTCTCACCAAAAGCTAATTTTCATTTGTTCAATTAATTGATTATACTCTTTTTAAAAAAATGTTTCAATGTGCAGCTTTTTTTTTTTTTTTAACTTAGTTTCGGTGTGCCACTCCTACCATCAAATTACCGTTTAAGCCATTCATCTTCAGTGATGAAATTAAAGACTTTGCCTTTCATAAAAGAGCCTGATTGGTCAGCAAGGAAGTCTACTGGATCGCTTTAACACAGGAAATCTCTGTATAGAGCTTCACGTTGGGGCTGGGTTCAATGCGTTTATAAATGAATCGCATATTTGGGGAAAAGCAGGTTTAGTCCAGTTAGAGGTTGAAATCAAGTTTTAAGAGTTAAATACATTTTATACATTTAGTCATGAAAATTGAGATGAAAGGTAGAAAATTTTAGCCAGAGGTCAGTCTCACTGGACTGCAAAGAAGCTAGTTGCTAAGAGAAAGTGACTCAAGCTAAGCCACACCTGTATCTTTACGCAGCCAGTTAAACCACAATGCCTCATCAGCCTTTCCATTAATGTAAAGATTTGTCACTTTAAAAAATGTGGGCCAATTTAATTAATTCAGACTTTCCACAGACACACCCTGGTTCATGCTATGCTTAGGAACCTTGTAATCCAGGGAACTTGTTATTCACCTATAATGAAGTCTTACTTGGGGATCTGAGTCTCCCTTCAGGCCATGGGTTAGCTTGCCTCTCATCTTTGAGGATATCAACATAGTGAAGTGATGTGATTAGATATATTGAGTTTGCATTTTCATTTTTCTTAAAATTGGTGACTAGGCTCCATAGCTAAAGAAAGAAGAAATAAGTACCTATAGATCATTGGGAGTGAATTTAGAGTCCAGCAATGCAGCCTTACGTTACGGTCAATTGACATTTGACCAGGGTGCCATGACAATTCAATGGAGGGAAAGAAGAGGTTTTTTTCAACAAATGGTCCTGAGAAAACTGGAGGTCCACATGCAAATATGAAATGGATCATACACCTAAATGTAAAATCTATAACTATAAGACTCTTGGAAGGAAATATAGGAATGAATCTTTGTGACCTTGGGTTAGGAAATGGCTTTTTACAGAGGACACCAAAAATAAGTGGCAAAAGAAAAATTAGATAAATAGGGTGTCATCAAATTTAAAACTTTTATGCTTGAAAGGACACCATTAAGAAAGCGAAAAGACAACCTACAGAATGGGAAAAAATATATTTTCTGATCATATATTTTATAAGGAACTGGTTTCCAAAATACATACAGAACTCATACCTTAATAATTAAAAACAAAATAGAGGGCTTCCCTGGTGGCGCAGTGGTTGAGAGTCCGCCTGCTGATGCAGGGGACATGGGTTTGTAACCTGGTCTGGGAAGATCCCACATGCCACGGAGTGGCTGGGCCCGTGAGCCATGGCCACTGAGCCTGCACATCCGGACCCTGTGCTCCGCAACAGGAGAGGCCACAACAGTGAGAGGCCCACGTACCGCAAAAAAAAAAAAAAAAAAGAACAAATAAACTAGTTTAAAAATGAATAAAGGATCTGCATAGACATTTCTCCAAAGAAGATAAACAAATGGCTAATAAACTCATGAAAAGTTGCTGAAAATCAATAGCCATCAAAGAAAAACAAATCACAATGACAATGAAATAACACTTCACACCCACTAGAATGGCTATAATAAAAGAAGACAAATAATAACAAGTGTTGGTGAGAATGTGGAGGAATTGGACCCTATACACTGCTGGTGGGTATGTGAAATGATGAAGCTGCTGTGAAAAACAGTCTGGCAGTTCCTCAAAAGGTTAAAAAGAGAGTTACCATATTACCCAGCAATTTCAGTCCTACATCTATGCTCATGAGAAATGAAAGCATACGTCCACACAAAAACTTATATACGAATATTTACAGCAGAATTTTTCATCATAGCTAAAAACTGGAAACAGCCCAGATTTCCATTAACTAATAAACAAAGTTCATATATCCATATAAAGGGACATTATTGAATCATAAAAAGTAATAAGGTATCAATACTTGCTACAACATGGGTGAACCTTGAAAAGATTGTGCTAAGTGAAAGAAGCCAGTCACAAAATGCTACATATTGCATGATGCCGTTTATATCAAATGGCCAGCAGCAGATCTGTAGAGACAGAGAAGCTTAGTAGTTGCCAGGAGCTGGGGTTGGGGTTGACGGAGAGTAACTACTAATGGATATGTGATTACTTTGGGGGGGTGATGAAAATATTATAAGATTGTGGTGATGGTTACATAATTCCATAAATATAAAAACCTTTGCCTTGTGTACTTTTTTTGTTGTTTGAATATTTTGCTTCCTTTTATTTTTATTCTTTTTTATTTAAAAAAATTTTTATACAGCAGGTTCTTATTAGTCATCAATTTTATACACATCAGTGTATACATGTCAATCCTAATCGCCCAATTCATCACACCACCATCCCCACCCCACCGCGGTTTTCCCCACTTGGTGTCCATATGTTTGTTCTCTACATCTGTGTCTCAACTTCTGTCCTGCAAACAGGTTCATCTGTACCATTTTTCTAGGTTCCACATACATGCGTTAATATACGATATTTGTTTTTCTCTTTCTGACATACTTCACTCCATATGACAGTCTCTAGATCCATCCACCTCACTACAAATAACTCAATTTCATTCCTTTTTATGGCTGAGTAATTTTCCATTGGATATATGTACCACATCTTCTTTATCCATTCGTCTGTTGATGGGCATTTAGGTCGCTTCCCTGACCTGGCTATTGTAAATAGTGCTGCAATGAACATTGGGGTGCATGTGTCTTTTTGAATTGTGGTTTTCTCTGGGTCTATGCCCAGTAGTGGGATTGCTGGATCATATGATAATTCTATTTTTAGTTTTTTAAGGAACCTCCATACTATTCTCCATAGTGGCCGTATCAGTTTACATTCCCACCAGCAGTGCAAGAGGGTTCCCTTTTCTCCACACCCTCTCTAGCATTTGTTGTTTGTAGATTTTCTGATGAAACCCATTCTAACTGGTCTGAGGTGATAACTCACTGTAGTTTTGATTTGCATTTGTCAAATATTTAGTGATGTTGAGCAGCTTTTCATGTGCTCCTTGGTCATCTGTATGTCTTCCTTGGAGAAATGTCTATTTAGGTCTTCTGCCCATTTTTTGATTGGGTTGTTTGTTTCTTTAATATTGAGTTGCATGAGCTGTTTATATATTTTGGAGATTAATCCTTTGTTGATTTGTTTGCAAATATTTTCTCCAATTCTGAGGGTTGTCTTTTCGTCTTGTTTATGGTTTCCTTTGCAGTGCAAAAGCTTTTAAGTTTCATTAGGTCCCATTTGTTTATTTTTGTTTTTTATTTCTATTACTCTAGGAGGTGGGTCAAAGAAAGATCTTGCTGTGATTTATGTCAAAGAGTGCTCTTCCTATGTTTTCCTCTAAGACTTTTAGAGTGTCCAGTCTTACATTGAGGTCTCTAGCCCATTTTGAGTTTATTTTTGTGTATGGTGTTAGGGAGTGTTCTAATTTCATTCTTTTACATGTAGCTGTCCACTTTTCCCAGCACCACTTATTGAAGAGACTGTCTTTTCTCCCTTGTATATCCTTGCCTCCTTTGTCAGAGATTAGTTGACCATAGGTTAGTGGGTTTACCTCTGGGCTTTCTATCTTGTTCCATTGATCTATATTTCTGTTTTTGTGCCAGTACCATATTGTCTTGATTACTGTAGCTTTGTAGTATAGTCTGAAGTCAGGGAGTCTGATTCCTCCAGCTCCGTTTTTTTCCCTCAAGATTGCTTTGGCTATTCGGGGTCTTTTGTGTCTCCATACAAATTTTAAGAGTTTTTGTTCTACTTCTGTAAAAAATGCCATCGGTAATTTGATAGAGATTGCATTGAATCTGTCGATTGCTTTGGGTAGCATAGTCGTTTTCACAATATTGATTCTTCCAATCCAAGAATATTGTATATCTCTCCATCTGTTGGTATCATCTTTAATTTCTGTCATCAGTGTCTTATAGTTTTCTGCATACAGGTCTTTTGTCTCCATAGGTAGGCTTATTCCTCGGTATTTTATTCTTTTTGTTGCAATGGTAAATGGGAGTGTGTCCTTAATTTCTCTTTCAGATTTTTCATCATTAGTGTATAGGAATGCAAGAGATTTCTGTGCATTAATTTTGTATCCTGCAACGTTACCAAAT
Source organism: Mesoplodon mirus (assembly GCF_964341445.2). Lineage (NCBI taxonomy): Eukaryota > Metazoa > Chordata > Mammalia > Artiodactyla > Ziphiidae > Mesoplodon > Mesoplodon mirus. Next base: position 25,557,466 of record NC_138981.1, on the reverse strand, counting down.
TCACTGATTAGCTCTAGTAGTTTCCTGGTGGCATTTTTAGGATTCTCTATGTATAGTATCATGTCATCTGCAAACAGTGACAGTTTTACTTCTTCTTTTCCAATTTGTATTCCTTTTATTTCTTTTTCTTCTCTGATGCTGAGGCTAAGACTTCCAAAACTATGTTGAATAATAACGGTGAGCATGGACATCCTTGTCTTTTTCCTGATCTTAGAGGAAGTGCTTTCAGTTTTTCACCACTGAGAATGATGTTTGCTGTGGTTTTGTCGTATATGGCCTTTATTATGTTGAGGTAGGTTCTCTCTATGTACACTTTCTGGAGAGTTTTTATCATAAATGGGTGTTGAATTTTGTCAAAAGCTTTTCCTGCATCTATTGAGATGATCATATGGCTTTTATTCTTCAATTTGTTAATATGGTATATCACATTGATTGATTTGCACATATTGAAGAATCCTTGCATCCCTGGGATAAATCCCACTTGATCATGGTGTATGATCCTTTTAATGTGTTGTTGGATTCTGTTTGCTAGTATTTTGTTGAGGATTTTTGCATCTATATTCATCAGTGATATTGGCCTGTACTGTTCTTTCTTTGTGACATCCTTGTCTGGTTTTGGTATCAGGGTGATGGTGGCCTCGTAGAATGAGTTTGGGAGTGCTCCTCCCTCTGCTATATTTTGGAAGAGTTTGAGAAGGATAGGTGTTACCTTTTCTCTAAATGTTTGATAGAATTCGCCTGTGAAACCATCGGGTCCTGGACTTTTGTTTGTTGGATGATTTTTAATCACAGTTTCAATTTCATTACTTGTGATTGGTCTGTTCATATTTTCTATTTCTTCCTGGTTCAGTCTTGGAAGGTTATACCTTTCTAAGAATTTGTCCATTTCTTCCAGGTTGTCCATTTTATTGGCATAGAGTTGCTTGTAGTAGTCTCTTAGGATGCTTTATATTTCTACAGTGTCTGTTGTAACTTCTCCTTTTTCATTTCTAATTTTATTGATTTGAGTCCTCTCCCTCTTTTTCTTGATGAGTCTGGCTAATGGTTTATCAATTTTGTTTATCTTCTCAAAGGACTGGCTTTTAGTTTTATTGATCTTTGCTATTGTTTTCTTTGTTTCTAGTTCATTTATTCCTGCTCTGATCTTTATGATTTCTTTCCTTCTGCTAACTTTGGGTTTTGTTTGTTCTTCTTTCTCTAGTTCCTTTATGTGTAAGTTTCGATTATTTATTTGAGATTTTTCTTGTTTCTTGAGGTAGACTTGTATAGCTACAAACTTCCCTCTTAGAACTGCTTTTGCTGCATCCCATAGGTTTTGGATTGTCATGTTTTCATTGTCACTTGTCTCTAGGTATTTTTTGATTTCCTCTTTGATTTCTTCAGTGATTTCTTGGTTATTTTGTAATGTAGTGTTTAGCCTCCACGTGTTTGTGTTTTTTACGTTTTTTCCCCTGTAATTCATTTGTGATCTCATAACGTTGTGGTCAGAAAAGATGCTCGATATGATTTCAAATTTCTTAAATTTACTGAGGCTTCATTTGTGACCCAAGATGTGATCTATCCTGGAGAATATTCCATGCGCACTTGAGAAGAAAGTGTAATCTGCCTTTTTTGGATGGAATGTCCTATAAATATCAATTAAATCTATCTGGTCTATTGTTTCATTTAAAGCTTCTGTTTCCTTATTTATTTTCATTTTGGATGATCTGTCCATTGGTGTAAGTGAAGTGTTAAAGTCCCCCACTATTATTGTGTTACTGTTGATTTCCTCTTTTACAGCTGTTAGCAGTTGCCTTATGTATTGAGTTGCTCCTATGTTGGGTGCATATATATTTATAATTGTTATGTCTTCTTCTTGGATTGATCCCTTGATCATTATGTAGTGTCCTTCTTTGTCTCTTGTAACATTCTTTATTTTAAAGTCTGTTTTATCTGATATGAGTATAGCTACCTCAGCTTTCTTTTGATTTCCATTTGCATGGAATATCTTTTTCCATCCCCCCACTTTCAGCCTGTATGTGTCCCTAGGTCTGAAGTGGGTCTCTTGTAGACAGCATATATATGGGTCTTGTTTTTGTATCCATTCAACAAGCCTGTTTCTTTCGGTTGGAGCATTTAATCCATTCACGTTTAAGGTAATTATCGATATGTATGTTCCTAGTACCATTTTCTTAATTGTTTTGTGTTCGTTATTGTAGGTATTTTCCTTCTGTTGTGTTTCTTGCCCAGAGAAGTTCCTCTGGCATTTGTTGTAAAGCTGGTTTAGTGGTGCTGAACTCTCTTAGCTTTTGCTTGTCTGTAAAAGTTTTCATTTTTCTTTGTCTTTAATTTTTGCCAATTTGATTACTGTGTGTCTCGGCCTGTTTCTCCTTGGGTTTATACTGTATGGGACTCTCTGTACTTCCTGGAGTTGGGTTGCTATTTCCTTTCCCATGTTAGGGAAGTTTTCGACTATAATCTCTTCAAATATTTTCTCAGGTCCTTTCTCTCCCTCTTCGCCTTCTGGGACCCCTGTAATGTGAATGTTGTTGTGTTTAATATTGTCCTAGAGGTCTTTTAAGCTGTCTTCATTTCTTTTCATTCTTTTTTCTTTATTCTGTTCTGCAGCAGTGGATTCCACCATTCTGTCTTCCAGGTCACTTATCCGTTCTTCTGCCTCAGTTATTCTGCTATTGATTCCTTCTAGTGTATTTTTTTTTTTTTTTTTTTTTTTTTTGTTGTAGTACTCGGGCCTCTCACTGCTGTGGCCTCTCCCGTTGCAGAGCACAGGCTCCGGACGTGCAGGCTCAGCGGCCATGGCTCACAGGCCCAGCCGCTCTGCAGCATGTGGGATCTTCCTGGACCAGGGCACGAACCCGTGTCCCCTGCATCGGCAGGCAGACTCCCAACCACTGCGCCACCAGGGAAGCCCCTTCTAGTGTATTTTTCATTTCAGTTATTGTCTTGTTCATCTCTGTTTGTTCTTTAATTCTTCTAGATCTTTGTTAAACATTTCTTGCATCTTCTCGATCTTTGCCTCCACTCTTTTTCCAAGGTCCTGGATCATCTTCACTATAATTATTCTGAATTCTTTTTCTGGAAGGTTGCCTATCTCCACTTCATTTAGTTGTTTTCTGGGGTTTTATCTTGTTCCTTCATCTGGTACATAGCCCTATGCCTTTTCATTTTGTCTGTCTTTCTGTGAATGTGGTGTTCATTCCACAGGCTGCAGGATTGTAGTTCTTCTTCCTTCTGTGGTCTGCCCTCTGCTTGATGAGGCTATCTAAGAGGCTTGTGTCGACTTGTGTACTTTAAATGAGTTAATTTTATAGTGTGTGAATAATATATCAATGAAACTATGAAAGAAAAATATAAGAAGAGGAAATAATCACCCTGAATTCTACAGAGAGCTGCCAAAATGTGGAGCCAGACACTTCCCATGAGGCATATTAAATGATTGCCACATTGATTTTGCACCCTGTAGGCACTATCCAAACTCTCCTCCCTTTTCTAGTCTATATCAAAAGGTCTTAGGAGTAGAGATATAGAGTAGAAACAGTTGTCAGAATTGTTGACTATGATGGTTTTAAAATATGTCTGTAGATTCTTTGACACTCCTCCCATTGAAAGGTCAATTTTCTTGAACTTGAGCTGACCTTAGTGAAAACCAGCAGAATACAGCAGAAGTGACACAGCAGAACTTCCATGGCTAGGTCAGAAAAAAAAGGCCGTGGAGCTTCAACCTGGTTTTCCTTGGCTACTTGCCTTTGTATCCCTGAGCCACCAAGTAAAAATTCTAAGGACAACATGCTGTGAGGAAGCTCAGGCCACATGGGGAATCCACATGTCAGTGCCCTAGCTCACAGCCCCAGCTTAGATCTCAACCCATAACCAGCATCAACTGCTAGGCATGTGAGTGATGGTGCCTCCAGGGGATTCCACTCCCTGCCACCATGTTTTCTTTACTTAGACAAAAGCTGTCCCCACTGTACTGTGTTCAAACTCCTGACACATCGTACCTATAAATATAACAAAAGTGTTGTTTTATGCCACTAGGTTTTCGGGTGGTTTCTATATAGCAAGAGTAAAAACAATGTATAAGGAAAGGCTTTTCCCCAAATTTGAAGCCTCATGAAGGGGAGAAGTTCAAAGATAATCGTTTACAGAGATGAAAGTGTATGAAAAAGAAGACACTGGCTTTTCATTAACCATTTTGATGTCTGCTATTGGTTCAGATTCTATAATCTGCCTGTATGGTTATCCAAGTAGAGTAAAATGGAAGGTTTTCAGGGCGTAGAGAACAAGGGGCAATGAATCAGCCTGCATTACCCATTTTGTGTGGTAAGTGAACGCCACGTCAGGTATTTGGGCTCAAGCCATCTTGCTGGTATCTTTCCCAAGATGACTGTCAGGCTACCAGTCTAGGTGATTTGAGCAGCTCTGGGGAATGCCTTTGTGGTGGGAGCTGGGATTTGGGTTTGGAGTAAGTACACGTGATGGAAGAACAGAGCCAGAGCCAGATCATTAAGAGGTACTCATGGGAACTCTTCAGGTTACAAGCCCAAGATAGAGACTGCAGCCAATTAACGCAGATTGTCTATTCAAGGTTAATGGAAGAACATATGTCTGAATAAAGCCCATGATAGTGAACACAGAGGCAAATTTAAGAAATCAAAAAGCAAGACAAACTACAAACAAAAAGGGATGGACACTAACTAGTATAGGGTTACAAGGCTCAGGACCACTTGGGGACAGGAACACTGTGTGGTGAGTTTCCAGAACTGGTCCAAAAGTAATGAGTTAAGAGCTTGCTTCCGTAGTTGTTTGGAGAGTAGTCTGACAAAAAGACCTGGGTCTGAGAAATTCCAGTGAGGTACTAAACATTGATCCAAAGTTAGGGAGATGGGGAACATTGGATCAGGAAACCCCTAATGATGTATCCCACAGAAAAGATTGCCTTTGCGTACTGCCACAGGTATCAGTCAGCAGTAGCCAAAGATGCTGTAATAAGAAAGAAAGCGACGGGGGAGGGATTATAACCAATACCAGTTAAAAGAAAAAAGACCTTTTTCGCTTTCTCTTTTCTTCCTCATTATGCCAACTCTTTGGCCTTTGAAAAGAGTTGGAGGTAGGAGTAGGAGACGTCTACCAGCTGACCTTGCTTCCCTCAGCCACTACACACAAAGTTCCAGATCAAGCTTGAGCTGAGAAAGAAGAGAGAGATTGAACTGAAAGTGCCTAAAAATGACATTAAGGGAACAAGCTATACATAATGTTTTATTACAGGTGGTAGCTTATATTACCCTTAGTTAAGATTCTTCAGTAAGCAAATCACTTGAATAATATGACTTTATATCCTTGAGCCTTGTGTAGCTCTTGTAGAGTACTGGGGTACTAAAAGTACTGGCTTTGTAGGCTTATCATGATAATTAACTGCAAAGTTCCTAAAAAGATAAAAGAGCAAAGCAGGATCTCAAGATGTAACCAGTGTTATCGATGTTTTCATCCTCCCATGGGAGGAACGACCAGAGGACCATTTTGGATTTCGAATGTTTAAACAGAATTCTAATAAACTGCTCTGAGTTGCAAGCTTGAGAGATACAGATTTTCTAAGGATTTCTACTTATTCTCTATGAAAATATTTTATTTTAGTATTTTAGCAGAGCATTGAAGTTTACAGATACCTTTAACGTGTATTATCTTTTTTTGACTTTCATAATGCCCTTGTAAAAGAGAGGGTTAATTTTAGGATCGTCATTTTATATATGAGGAAAATGAATCATACATCTCTTAAAACTTGTTCAAAGTTATAAAATTAGACTAATGTGGTGTCTAGTGGTGACTCTAAATTTCTGACTCTCTTCTTATTTAGTGACTGCCAACTTGTATTTGTATTTGTCATTAGTTCTCTGAAAATGCATACACAAACGTGATATGAATACAAAAGTAGCTATTATGTGACAGTGAAATCATACAACAGTACCATAAAGTACACAGGAAAATGAATGATTTTAAGTCAGAAAATATTTTGTTGAACTTTCCCAAGAGACTTAAAATGTTAAAATTCATAAATGTAGAAAATGTGAATTTATCCAGTTTGTATATTGAAACAGGATAAATAGCCCAAAGTGAAATGTTTAAAAAATCACCTTCAATTTCTTATGAAAAAAAAAGAAAATATATCAACATTGTATATAAAATTTAGAATTTTTATTAAGGGTTGCTGACCTAAGAAGTAAAATTAGATAATGCATAATTTTCATTAATTTTTGGCTCCTAGAATACCTCTGGGTTCCTTATGCCACAAAAGACACTAATTTAATTAAGTACCACATACCAAAGATAACCTCGGTCTGAGTATTCTAATGATCATTGTCTTTTTGGACTGGACCATGGAATAATCAGCATGTTAGTCTGTGATACTTTTTCACTTCTTTTCTTCAGCTTGGTGATCCTAGTTAAAATAGCTATGTGGTTGATTCTTGCCTTGGCTTCCTGTTTTTTTCTGTTGCATATTTTCTCCAGCAGTCAATGAGAATAAGGAAATGTTTTATATATGGCAGCAGAGTCTCATGATTATATTGCTTCAGCAAAATATAATATTCATAAGAGAGAGACTTGGAACATTCATTCTTCTGTGTTAGTGTGTGGGTATGTGTAGGTGAGTGTGTAGGTAGCTAGCTAGCTAGCTGGTGAGTAGGAGGGGAGGTTTCAGACCCCAAAGATAGAAAAAAAGCCCTTTTATAATAATACAGTAGACCTCATTGTGCTTAATGAACTGATTACTATTTTAGTCAGTTCAACTTGGATTAATGTCAAGAACCACACAAAAATTTGTCAAACTCAATTCAGGTCTTTTTATCAGACTAGACTCCAAAAAACTATGGGAAGCAAACTCTGAACTGTTCCATACTCTTGGACCAGTTCTAGAAACTCACCACAGTGTTTTTGTCCCCAATTAGTGCTGAGCCTTAATACCCTATATGAGTTAGTTTCCATCCCTCTTTCTTTGTAGCTGCAGTCTTGCTATTTGATTTCTTGCCCAAACTGTAGATTTGAGTGTAAGATAAATGTTGGTTTAATATCTAACATGGGCAGCTACTGGAATAGATATTTTTAGCCTGGAATTGTGGTGCTTCTATACCAAAATGTAAAGCATATGACCTTGGGATGAGGCAATATACAAGGAGGGAGAACCTTTGGTTTGTATGTTTTTTTTTAATTGAAGTATAGTTGATGTACAATACTATATGTTACAGGTGTACAGTATAGTGATTCAAAATTTTCAAACATTATACTCCATTTATAGTTATTATAATATATTGGCTATATTCCCTGTATTGTACAATATATCCTTGTAGCTTATTTTATACATAATAATTTATACCTCTTAATCCCCTATATTCCCCTCCCTCCCTTCCCTCTCCCCACTGGTAACCACTAGTTTGTTTTCTATCAGTCTGTTTCTTTTTTGTTATATTCACTAGTTTATTTTATTTTTTAGATTCCATATATGTGATATCATACAGTGTTTGTCTTTCTCTGACTTATTTCACTAAGTATAATATCCTTTAAGTCCATCCATGTTGTTGCAAATGGCAAAATTTCATTGTTTTTTATGGCTGAAGAGTATACCATTGTATGTATACACCACATCTTCTTTATCCATTCATCTGTTGATGGACACTTAGGTTGCTTCCACCTCTTGGCAATTGTCAATAATGCTGCCATGAACATTGGGGTGCATATATCTCTTCAAATAAGTGTTTTCTTTTTTTTTTTTTTTTTTTGTGGTACGCGGGCCTCTCATTGTTGTGGCCTCTCCCGTTGCGGAGCACAGGCTCCGGATGCGCAGGCTCAGCGGCCATGGCTCACAGGCCCAGCCGCTCCGCGGCATGTGGGATCTTCCCGGACTGGGGCACGAACCCGTGTCCCCTGCATCGGCAGGCGGACTCTCAACCACTGCGCCACCAGGGAAGCCCAGGTGTTTTCATTTTTATCAGATATATACCCAGGAGTGGAATTGCTGGGTCATATGGTAGCTCTATTTCTAGTTTTTTAAGAAAGTATACTGTTTTCCACACTGGCTGTACCAATTTACATTCCCACCAACAGTGTATGAGGGTTCCCTTTTCTCCACATCCTCACCAACGTTTGTTATTTGTGTTCTTTTTGATGATAGCCATTCTGACAGGTGTGAGGTGATATCTCACTGTGGTTTTGATTTGCATTTCCCTGATAATCAGCGATGTTGAGCATTTTTTCATGTGCCTTTTGGCCATCTGCATATCTTCTTTGGAAAAATGTCTATTCAAGTCTTCTGCCCATATTTTAATTGGATTTTTTTTTTGATGTTGAGTTGTATGAGTTGTTTATATATTTTGGATATTAACCCCTTTTTGGTCATATCATTTGCAAATATTTTCTCCCATTCCATAGGTTGTCTTTTCATTTTGTCAATGGTTTCCTTTGTTGTGCAAAAACTTTTAAGTTTAGTTAGATCCCTTTTGTTTTTTTGGGTTTTGTTTCCATTACTTGAGGAGATGGATCCAAAAAACTATTTCTGTGATTTATGTCAAAGAGTGTCCTGCCTATGCTTTCCTCTAGGAGTTTTATGGTATCCAATCGTACATTTAGGTCTTTAATCCATTTTGAGTTTATTTTTGTATATGGTGTTAGAGAATGTTATAATTTCATTCTTTTACACGTAGCTGTCCAGATTTCCCAGCTTATTGAAGAGACTGTCTTTTCTCCATTGTATATTCTTTGCCCCTTTGTCATAGATTAATTGACCATAACTGCATGGGTTTACTTCTGGGCTTTCCATCCTGTTCCATTGATCTATGTGTCTGTTTTTGTGCCAGTACTGTATGGTTTTGATTACCATAGCTTTGTAGTATAAGTCTGAAGTTAGGGAACATGATTCCTGCAGCTCTGTTCTTCTTTCTCCAGATTGGTTTGGCTATTTGGGGTCGTTTGTGTGTTTCCATGCAAAGTTTAAAATTATTTGTTCTAGTTCTGTGAAAAATGCCATTGGTATTTTGATAGGGATTGCATTGAATCTGTAGATTGCCTTAGGTATTATGGTTAACTTTAACAGTATTAATTCTTGCAATCCAAGAACACAGTTTATCTTTCCACCTGTTTGTGTTGTCTTCAATTTCTTTCATCAGTGTCTTATAGTTTTTTGAGTATAGGTCTTTTACCTCCTTAGGTAGGTTTATCCCTAGGTATTTTATTCTTTTTCATGTGATTGTAAATGGGGTTGTTTCCTTAATTTCTCTTTCTGATAGTTCGTCCTTAGTGTATAGAAATGCAATAGATTTCTATATATTAATTCTGTATCCTGCAACTTTACCAATGAGCTCTAGTAGTTTTCTGGTGGCATCTTTAGGATTTTCTATATAGTATCATGTCATCTGCAAACAATGACAGTTTTACTTCTTCTTTTCCAATTTGGATTCCTTTTATTTCTTTTTATTCTCTGATTGCTGTGGCTAGGACTTCTAAAACTATGTTGAATAAAAGTGGCAACAGTAGTCATCCTCCTCTTGTTCTCGATCTTAGAGGAAATGAGTTCAGTTTTCCACCATTGGGTATGATGTTGGATGTAGGTTTGTCATATATGGACTTTATTATGTTGAAGTATGTTCCCTCTATGCCCACTTTCTGGAGAGTTTTTATCATACCATGGGTATTGAATTTCTCAAAAGCTTTTTCTGCATCTATTGAGATGATCAAATGATTTTTACTTTTCAGTTTGTTAATGTGGTGTGTCACATTGATTGATTTGCAGATATTGAAAAATCCTTGCATCCCTGGGATTAATCCCACTTGATTATGGTGTATGATCCTTTTAAAGTATTATTGGATTCTGTTAGCTAGTATTTTGTTGAAGATTTTTGCATCTATGTTTATCAGTGATAATGGCCTGTAATTTTCTTTTTTTGTGATATCTGGCTTTGGTGTCAGGGTGAAGCTGGCCTCATAGAGTGAGTTCAGAAGTACTTCCTCCTTGGCAACTTTTTGGAATAGTTTGAGAAAGATAGGTGTTAACTCTTCTCTAAATGTTCGGTACAATTCACCTGTGAAGACATCTCATCCTGGACTTTTGTTTGTTGGGAGTTTTTTAATTAGTGATGGATTCAATTTCATTACTGTCAGTTGGTCTGCTTATATTTTCTCTTTCTTCCTGGTTCAGTCTTGGGAGATTGTACATTTCTAAGAATTTGTGCATTTCTTCTAGGCTATCCATTTTATTGGCATATAGTTGTTTGTAGTAGTCTCTTTTGATCTTTTGTATTTCTGTGGTGTCAGTTGTAACTTTTCCTTTTTCGTTTCTGATTTTATTGATTTGTGCCCTCTAAGCATGGAGAATCTTGACTACAGTGTTAGTAAAAGACTAAAAGGCTTCAAATATGCCAGAAGAAAATGAAAATAATCTAAAGAGTATCTCACTTTCAAACCAGGCCTCAAATAATTTTCTACTTATAAAGTTTCAAGGAATATAATATCACCTTAAAAACAAATCTCAAAATACACAAAGAAAATAATCACCATGAGCATGAGTCAAAAGAAACAACAGCAAAATATAAACAGCAATATATAAATAACTGAATAATTTTAGAGAAATCAAAGGAAAGACTGAGAATAAAAGTCAAAATGGAGCCAGTAAACATTACAAAACATGTATTTAAAAAAAAAACCCAAAAAGTTCTGTTTCCGGTAATGATAGACTAGTTAATTTGGATCAACTTTCCCAAATAGAATAACACAAATTTGTACAATTAAAAAATTTTATTGGTTTGAAAGTGTTGAAGAACTAATGTGGAAAGCAACAAATAAAGAAAACCCAGAAAGGTAAGTTGAGGATTGGGGGATTTTTTTCTTTCCTAGGGGTATCTGACAGGGAGGAAAGAGTTGATAGTGAGACTAAGAAGCTGTGCAATGCTTCTGATAGATATTCAAGGCCAGGGAAACAAAAATTAAGATTTAGTTTCCCTATCAAATTCTAGAAGTTTTGTATTGCTAGTAACACATGGCCTGTAGGCCATAAGAAAGTGATTGAACTATCTGGAAGAAAAAAAGAATGTTTTCTCTTGAGGAAAAATATATCAAACTAGGCTTAAAATTATTTCTATGGCTTTTCATATACTATGTCTTACAATCAATTAAAAACTATCAAGTAGACAAGAGAAATATTAGTAGTATCAGAAGACACAACAGAAAAACAGAAACAGATTCAAAGGGAAACACAGACAATGGAATTAATAGACATATGTTTATTTTATTTTATTTTAATTTTTCCCCAGCTTTATTGAGGTATAATCAACATAAAATATTGTGTAAGTTATGTGTTGTTTAATGACTATGCTCAATACGTTATGGAAATAATGACAATAACAACTTTGGAAGTGATACAAAAATTATAAAAAGAGCAAGATAAAAATTCTTGAACTAAAAAAAAATCAATAACTGAAATTTTTTAAAGAGTGATGTATGTGGTTAAGAGCAGAGTAGACAGAGTTGAAGAGATCATAGGAGCATATTCAGAATCATGCATAATGATAAAAAAGAATGAAAATATGGGAAACTAGATAATGGTTATACGGAGGACAATGGAAAAATTATATATATTTGAAATTGGAGTCTCATAAACTTGGAAGAGAATGGGAAAAAACAGTATTTCAGAAGGAGAATACATGAGACAGTTTCAAATGTCATAAAAGACATCAAGCCACAAAGCTCTAGTGGTTCCAGAAAATAAATACAAAAATCCACACCTTGTACATCATGTAAAACTACTGAAAGCCAGTAATGGAGAGAAAATTCTAGAATAGCAGAGGAGGAAAAAAACTACCCTATAAGAGTAACAGTAGTTTTGATTTGCATTTCTCTAATGATTTAATGATGTTGAGCATTCTTTCATGTGTTTGTTGGCAATCTGTATATCTTCTTTGGAGAAATGTGTATTTAGGTCTTCTGCCTATTTTTGGATTGGGTTGTTTGTTTTTTTGATATTGAGCTGCATGAGCTGCTTGTAAATTTTGGAGATTAATCCTTTGTCAGTTGCTTCATTTGCAAATATTTTCTCCCATTCTGAGGGTTGTCTTTTCGTCACTAATCATTAGAGAAATGCAAATCAAAACTACAATGAGGTATCACTTTACACGGGTCAGAATGTCCATCATCATGAAATCTACAAACAATAAATGCTGGAGAGGTGTGGAGAAAAGGGAACCCTCTTGCACTGTTGGTGGGAATGTAAATTGATATAGCCACTATGGAGAACAGTATGGAGGTTCCTTAAAAAACTAAAAATAGAACTACCATATGACCCAGCAATCCCATTACTGGCCATATACCCTGAGAAACCCATAATTCAAAAAGAGTCATGTACCACAATGTTCATTGCAGCACTATTTACAGTAGCCAGGACATGGAAGCAACCTAAGTGTCCATCAACAGATGAATGGATAAAGAAGATGTGGCACATATATAGAATGGAATATTACTCAGCCATAAAAAGAAACGAAACTGAGTTATTTGTAGTGAGGTGGATGGACCTAGAGTCTGTCATACAGAGTGAAGTAAGTCAGAAAGAGAAAGACAAATACCGTATGCTAACACATATATATGGAATCTAAGAAAAAAAAAAGAAAGGTCATGAAGAACCTAGGGGCAAGACGGGAATAAAGACACAGACCTACTAGAGAATGGACTTGAGGATATGGGGAGGGGAAAAGGTAAGCTGTGACAAAGTGAGAGAGAGGCATGGACATATATATACTACCAAACGTAAAATAGATAGCTAGTGGGAAGCAGCCGCATAGCACAGGGAGATCAGCTCGGTGCTTTGTGACCACCTAGAGGGGTGGGATAGGGAGGGTGGGAGGGAGGGAGACGCAAGAGGGAAGAGATACGGGAACATATGTATATGTATAACTGATTCACTTTTTTATAAAGCAGAAACTGACACACCATTGTAAAGAAATTATCCTCCAATAAAGACATTAAAAAAAGAATATATTTATATATATGTGTGTATAACTGAATCACTTTGCTGTATACCTGAAACCAACAAAACATTGTAAATCAACTATATTTCAATAAAAATTTTAAAAAATAACAATAATACAACTGACATTGCACAGGAAAAAATAAAGCCAGAGGACACTTTAAAAATTTAAATCTATAATTTGCAATTCTCCTCACAAAGGAAACTTCACCTCCAATGTCTTTGTTGTGAATTTTATCAAAGATTTAGTGCACATAAAGCCAAATTCTTCTTGAAAATTGAAAAAATTCAAGTAAACATAACTTGGATGCCAAAACATATCAAGACATTAAAAGGAAGAAAGTTGCAGATCAAACACATAGGCTGAAAGTGAAAGGTTGGGAAAAAAAATTCCAGGCAAATGGTAAACAGAAGAAAGCAGAGGTGGCTGTACTAATATCAGACAAAATAGACTTTAAGACAAAAATATTTACAAGAAACAAAAAAGGACATTGTATAAGTATAAAAGGGTCAATTGACCAAAAAGATTTAACGATTATAAATATGATACACCAAACATAGGAGCTCCTAAATATATGTGGCAAAATTTGACAAAATTGAAATAGAGAAATAGACAGCAACACAATAATAGTAGGAGACCTCAATACCCCACTTTCAGTAATGGATAGACCAACCAGAGAGAAGATCAATAAGGGAACTGAGTACTTGAATAACACTATAGATTAATTGGATATAATGGACATATACAGAGTACTCCACCCAACACTAGTAGAATATACATTCTTCTTAAGAGCAAGTGGAACATTCTACAGGATAGGCCACATGTTAGACAACAGAACAAGTCTCAACAAATTTTAGAAGATTGACATTATACAAAATATCTTTTCTGATCACAGTGGAATGAAACTAGAAAATAATAGCATAAGCAAAACTAGAAAATCCACATCTATGTAGAAAGTAAGCAACACTCTCATAAAACAACCAGTGAGTTAAAGAATGAGTCACAGTGTAGGGAGGGTGGGAGGGAGACGCAAAAGGGAGGGGATATGGAAACATATGTATATGTATAACTGATTAAATTTGTTATAAAGCAAAAAAATAAAATAAAATAAAATTAAAAAAAAAAAAAAAAAAAAAAAAAAAAAAGAATGAGTCACAGTGGAAATTAGAAAATATCTTGAGACACATGGAAACAAAAACACAACATACCAAAACTTATGGGAAATAACAAAAGCAATACAGACATACGCTGAAGATATTGCAGGTTCAGTTCTAGACCACCACAATAAAAGGAATATCTTAATAAAGTGAATCACATGAATTTTTTGGCTTCCCAGTGCATATAAAAGTTATATTTACACTATACTATAATCTATTAAGTGTGCAATAACATTATGTCTAAAAAAAGTACATACTGTAATTAAAATGTACTTTATAGCTAAAAAATGCCAAAATAATTATAATGGTAACATCAGCAATCACTGATCACAGGTCACCATAACAAATATAATAATAATGAAAAAGTTTGAAATATTGCAAAATTACCAAAGTGTGAGAGACATAAAGTGAGCAAATGCTGTTGGAGAAATGGTGCAAATAGACTTGCTCAATGCAGGCTTGTCACAAACCTTCAAAATATTTTTTTTAAAAAGGCAATATCTGCAAAGTACAATAAGGTGAAGCACAAGAAAATGAGGTATGCCTATACTAAGGAAAGTTTATAGCTGAAAATGTGTACATTTTAAAAGAAGAAAGATATCAAATTAACAACCTAACTTTACACCTCAAGGAACTAGAAAAAGAAGAATATACTAAACCAAAAGCTAGCAAAAGGAATAAAATAATAAAGATTAGAGCAAAGATTAATGAAACAGAGAATAGAAAAACAATTTTAAAATACCAACTAAACTAAGAATTGGTTTTTTGACAAGGTCAACAAAACTGATAAATACTTACCCATTTTAATTAGAAAAAAAACCCCAATAACTAATATCAGAAATGAAAGAGGAGATGTTACAACCAATGCCACAGAAATAAAAAAAGGGTTATAAGACAATACTATCTTAAAAAAAAGACAATACTATAAATAACTGTGTACCGATAGATTGGATAACCTTCAAAGAAATTGATAAATTTCATAGAAACACACAACATACAGAACCATGAAAAAAATAAAAATCTGAACAAATCTATAACTAGTAAGAAGATAGTATCAGAAATCAAAAACCTCCCAACAAAGAAAAGCCCAGGATTAGATGGTGTCGCTGGTGAATTCCACCAAATATTTAAAGAAAAATTAACATCAGGCTTCCCTTGTGACACAGTGGTTAAGAATCCACCTGCCAATGCAGGGGACATGGGTTCAAGCCCTGGTCTGGGAAGATCCCACATGCTGTGGAACAACTAAGCCCATGTGCCACAACTACTGAGCCTGCGCTCTAGAGTCCGTGAGCCACAGCTACTGAGCCCGCATGCCACAACTACTGAGCCCACGTGCCTAGAGCCCGTGCTCCACAACAAGAGAAGCCACCACAATGAGAAGACACTGCAACGAAGTGTAGCCTCCACTGGCCACAACCAGAGAAAGCCAGCACGCAGCAGCAAAGACCCAATGCAGCCAAAAATAAAATAATATGGCCATTAAAAAAAAATTAACATCAATACTTCCCAAATTCTTGCAAAAATTTGAAGAGAAAGGGAATACTTCCAAACTCATGAAGCCAGAAAATGCACCAAAGAATAGTTTATCTGAATAACTGCAAAAAATTCCACCTGCTGTTTAATAAAGTTGCTACAAAGGAACCTCTGGACCCACGTAGTTTTATACTGATTTTGTTGTGGTTGTTTTAATAAACTTGCCAATCTAGCCCTCAAATTTATGTAGAAGAGCTAATTGCCAAGAATACATAAGATACTCCTTAAGGAAAACATGGTAGGGGGTTATTTTATTAAATGTTCATTATTATTACACTTTAAAGCAATCATTAATTAGGATAACAGGATGTTTGTGCAGAGATGGCCAAATGGAAGGAAAAAAAAATTTTTAAGCCTCTGAATGAGAACCACCATATATGAAAACTTAATTTATGTCAGAACTGAAACATTTTAGTAAATGAAATGGAGTGCCCTAATAAACATTGATTGCTTTAAGTTTTTCAATTGCTGAAAGAACTCAATAGGACTTAGTCAGTTATATTTACAGCTTTATTAGAGGTAAAAGATACATTACAGCAGCAGCAGTTGAAGCATATGCACTGAAGGGTCCAGAGATATCAGAAGAAGGCTTCTTTGTCCTCCCACCACTGGGTTGCAGAGGACATTCTCTGCCTCCAAATCTCAAACCACTACTGCTCTGCATGCAACTGGAGACCAGCCTTAACCATCAAAATCCCCCAGGGTCCACTGAAATCAGATACAAATAAAAAATCCAATCATTGTATTGCCACTATGGAAAACATTATAGAGGCTCCTCAAAAAATTAAAAATAGAACTACCATATGATCCAGCAATTCCACTCCTGGGTATTTATCCAAAGAAAACAAAAACACTAATTCGAAGAGATATATGCATCCCTGTGTTCATTGCAGCATTATTTACAGTAGCCAAGATATGGAAGCAACCTAAGTGTCCATCAGCAGATGAATGGATAAAGAAGATGTGGTATATATACAGAATGGAATATTACTCAGCCATTAAAAAGAATGCAATCTTGCCATTTGCGGCAACATGCATGGACCTAGAGGCTATTATGCTAAGTGAAATAAGTCAGACAGAGAAGGACAAATACTGTATGTTTTCACTTGTATTTTGAATCTAAAAAACAAATCAAATATAACAAAGCAGAAACAGACTCACAGATACAGAGGACAAACTAGTGATTGCCGCAGGGGAGGGGTATAGGGGGTTGGGAAGAATAGGTGAAAGGTATTAAGAGGTACAAACTACCAGTTATAGAATTATTCCCAGGGATGTAATGTAAAGCACAAGGAATATAGTCAATAGTATTGTATTAATTTTGTATGGTGCACAATCTATAAAAATATTGAATCACTGTTGTACACCCAAAACAGTTATAATAAGTCAACTATATTTACCTTTTAAAAATGCAATCATTATTAATAAACAGTGTTGACAGGTTTTGTCCTACCCTGAAACAAGTCATGTACTCATGGCTGCAGAATATCATGTCTCTCTAGTTCATGTATTCCACAGCTTTGCCCAAGAGTCATTAGCAGGCCTCCGGGTTGCCTGGATTAAGTATGTGGTCAGTCCAGTTCTGTTGAGATTAACCCATGCTATACATGAAGTGAGAAAAATACATTATCCACAGGGAAAAGCATTGGGACTAAACCTCTACTATAATGGATGAAATCATTTCTGATGGATTATAGTCTTAAGTAAGAGGGCCATATCTACAGTATATTAGAAAACAACATAAGAGATTAACTTTATGACAGTTGGGAAGGGAAAGGTTTTTAAAACAAATACAGAAAGCATAAAAAACATTTTAAAAAGGATTGATAATATTTACTACTTTAAAATTAAGAATTATCTTTTATCTCAGAATATATTTTTAGAAAGGGGAAAATATTTATCAAAAGAGGAAAAACTGTAACACATATAACTGATAAAATAATTAGTATTCACAATATAAAACAAAAATCCTAAAATAAGAAAAAGATCAACAACCCAATAGAATAAATGTATGGGAAAATTTTGAATGGTTGAGAAATATAAATATAGATATGTGAAAAAATGTTTAACTTCATTAAAAGTCAAGGAAATAGAATTTTAAAACACAATGAATTATAGTTTCATACCTAATAGATTCGAAAGGAAATGAGGGAAGAGAGAAAGAAAGGAAGAGAGGGAGGGAGAGAAAATAGAAAAGCAAGTCAATCTAGTTACGGAATTGGTCATATGGACCCACTTGGGCCCTAGCCAGGCCAAGACCCCCTGCCTTGGTGGAGAAGGTTCACAAAGCCAATAACAAAACTGCTGCTGAGAATGAAACAGTACAGGCTTCATTCAATGGCCAGAGAATGAAGAAGTGGTAACTTAGTTCACAGATTAACTTCTCGACCAGGGGGGCGAGTAAAGCAAGATTTTAAAAGCAAAGTTAATGAGGGGGAGGTATATGTATTGGTTTTCTAGGAAAAGGCCACGTTCTTCCTGGAACTGGGGTGCCACTTCTTTCCTGCCCTTGTATGGTCCTTTGGCATCTGGGTTGGAAGTGGGTTGAACCATAATGGCACGGTTGGGCGCATGCACACCAGGAAACAGGTAAAATGATGTTCTTAGAGGCACTGTTTATAACAGAAAAAAATTGAAAAAAATTGGAAAAACTCAAATATATATCATTCATTTAATAGACGAATTAATTTTGGTATGCTCCTTCAACACACTATACGGCCATGTAATTGAACAAGCTACTGCTAAACACAACCACACAGATGAATACCAAACATATAATCTGAGAGAAGGGAGCAAGTCACGGAAGAATATTCCATTTATAGAAATTCAGAAGCTGGCAGGTTTAAACAACGTATTGTTAGGAGTACATGCAGAGAGGCAACCACTATAAAGAAAAGCAAGCTTATGATTATTACAACTCATCATCTTTTTTAATTGAAGTATAGTTGAATTACAAGTTATGTTACTTTCTGGTGTAGAGAAAAATGATTCAAAGACCCCAAATAGCCAAAGCAATCTTGAGAAAGAAAAACGGAGCTGGAGGAATCAGGCTCCCTGATTTCAGACTATACTACAAAGCTATAGTCATCAAGACAGTATGGGGGAATTCCCTGGTGGTCCAGTGGGTAAGACTCCACACTCCCAAAGCAGGGGCCCCGGGTTTGCTCCCTGGTCAGGGAAATAGATCCCACATGCATGCCACAACTAAGAGTCCGCATGCTGCAATTATGAAGTCCACATGCCACAACTATGAGCCTGCATCCCGCAACTAAAAAAAAAAATGATCCTGCATGTTGCAACGAAGATCCTACAGGCTGCAATGAAGGCCCAGCACAGCCTAAATAAATAAATAAATAAATAAATAAATAAATAAATAAATAAAATATTTTTTAAAAAAGACAGTATCATACTGGCACAAAAACAGAAATGCAGATCAGTGGAACAGGATAGAAAGCCCAGAGATAAACCCACACACCTATGGTCACCTAATCTGTGACAAAGGAGGCAAGGATATCCAATGGAGAAAATACAGTCTCTTCAATAAGTGGTGCTGGGAAAACTGGACAGCTACATGTAAAAGAATGAAATTAGAACATTTCCTAACACCCTACACAAAAATAAACTCATAATGGATTAAAGACCTAAATGTAAGACTGGACACTATAAAACTCTTAGAGGAAAACATAGGAAGAACACTGACATAAATCACAGCAAGATCCTTTTTGACCCACCTCCTAGAGTAATGGAAATAAAAACAAAAATAGACAAATGGGACCTAATGAAATTTAAAAGCTTTTGCACAGCAAAGGAAATTATAAACCAGACAAAAAGACAATGTTCAGAATGGGAGAAAATATTTGCAAATGAATCAATGACAAAGGATTAATCTCCAAAATATATAAACAGCTCACGCAGCTCAATATTAAAAAAACAAACAACCCAATCAAAAAATGGGCAGAAGACCTAAATAGACATTTCTCCAAAGAAGACATACAGATGGCCAAGAGGCACATGAAAAGCTGCTCAACATCACTAATTATTAGGGAAATGCAAATCAAAACTGCAATGAGGTATCACCTCACACCGGTTAGAATGGGCATCATCAGAAAATCTACAAACAACAAATGCTAGAGAGGGTGTGGAGAAAAGGGAACCCTCTTGCACTGTTGGTGGGAATGTAAATTGATATAGCCACTATGGAGAACAGTATGGAAGTTCCTTAATAAAACTAAAAATAGAATTACCTTATGATCCAGCAATCCCACTACTGGGCATATACCCAGAGAAAACCATAATTCAAAAACACACATGCACCCCAATGTTCATTGCAGCCCTATTTACAATAGCCAGGTCATGGAAGCAACCTAAATGTCCCATCAACAGAGGAATGGATAAAGAAGATGTGATACATATATACAATGGAATATTACTCAGGCATAAGAAGGAACCAAAATGGGTCATTTGACGTGGATGGGCCTAGAGACTGTCATACAGAGTGAAGTAAGTCAGAAAGAGAAAAACAATTATCATATATTAGCACATATAGGTGGAATCTTAAAAAATGGTACAGATGAACCAGTTTGCAAGGCAGAAATAGAGACACAGATGTAGAGAACAAACATATGGATACCAAGGGGGGGAACTGGGGGTGGGGGTGCTGGTCGGGTGAATTGGTAGATTGGGATTGACATACATACACTAATATGTATAAAATAGATAATTAATAAAAGAAAGAAAAAGAAATAAATATATCTGTTAAGAAATGAAAAGTATAGGGCCTCCCTGGTGGCGCAGTGGTTGAGAGTCCGCCTGCCGATGCAGGGGATACGGGTTCGTGCCCCGGTCTGGGAGGATCCCATATGCCGCGGAGCGGCTGGGCCCGTGAGCCATGGCCGCTGGGCCTGCGCATCCGGAGCCTGTGCTCCGCAACGGGAGAGGCCACAACAGTGAGAGGCCCGCATACCGCAAAAAAAAAAAAAAAAAAAAAAAAAAAAAGAAATGAAAAGTATAAAGAACACATTCAAAGAAATGTAGACAAAGTTGGGAAATGTTGTTAAAGTTGGGAGCTTTCAGTGTGGTTTGATTTCCTGACAATAAATAACAGTTTTGAGGCCATGGAGTAGGCCTTTTGCACTAGAACTTTTTATATAGTTGAATCCTCTCCAACCCCTGCCCCCAAAATAGGCATTATTCCTATTTTACAGATAAGGGAACTAAGTCTCATAAAGTCTTAGAGTTCTATGGAAATAGCTTTAAGCATGTCTTGACCAAGGTTCACTTATTTCCATGGGGAAATAGTAACCTTGAAACTAAGATCCTCCTTCCTTTACAAAAGATTCCTCACATATTTGCTTTCTGCACTTATAACACTTTAAAAAGCAAACACAGTTTAAATTTCCTCTCCCTTTGTATAGAGGAAGGAGGGGGTACTAATGTGATATAGAAACTACATTAGTAAATCTATAGAAAATGCCTTTCTTAAGGATGGGTTTTAAGAGAGCTCGACTTGTATTTTTCAAACTTTAAAGGAATGTACATTTTTCAAATGAGATCTTACCCAAAACTATATATAAACAGATAAAAATGGAGCTGCCCTGGCAGAATTGAGGGTGGAGGAGACTCATGGATCCTGAATTCCCTTCCATTCTAGCTGAGGTGTCCTGGGGCATCTCTGGAAAAACTCAGAGCCCTGAGGTTTAGAGCTGGTACATTCAGAGGGAAAGGAGGATATAAAGCCCTGGAGCTGGTGTGGGGGGGAGGGGGGGATATCAAAGTAGAAGTAAAACAGAGCTATCTCCTCATCATTTTAAAAATATGTCTGAACTTCATTTAAATATTCATGCTTCAATCATTCTTTACCATTATTTTTTTCCATACCACTTCCAGACATATGTTGTTTGGACATTTCTTTAGCTGTCTGAAAAGTTACTGAATCCCAGCTGGTGAATTCCAGTCTTCTGGCTTTCTCCTCTTAGGATACTATTTGACCTATGCATCTTGAGAGTTTAGTGTGGAACAGGGGTACTGCTGTTCCCCGGGCATTACTAATACAACCATGGAATTCAAAATCATATCCCAGCAGAGGCCTGCATACTGTTTCTTGACACTCATTTTTTAGCCATCTGTACTAATTTCTTATTGCCATTCAACTCTATATGTGTTTCTATATTTAGCTAATTTAGCATGTTTCCCTTTTATTCTACCTTGCTCTTGACTTGGTTTCTTTCTTATATGTCCAGAATTTTTGTAAAACTGGTAACTACCTTCACCTATTAATTATACATTTATTTAATACTTACCAAACTACTAATGGAAAATTTGCTTTTAATCTTAATTACTCATTACAGATGACAATAAGCCCTATGTGAAAGTCTTTATTTTTCTTAGTATTCACATCTTATAATGATACTGTATGATATGTTATCTCTCTATTTTGCAGATGAGGTCATTTTTTAGTGTTTTAGTCATATCAATGTGGCCTAATTTGGTATTTAAATAGACAGGGGGGTATTAATTCTGGTTTTGGCTCCCTGAAGTATCAGATAAAAGGCTTATTTCTGCCATTTTCACATGTAAAAAAATAGATCTCTTTTTCAATACATCAATATTGAAATGGCATAATTTGCCTCAGTTAATGAAAGTTCTTAAAGAATACAGTGTTGTGTAATGATGCTGTCCAAAATAAAGAAAGAAGAATCATGGATTACGGGAAAGCTCCTAATACTTGATTCTAATTTAGAGAAGGCTCCAGCATTTATACCAATTTTAATAAGATTTAGCTTCATAATCATTAGAGTAATACCTGCTTGTGTAGTGATAAGGACACATGCACTGATTGTATGTAAAATTATGAAATTTTCACATAATCAGAAAATGACATTGCTAAACAAAATGTCCCATTTTTCCATTCATAAGTAACAAAAATCCTACCTTATATTTTTTCTACATAAATATTCAACATCTGTACCCTATACATATAAAACAAAATAAGCTCAGCATTTAATTTACTGTTAGTTATCATTCCTAGATAGTGCCATAATGGGGTGTAAACCATCTTTTTCCAATTCAATTGAAGAAACATTTAGTGGGTAAAATTCTCTAAAATTTCTAAAAACCATATAGGTAAATGCAGTCTTGGTCCTTTGAGTTGTTTCTGATAGAATATGAGTGAATCTGAGTTTCTACTTCCCAATTTAATCCATTCCCACATCACTAGGGCTTCAGTCATTTATACCTTAACTCATTCAACAAATATTAATTAAGAATCCATGATGCTAAGGTGTCGTGGTAGTCACTGATGCAGTATATGATTGACATGATTTATACCCTCATACATCTAATGGAGAAGATATAAAACTAAACAGGCAAAAAATAAAATGCAATAAGTCCTGTGATAAGGGAAACACTGAGTGGTAAGGCCATACATTGCAGGAACATGAGGAGCTCGGGGAGACATTGAATTCTTAGGTCACATCCACTGGCTTTTTCCTTTGCCTCTTCTAGCAGATGTGTTGATGCTCTGCCTATATTCTCTTGTTACTCACAATTCTAGTAAAAGCTTACAGCATCCAACTGGAAGCACCTGCAACCCCCAGCCTATGTGTGGGACAGGCTAGAATTCCTGATGAGTTGATGCCCCTAAGAGCAGCCCTTAACCAATAACAGATGGGTTTTGGAGGTAAATATCTAAGCTTCCTTAGCTCTCAGGTGGGAAATCTCTGAGGCACATTCTGCACAGATTCCCAGCATTCCTCAGTGGGATTGCACCTTGGTTGCCCACAGGAATAACTCCATGAGTAACATACCCTTTCTTGGCTTCCTTTCCTGACCTGTGTCATGTCTCCTCTCCCAAACAGGTGTTTCCAGGGTCACCTTGCAAATAAACTACTTGCACCCAAATCCTTGTGTCAGGATTTACACTAGGAGGAGCCCAACCTATTATATTCACACTCCAAAACCTACAGAAGCTTCCTTAAAAATTCTTGATGCCTCAGTGCTGGTCAATCCATATATCTTTGACTTAAGCCCCTCAGAAGAAAGAAATGAAGGCCATCAAAATTTACCACCAAAGCCAAAACTAAAAGACAGGTTTTCTGAATCTAAGACCATTTGATGTTTCTACAAAATCATGATAGTCTCTCCCCAAACAGTTGATCTCATGGGAATAAATAGCATTCATATAAAAGCCTTTTTAATTATCTGGTAAATATTTTCTCAGCTAGATAATTGAAATTGAAACACCAATCTTGAGTACTGAAAAGACAAGAATCTTGTCATTGTGCCTGGACAACCCACATTTATTCAGCCATATAAGTAACTTGATGTCTGAATTCTTATGTAGAATTTTGCCATGCAAAATAAAAATTAAATATATCAAATTTCAAGATCCAAATTCTTACAATCAAAAGCATACATAAGGGAATGATACACATGTATATTATTAGATAAAAACACCTAGATTATTATTTAGAATAGAATAGAACTAATGACAATCACAAGCATATAACTAACTTTCTTGTATCAATATTTGGCATGTCAAAACTGTACAGAAGGGCCTCCCTGGTGGCGCAGTGGTTGAGAGTCCGCCTGCCGATGCAGGGGATACGGGTTCGTGCCCCGGTCTGGGAGGATCCCATATGCCGCGGAGCGGCTGGGCCCGTGAGCCATGGCCGCTGGGCCTGCGCATCCGGAGCCTGTGCTCCGCAACGGGAGAGGCCACAACAGTGAGAGGCCCGTGTACCGCAAAAAAAAAAAAAAAAGAAAAAAAAAAACTGTACAGAAATTATCAGAATAAGAGAGAACTTAGTACAGTTTACCCTGCGTGTATTTGGGGTTAGTACTAAAAGCAGATTTGAAATATTTTCCTTAGGGACAGAAAATGCCGTTTTCTATATGTCTTTCTGGTCTTGAAATGAGTCTTTGATCATTTTTAGAAATTTTAAGTAACTATACCTTAAACCATTTGAAGTATAACTGGAAACTGATATTTTTCTGTTGTTTGGTATAGAAGATAGGTTTTCATATTACTTCTCTAAAAATACATTTCTGAATATCTGTGCAATGATGCTTTTTCTAAAATTTTTGGATAAATAAAGTTATCAGGACTGGACTCTGGCACTTGAGTGCTTTTGTTGGTCAGAGGCACAAATTAAATGTAGAATAAGTGCATCCAGTAACAGATAAAGTGATAATGTCTTTATATGTTCAAATATTTATTTATATTCTACTTTGTTCCAAAAAGAGGTACTTGATAAAAAAAATCTTTACTGAAGAAAAATTTAAAATATATATTTCAGATATCAAGACAAAGGGAAAAGAACTACAGAAAAAGAATAGAGTTGAGAGTAAAAGTAGTGTACTGAGAACTATATAAATGTAGGCAACCGTAGATTTTATGGAGGATTCCAAATTTGTTGCTAAGAACTCTTTGCTAGACATCTTCCATTCGGTCCTGTAGTGCAATTCTCTATCCTTCTATACTTTGAACTCTGCCTCTTTGCATCTGACCTGTATGGACTATGTCAACAAGCTTCCTAGCCCTCTGGTTTCTAGTTGAGTTCTGCCATGGGTGTACCCAGTAGGAAGCTGTAGAGAAGTGAGAGAATGAGGCCAGAGTTTTTATTTCTTTTGTTCTTACCTATGGGTCACCTCACCTGGTTGTATCTCTCAAATGAGAGTCACTGTTGCTTTGAAGGAAGCCCTCTGTGCACAATAGGTTCTGGGTTTTCATCATCACTTTATTCCTTCATAACTTCTGGCCTGTGATTCATACAGTCTTTGCTGTTACAGAGGATTCCTGCACTCTCCTGAATGGCTTCCCTACAAACTGCTCCCACCTTTGCACATGGTCCCTTCATTAGACTCTCTTTCGTGTTCTGAAATTGGAGAGTGTTTAGGGTTGACCATTTGTTTCAGGGAGCACTTTTGTAGGTTCTTCAGGTTCTTTCTTTTATTCCCAACCTCCAGGCCCAGGGTTTCCTCGCCTATATTTCCCTGGATGAAGAATTATTCTCTAGTCACTTCTTTCTATTATCACTTCGTTACATCCTAGGCATCTGGTGGTAATTTCTAGCTTATTAATTAATGGAGTCTGCTTCTCTAAGGGAATCTTTAGAAAGGACATAAGACAATTCCATGCGTGTTTTTTCACACAGAACTCCAAGGACATTTACACATTCAGATCTCTGAGAAGCACTTGGAGAACTGCAACTAAATACTAAAACACGGTCCTCAATTCTGGTACTGAAGACCAGTTCAGACTGCCTCTTGTCTTTTTTGTTTTTATACCATCAGTCAGATCCCCAAATATTGTTCCCTCTTTCATTCTAAAACAAAAACAAAAACTGATGCATATCCAGTTCTCTAAGTAGAGTCTTTAGCAGTTCCTCTCTCTTGAATCAAGACTGGCGGAAAGCACCAAGAAGCCCCTTCTTTTGACAATACAATATTTTCTTATGGCACACAATTGGCTCTCTTCAGATAAGCCATTCCTAATTACCTACTTCCCCAAATTTTGTACCTTTGGTATCAGTGACCTCATCCCTCATTCTGGAGTATACCTCAACCAACACTTCCATTTTAATAGACCCTAATGGTCAAATGCATAAGGATATATGAAGTCAAAATAATGTCATTGTTCCATCACAAAATCTAATGTCATTGTTCCATCACAAAATCTAGAAATCTACTTGCATCCTTACCCATAGGACTCATCTTCCTTTGCTTTAGAATGGAAAATATGTACCTATGTCTGATAAAGGTAAAACCCTTCCATTTGTCTCCTCTGACCAGTCTAGGGCTTTGGTCTTACAATGATCTCTTCTCTGTCCTGTATCGTCAGTATTCGTTCAGAGAAAAGCATGTGGTGGAGACTACATCATTTCCATCTGCATTCAAAGATAATCTAGTAAGGCACATCATTAAAACACTCTTTGTAAATTGTTAGCCTCTTTTGGAGCTTAAAGGGTCACCCAGTAATTCACACTGCTTTTTTGTAAGATGGCTACCAATTGAGAGAGAAAACACAAAGTGCAAGGCAAATTAAATCAGCTTTACTAACCTGTCATATTGGCACTTTTTGATATCAACATTCAGAAGCTTAAACATGTCCATGTGATAGCAGGGATAAGTCTCTTCACTGCACTAAAATCTGTAGTAGCAAAAAAAAGAAATTGTGATGATCTAATGTCCATCACTAAGAAATAAAACAGGGTACAAAATCATAATGTATCTTTACTGTGAATAGCAGGTATTAATTTAAATTGACGATAAAGATGCATACATGCTGATTTAGAAAAATCTCCAATATGTAGTTAAGATAAAAAAGCCAGCTGCAGAATGACACATATATTATGCTACAGTTTATGAAAATAAATTGCAAAATATCACTATGCTTTTCTATTTGGATACACATTAATGTATAGAAAGTTTCTGCGAGCATAACTTCCAGAAAGGAAACAACAGTGGATTCAGGGATTGTGATACACTGCAAATGGCCACAAATTCTTTGCAACTCCTGTAATTAAGAGGTGGAGTATATTTCCTAACTCACGGAATCTGGAATGGCCTTGGGACTTGCACTGTCACATTGTTCAAGTTCTAAGCCTAGGTTTCAAAAGGTCTTGCAGCTTCTGGTCTAGCTCTCTTAGAACCCTGAGACCACTTACTTGAAGATTGAGATGTCACATGGAGAGAGAAGCCCAACCATCCCAGCCATCCAGCCACCCCAACAATCCCAACCTTCCCAGCCATCCCAACTGTCCCAGTCGTCCCCGCCATCCCCGCCATCCCCACCATCCCAGCCGTCCCAACCATCTCAGCCATCCCAGCCAAGGCAGTTGCATGTGGGTGAACTCAACTGATACCACAGAAATGCAGTTCAGTTTTATGTGTAATTTTTTAAATATATTACAAGGCGACTATATGCCTGTGTTAACGTCTGTATTCTTTGTGCAATTAACATCTGTTAAAAAGACAAAAATAAAAATATTTATACAGAGAGAAAAACCGTATATGGTACCTCTCACTATCTATTTTTATGGACTAACCAAGCAAAACACTATATACCCATGTTCTAATAAGAGCTGAAGGCAATTTGGAGTATATTTAGTAGTCAACGTAGGAAGGAGAACCTGACATCTTTCCTTTTCAATATTCTTAGCCTCAGAGCAGGTTATTCTCATGGCTGGACATCCTCCTCCAGGCATTCTCTTCAACCTTTGTTTTCCTGAAGTCTCTGCCAGAATCTTTTTCTCTTCGAAAATGTCAGTATGTGAGCATCAGGTTTTAGGAGTCATCTAAATAAATGGAATTTAATACAGTAACCACTGCCTCCCTGGCAGTGACCAGCTTCAGTATTGTTTTAAGGCATGATCTCTGGAAGTCAGACAGCTTTAATTCTTGATATACTTACTCTACCAGTGTGCCCTTGGGCAAGTTACCGACCCCTCTATACTTCCATTTGCTTATCTGTAAAATGAGTATAATAATAATACTTCATAGAGTTGTTATGAGAACTGACATATGGAAAACATTTAGAGTTTTGGCACAAACTGCAATACAAATGTTAGCTGTGAAGATGTTTGTCATTATTATTTTCTGTCATCAGGAGTTATCACCTGATTCTTAGTGATATATCTTGCCCAAGCTTGGCAGGTTAAGAGTTTGGGTTCATTCCTTTTTTTCCTACTTTTTAAAATTGTAGTACAATACAGATAACATAGTTACCATTTTAACCATTTTTAGCTGTACGATTCAGTAGTGTTAAATACATTTACATCATGCGCTTATCACCACTATCCATCCGCATAACTCTTTTCCACTTGTAAAACTGAAACTCCATACCTGTTAAACAATAATTCCACATACTCCCCTCCCCTTAGTCCCTGGCAACCACAATTATTCTTTCTGGCTTTACTATTTTGACTATTCTATACCTCATATATGTATACCTCATATAGGTGAATCGTATAGTATTTGTCTTTTTATGACTTATTTTGCTTAGCATAATGTCCTCAAGTTTCATCCATGCTGTAGCATATTGCAGAATATCCTTCTTTGTTAAGGCTGAATAATATTCCATTGTATGTATATACTACATTTTCCTTATCCATTCATCCGTCAGTGGACACTTGAGTTGCTTCCACGTTTTAGCTATTATGAATAATGCTGCTGAGAACATGGGTGTACAAATATCTCTTCGAGACCCTGTTTTCAATTCTTTTAGTTGTATACCTCGAAGTGGGATTGCTGGATCATATGGTAGTTCTATTTTTAACTTTGAGGAGCCACCATACTATTTTCCAGAGTGGATGCACTATTTTACATTGCCACCAGCCGTGTACAAGGGTTCCAATTTCTCCACATCCTCACTGGTTCTTTTCTGTCTTTTTGATAGTAGCTATCCTAATGGATGTGAGGTGGTGTCCCAATGTATCAATAGGTTTCATTTGCATTTCCCTAATGATTAGTGACGTTGAACATCTTTTCATGTGTGTATCGGCCATTCATATATCTTTTTTGGAAAGATGTCTATTCAAGTCCTTTACCCATTTTTGAATTGGGTTGTTTATTTGTTGTTGAGTTTTAGGATTTCTCTATATATTCTGGATATTAATCCCTTATCAGATATATTCTTTGCATACATTTTCTCCCATTCTTTGGGTTGCCTTTTTACTCTGTGGATAGCGTCCTTTGATTTGGAGCACAGGGTCCTGTTTTCATACTCTGGCTCCTGAAACCTACATGAAAGCTGACCCAGGAACATATGCACAGCTGCCTGTTACATGGCTGGGGATTGGGAGGGTAGCTGCTACTGTGCTAAGAGCTGAAATTGACCGAAATTAACAATTTTCAGTCCATCCTTCCCTGGAAATTGTAAGCCTTCAACAGACTCTAGAGTTCCAAATTGTTACATCAAGCAGATTCTGCCATGCAATTGTTGTCTAGGTGAGGAGCCAGAATCCTCATGCATTTTACTCTACCATCTTCCCAGAATCCTCTTTGGGTTCATTTGATAGGCTTGTTATTTTTAATGGTCAGCTCATTAGAGTTAGGGCTTATTTCTAATTTTCTCAACTATATTACTTAGTAAATCTAATTTATAAAACACTAAAAACATATTTCGTAATTATAGTGTACAAAAGGATTTCTAATCCATTTACTCAGAACAATACTTTTATGTTCTTATAAAAAGTTATTGGTCTTTTATTTTGGAGTTAAGTATAAAATTTTAACAACCTGACATTAAATAGTTCCCTTCCAGGTCCCCAAATTAAATGCAAACTCTTGAGCTTCTTGCACAGTGAAATAGCAAATGTTTCATGGAAGATTTTACAGCCTCAACATGGAAATCAAGACTACACAAGAGCTTACACATTACAGAGGGCAATGAGAAGGAAAATATAAAATTTACTCTAACTTAAAACTTAGGTTGTGGAAGACATAGAAAACAAACTTACGGTTCCAAAGGGAAAGGAAGGAGGGATAAATTAGGAGTTTGGAATTAGCATATAGAAACTACTGTATATAAAATAGATAAACAACAAAGTTCCACTGTAGAGCACAGGGAACTATATTCAATATCTTGTAATAAACTATAATGGAAAAGAATATATATATATATATCTATATATATCTGAATCACTGCTGTACACCAGTTTAACACAACATTGTAAATCAACTATACTTCAGTAAAAAAAAAACAAAAACTTGGGTTGTAGGTTGTGGACCAGCACACACACACACACACACACACACACACACACTCATTAAGAGTAATAGCTGGACTGAGAATTTTTATTTTTTTTCTATTTGTTTAATTTTGTATCCATATGAAATGATGGATGTTCACTAAACTTATTGTGATAATCATTTCATGATGTATGTAAGTCAAATCATTATGCTGTACACATTAGACCTTAGACTTATACAGTGCTGTATGTCAATTATATCTCAATAAAACTGGAAGAAAAAAAGTTTATTTACAAGGTATTTATTGCAACATTATTTCTAATCATGAAAAGGCAGAAACATCCTAATTGTGCAACCCAGTCCTGGTACTTGCTCTCTGCTCCATGTACAGCAAGAAATGCTAGGAGATTGTGGTGGATTCTCAAAATGGCCACATCTTTCAGTCTTCCTTCTATACACCCTGGGCAATATGACTTTGCAGCAATTTCCATCTGGAAATGGAGTCTGTTTCCTCATCCCTTGAATATTTGTTGGCTTTGTGACTTGCTTTGGCCAACAGAAAGTAGCAGAAAGGCGGATGTGCCTATTCCTGGTACATGCCTTGCATATTTCCACCCTCTTGGAACCCTACTGCCACCATGGCAGTAAGCCCAGGATGGCCTGCTAAAGGATGATAGACAGGTGGTCCAAACAACCAGCTGTAGACTGAGCATTTTAAATACTTAAATATCTACCTCAAATATATGAACATTTAAACTCAATTTAGTGTTACTCTTCCCTGTCCCAAGAGGAGGTAAACTCAAAACTGTTCCTTAGGAAATCCCTATAAAGTATTTTCCAAATATTGATATTGACTTCTCTTTAACCCACCCTACAGTCTACTCAGAGAATTCAAGATCAAGGGAGAATCAGCAGAAGGTGCAAACAACTTCCTCCTGCTTCTGAAATGTTTCTCTATAAGTTGTTAGAGAGGAAACAATGAGAAGAAATGCCTAAACTTTTTCTGTACTTCATGTAGAATATGGATCGAATAAACCTAGGCTTCAGTAAGAAAATTTTACAGAGTTTAGAAGGAATGTCCAAGAATTATATAGTCCTATATTATATATATATATATATATATATATATATATATATATATATATATATAAAATGAGCATAATAGAGAATTGACTCTTAAATGATTTTATACATGAAATGATAGCCATATTTACTGAAGCAAAGTAATGTAGTAGGAACTGGAGTCTTTTCTTCAGAATTCTAATAAACAAAAGTTGGAGTGCATGATCTTTATCAGCTTCTTTGCTTATATGAGTATTAGAGGATGATAAGTCTTCTAGTTTCTGGTTTGGCATGTAAGAAGCTTAGAAGTCACCACTACCCTAACAAGAAATTTGGTGGTATCTTACAAAACTAAACCAACCCTTACCATATGATCCAGCAATCACTTTCCTTGGTATTTACCCAAAGGATCTGAAAACTATGTTCACACAAAAACCTACACACGGACGTTTATAGCAGCTTTATTGATAACTGCCAAAACTTGGAAACAGCCAAGATGTACTTAGTAGGTGAATGGATAAATAAACTGTGGTACATCCAGACAATGGAATATTATTGTGTTAAAAAAATGAGCTAGCAGGCCACGAAAAGATATAGAGGAACCTTCAATGCATATTACTAAGGGAAAGAGAAGCCAATTTGAAAAGGTTACATACTGTATGATTCCAACTATATGACATTCTGGGAAAGACAAAACTATAGAGACAGTAAAAAGATCAGCTGTTGCCGTATGATTGGGGGAGAGATGAATAAGTGGAGCGCAGTGGCTTTCTAAGGTGGCGAAAATACTCTATGACATTGTAATGATAGATACATGTAATTGCACATTTGTCCAAACCCATAGAATGTACAATGCCAAAAGTGAACCCCAAAGTCAACTGTGGACTTTGGGTGATTACCATACATCAATTTAGGTTCATCAACAACAATAAAAAAATTAAAATTAAAAATAATAGCCTTTTAAATCTATTTACAAGAAGAAATTTATTTCAAATGTAATGTATATGGAAAATAGTGTCATTTCCTCCCCCCTCCCCCCAAAATAAAGCATCTTGATTACATTTAAGTATCTTTAAATTGTGGGGCTACGTTCTTTTATCCATAGTCATACAAGCAAACACACACACACACACATACACACACACACACACACATGAGTTTATTCTAAGAGAGATCTTACTGCTCTGCAGCTTTCTTCTTTGTCACCCACACCTTAATAGTGTCATAATTTTACAGTATCATTAAGCATCCTTTTCTACATTTTAGTTTTTTGTTGTTGTTGTTGTACGCGGGCCTCTCACTGTTGTGGCCTCTCCCGTTGCGGAGCACAGGCTCCGGACGCACAGGCTCAGCGGCCATGACTCACGGGCCCAGCCGCTCCGCGGCACGTGGGATCTTCCCAGACCGGGGCACGAACCCGTGTCCCCTGCATCGGCAGGCGGACCCTCAACCACTGCACCACCAGGGAAGCCCTACATTTTAGTTTTAATGGTCAGACATTATTGCATCAGTTTGCCAGTTACCTTTTGATTACAAATATTATTCTAATACTTATCATTTTAAATACCACAGTCATGAACTTTCTTCTGTATAAATCTTTGCACACATTATGATAATTTTCTCTGAGTAAATTAATAGGCAAGGGGTCTGTACACTTTTAAATTTTTGAATGCTTACTTATCTCAAATTTGTGCCAATGTGATCTCTCATCAGGTATATCAAAAAGACCCATTTGTCAATGAGCTGGACTTCCTGGGCATAATAGTATTGGTTTTAATGGCTAGTTTCATAGTTGACATATTTCATTCTTAATTCAATATGCATTCATTGGATTACTAGTATTTTCTCCCAGTTTACATATGACTATGAATCGTTTAGTAATTTTGAATAGTCTATGAAACGTGTTTGTTTTTCTACTGGCATGTTCAGTTAATTGGGCTATTAAATCAGTTGTACTATATACAGAAGCTTTAGGTGTATCTCTTTGGGAAAGGGGTCTGGGATCTACAAAGGTCAAGGTATTTTTCTTTGGACTGAAAGTTCTTGACTTCTTATCATTGTAGAACAGCTATACTTAAAACCTACTTTCTTCCGATCTAAACATGTAGAATTTACTGAGAAAACATATAAAAATGTATGAGTTGTGTATGGGACATATATATTGGCAGTGAGGCTGGGTATTAAACTACTTTCAGTGGTTAGGGACCCGAAAGACTAAACAGTGGCATGGAACGAAGCCAGTCCCCCTGACTGAATCCAGGGCCAATGCTGTGAACCCCCAAAAGTAGTAGCTTCCTTGTGGCAAGGGGGAAACAACTATAATGGAAAGATTGACAAATGTAACTACCTCAAAATTAAATATTCTATTAAAAAAGAAAAAAAAAGATCAGTGCCCAGGCCGGGTTGGGGGCACCGAAAAAAAAAAAGATGACACAAAAAGTTAAAAGGTAAAGATTGCCTGGGTGAAGTTATTTGAACATACAGTATATCAGACAGTATCAGAACTCAGAGTATATAACAAACTGTTGCAAATAAATAAGACTAAGGCAAACAATTCAATAGAAAATTAGATACAGAATTAGGACAGTCATTTCACAGAAGGTAAAACCCCAATGGCCTGAAAATACATGGAAACAGTTTAAACCACACAAATAATGAGAGACTAGAGAAGTAAGTGTCTTCTTTACTCTCACTGCTGCTTTTAAACTGTCTTCCTCGTCCTTCAAAACTTCAGATCTGAAATTCATGCCATGATTCTTCAGTAACTGATACTTCTCTCAATACTTCCATCTACCGGCCAAAGTCACTTCTCATTTACCTTGTATTCGGCACGTGGCTTACTCTAGTCCTTTCTCCCATTTCTCGTGTCATCATATACTTGGATAATGCAGTATCCATAAGGATGACCTCTCCCATATTTTGTCTTCACAGTTTCTGAACATCCTGCTGCAATTTTCATTTTCTCCATCAACCCCATCTCTGACTCTCATGCCCTTATCGTTACTATCGAATAATAATTGCATGACTCCAAAATCTCTGCTGCAGTTGTCCTACACTCTAGCCAAGATTTCCTATCTTTCCAGTTTATCTAGTCTAGAATTTTATTTTCTGTACATTTTCAACCTCACTGAGACCTCTAGCTATTTGGTTTACTATTTATTTTTATTATATATTAACCCCACAGCTTCACGTATACTCACTTCTTTCATTATCCAACTTGGGTTTTGTGTTCCATAATTATAGTGACTCATTTCAATTCTATTGCCTTTCTCTTCCTCCATAGTACACAACTGGCCAAGGTCCAGTCTTGGCTATAACTGAGTGTGTTTCTACTGAATGGTTTTTCCCTAAGCAGTTAAATGATGATTGGAGAATAGTGCACATTATTGTCAGTATCTTTCCCATTAACGACTATTAATATTAAAAAGGCACTCTCTGCTGGTCAGAATTTCCACAACACTTCTCTGCTATATTTACATTTCTATTCTTCCAGAAGATTATTTCACATAGTGTACTTGTTTTCCAATCCCTGTAGATGTCTTCCCCAAAAACTGTATTGAAAGAAAAAATTTATAGAAAAAAAAAGCCAGTAATTTCCTCATGTCTCACCAACAATTTTACCAAACTATCTGCATCTGTATGCATATTCACTGCCTCATCCCATATTGTAAATTAAATACATTGCATGCACCAAAGCCGGTTCCTCTGGATCCTGCCCTCTCTCAACATCTCAAAGACTTAATTTCTACAGTTATCACATTCTCTCTGTCTCTCTCTCTTTCTCTCATTTTATTGATTAATCTCACTGTACTAGATCATTCCCATCAGCATACAAATGTATTCTTCTCAAAGAAGCATTTAATTAGTTAAAATTTTAGAACAACTTCAGTTTTTAAAATGAGAAAGTAAAATAAATTCATACATAAGATACTTATAAGTTACTAAAAAGGATGAAATAATTCTATTAGTGTTAATATGGGATGTCTCCAAGAAAAAGAAATTCATACATACATACATATATGCTTATGTTTGTATACACATTTAAAGTTTGTGCATTTGTGCATGAAATTTGTGGGAGTTACATAACTTTTTTGTAATGGTTACTCCTAAGAGGGTGGGGGGTAGTGGAAATTGAATGAAGGCAGTCAAAAGGTGTAAACTCCCAGTTATAAGATAAATAAGTACTAGGGATGTAATGTACAACACGATGAATATAATTAACACTGCTGTACGTTATATGTACAAGTTGTTAAAAGAGTAAACCCTACAAGTTCTCATTACAAGGAAAAAATATTTTTTTGTATTTTTAAATTTCCATCTATATGAGATGATGTTTACTAAACTTATTGTGGGAATTATTTCATGACGCCTGAAAGTCAAATTATCATGCTGTACACCTTAGACTTATACAGTGCCATGTCAAATACAATAAATACAACATCAGTAAAGCTGGAGGGAAGAAAAAGAACATATAGAGTATTAGGAAAACACCTGTACCCAAACTCAAGAAAGCATAATGGTTAAGCACATTATCAGCTCCTGACCGCCCCTTTTAAGATCTCAGATCTTCTACCTATAAAATGGGAGTAATAAAGTGTTTCATAGAATCATAAAAGTCATATGTAAAAAACTAATAGAAATACCCTTATACTAGGGAAAAAATAATAGTTGTCCCTAGAAAGAAAAGATTTTGTTGTCGAAGTGAGATTTATAACTTGTTAATTTTATATATCTCTGTATTGTTTGCAGAAGTGTAATTTTGTAAACTTAATCTGGTAGTAATGAAGTAACAGAGTGGAAAGGATAGTTTAGTTACACATTCAAATTGTTATTATTGCAATAATAATACAAACTTCAGAGGAAGCTAACAGGAAATAAATATTTATTTTTTTATTATTTTTCAGATTCTCTTCCCTTATAGGTTATTACAAGATATTGAATATAGCTCCCTGTGTTATACAGTAGGCCCTTTTTGGTTGTCTATTTCATATATAGTAGTGTGTATCTGTTAATCCCAAACTCTTAATTTTTCCCTCCCCGACCCCCCTCCCCCATTGGCAACCACAAGTCTGTTCTCTGTGTCTGTGAGTCTGTTTCTGTTCCATAGGTAGGTGCATTTGTGTCATGTTTTAGATTCCACATATAAGTGATATCATACTGTATTTGTCTTTCTCTTTCTACTTACTTCATTTAATATGATAATCTCTAGGTCCACCCATGTTGCTATAAATGGCATTATTTCATTCTTTTTTATGGTTGAGTAATATTCCATTGTATATATAGACCACATCTTTTTTATCCATTCATCTGTCGATGGACATTTAGGTTGCTTCCATGTCTTGGCTATTGTAAATAGTGCTGCTCTGAACATTGGGGTGCATGTCTCTTTTCAAATTAGAGTTTTCATCTTTTCCAGATATATGCCCAGGAGTGAAATTGCTGGATTATATGGTAGTTCTGTTTTTAGTTTTTTAAGTCACCTGCATACTGTTCTCCATAGTGGCTGCAGCAATTTATATTCCCACCAACAGTGTAGGAGGGTTCCAGGGAAATGAATATTTCTTGAGCGCCCACTACCTCCTGTGCTTGACTTTCACATATAGCATCTTACTTATTCACCTAATTTTTATGTGTAGCTAGTAATGTAATGCTTTTGACAGAAAAGATAATTCAGTGTTCCTATGTGGTTTATGGAAGGAAATTGTGAGCTCTATGTTTAAGTTCTTTCTTTTAAGACTTTTCCCCCCTCCTCGATTTAGGGTTAATCCCTGTTGCAAATAAACAATGAAGTCCCTCCTAATGATTTAATAGGAGGAACCAACAAATTGGAGTGAGAAACGTGTTCTAAGAACTAAATACATATTTTTAAATTAATGAATAGATGAATCTTGATCAGTTCACTTTATGCTTATATAAGAAAATAAACACAAAATTAATAGTCACCTGATTATAATTCACAAAGATAGATATTGAATCTTCCATGAAATAAAGGCTGCATACAATTACACAAACCTCAAATTTATTATATTTTCAATCCTTCAGAAATATCTTTTTCACAGAAATAATAGGTTTCCAATTATAACCATAGCTTTATCCGTGTGGTGTTCTCTGTGATTAGGCAATTCATTATTATTCTATTAATTAGTGCACTGATTTTCAACCTCAGCTGCACATTAGAATCACTTGGGAAGCTTTTAAAAATACCATGCCCAGGGAAGCTGAACTCTGAACCAGTTATCTCTGGATCTCTGGGGGTGCGACCCAGGCATCAGTCCTGTTAAAGCTTCCCAGGTGGTTTCATCGTGCAGCAATTTTGAGAATCACAAGTTTAACGGAAGTTGCATGATTTGCCCTCATAGGAGAAGATGTGAATTCTCTCTGAAACGTGCAGCATGCAAAGTAAGCAGCAACATCAGTGGTTTTTATTTTTTAAAGAAAATTATCATTTTAAATGTAAAACAGAAAGGAACAGAAGGCTCACCTGTTAAAATGTAATACTGGATCTTCATTTAGGCACAGAGCCTGAGAGCATGGTGGTAAAATTTATTTACTCCGGAAAGGTTGGCATCTGATGAGTAGCTTCAGCTAAAGTTGGGATTTGCCCAGGGCAATAGCACAGTTAATGAAGACAGAGAAGTGTTAAATCACAAGCCCAATGATTTGTGTTTTGATTGACTTCATGGAATTGTGAGAGCTACATTTTAAGTCTGATCCTCACCGGCTTTCTATAATCAATTACAGCCTAAAATAATCATTTCTGCTTATTAAATCTGAACTTGGGAATGTAAATACATGTATGTGAATACAGATCAGAATTTGAAGATAAATGGAAACTAATGCTTCCTGTATATTTGATTTCTCCTTCCAGCAGAAAGAGTAACTCAACTGCATGTTTAACTTTCCTTCATTAATTGTACATTATACTTTTAGATGTTCCTTTAATATCTATGACTCAGGATGTTGTACGTTATTATTCTACATAAGCATAACCTTCAGAGATTTTGTATGATTTCCTGGGTCACCAGAAAAAATTTTTCAGAGTGATATTTTTTCATATACTTTCCAATTCATAATGTTTTAGAATTCATAAAATTATATTCATCACTTAAATTGTTCCTTAATTTGTTAATTGTTTCTATTCTCTTCCACAAATATTTTTTATAATAAACCATATCTCAATATTATGGTCATGCTTAAGTAGAGTACTTAAGAAAAATATACCATTGGTGTTGCTCTAAAGGATGTTAAAATATTTTGAGTCAACATATGATATACATGAGGGCACAGAAATATATAAAATATAAAATATACAGAGGAAAGTGGATAATAGGTAAAAATCAAATTTAGTCATCCTATGGGCTAGGACTTATGTTTGGCTTTGAGCTCACTTACATCAACAAGATGTAATGACCAATGTCTTCATAGGCTTTACTGATGTGTGTGTGTGTGTGTGTGTATGCGTGTGTATGTACATGAGAACAAAAATATTATATATGTGCATTCGTTGAAAATTGATCATAATGGAAGTAAATGCACAAAGTGCATACACTATAAGAATATTTTACAGGAGGAACTAACCTTTACCTGTGTTAGGGCTTGGGAAAATTAAGACCAAATGAAACTACTGTACAATATTTGTGGCAGAGATCCACATGAGAAAAGGATCCAGATGAGAAAAGGGGTAGGTATAGCATGATAAAGTGTATGTTTCTATCAGAAGGTAGCAGGTATATTGCCATTAGTATAATATCAATAAAAGATATTCAAATAAATATTAGAAATCAGGAGGCAAGGTGAAAAAGGTGAGGCTGAAGAGGGAGGCAAGAGAGCGGTAAAGCTAAGCCAAAGCAGACTAAGTATTACATCTGGGCTGTGTGAGTGCCCTGCACCTTTAGGATATCAGAAGACAAAACCCTGGTGCCTGAGTTGGGCTGCTGGAAGGAAGGAGCTCCAGATACCTTCAGGTCCCACCATGCCCCCTCTTTATAGGAAACCACTCTTGGTTCACTGGAAGCACACTCTCCCCTCCTGCTCACCACAAGTCAGCAAGTCTGTGAGGAGAGGGGTCAGGCAGCATCAAGTGATCAAGACATGCCTGCTCTGGTACCCAGGGGCTGGTAGATGAGGTCGAGTCCTCCATGTACCAAAAAAGCTGGATGAGTATGGGCTTCACTCCCTGGGAGACATTTCCACTGCTCTGAATTTGAACCCCAGGAACTTTTTCCATTCCAAAATGCATGGGTCTCCTCCCACCTCCAAAGTTTACAACTACCCCAAGATTACCACAGTTGCTTAGCTGACTGCCTTTCAACGCTCAAGGGAAAAACTTACGGCAAAGAGAGGCCCTGGATCATCATTACATTGACAGTTTTAACTAATGATCCCTCTGGCCAGGTGCCAAGTTTGGAAAGGGCTTGTAAGCACCTTGAAGATTTTGGATCTGATTCTACAACCCCAATAAGTGGTCTTTGAAGAATTTTAAACACAGGCATACTATGATTGATTTTGCATTACTATAAAATGTAATTCTAGCTACAGTGTAAAATACTAATTAGAGGTTCTAACTAAAGATGTCATATAGGAATATACTGCTCTCTCCTCTCCTACTTCAAATGCATAGAAGTAACAGAAAAGTTATGTATCTTATAACCCATAACCAAGACAGGACATGAAAAAAGAAGTAATGAGAAATTCTGAAAAGCAGAGGGGAATGTTTCACATACCATGAAGAAGTAGGTTAGCCTGAAGGAACTTCTGCTGTGAAATAGCTAGAAATTTTGGATTAAATATTTAACAAAGTCTTAAATGCAGAACAGAGTTTAAAATAAATTAAGAGGAAATCCCCATAGATTTTTAAAAAATGCATAGGAAGGGAGAGCCACAGTGGTGTTAAAAGTTAAAATGAGGCACATTAAAATTTTCTAGAGTTTGAGTTTGCAACAATTCAAATTGGGCAGTGCCAAATCAAAAACGGTTAACAGCACTCCACCAACAGGAGATAGGAGAGAGATTTTTATAGAGAAGACACAGAAACAAAGCAAGGAAAGTATTTGATCAGCTATAGCTTAAGTAGTTACCTTATTTGAGAAAGCCTAGTGGGTTGTTTGTGATTGGTTGTTCTGAAGTTTCATTTTCTAGGGTTCAAGCACGTTGATTCCAGCCTATGTTTTGGTTTGCTTATGTAGGCTACCAAGGCATTAGGGCCATCTCAATCTGATGGCCTCCTTATTTAATACTTTAAACAGTGGTAAATGGGTATAGAATCTTTAATTGCCTTAAAATAATTTGCTGGCTTCATTAACCAAATGTTTGAGTTGTAATGACTATATAGGTATAGAATTCAAAATAAATACATACACGAAACCCCTGAAAATGGTTGTCCAAGAGGAGACTACATCGTCAATGGAATATTGGGGGGCAATAAACTGCTGGACTTTGGGTGAGAAAACAGTGACCTAGGACCAGTTCTGTTATTTATTCTAATTCCAATGCTCTAATTTGATATTTATCTTGTTCATAATATGAAGAGCTGATTTATTCTCCTTTCTCTTTTTTGTGAGGGGGAGTGTTCAAAATATACTTTATCTTTAAATTTATTAGTAGAGACCCAGAATGCCCTCTGTCCTTGCCAGCATTGTTTGCATCAGCACTCATGTTGGGCACTATATATGTGGAAATGCTCTGAGCTCCCTGTGGGAGATTTATCATATTTAATACCAGTGAAAATACCTCACTGTTATAAACCTGGCTCCATGACAAAGTAGAGAGGAAAAAGTTCCAGGGAGTTATGTCACCATCCATGTAAAATCATAACATTTTAGAACAGGAAGAGTCTTTAGTGATGATCTGATTCAAATGATTAAATTACAACCTACCAAAGCTAAGTAGAGCCTGACGTTTTCTTTAGGGAGTAATTTAGCATTTTGGAGGAAAAAAAGGACCTTTCTAGATCACTTATTAAAGAATTAAACATGGATCCAATTACTTGCAGGTGTATTTCAGATTAATTCAGACAACTAGTACTCCTTCCTCTAATTCCTCTCACTAGTCCTTGAAATACTGCAATATGATGTCTTCACTCCTATCAAGAGAAAAGGTAAAGAACAATCAGTATTAATTGATACAAGTCACTGAAAGAAAACCAAGCAATGATGAACTATATCTACTGTCAGACACCACTTACTTGCTTAGTTGTCTCATCCAATATTCTTTAGGAAGAATGTTGAGCCTTACTCTTCACTCTATAATATGTGAAAAAAATCTTCTGGCAGTGTATGAGTTTTGTGGATTATCTTGTGTGACCAAAATATTCATTTTCAACAGTCACAAATTACCTATATATAGAATCCTAAAAATTTGCACTATATTATCACCTTTCCAGAGTCACTCAAGAAAAAAAAGGGAGATAAATGATGCAGCGTAATATAACTTCTCTCCTCCACCTTACTATTCTTTGCTATCATTATATTATGATTGTTATTGACATATAACTTATATTTTAATACTGTATCAAAACAACATACTTTTTTCCTGGGGAAAATTTCATTTGCATTTTTGCGGTTACGACTGTCCATACATATGAATCTAAACATAAATGTTTATTTATATTAAAGAACATAAATGTTTACATGTGTCTTCTAATCTATTTCCCTTCAGATTTTCTCTGTAAACCAATACAATTTTAGCCAATACTCAAGAACAAACATGACATATTTATTAATGCCAAGTCACATGTCCAAAAGGATGGAGAATACGTTTGAGGAGTTGATGAATAATGATTAATGGTGATTATGATGATTAAGAATAAATGATAGGTCCTGGATATTTTGGGGTTCTCACCCCTCCCATTTGTATAACAGATGACAAATGCAATGTACAGCTGCATCACAATTAAATGCTTTTTCCCTTTGTAGAATTAGAACCCTTTTTTTTTTTTTTTTTTTTTTTTGCGGTATGCGGGCCTCTCACTGTTGTGGCCTCCCCCGTTGCGGAGCACAGGCTCCGGATGCGCAGGCCCAGCGGCCATGGCTCACGGGCCCAGCCGCTCCGCGGCATATGGGATCCTCCCAGACCGGGGCACGAACCCGTATCCCCTGCATCGGCAGGCGGACTCTCAACCACTGCGCCACCAGGGAGGCCCTAGAACCCTTTTTGATACTGTTTAATATGCTGGATCTATAAGGCAACTATACACACAACTGATCCAATCTGTAACATTAATGATTTAACCAAAATTATGGAAAATGATAACTGGTCTAAATAATTTACAAAATCACAGAAGACGTTCATGATATGTGGATAAGTGCTTTAAAAATAAAAATATGATCCAAATTTATTTAAACCATTAAAGTTTACAAAAGAGAAAAATGTTTCTTGTCAGAATTGAACAGGTAGATTATTCCCTTTGCATGTAAGGCATTTATAAAAAGGCAGAAATGCCAATTTTTGGCATCAATGTTCTCTTGGAATTAGTTCTGTCAACACCCCTACAGGTGGCACAAGAGAAACAGATTGAGAAGTTTGTTGATAATATGGGGTCATTCCAAAATCCTATTTTGGCTGTCCTCTTCAGCATCATTTTAAGCACCTGGATCCGACTCATAAAATCTTTTTGATTTGGAAAATAATTTCTCTGTATCCTGCCATAAAAATAAAAATGTTATTTTGTAACAAAAGTATCTGTTAAATGTCAAAAATTTGCCATGTGTTCAGCAGAGTTGAAACGCTCCCATTGGTTCAAGAATATGCCAGCTGTAGCTTAGATGACTCACAAGAGAGGTAATGATCATGGTACACGTATTGTTTCTGTTTCCACTCTAGACTGACTACTGGGATGTGGACCAGAAAACTGTCCTAATACAAATTCAGCTCACTTCCTGAAGGCCTTTGAAATAACATATTTTTTCATCAAATTCAATTTTTCACATTTATCGTTTTGCTAACATAATTGTCTCTTAAACTTGTCATGGATTGAGACCATGAATTAATGAATTTCATTTTGCTTATTTTTAAATCCTCAGTACTTATCACATGGCAAATAGTATGCTCTAAATATAATATATGCCTACTGACTGATGATAATGAATAAGTAAATTATTCTCTTAATACTGCTAATTCATTTATTTCACTATGAAAATAATAATAATAACACTTTTAGTACATTTTCCAATGTTGTTATTAGTAATTAATAAAAGCACCCTGATTATTAGTATCTGCCCAGTTAGAATATTGGAATATGAGTAGAACAGCAAAAGCCATTACTTTGAAAATCTCAGCCATCCACCTAATTTAACATTTCTCTCAGTCAATATTTGTTGTAAAGCAAAATCTGCATAAACCATGATAAACAATTCAGGCATCATAATTAAAACTGACCTTCTCTGTCCTTTGTCTATCATGATTCTTTTTGCAAAAAAAAATCACCAGAGCTTTTGTTTATCACATTGACTGAAATGTCAAGGTCTCTGATGATTTTGACTCTCAGAGAAAAGCTTTATCAGAAATATGTAGCACTTGGAATACTCTAAAATAAAAAATAATACTATATAAAAGTTTTTTTGAGCTCTGTGGTATTCTAACATTATAGCAATTTATTTTTTCTCTGCATTTCAGAAATTAAATAAATACAAGTATAACAGTACCTCAGGTTTCTCAATGGGGAACAAAGAAACAAAAAAAACTGTAGCAAAACAGTTGTTATAATAGTATAAATGAAAATGGCATCTAGGATTAAAGCATCAGCCTTCACCAATGTGAATCCAGTTGATCAGCCAGTTGTTTGTGAGACAGTCTGGTGTGGGTGAGGAAGGATGGGAGGAGGAGAATTAATCCTGTAAAATATAAGGCATAAAAGGAGAGGCAGAAAAAGGGTATAAAGGGACCAGGCCTCTGGGAGATCCTAAAAGATTAATTTCAAGGTCTAGCCAGATTGAAACCTGTGTAAAATTTCCCAAATTATCATGCAAACAAAACTAGTGTACATTAATAGAAAATTGTCATATATTATAATTGGATCTATGCAAAAATGAGGACAAAAACTTTCAGTGTAGTATATTAAAGTGTACGTGACTTACCCTGTCCATATTTCCACTTTAATCTCTCAGCAATCACCTCACTGTATATGTTCCTATAATAAGGAACTTTTTGAGTTTGATTGAACTCCCTTGTTGTTTCTCAATTTTGGCCTTTTTCAGAGTGTTCTTTCTGTCTAGAATACTTCTCTGCCCCCCCAGTTCTTACTTCCTTGGGTGATTCCTATTCACCCTCTGTAACACAACTTAGAAATCACTTTGAAAAGGCTTGACTGACTCCACTAAACCTGTGCTGTGTATTCCTTCCATGTTCCTATATATCAAC
Organism: Mesoplodon mirus; assembly: GCF_964341445.2. Classification (NCBI taxonomy): domain Eukaryota; kingdom Metazoa; phylum Chordata; class Mammalia; order Artiodactyla; family Ziphiidae; genus Mesoplodon; species Mesoplodon mirus. The sequence goes on along the minus strand of NC_138981.1, from coordinate 25,512,666 downwards.
CCAGAGTTTATCATATTAGATTGTAATTCAAGATATGCTTTCAACCATAATATGCTTCTTAAATTCTGTGAAGGCGCCAGGACATGGAAGTAGCCTAAGTGTCCATCAACAGATGAATGGATAAAGAAGATGTGGCACATATATACAATGGAATATTACTCAGCCATAAAAAGAAACGAAATTGAGTTATTTGCAGTGAGGTGGATGGACCTAGAGTCTGTCATACAGAGTGAAGTAAGTCAGAAAGAGAAAGACAAATACCGTATGCTAACACATATATATGGAATCTAAAAAAAAAAAAAAAAAAAAAAAAAAGGTTCTGAAGAACCTAGGGGCAGGACAGGAATAAAGACGCAGATGTAGAGAATGGACTTGAAGACACGGGGAGGGGTAAGGGTAAGGTGGCACAAAGTGAGAGAGTGGCATGTACTTATATATACACCAAATGTAAAATAGATAGCTAGTGGGAAGCGGCCGCATAGCACAGGGAGATCAGCTCAGTGCTTTGTGACCACCTAGAGGGGTGGGATAGGGAGGGTGGGAGGGAGGGAGACGCAAGAGGGAAGAGATATGGGAACATATGTATATGTATAACTGATTCACTGTGTTATAAAGCAGAAACTAACACACCATTATAAAGAAATTATACTCCAATAAAGATGTTAAAAAAAAAATTCTGTGAAGGCAGGAGATACATCCAGTAACAATATCTCTCTTGTTCATCATAACATACCTAATTCCTTGCACAGAGCCTGTTTCATATAGTAAATGCATCTTTTGATTTAAATCAAAATTGAATGATGAAGAAAGATGGTTATTCATTAAGCATTCATTAACTACTTAGTACAGAGCCCAAATAACTCAGAAGAAACAAAAGCTAATACTAGGGGGCTTCCCTCGTTGTGCAGTGGTTGGGAGTCTGCCTGCCAATGCAGGGGACACGGGTTCGAGCCTTGGTCTGGGAGGATCCCACATGCTGCGGAGCAGCTGAGTCCATGTTCCACAACTGCTGAGCCCATGTGCCGCAACTGCTGAGCCCATGTGCCACAACTACTGAGCCTGCATGCCACAACTACTGAGGCCTGCACATCTGGAACCTGTGCTCTGTAGCAGGAGAGGCCACGACAGTGAGGGGTCCCCACTGGCCACAACTAGAGGGGGCCCATGCAGAGCAGTGAAGACCCAATGCAGCCAAAAATAAATAACAAAGTTTTTAAATAAATAAATTTATTTTTTTTAAAAAAAGCTAATACTAGGCAAGGGGATAGAAACCAAGACAAAAGTTCAGCTACAAGGGGTTCAGGAATTCAGACCGATGCTTGGGTGGGAGGACCATTATATCATGTGACAGCCTGGGCCCCAAAGTGGGAGAAAGGGGTCATTTTGTGGTAAAAAGGGGATCCAGAATACAGTAGCAGATAGAATTGAGGCAAACCTCAGCTTTAGGCAGAAAATATTTTGTGCTGTTGTTTTTAGGACAAAAACCGATCTTTGATCAAAGTTGGAGAGAGAATAGAGTGAGGTTTAGCATTTTCCCTGCGACTAAAAATATATTTTTTATTTGATCAGTTCTATTGAAATATAATTTACACGTAGAAAAATTTATCCTTTTCGGAGTGCAGTTCTGGGAGTTTTAACAAATGTATACAGTCATGTAATCATCACCATAATCACGATATAGACCAGGTCCACCAGTCCATCACTTTATGCCATTTTGTAGTTATCCTTCACCCTAACCTCCACCCCTGGCAACCAGTGATCTGTTTTCTTCCCCTATAGTTGTGCCTTTTTCAGAATGTCATATAAGTGGAATAATAAATTGTGTGGCCTTTTGAGCCTGGCTTCCCATAATTAGAGTAATGCATTTGTGATTCATTTGTATTTTTATGTGTACATATTAGAGGTTTTTTTTTTTTTTTTTTAACCCCACAAGCATAACTTCTGCAACCAAGTTTCCCACATGTGGGAAAATCACAGGGGGTCAGCACATCCACAGTGCAATGGGCAAGACTTGGCTTGGGAAAACCAACTTTGTGATCATACTATCTCTCCTGTCAAATAAGTATTTATTAGATTATCTTTTACTGCTGAGCAGTGTTCTGCTGCTAGGTATATCACAGATTATTTATCCTTTCTCCCACTGAAGGCTATTTGGTTTGCTTCTAGCTTTTGGCCATTATGAATAAAGCCACCATGCATACTCATGTACAAGTTTCTTGCATGAAGATAAGTTTTTTTCCCTCTTTAGGTAAAATAAAAATTTGACTTTAGCAAAAGGGCCAGACTTTTTTCCAAAGTTGCTATAATATTTTGTATTCTGAGCAGCAATTTATGAGAATTCCAGTTGCTCAACATCCTTGCCAATGACTTGAGATTGTCAGGTTGTATATCTGAGTGTTCTCTTTTGTTTTTCATTAATTTTTGTTTTAGCATTTCTAAACAGTGTATAATGATATTTCATGGTGGCATAATGATATTGAGTATCTCCTTTTCTTGTGTTCGATGTTAGCCATATCTTTTCCTCATTGAAGTGTTTATTTAAATCTTGTCCACTTGCACTTGTGATGTTTATTTCCTTCTTATTATTTATTGAGTTTTGAGATTCTTTTATATATGTGAGATGCAAGTCCTTTACCAGATGTATGTTTTGCAAACATTTACCCTAATCTGTGATTTTCCCTTTCATTGTGTTACAGCTTCTTTAGAAAAGCAGAAATTTTACACATTTATAATGTCCAACATAAATTTATTATGTCTGTTTTGATGTTGTATTTAAGAAATGCTACGTACCTCAAGTTCACAAAGATATTTTCCTCAAGGAGTTTTATGATTTCAGGTTTGCATTTAGGTCTATGATTCAAGTCAATTTAATTTTGTATATTATATGAAATGTGAGTGATAGTCATATTTTCTTATGGATATCTAATTGTTGCAGGATCATATGTTGAAAATAATATTCTTTCTCCATTGAATTACCTTTGCAACTTTCTTAAAATCCTTAAAAAACTAAAAATAGAACTACCATATGACCCAGCAATCCCACTACTGGGCATATACCCTGAGAAAGCCATAATTCAAAAAGAGTCATGTACCACAATGTTCATTGCAGCACTATTTACAATAACCAGGATATGGAACCAACCTAAATGTCCATTGACAGATGATGGATAAAGAAGATGTGGCACATATATACAATAGAATATTACTCAGCCATAAAAAGTAGAATATTACCTGGCCATAAAAAGAAACGAAATTGAGTTATTTGTAGTGAGGTGGTTGAGCCTAGAGTCTGTCATACAGAGTGAAGTATGTCAGAAAGAGAAAAACAAATACCGTATGCTAATGCATATATATGGAATCTAAAAAAAAAAATGGTACTGATGAACCTAGTTGCAGGCAGGAATAAAGATGAAGACATAGAGAATGGACTTGAGGACATGGGGTAGGAGGGGAAAGCTGGGGCAAAGTGAGAGTAGCATCGACATATTTACATTACCAATTGTAAATTAGCTAGCTAGTGGGAAGCAGCAGCATAGCACAGGGAGATCAACTGGGTGCATTGCAATGACTTAGAGGGGTAGGATAGGGAAGATGGGAGGGAGGCTCAAGAGGGAGGGGATATGGGGACATGTGTATGCATATGGCTGACTCACTTTGGTGTACAACAGAAACTGACAAAGTATTGTGAAGCAATTGTACTCCAATAAAGATCTATTTTAAAAAAAATCAACTGGCCTCCCTCTCACTACTCCTTTTCACAATAGTATTAGTAGTCCTTGCTAATCCAATGAGTGAAGAAAAGGAAATAAAAGTATACAGATTGGGAAGGGGCTAATAAAACTGTCTTTGTTTACAGATAACATGATCCTCTATATAGAAAATCTGAAAAATTGGCTAAAAAAGTCCTGGAATTAGTAAGTGATTATAGCAAGGTTGTAGGATACAGGTTAGTGTACAAAAATCAATCACTCTCCTATATGCCAACAATGAACAAGTGAAACTGGAAATGAAAAACACAGTACCATTTACGTTAGCATCTCTCCAAAATCTAACAAAATATGTATAAGATCTATATGAGGAAAAATATAAAACTCTTGTGAATGAAAACAAAAAACTAAATAAATGGAGAGATATTCCATGTTCATAGATAGGAAGACTCAATATTGTCAAGATGTTAGTTCTCCACAACTTACTGTATAGATTCAGCACAATCCCAATCAAAATCCCAGCAAGTTATTTTATGGATATAGACAAACTTATTCTAATGTTTATTTGGAGAGGCAAAAGACCCAGAATAGGCAAAACAGTATTGCAGGAGAAGAACAAAGTTGGAGGACTGACACCACCCTACTTAAAGACTTATTATAAAGCTACAGTAATCAAGACAGTGTGTTAATGGCAAAAGAAAAGATAAATAGATCAATGGAACAGAATAGAAAGCCCAGAAATAGACCCCCACAAATATATTCAAGTGATCTTTGACAAAGGAGCAAAGGCAATACATTGGAACAAAGATCATGCTGGAACAACTGGACATCCACATGAAAAAAGAAATCTAGACACAGACCATATGGCCTTGACAAAAATGAATTCAAAATGCATCATAAACCTAAATATAATATGCAAAACTAAAATTAGAAGATAACACAGGAGAAAACCTAGCTGACCTTGGGTATGGTGATGACATTTTAGATATAATACCAAAGAAAAAATCTATGAAAGAAATAATCGATAAGCTGGACTTCATTAAAATTTAAAACTGCTCTGAGAAATACAAGGTCAAGAAAATGAGAAGGCAAGCCACAAATGGGAAAATATTTGCAAAAGATACATGTGATAAAGGACTGTTATCCAAAATATACAATAACTCTTAAAACTCAAAGGAAAGAAAATTGAATTAAAAAATGGGTCAACAGCCTTAATAGAAACCTCACAAAAGATGATAAACAGCTAACAAATAAGCATATGGAAAGATGCTCCACATCACATCTCATCAGTGAAATGCAAATTAAAACAATAATGAGAGACCACTACACACCTATTAGAATGGCCAAAATCCAGAACACTGACAAGAAGTATGGGTGAGGATGTGGTGCAACAAGAACTTGTAAATTGCTGGTGAGAATACAAAAAGGTACAGTCACTTTGGAAGACAGTTTGGCAATTGCTTACAAAACTAAACATACCCTTACCATACGATCTAGCAGTTGTGCTCCTTGGTATTCACTCAAAGGAGCTGAAAACTTACGTCCACACAAAAACCTGCACACAGATGTTTATAGCAGCTCTATTCATAATTGCAAAAACTTGGAAGCAACCAAGATGTCCTTCAGTAGGTGAATGGATAAGTAAACTGTGGTACATCCAGATGATGGAATATTATTCAATGCTAAAAAGAAATGAGATAGAAAGCCATGAAAAGACATGGAGGAAACTTCAATGTATATTAATAAGTGAAAGGAGTCAATCTGAGAAGTCTACTGTATGATTCCAGCTGTACGATATTCTAAAAAAGGCAGAACTACAGAGACAATAAAAAGACCAGCGATTGCCAGAGGCAGAGGGAGAAGGGAAGGGATAAATAGGCAGAATATAGATGACTTTTAGGGCAGTGAAAATACTCTGTATGATACCATAATGATGGATACATTATACATTTGTCAAAACCCATAGAATGTACTACACCAAGAGTGAAGTCTAAAGTAAACTATGGACTTTGGGTGATTATGATATGTCAATGTAGGTGTACATCCTTTGTAATAAATGTACCATTCTGGTGAGTGATGATGATAATGTGGGGAGGCTATTCATGTGTAGAAGAAGGGAGTATATAGGAAATCTCTGTACTTTCTTCTCGATTTTGTTGTGAACCTAAAACTCCTCTAAAAAAATTCTTTAAAAAAATCAATTGACCAACTACTTGTGGGCCTATATTTGGACTCTATTTTGTGCCATGGATTTATGTTTCTATTCTCTCTCTCTTTTTTTTTTTTTTTAGATTTTAAAGGTAGTCCTTTTATTATTTTTTTACAGCAAAATAATTCAAACAATCATAGAACATAGTATACATTGTGCAGATTCTTTTGAAATTATTGTGGCTCTCTTTTTGGCCTTACATATGATCAGTTTTTGTGAATCTATGCTCTTTTGGGGGTCTATTCTCTCTTAATACCACATTTTCTTGATTGCTGTAACTTTAATTATTGAAATCAGGCTAAGAGTATCTTCCACCTTTATTCTTTTTCCAAAATGCTCTTTTAATTTCTTTGCATTTTCACATAAGTTTTTAGCATCGACTTGTTGATTTTTAGAAAATTCTTCCTAGGATTTTGATTTTTGCTGGGTTAGTTGAATCTATAGAACAGCTTATGGAAGAAATAACGTTTAAATTTGCATCGGTGTTTAGGACTCCGTGCTACCACTGCCAAGGGCCTGGGTTTGATCCCTGGTCAGGGAACTAAAATCCAGCATGCTGCATGCAGTGCAGCCAAAAAAAACAATTTTTGCATCAAAACCATGAAACATATAAATCTGACAAAATATATGCAAGATCTGTACACTAAAAAGTATAAAACACTACCCAGGATACCACATTACATTTAGTTGTCATGTCTCCTTAGGCCCTTCTGGTCTGTGACAGTTTCTCACCCTTTCCTTGTTTTTGGTAATCTTGACAGTTTTGAGGAGTATTAGTTAGATATTTTTAGAATTTTTCTCGATTGGGATTTGTCTGACATTTTTCGTATGATTAGACTGTAAAATGTTTAAATGTATAAAACGTATTTATGTATATGTTTGTGTAACATATGCATGTATTTTTACAGTTTATAAACATGAAATATGTATGTATTTATATGCTTAGTATAAATGTGTGAAATGTATAAAGTGACATTGGTGACTGATGACTCTAGTAGAGCTCAAACAGTGCTTAGCAAACTTCTCATCACATCATTCTGCCAGCAAAACCAGTAATTCCGAGTTGACAGGTGAGATCATACCTATCTTCCCCAACAAAGTATTCTGTTTTTCTTCACTGTTAGCTGTCTAGGAAGCCCCTGCTAAAACAGTGGCCATTACCCTGCCAGATGGGGTCCATCAGCTATCTCAGAAGACTCATACCTTTTATTCTCACATTAGTCTTCTAAGGAAGGTCACTACCCCAGAATCTAAAGTGATTTTCTATATGTACATGATTGGCCACATCTCTTACTACTAAAAACAAACAGAAAACCTAACTGCTCAAATACAATCTCTAGTCAGGTAACTCATGACAAACTCCCTCCTCAAAATTACTCCTAACTCTACAAAGAATAACTAAAGAGATCAGGAAGTTTACAGTCATCAGCAAAACCATCAAATGCTGCTCCAGAGAAGGTTCCCCAAACAATAACTTTACTACATCAGATAGTAGTTCACTTTGTATGTGACGGTTTTGTCAGGCATTGTGGTATTCTTCTTGGTTATCCTGAATACAGGATAAATTTCATGTCTCCATTTTGGGCTCATCTCCTGGAAATGAATTCTCTTTCCCCAGATTCTCAATCTTTCTTAGTTAATCACTAGATACAAAGAGTGCTTCTGCATAGGCATTGAAGAGTCGGGTATAGACTGGCCAACCCTCAGTCCAGTGTTCTGTTGTGCCCAACTTACCATTGTTTGACTTCTCATTTACTTGTTGTTTTTGTTTTTCTACACAGAATCAAGAACAACCTTCTATAGGATGTTCTCCCTAGTGAATTGTTCTCTTTGCTCACCAATATTTGATGTGGATAGGCAAGCAAGCATCTCCCACCATTTTTCCTATGGATAGGAAAATAACTTGGAACATCACCGTGATTTACTTAGTCCAATTTGGCTTAATTTTTATATAAGGTATTAATAATATTAGCTTTGCTATTAGATATAATATTGTTGTAATTATCCTACTAATATCAATAGCAGCAGCAGTAGTAGTAATAGTAGTAACATCAGCAATTAAATATTATACCTTAATGGAAACTCAGTAGATAGGGTTAGAAGACTGACCTTGCTTTTAATGACCTAAATAATCAAGTATGATAGAAAACCAAAATATCTAACCTTCTTTTACATTCAATAAGTTCCAAGAATTTTTTTTTTTACATCTTTACTGGAGTATAATTGCTTTACAGTGGTGTGTTAGTTTCTGCTTTATACCAAAGTGAATCAGTTACACATATACATATGTTCCCGTATCTCTTCCCTCTTGCGTCTCCCTCCCTCCCTTGCCAGGAATCTTTTCGGAGGTATTTTGTGGGCAAGCTGGGAAAGGTGAGAAATCATTAAAAGGCAGTCCCACACTTGTTCACTCTTTCCCACATTCTTTTTACCAAGCTGAGAGTGCTGCATGCCATTACTGGGCACACATAGACTTTAAAAAAAGAAAGTTTTTTTGTTTTAGACCCTAAACTACCAGGAGAGACAAACCTACTCAATTATGTGTGTCAGTACTTGACTTTTTCTTCCAAGAATCCATCCATAAGATACACTAATGTTCCTTATTAGAAGAAATATTTTCAGCATCTCTCATGAATGAGATAAAGTTTACATGGAATCATATTAAAAATATATATTAAACTATGAGATATAGGGTTCTTTGTTTCTTACTTGAAAAAAATCTTTGTATAGGCCAACTTTTTCAATTATTATTATTATTATTGGTTTTTTTTTTGCGGTACACGGGCCTCTCACTGTTGTGGCCTCTCCCGTTGTGGAGCACAGGCTCCGGACGCACAGGCTCAGCGGCCATGGCTCACGGGCCGAGCCGCTCCACGGCATGTGGGATCTTCCCAGACCGGGGCACGAACCCGTGTCCCCTGCATCGGCAGGCGGACTCTCAACCACTGCGCCACCAGGGAAGCTCTTTTTCAATTATTTTTAACTGAAGTCCTAAATCATTGAACCTCTGAATACATAGGAGAGTTAGCGAATAAATTAATAAATGTTATACTTAATTCAATTGGTATTTTGAATGTCCCAAAGTTAATATTTTATGGATTAAATAAAATATGCATACTGGTAGGCTATTTATAGCCACAGTTTTACATGTATCTTACAAGTAAGAGGAAAATGAACTAAAGGTAATTTTAAAAGAGCATGACTTTAGCATGGAGGGTATTTCTTACTCTGAGAATCTTTTGTCAGCTGAAGAGTGTGGAGATGTAAAATAACAAGTGCTGACTTGCATTCTCTATAGTTCCTTCTTCAGTTTGTCTCTCTCATGGTGCCCTAGCATATGAGCTAGAAGCACTCAGTATTCTGTCTCAAGATCTCATTAAGCTTATGGTTACCAAAGTGGAAAGGTGGGGCGGGATAAATTAGGAGTTTGGGATTAAGATATACACATTACTATATATAAAACAGATAACCAACAAGCACCTACTGTATAGCACAGGGAACTATAGTCAATATCATGTAGTAACCTATAAATAACGGTAAAGAATCTGAAAAAGTATATATATATATAATAGACATATAAACCACTTTGCTGTATACCAGAAACTAACAAAATACTGTAAATCAACTGTACTTCACTAAAAAAAAAAAAAAGATTTCATTAAGCAATTCCTCATATTCACTGAGTATATTTTCTATCTTCCAGATTATTGTAGGCCATTTTTTCTCCCAGCCTCCTCCAGAAAGTTACTCATTGCTTCCCCAGCCTCCTTGTATAGGTTCATTGTGCTCTTCCAGCTTCCGCTTGCCACTTAGTCTCAAAGCCAATGCCCCATGTTTCAAGTTTTTGTTGTGGCACCACTCCATTTCTAGGTACCAATCTGTACCAGTTACCTATTGCTATAAAACAAGCCATCTCAAAATTTAGTGACTCAAAATACCAACCATTTTATTTATTTTTCACTATTCTGAAGGTCAGCAGTAAGGCGTGGATTCAACTGCAGTTTTTCTGCTGCTCTTTTCTACTGTTTTTCAAATGGCTGCAGTCATTTGGTTGTTTGATGCTATCTTGATGGTCTATACTCACATTTCTGACAATTGATGCTGGATGTCAGCAGGCCCACATGTCTAAAGCAGACTAGCCTGGGCTACCTCACATAACTGAGCAAGAATTCCAAGAAGGTGAAAGTGGACATTCTAATGGCCTTTTAAGATCTGTATTCAGAATTCCCATTTCAATTCTATTGGTCAAAATAAGTCACAAAGAATTTCTGGCCAAAGAAGAAAGAGTTAAGTGATAAGATGGCAGTATGATTTGTTTTAATTTTTACTGAATGAAATTTTCTAAACTCTTCTCTCTAACACAAAAATATATCATCTATTTAATCACAACTTTTGGATAGAAAATCAGATTTATTTTCTAGAAGTCATTATTCAAAGGTAAGGATATGAATTAATTGTTAAATAAAAACAATGATCTGAATATGAAAGCCAAAATTAAGTTTAAAAACCCTACTTGTGGACTTCCCTGATGATGCAGTTGTTAAGAATCCACCTGCCAATGCACCTTCTATATGTGGAGGCTATTTCACTTCCTCTTGAATCTGGACTCTGCAATAGAATGTGGAAGAAGAGACAAAGTGTAACTTGTAATATTAAGCATTAAGTAACCACATCTATACATCTGTAACCACAGCCCTTTTCAGAGAGCTTCCATGTTGGGGACCACATGCCATCATGCTGACCCCCAAGCTCCACAAAGATAGAAACTGCTTTGTTCAGAACCTTGTCCTATGTATTCTGTATCTGGCTGTTGGTTCATATACTTTAGTATCCTTTTATAATAAATCTGTAATCTACTGAGAAAAGAAAGAAAAAGAAAGGAAGGAAGGAAGGAAGGGAGGGAGGAAGGAAGAAAGAAAGAGAAAGGAAGAAAGGAAATCTGTAAATGCAAACTGCACCTCTTAGAATGCTCCCTCCTGTGGGGTGGGGGGAACATATCAAAGACATACAACTATACTAAGGCAACCATGCTGTGAGGAAGCTCAAACTGGCCCCATGAAGGGAGAGAGGGAAGCCACATGGAGGAGCATGAAGATGCCAGACATGTGAGTGAAGCATTTATGTACTTCCAGCCCTGTCCCATCACCAGTTGATTGGAGCCGAGTTACTAGAGTAGAAGAACAACCTAGCTGAGCTCTGAATTCATGACCTACAATATTCTGAGCAAATAAAATGGTTGTTTAAGCTTCTACTTTTGGTATGCAACAATAGGAAACTAAATCAGTGAGAGTGTACCTATTACCAGTCACCCTTTTCCTCCTAAGCACAAATAATTTTAATGGTTAGTATTCTATGGAGAGGTTTTTTTAAATTAACATATACAGAATATTTATAAAGATTAAAATAACAAATAAATATATTAATTACCCAGTTTAAGAAACAAAACATTATGAAAGGGAATAACAACCCCCCCGTACATACTTGTACAACTGTATTTTCCTCCCTCTCCTTATGAAGTAACTACTATTTTGCAATGTTGTTTGTTCTGTTTTGTTTTGCTTTTACTGATGTGTAGTCTTATTATTTTTTAAGTGAAGTATAGTTGATTTACAATGTTTCAGGTGTGTAACAAAGTGATTCAGTCATATATGTATATATATATACACACACATATATATATTCTTTTTCAGGTTATTACAAATATTGAATATATTTCCCTGTGCTATACAGTAGGCCCTCGTTGGTTATCTATTTTATATACAGTAGTGTGTATCTGTTAGTCCCACATTCACAATTCATCCCTTCCCCCCCTTCCCCCTTTGGTAACCATAGTTTGTTTTCTATGTCTGTGAGTCTATTTCTGTTTTATAAATAAGTTCCTTTGTATCACTTTTTTAGATTCCACATATAAGTGATATCATATGATATTTATATTTCTCTGTCTGACTTACCTCACTTAGTTTGATAATCTCTAGGTCCATCCATGTTGCTGCAAATGGCATTAGTTCATTCTTTTTTATGGCTGAGTAATATTCCATTTCATATACACATATATATATATATATATATATATATACACACACACAAATACACACACACACACACACACACACACGCCACATCTTCTTTATCCATTCATCTGTCAGTGATTGTTTAGGCTGCTTCCATGTCTTGGCTATTGTAAATAGTGCTGCTATGAACATTGGGGTGCACTTATCTTTTCGAACTAGAGTTTTCTTTTCCAGATATATGCCCAGGAGTGAGATTGCTGCATTATATGGTAGTTCTAATTTTAGTGTTTTAGTGAACCTCCATACTGTTCTCCATAGTGGCTGCAGCAAATTATATTCCCACCAACAGTGTAGGAGGGTTCCCTTTTCTCCACACCCTCTCCAGCTTTATTATTTGTAGACTTTTTGATGATGGCCATTCTGACCAGTGTGAGGTGATTGTAATCAGATTGTAATTTTGATTTACATTTCTCTAATAATTAGTGATGTGCAGCACGTTTTCATGTGCCTATTGGCCATCTGTATATTTTTGGAGAAATGTCTGTTTAAGTCTTCCACACATTTCTTGATTGGGTTGTTTGTTTTTTATATTGAGCTGTATAAGCTGTTTGTGTATTTTGGAAATTAAGCCCTTGTCAGTTGCCTTGTTTGCAGTATGTTCTCGCATTCCACAGGTTGTCTTTTCATCTTGTTTATGGTTTCCTTTGCTGTGCAAAAGCTTTTAATTTTAATTAGGTCCCATTTGTTTATTTTTTCTTTTGTTTCCATTACTCTAGGAGATGTATCCAAAAAAATATTGCTCTGATTTATGTCAGAGTATCCCACCTATGTTTTCCTCTAGGAGTTTTGTGGTATCCAGTCTTACATTTAGATCTTTAATCCATTTTGAGTTTTTTGTGTGTATGGTGTTAGAGAATTTCTAATTCTGTTTTTCAACATGTAGCAGTCCAGTTTTCCCAGCACCACTTATTGAAGAGACTGTCATTTCTTCATTGTATAGTCTTGCCTCCTTTGTTGTAGATTGACTGTAAGTGTGTGGGTTTATTTATGGGCTTTCTAGCCTGTTCCATTGATCTATATGTCTGTTTTTGTGCCAGGACCATTCTGTTTTGATTACTGTAGCTTTGTAGTATAGCCTGAAGTCAGGGTATACTACAGCTCTGTTCTTCTTTCTCAAGATTGTTTTGGCTATTAGAGGCCTTTTGTGTTTCCATACAAATTAAAATTTTTTATTCTAGTTCTGTGAAAAATGCCATTGGTAATTTGATAGGGATTGCATCGAATCTGTAGATTGCCTTGGGTAGTATGGTCATTTTAGTAATATTGTTTCTTCCAATTCAAGAACACAGTATATCTTTCCATCTGTTTGTGTGGTTGTTGTTTATTATTCTTAATGTCCTATTCAGGCATGACTTATTTTCTTGCATTTCACTTTATTGTGTTTTGCAGATAATGCACTTTTTACAAATTGAAGGTCTGTGGCAACCCTGCATTAGGCAAGTCTATTGGTGCCACTTTTCCTACAGTATTTGCTCACTTCATGTCTCTGTGTCATATTTTGGTAATTCTCACAATATTTCAAACTTTTTCATTAGCGTTATATTTGTTATGGTGATCTGTGTTCAGTGATCTTTGATGTTACTAGTATAACTCCCTGAAGGCTCAGATAATGCTTAAAATTTGTTAGCAATAAAGTGTTTTTAATTAAGGTATTTACATTTTTTAGATATAATTCTATTTCCCACTTAATAGACTGTAGTATAGTGTAAACATAACTTTTATATGCACAAGGAAACCCAAAAATTCGTGTGACTCGCTTTATTGTGATCAGCTGGAACTGAACCTGCAATATCTCTGAGGTATGCCTGTATTTTTGCTAAATGTCTATTTTTTCTTAAGCACTATAGATTATTATGCAAATGTAATCTTCATACAAATGGCATTTTACTACATCATCCATCAGCAAGCTGTCATTTTTTATGCACTATTAATTTTTAGTGATTCATCTATATTGATACAAGGTGTTCTGAGTTGTTTCCAGTTGTTTGTACTACAAACAGTGTTGCTATAAATATTCTTGTCTCTTTTGCACCTAGGAGTGAAAATGCTGGGTTTTAGGGTATGCACAGTATCAAATTGTTTATCAAGTCACCAGTACATTTTTTACACAATTGTCCTTACTTTCTTGAGATTTGCTGAGCTCAAAATATAACAGTGGAGATATGCTTCCCTTTATAGTTTTGCTTTGGTAAGGTCAATATGCAGGTTGTTTCACCTTAGCATTTGGTATGAAATAATAATACTAATTCAATAATATTAATATATTAATAAAATATATTAAATAATATACATGAATTAGAAATAGTTTAATATATAAATAATACCTAATGTTAAATTATATATTTATTAAATATATTATATACTATATTTTATTTATTTGTATAGCTACGAAAATAATGGTTCAGAGTGTGGGAGTGAAGTCAGAAATGGTTAAAATTCATCTCTTATGAACAAAATCTGGGAGCCACAGGTCATTCCTCCTCCTCCTTTTTCTCCTCTTTATTTATTTTATTATTATTTTTTTAATGCATTTCTTTTATTTATTTATTTAGTTTTTATTTTACTTTTTGGCTGTGTTGGGTCTTCGTTTCTGTGTGAGGGCTTTCTCTAGTTGTGGCAAGCGGGGGCCACTCTTCATCACGGTGTGCGGGCCTCTCACTGTTGCGGCCTCTCTTGTTGCGGAGCAGAGGCTCCAGACATGCAGGCTCAGCAGCCATGGCTCACGGGCCTAGTTGCTCCGCGGCATGTGGGATCTTCCCAGATGAGGGCTTGAACCTGTGTCCCCTGCATTAACAGGCAGATTCTCAACCATTGCGCCACCAGGGAAGCCCTCCTCTTTATTTTTAAAATTCATAACCAAAAGCAAAAATAAAAATTTCAAACAGACTTATTTACTCCTCATGCCAGCATATTCACCTCCTGGTTATTCTTTTTTTAAATCAAAAGATTAATTTATCTCCCCTGCCTGCCTCTTTGTCCTTTGATGCAATTCCGATATTTTATATAACACTGACTTCTACAGTTCCTCTGTAACTTAGTCTCTTTCTGCAGGACATAACTCTAAAGAACACAATTAAACAGAACAGAAGAGGGTTTTAAAGTAGAGATAAAAAGTTATTTCTGCACAATAATGGTGGAATAGATTTATACATGTTTATACAAACTTATACAACTTATACAAATTTATACAACTACTATTGGTAGTTCCCAATCCACCACCAGAAATCAACAGCAAAATATCTACACAGTAGCAGTCTGAATTGTTTCCTGGAGTGCTGTATTTGTAAATATGTAATGGAAAAGAACTCTAAACTGGGTTTCACATTTGCCTTGATAACACACTCTTCACGCAGAAAGCAGCACCTAAGCCACAGATTCTACCAATTTAGATTCCTTGCAGTAGGAAAAATACATACGTGGAGGAAGCATTTCTTGTCTCCAGATATTTTACCCTTGTCTCATATTGTTTCAGGGAGAATACTCTCTCAAACTCCATACAAACTCTATCTAACAGCAATATTTTGTATAACTTAATTCCAGACATCATTTCAATAGTCCCTCTTTCGTGTTATCTAAAGTTTAAATCAAATTGTTGAACAGAGTTGCAGAGCAAAACTAAGGTTTTCAAAGATTTATATTCACAGGAGAGCAGCGTATTTAATTCTTGATGATCATTAGTTTGAAACTAATGATAGCTCCACTCCAAACTTGAGGAATCAGAGGAAGGAGACATAGTTTGAATTTTTAAGTATCTAGCATGTGAATCTCCTTTACCTCATTATATATAATTTTTTTTTGAATCTTATAGTACCTTTCCTCAATTTTCTTCAATTTGTAATTGCAACTGAAATGAAATCATAATTACTAACACTTATTAAAATATTATTAAACACTTACCATATGCCAGATACTGTGTTAATTGTTTTACACACATTTTATTTAATTCTCTCAATCAATTTATGAATCAATAATGCCCCATTTTACATATGAGAAAACTGAGGCATATAGACTTTCACTTATTATTTGTGTTTATAAGAAAATCTATAATTGTGTTTATTAAATTTCAGACATTTGAAACACAGTAAAACTGAGAATATATAAACTTAACAGTTAAGAACATTATTTAGAAATTATTCAGTTAAAATTAACAAAAATATAAAGAAACATAGTAAATTAATTATATGGAAACTCTTTAAATAAACCTGTTCAACCCCAAATCAATATGAAATTGAGATTAAACTGTCCTCTAACTAAAATATTTTAACTAAAATATCTTTATTTAATGAAAATATCTTCATTCATACTTTAATTCCCTATATGAATTGCAGGAAACTATTTATAATGAAAAATAGTCCTTTACATACTTTATAGACATCAAAATGGCATCTTTGATTCCAGCCATTGGTGAAATCATTGGTTTTTGTGTCATGATCATGACAAATCACTTCATGTTCTCTTTGGTTTGTCATGGAATTCCTGATATTTTACTCTATACATCTATGTTCCATTAATTGAACAATCAAGTTTATGATATGAATAGATAAAATATTTGCTAATAAATTCTGTTAAGTTTATCAGATTTCTTTTTCTTAAAAATGGATGAGGTGAGGAAGAATGCAAGTGTGTAGATTTTTTTCTTTTATGCTTGCTAATATTTAGTAAACACTGGAAGGAAATAGGAGAAAATTTCCTGCAATACCTAAGCAAATAATACCACAATTAGTTTATTTAAAAAAAAACAAAGATGATTGTATATAATTGTGTATAGTTACTGAAGTAACAGTTTAAAATAAGTAATGAGGGAAGTATAAATTTAGAAATGTCATTTTATATCAAGCTATTTATTTTGTCTTTTGATAAATTGTTGGAATTTATACCTGGTATTGGGGAGAAAGAAATTTTTTGTGCCCTTCTATGTTCTTCTGGTTGGTCTAAAAATTAAATTAACATGAGACAGATTAACAGGAGAAAGTCAAACAAAAGTTTAATAACATGTATACGTGGGAGAGACCCAGGAAGACTGAGTAACTTGCCAAAATGGCTGAGACCTTCACCTTAAATAGCATCTTCAGCTAAAGATAAAAGAGGATATTGGGGGTAGTGGTTTGGGACTTCACAGATGAGGAAGGCAATTCACATGGAGATGGAAAAGCAAAGGTTTTGTAAACCAACGTTTGCTGGGCCAGGCAGAGACAATGGGACGCTGAGTGGACTCTGATCTCTAGGCCCTGTAGGTTTCCTGCACCACACCTACCAGGTATTTTTTGTAGATATCTCTGGTGACAGGGGAACAGGTCCTGTATCTAAATTCTTTCAGGCAGTTAAGGGAGAGGTAACAAGAAAACCTTCCTGATTCTTCTGTTTCTTAAAAATAATCAGCATAAATTAATCCACATGTCAAAGGGACATATTTTGGGGTGACAAATTTTGCTCCTCTGCACTGGAATATAAAATCAATTAATTTGTACCTCTAGGAATAATCAATCATAGTTATAGTTCTATATTAAAATGCTTCCTTCTTTATAAAATAACTCACTTATCATTTTTTATCTACTTCCTCTGTATGTAGAACTTGAGGTATATTTTTTAATATTACATTTCAATGAGATGAAAGTAACAATGACAACAGGAAAAATACCTGAATTTTATATTGTCACACATGTTAAATTTTAAGGAAATAAGCATTCTTGCAACGTAAGAATTTGGAAATTTCACAAAATGAAATGCCTTTTAAATGTTACTGCATCACTGTCATTCTAAGGAGGATTTGTTACATGCTTACTTGTTTGATAGATTTAGCTTCCACATGGAATTCACTCATTCATTTGTTCATCAAATATTTATTAAGTGCCTGTCAGGCACTAGGACTTGTGCTAGATACTAAGGATGCAGGATATGGCTCAAGTATCTTACAACAGTCAGAAAAGAAAACAAACTGATAGTTTAATTCAAAAAGCAAAACAGAAGTGTTTATGTCTGTTTCCAGAAGTAAGAAATTCTCTTATGGGGAAGGAAGATAAGACCAAGTAATGATAAAATGTATGTGTATGTTCTCTCTACCATTAAAATAGTAAGGACCTCAAGTAAAGATGCCATGCCTTATTTTTGTCTCATTCAAAGTGGGATTTTCTGTTATAACCAACAACCCCCAGATCTCAGCAGCTTCCCAAATGGAGTTGTATCTCTTCTTTTGTCACAGATAAATTGGCTATTTGGTGGAAAGCTTTTCAAAAGAGGGATTCAGAATGAGATTTTCCATTCATTCACTGGATGCACCACTTCTAGAGCCTTGGAGCTCTCCTGTGAGCCTTCTGCAGCAAGCCTAGAGGTAAAACATAATAGACATAGCGGGTAGCAAATTGTCTTAGTAGTCAGGACTGGAAGTGCCATATATCAAATCTGCTCACATTCTATAGGCCCGAACTCCACCAGGTGACTGAAACTTAACTCCAGGGGTTTGTGAAAAACAGAGAACTTGGATTATTTTTGAACAGCTTGCCAAATTCTACCACATATTTTTTTCTCCAAACCAGTCCAATGCCTGACAGATACTTGCTATTAATAAATGTTTGTTGAACTCTTAGTTTAATACAAACTCTTAGTTTGTATTAAAAAGAATTTGAGCAAAGTAAATACACTTCTATAGCCCCCAAATATCTGTTTTTGATTTGCATTTTATAGACTTAATCTTTATTCAAAATTTATTGTGCATACTAAGCAACTAGCTACACTACACCTTTAATCCTTATAACAATAACCCTTTATTTTTTCCATTTTTCTCACAAGGAAAACAAAATTAAATTACCTGCCCCAAATCATATAAGTAAGGCAGGCAGTCTGATTTCACTGAGCTTTGTTATTTGGTGGTGATTTTGATCATTTTCAGTTTTTTAAGATTATTGTTAGGTGCAGTGTTGGTCCCAATAAACTTAGGCAAAAGAACTTTGTGACTTAAGTAAGAAATATATATTTGGTCTTCATCCCTGTTTCTGACACAGAGCTCCTAAAACCCTTGGAATTTCCTAAATGGTGACAGTAATTGAGGTATCTTTTTTTATGTTAATGAGGTGACTTTTGGACCCACCTAAGGTTGGTGGCTGTTTGCCAGGGGAACCAACCAAGTGATTAGAAGGTTGGAACTTTCAGTCCCACTCCCCAACCTCGGGAGAGGGGGAAGAGGTAGTGTGGGGAGGAGAGGGGAGAGCTGGAGGTTGAATCAATTGCCAATGGCCAATGGTTTAATTAATCATGCCTAAGTAATGAAGCCTCCACCAAAACCCAAAAGGACTGGGTTTGGAGAGTTTCCTGGTTGGTGAACCTGTAGAGATTGGGGGGGGAGTGATAGGCTGGAGAGGGCATGGAAGCTCCATGCCCTGTCTGCATACCTTGCCCTATGCATCTCTTCCATCTAGATGTTCCTAAATTATATCCTTTTATAATAAATCAGTGACCTATTAAGTAAAATGTTTCTCTGAATTCTGTGAACTGCTCTAGCAAATTAATTGAACCCCTTGAGGGCGTCTTTGGAACCTCTCTGATTTATAGCCAGTTGGTTAGAAGCACAGGTAACAACCTGGCCTTGTGACTGGTGTTGGAAGTCAGCCAGGGTGGTGATGGGGAAGGGCAGGGTGGAGCTGTGGTGTCTTGTGGGACAGAATCCTTAACCTGTGGAATCGGACATCATTTCTGGGTAGATAGTGTCAGAACTGAGTTGAATTGTAGGATACCCAGCTGATGTCCCAAGAGTTGCTTGTTGTTGCAGGTTACCCTCCCTGACATTGGAATTGGTACCAGAACCTAGTTAAGCTTTTATTGTCTTAGGTGGAGATGATGTTAGGACACAAAAAGAGAAGGTTTAGAGCAGGTTGAATAATGGCAATGTACTCTACATGTGGGTACAGAAGCAAACTCAGTAGCATTGACTTTAAATGTACTTAGTAATAATCTACATTTTCTGAAACAGGCCAAATGGTGTTTCATAAACCTGGCTAGCCTAGCTGTTAATAGAGGGTGTTCTGTCAGTCGTGGAGGTGTGGGTCAAAAATACTTGTTAAAAGTAGTGCACCAGGGCTTCCCTGGTGGCGCAGTGGTTGAGAGTCCGCCTGCCGATGCAGGGGACGCGGGTTCGTGCCCCGGTCCGGGAGGATCCCACATGCCGCGGAGTGGCTGGGCCCGTGAGCCATGGCCACTGAGCCTGCGCGTCCGGAGCCTGTGCTCCGCAACGGGAGAGGCCACAACAGTGAGAGGCCCGAGTCCCGCAAAAAAAAAAAAAAAAAAAAAAAAAAAAAGGAGTGCACCAAAATGTTTTAAAATGGAAGATAAGTGTTCTGAATGTTCATCATTAAATAATTTTATGTCTATACCTAAAAGAGGAGATTTTTAATATAGCCTCTCTCCACTGCTGGGACACACTGAATACCATTAATCAGATTCTGGGGCTTAGTATGACATAACATTGAGCTACAAGACTGATTTAGTAACCGCAGTTTATGGGATTGTTATGTCTTCTTGGAGAATAGTCCCCTTTATCACTATGTGATGTCCCTCTTTATTCCGTCATTTTTCTTGCTCTGAAGTTGGCTTTATCTGAAATTAACACACCTAATCAACTTTCTTTTGATTAGTGTCAGCATGATACATATTTCTCCATCCCTTTACTTTGCTTTCTCTTTTTTTTTTAATCAATCTGTGTCTTTACCTTTACAGTAACTTTCTTGTGAATGATGTGCAGTTGGGTCTTGTGTTTTTATCCATTCAGATAGTCTGTATCTTTTAATTGGTGTATTTAGACCATTCATATTTAAATTAATTATTGATAGAGTTGGATTAATATCAATGATATTTTAACTGTTTTTGTATCTGTTCCTTTCTTTCTTCTTCTTCTGGTACTCCCATTCCAGGTATGTTATACCTTCTGTAATTATCCCACAGTTCTTGATTATCTGTTCCATTTTTTCTCTTTGCTTTTCAGTTTTGGAAGTTTTTATTGGCTTCCTCTAAAGCTCATTTTTTCTTTCTTTAGCTGTGTTCAGTTTACTGATCAGTCCATCAAAGGCATTCATTTTTATTTAAGTGGCTTTGATTTCTAGCATTTCCTTTTGATTTTTTCTTAGAGTGTCTGTTGCAGGAAGGGGGACTCCTTCCAGGGCCTGAGAATGAGCTCTTGTCTAACACTCGGAAATGAATTGTCCGAGGAGATACACGTGCTGACAAAGCAAGAGACTTTATTGGGACGGGGGGCCTGG
Source organism: Mesoplodon mirus (assembly GCF_964341445.2). Taxonomy (NCBI): domain Eukaryota; kingdom Metazoa; phylum Chordata; class Mammalia; order Artiodactyla; family Ziphiidae; genus Mesoplodon; species Mesoplodon mirus. Next base: position 25,491,434 of record NC_138981.1, on the reverse strand, counting down.
GAGGAGAGCATCAGGGTAAGGGAACCCAGGAGAACTTCTCTGCCACATGGCTCACAGTCTCGGGTTTTATAGTAATGGGGTTAGTTTCCAGGTTGTGTCTGGCCAATCACCCTGACTCAGGGTCCTTCCTGGTGGCACTTGCATGGCTCAGCCGAGATGGATTCCAGCGAGAAGGATTCTGGGAGGTTGGTAGGACATATGGACTGGCATCTCCTCTCTCCTTTTGACTTTTCCCGAATTCTTCCAGTTGGTGATAGCTTGTTAGTTCTGCATACCTTACGAGGACCTCCTGTTGTAAGAGAACTGACACAAGTGGTTATTATCGTGCCTGGCCAGGGCGGGTGGTTTCGGTCAGCGGTTCCCTAATATTTCCACCTCTCTGCTTACATTGCCCGTTCTTGCATGTTGTCCACTTTTTCCATTGGAGCCCCTAGTATATTAGACTTAGTTATTTTAGATTTCCAGTCTGATGATTCCAGCATCTCTGCTATATCTGAGTCTGGTTCGGATCCTTGGTTTGTTTCTTCACACTGTGTTTTTCACCTTTTGCCATGCTTTTCTCTTGTTGTTGAAAGATGTAATGTGGTGGGCAAAAAGAGCTAAGGTAAATAGATCTTTTGTGTGAGGTTTTATGTTCATCTGGCTGTGTGTTAGTCTGTATTTACTGTTTGCTATAATGTTGGTGTCAGAGGCAAAAATTTTCTGTGGTGTCCTTGTTTTGGTCTCCCCTGTTGTATTTAAGTTTTCCTAGAGAGTTCTTAAATAGAGTCTAAGCCTTGGAATTCTTTTCAGCTCCAATACCCTGTTATTTATTCAGGAGCCCTGTTGATGTGGTGGTAAGTAAGGGGGCAGAGGGGAAGTGTTCTATAGTCCTGTGTTAGGTCTCAGTGTTTTAGGGGGCCTGTGGCCCTGGACTATGACATTCACAAGTACTTCTCAGCTTTTTCAAACATTACAGGATGGCTAGAATGGACTGGATTTGGGTTTTTCCCTTCCCCCACATGGAAGGCTAGAGGGACCTGGAGTTGGATATGTCTCTTCCCCTACGTGAGTTAGGCTCTGTTAACACTCACATTGGTTAGGCTCTGGTAAAATCATTTCCCTTGAGGACAGTCTTCTGTTAATGAGAGCAAACCCTATAGCTTTTTTTCAAAGTGGTTACTTTTCCCTTCCTACTTTTTTCCAACTCATGGATGCATGAGACTTTTATCTAACCTTCACTCAGATAACATGGTGGTAAACTTCAATACCTGCTGGTAAAAGTGTAGAAGCCCCCACTAAGGACAGGCCCGCAGGAGTTTTTCACTCTCAAATTAGTACACACTCAGTCTACAATTATTCAATTACCCTTTAAGTGTTCCTACAAATCTCCAGCTGTGGCTTCTGCTCCTGGGAAGCTCAGATTCTCTGTTTCATCTCTCTTTTTGGACCAGTGGATTGCCCTGTGACCTTAATTCTCTAATGGATCTCAGATAAGTTGTTGATTTTCAGTTTGTTCAGCTTTTTGTGAGGATGGGAGTTAATGACTTTCAAGCTATTTACATGTCTGGTAAGCAGAAGTCACTATAATTTGTGGGAAGCTTACTGTTAAAGTCTATTTCCTTTAAAAGTTTCCTGCTGAATAGCAAGGAGTTCTAAATATTTTGGAAAGAAAGTTGTCTTGGAAAAAAAAATATATATATAATTTGTTAATAATTAGCAAATTTTGTAAAGAGTAAACCCAACAATAATTAGATATATGATAGTTGTTTGGGTCAAAATACTTCAAAATCCTCACTTCAACTCACATAACCTAGAATCCCTCCGTTTTTGTCTTTGAATTACCACTGTGAACTACAGGCTAGAGGTTCCCTGATTATTCATTTATTAGAGGTTAAATGCACTAGTTTTCTAAAGCAGTTTGACTACACTATTATTACGTAGTACCCTAATCAGAGCAATCTGATCATTTTTTACATAAGACATCAGTTGAAGTCTTTGCTCAAGTTATTTTTAGAAAATATCTGTCTTGTCAGTTGCAGAGAACTTCTATGACATTTAAAAATGCCTATACAATTATTTACAGGTACTCAGCTGCAATGTAGTAGATTTTAAAAACAAGTTATATTACTTGTACAGCACACTGTGAATAGATGTATCATAGGTTGGGTTCCCTGGGAAGCCAACTCTGAAACACAGTTTAGTTTGCAGGGTTTTTATGCTGGAGTGTCACTGGGTTCAAAAGCAGTGGAAGGGAGGAGAAAAAAGCAGAAGTGGGAGGAGGGAGAAGTCAGTTTTGAGGCAGGCCCATCAGGAGTCTCAGTCCATCCCATGGGGGAAGGTCTGGAATTAGACTGGTCCTTCAGAATTGTCCCTCATGGGATCAAAAGGCTAGGCGTTTCTACTCCCCTCTTAAGCAGTCATTGGATCTGGGCTGCCTGAGAGGCGTGACCTTGAGTAAGGCAGCTGAAATGATACCTAAAGGAGCTGAGAGTAAATGGGGCAACGAGTCTCTCCTTGAGGAGAAACTGTGTGTTGCATCTCTCTGCTTATCATGACCCGATAGTTGGATAAAAAGCACATTTCAATACCTTCTTCATTTAAATATGATTTGAGGTTAAACAACAGTCAAGGAATTGAGAGACCTTGATTTTATCACCTCAACAGATATTCATCTATATGTGAGATTAGCTAACATAAAAAACAGATATTCCTTTTTACAGGGAATTTTTACAAAGGGATGCATTACAAACAAGAAATAGTTCAGAAATTTAAAACACTGTATGAACCCAGTAAAAGTTGCTCTTATAGAGTGGTGCCCTTTTTATTTTACTAAAATTGAAGTTAAGACTTTTTATTTGATGGCATCTTGCTAAAATGTATTACATGTGCTATTGCCTTTATAGTCCAAGTGAGATGAATACTATTTCAATTTTTTAAAAATGATCTTTGGTCAACATTTTGATTTTGTATTATATTATATTATATTATATTATATTTATTATATTATACTATATTATATTATATTACATTATATTATATATAAAATTGTTGTATACCCAAGAACTCCCCAAGAGGGTGGGTCCAATTCGGTTGGGAAAGTGACTATAGAGACAGTATGTGTTAAAAGGTTAATTTGGAAGAATTCCACACTGAGCTAAAGAGAAACAACAGTGTAGTTGAGAAAGACCAGGACTTTCACTGAGGTGAAGGTTAAGTCAAGGTTTGCCAGTTGTTTTAAGGCCAGGATGTTGAAGAGTATGGAAAGAAAAGGAGGGAGAACAGGGTTGAGAACATTAGAAAGGCAGATGGAGAACATCCTTAAGAATAATCATCTAGGCTGAAAATTTGTGATAATGTGCTGAGTTTGTACAATACCCAGCAGAATATTCCATATGAATATTATAAAATTAAAATTCCTTACATCCACTCGCTTTTTGTTCATTACTTCATTCAACACACACTTATTGCTTTCCCACTGTGAACTGTTATGAACATTTTGAATCTTAATTTTTTCATTCTGCAACTAAATGTATACAGAAGTCAGAGAAAAAATCCAATATATTTATAATTTCTCATTTATTTCCCATACCCTTAAACTTATTTGGCAAGAATCAACCGTACTTTTCTCCTCCCTTAGTTGCTTTCACATATATGAAAATAGTCATGGAATTATGCTTTATGACATTTCTGGTAAGATGTATGTCTTTACCATTGGCTTGTATAACAAGCAATTAAGAATAAACATTACTTAGAATTCCACAATAGCCTTTCTTAATTTTCTTTTGTCAAGAGCATAAATTTATAAAGCTTTCAACACCAAACCTTAAAGGTTTTAGTGAGGGAGCAAAGAAACAATTTATTTCTACTTTGTACTTTATTAATTCTTAGTTTTTTGTAGTGCCATTGAAGCAATTTAAGTTCATCTGTGGAAATTTAAGTTTTTCACACTGGAACTATGACAAACAGATGTAATTTAAAAATATTTTTTAGCAGTAGAGATAAAGAAAACAGGACAGAAGTCTATATAATCTTTTCATGCTCTGGGTTGAAGGTGAAGATTAATTATAAGGATAAGATGTTAGACCACAGAGAATGTGACTTTTATTAGGGGAATTTTCATGAAGTTCTAAACCAGCACTTCTGAAGTATTACTATCTACTGATTTTTCTAACTGGACTGGATATACAAATAACTACTTTTAGGATTTAGGGAAAGGAAGTAATATATTTTTTCTACACATTTTGAACTCCCTTCCCCCAAACAAAAAATGATTGAAGTATTTTGATTAATTATAAATATCAAAATTTGGGAAAAAATATCCCTTTGAAATTAGCATGCAATAATTTAAAACACATCCTTAAGGAGTTAGACTTTGCATTTCAAAAGTATAGTATGTTTTTTTTTTTTTTTTTTTGCGGTACGTGGGCCTCTCACTGTTGTGGCCTCTCCCGTTGTGGAGCACAGGCTCCGGACGCGGAGGCTCAGCGGCCGTGGCTCACGGGCCCCAACCGCTCCGTGGCATGTGGGATCTTCCCGGACTGGGGCACGAACCCACGTCCCCTGCATCGGCAGGCAGACTCTCAACCACTGCGCCACCAGGGAAGCCCTATAGTATGTAATTTGTATTTCCTATTCTTGGTTGTGTAAGGTAGCACAATAATATCTTAAAATAAGCTTAATAGATTTTATTGATTTAGTTTGGATAGACATTTAAAATTTTCACTAGAAAGACAATATGAGCTTTTTTATTGAAAGGTTTATAAGAAATAATATGCAGAATATTACTTGGTATATAAATATGCTAGATGTGTTTAGTTTCATTCCCACAATATTGTGGCAAAATGTATACTATTGTCCCCCTGATAGCATTGATTTCAATTGTGTTATTAAGAAATATAACCTTTTCAGTAAATTAAGCATATTACAATTTCCGTCAAAATCAAACCAGTTTTTTTTTAAAAAAAGAAAGGTAACTTCAGTAAAGATGTAGAATTCAGTTAAATAAACAGTAACAGTGATTTCATTTAGATATAATCTCACTAAGGAGTGCTAGAAAATTCTACATTTGTTTAGGGTTTGGATATCCTAATCTGTGGAGCGTGAAGGTAACATACACCTTTCCTGTGCATGTGTGCTTTATAACCATTTTGGAAGCAAGGAGCTTAAAAGACTGTTTTTGGTTTGTAAACCTGCATGCTTCTAAACCTTATTCATATTTTGAATTTTAGTTGTTCCCAATATGCTGGCATGGTGGCTTTATTTTAGCTATTGATCTTATAGACAACACAGGAGAAATTTAATGCACTTTATGGAAGCATAGATATCGTTTTTAAATTATTAAAGTTCAGAATCATTATGCCCATTCCCCTAAATAAACTGCATGCGTCTTGTTCTTCTGCTTCTCTTTGAGCTTGATTACATCTCTGCTCAATTACAGAAATGAGCTTTTAATTGGACTTCCTTAATTGCAAGCTTGGTGGTTGCAGAGCACAACTGCTCACTTATTCCTTAAGAATCAGTTAGGTCTGATCTATGTGAATGCAATATGAAAGAATGACGAATATTGGTGAGGTCTTCATAAATATAATGTGATTCCTAATGCAGGCTTCTAAGTTACAAGTGATACATTATGATTAGCCATATCCAACCCTGTCATTTTATTTGTGTCTCCTTGGTGTCTGGTAGTCCTTACAAGACATCTGTAAATGTAAATGTTTTAAAGTGTCTGTAATAAAAAAATAGTGACAGTATGGTTTATTAAAAACTTAAACATGTTCATTTATAAAAATTCAAATACTCAAAAATTCTACTCATTTTACAATAATAGAATCATACCCTATGTGCTCTTTTTAAATTAGAAAGTAATTTACTTTTGTGAAAACAAAATAAACTGAAGGGAAACATGGAATAGCAGCACTTCACATAAATGTTTATTTGAAAAATCTAAATGATATGACTAAGTGTAAAAATAGACTCTCAAAAACAAAGAATTTGGAGCCATTTTGGTGTCAATACATGTTTATGTTTCAAATCTACATGATACATTTTGACACCTTTCTGGGAAATTTGAGAAAATTGGCACTCAGCCACTTATTCCAACTTTACCTTCTCCATCCTCAGCTTTTATTCACTTACAATAATTTTACTATTGTCAAGTTTTATCACATTTATGTACTGTTTTCGAACTCTAAACTTACAATAAGATCAATTCAGTAAATTTAAATTGATTCATTACTTATCATCATTTACGTCATTCCTGATTTCCTTATTTTAAATCACACAACTAATTAGTTGTATTTCATGATCAGGTAGTATTTGTGAGTTTAATTTATAAGAGGGAAGCTGTATTTTCTGGGTATTATATGCCTTAGAGTACTTTCTTTTCTTTCTTTTTTTGCTGCAAAAAGCTTTATTGTTTCCATTTGGTCCAAGGCTTGGGAGAGAGCTCCAGGGTGGTTAAAAAGCTGCCTGTGGCTGCAGAGCGGGGGCTTCAGGCAGAAGCCCTGACTCCACAGGGGCTCCTCAAAGGCCGCTGGGCTCCTGACGCTCCTACTCGTGCTGGAGGGCGAGCCTTTCCACGAGGGACTCGCCCAGCCCCGCCTGGAGACCAGCCGGCCTGCGGAGGTTGGTCACAGGTGGGCGCGCATCTTCTGGATGAGTTTCACCTGCTCATCTAAGAGGCGGCTCTCCCGGAAGTCACGGGGGCGGGGGCCTGCGCGGGCAGAGCCCAGGGCGTGCAGGTCCACAAGGGTCTGGTTCAGGTTCTCCTCCGCGAGCACGACGGCTTCCACAGCGTCCTGGGTTTCACCTCACTCATCCTGAGACGCTTCTACACGTCCTGGAAGAGGGCGCGGCTGCCGCGCTGCTTTTGCATTTTTAAGAGGCGCTGGGCGCCCTCACGCTTCCCCTCGGGCGCTTCGCGGAAAAAGTGGCCCAGGCCCTCCAGAGCCGCGGCGCGGCGGTGGAAATAGGAGCCCAGAGAGAGGTAGGTGCGGGAGGCCCGCAGATGCATGTTGACCAGGCGGTTGACGGCGGCCTCCACCTCGGCGGAATCATTCTGACGAATCTGGGAGCTCGTGGGGGATCGGTCATACGGAGTTGAGCTCAAAATACGGTGCTGGCGGTCCCTGTGGCCGAGGCCAGCTGAGCGGCTGGTTCCGAAGGTTGCGAGTGGAACACAGGTTGGAGGTGGTCAGAGGAGGGAGCGAGGGGCGCCCCTGGGTCTGTTCCGTCCACACACCGTTGTAGCAGGAGACGGAGCCGCGGGACTGCCCAGCGCACTGCTTGCCTTCGAGTATTTTCTATTGTCTTTTCACTTGAAGAAAAACTTACGTGGGTATAAAATTCTTGAAACATGGTTTGTCCCTCACTATGGCATAACTTTGCTGCATACTCTTCAGTTGAATGTTGATTTGTAGAAGGCTGAAGTCAATGTACAGTTGACCCTTGAACAACATGAGTTTGAACTGCACGGGACCACTCACGTGCAGATGGTTTTCAAGAAACACGGCACTACCCCATCCGCAGTTGGTTGAACCCAAGGATGCAGAACCAGTATATGGAAGGCTGATCATAAAGTTATAGGTGGATTTTTTTTTTTTTTTTTTTGCGGTACACGGGCCTCTCACTGTTGTGGCCTCTCCCATTGCGGAGCACAGGCTCCAGACGCGTAGGCTCAGTGGCCATGGCTCACGGGACCGGCCGCTCTGCGGCATGTGGGATCCTCCCGGACCGGGGCACGAACCCGTGTCCCCTGCATTGGCAGGCGGACTCTCAACCACTGCGCCACCAGGGAAGCCCTATAGGTGGATTTTTGACTGGGGGGGAGGTGCTCAATGATGGGAGGTTGCCCCTAACCCGCCCCCGTTTTTCAAGAGTCAACTGTACCTTCCATCACCTTCTACACGGCTTGCTCTGCCTCTGCCCATTTATATAGTTTTAATACATTTAATGGTCAGTGGTTTACCACAATATGCCTTGGCATTAAGGATTTCATTTCAGTTTGTCTAGAGACAATGTGCCCTTTTGGTGTACATATTAAAATCTTTATATCATTGAAAACTTCTGTTTTACATTTAAATACTTTTTACGTTTAATTTTTATTCCATATTTATCATTTCGATAATCCTTCATTATTCTTCAGGTCTGATCTTTTCAGTTTTGTTTTGGTAATAATCTCATGCCTGCTAGCCATGTTCGGCATTATGTTTTCATTCAAGTGCCTCTTCCATTTGTGTTGATTCTCATTTGTCTTTAATCTCTGAATTGTTTTTTATTCTTCCTTGGCTTCCTGGAGCCCTAGCAACTCATAACTTGTTTCCTTCTCTGTACTGAAGTCTTTATTATGTTCTTCTTCTCTGTAGCGTGTTTTATTTATTTTAAATTTAATTTTTTATTTTATGTGGGGGCATAGTTGATTTACAATGTTATGTTTTTATTAGGTTCTTCAAAGCATTTGAACAGAACATTAAATGGTTCTGTGTTTTTTTTAGGAAAAAGAAAAATAACCTTGTCACTTGTTTCTTCTTTTATCTTTTTTGTAATAAATGAGTTTATTAGAGTCCCTGCTAACCTCTTTTATTTTTTAACATCCTTATTGGAGTATAGTTGCTTTATAATGTTGTGTTAGTTTCTGCTGTATAACAAAGTGAATCAGCTATATGTATACATATATCCCCATATCCCCTCCGTCTTGCATCTCCCTCCCACCCTCCCTGTCCCACCCCTCTAGGTGCTCACAAAGCACTGAACTGATCTCCCTGTGCTATGCAGCTGCTTCCCACTAGCTATCTATTTTACATTTGGTAGTGTATATATGTTAGTTCTACACTCTCACCTCATCCAAGCTTATCTTTCCCCCTTCCCATGTCCTCAAGTACATTCTCTACATCTGCATCTTTATTCCTGTCCTGTACCTAGGTTCATCAGAACCATTGTTTTTCTTTTTTACATTCCATATACGTGTGTTAGCATGTGCTATTTGTTTTTCTCTTTCTGACTTACTTGACTATGTATGACAGACTCTAGGTCCATCCACCTCACTACAGATAACTCAGTTTTGTTTCTTTTTATGGCTGAGTAATATTCCATTGTATATATGTGCCACAACTTCTTTCATTTGTCGATGGACCCTTAGGTTGGTTCCATGTCCTGGCTATGGTAAATAGTGCTACAATGAACACTGTAGTACATGACTCTTTGAATTATGGTTTTCTCAGGGTATATGCCCAGTAGTGGGATTGCTGGGTCGTATGGTAGTTCTATTTGTAGTTTTTTTAAGGAATCTCCATAGTGATTGTATCAATTTACATTCCCACCAATAGTACAAGAGGGTTTCCTTTTCTCCACACCCTCTCCAGCATTTATTGTTTGTAAATTTTTTTTTTTTTTTTTTTTTTTTTTGCGGTATGCGGGCCTCTCACTGTTGTGGCCTCTCCCATTGTGGAGCACAGGCTCCAGATGCGCAGGCTCAGAGGACATGGCTCACGGGCCCAGCTGCTCCGCGGCATGTGGGATCTTCCCAGACCAGGGCACGAACCCGTATCCCCTGCATCGGCAGGCGGACTCTCAACCACTGTGCCACCAGGGAAGCCCTATTGTTTGTGGATTTTTTGATGATGGCCATTCTGACCGGTGAGAGGTGATACCTCATTGTGGTTTTGATTTGCATTTCTCTAATGATTAGTGATGTTGAGCATCCTTTCATGTGTTTGTTGGAAATCTATATATCTGCTTTGGGGAAATGTCTATTTAGGTCTTCTGCCCATTTTAGATTGGGTTGTTTGTTTTTTTAATATTGAACTGCATGAGCTGCTTGTATATTTTGGAAATTAATCCTTTGTCAGTTGCTTCGTTTGCAAATATTTTCTCCCATTTTGAGGGTTGTCTTTTCGTCTTGTTTATGGTTTCCTTTGCTGTGCAAAAACTTTGAAGTTTCATTAAGTCCCACTTGTTTATTTTTGTTTTTATTTCCATTTCTCTAGGAGGTGGGTAAAAAGGATCTTGCTGTGATTTATGTCATAGAGTGTTCTTCCTATGTTTTACTCTAAGAGTTTTATCGTGTCTGGCCTTACATTTAGGTCTTCAATGTGTTTTGAGTTTATTTTTGTGTATGGTGTTAGGAAGTGTTCTAATTTTATTCTTTTATATATAGCTGTCCAGTGTTCCCAGCACCACTTATTGAAGAGGCTGTCTTTTCTCCCTTGCATATTCTTGCCTCCTTTATCAAAGATAAGGTGACCATATGTGCATGGGTTTATCTCTGGCCTTTCTATCCTGTTCCATTGATCTATATTTCTGTTTTTTGCCAGTACCATACTGTCTTGATTACTGTATCTTTGTAGTAGAGTCTGAAGTCAGGGAGCCTGATTCCTCCAGCTCCATTTTTCTTTCTCAAGATTGCTTTGGCTATTCGGGGTCTTTTGTTTTTCCATACAAATTGTGAAATTTTTTGTTCTAGTTCTGTGAAAAATGCCAGTGGTAGTTTGATAGGGATTGCATTGAATCTGTAGATTGCTTTGGGTAGTATAGTCATTTTCACAATGTTGATTCTTCCTATCCAAGTACACAGTATATCTCTCCATCTGTTTGTATCATCTTTAATTTCTTTCATCAGTGTCTTATTTGTTTTCTGCATACAGGTGTTTTGTCTCCTTAGGTAGGTTTAATCCTAGGTATTTTATTCTTTTTGTTGCAGTGGTAAATGGGAGTGCTTCTTAATTTCACTTTCAGTTATTTCATCATTAGTGTATAAGAATGCCAGAGATTTCTGTGCATTAATTTTGTATCCTTCTACTTTACCAAATTCATTGATTAGCTCTAGTAGTTTTCTGGTAGCATCTTTAGGATTTTCTATGTATAGTATCATGTCATCTGCAAACAGTGACAGTTTTACTTCTTCTTTTCCGATTTGGATTCTTTTATTTTTCTTCTCTGATTGCCGTGGCTAGGACTTCCAAAACTATATTGAATAAAAGTGGGTGGTGGCAGCAGCAGCATTAGCGTTTCATGCCTGTCTCTGTGGTCCAAGCTGATAGCCGTGGCTCACGCCCATCTCTGGAGCTCAGTTAGGTGGTGCTCTGCCCTCTGTGGGGACACAGGGAAGGAATCCTCTCTCCTTGCACACCCCAAAACAGTGGTTTCTTGCCTCTTTGGCAGGTCCAGACATTTTCCCGGACTCCCTCCCAGCTAGCTGTGGTGCAGTAGCCACCTCAGGCTGTGTTCACACAGGCAGCCCCAGGCCTCTCTGGGATCTGACCTCTGAAGCCTGAGCCTCAGCTCCCAGCCCCCACCTACCCCAGCACATAAGCCGACAAGCCTCTCAGGCTGGTGAGTGCCGGTCGGCACTGATCCTCTGTGCGGCAATCTCTCTGCTTTGCCCTCCGCACCCCTGTTGCTGTGCTCTCCTCCTTGGCTCCGAAGCTTCCCCCTCTGCCACCCGCAGTCTCCGCCCGCGAAGGGGCTCCTAGTGTGTGGAAACCTTTCCTCCTTCATGGCTCCCTCCTACTGGTGCAGGTCCCATCCCTGTTCTTGTCTCTATTTTTTCTTTTTTCTTTTGCCCTAACCAGGTACGTGGGGAGTTTCTGGCCTTTTGGGAGGTCTGAGGTCTTCTGCCATTGTTCCGTAGGTGTTCTGTAGGAGTTGTTCCACATGTAGAAGTATTTTTGATGTATTTGTGGGGAGGAAGGTGATCTCCTCGTCTTACTCCTCCACCGTCTTGTAGGTCCCTACCACTTATTTCTTTAAGATGATGAAAATACTTTTTAGAATGCTTTTTTTCATAGTGTAGTTTTCCTTTGTTTTGAGTGTGTGTTATTTGTACAACTGGTGCTGGTTTCATCATCGTTATTTCAAATTTGAATATGAATGGCTACTAACTAGTAATTTTGTGTGTACATTGTTCTGGAAGTGGTCATTTCTTGTGGAGTTCAGCCTTTGGAGAATAGTATGGGCCTTACACAGTGTTGCAGGGAATGTTGCTAACAGGTCATTTGTGTATGGAGAGGAATATTTATCACTCTTTTCTGATACTCAGTAAAGTTATATTTCCATGAATCAATTAAAAATATTTAAGTATCTGGCACAGATAATATTAAAATAAATACACCAAATATTGCTACACATTTAAATGTTGATTACAGATTTAGTCAAATGCTCTTAAATGTATCTATACAGTAAGTCCAGTATGTCAAAGATTCTCAGTTCTTTCTAATACATTCATCATATATTCATCATATATAAATTTTTACTATGATAATAAAACTTATTACTATTTATACACTGAAACCAATATTAAAATATCAACATTGAAGACTTGTTCTATTTCTTTATTAATACTATACATGTGTAATTCTACTTGAGATTACAGAAATACTAGTAGATACCCAAGAGAAACAGTGCAATGTCAGATCAACCACAGTTGCTAATTCTGGCCAAGACATGGGCTACAATTTTATCTTTGAAAGGGATTCACACCTAAGCCAGAATTTACTGGCTGGGTCCCTTGTAGAGTTAATATTCATTGCTAATTCAATTGGAATTTCCAAATCCACACCTGATCTCATATTGTGTGTCTCCCTCTACTTACATGCCCAACAAGTTTTGATCTGAGAGTATTCTTCCTCAGTTTAGAAGTTACTTCATAATTAATACCTTACAGGAATTTATTATTAGATCTTAGGTTTATCTAAATGTGTCTGCTCCAAGAAAAGCATACATTGTGTCTATGTGATCAGTTCCTGTCTCTGTATTTTCAGCTAATCTATCATCTTGGAACTTATCGCTGTACCCTCATTTGTCAGGTCGTTGTGTCAGAACACCAGTGCTGCTTATTTGTCCTGATTTTAATACAGTGCCTAACTTCAGAGAATTATGTATCTTTCCTACCGTTCCTAATGGCCAGTTTTCCTTACTTAATGGAGATACAATCTATGTAGTAACCCATAACTAAAATGAAAAGAAAATTTAAAAATTAAGAAATTCTGAATAGGTTGCCATTGTATTTAAGCATATTCTTCTGTTAGTCATCTTCTTTTATATTTATAATTAACTTGTGTACATTTTAAATTAACTTTTACATTGGCAAGTATCATTATGGACCCAAGGCTTTTCACAGATAAAACAAGTTCCAAATAATTGTAATTATTACTGTCTTTTTGATTTTTCAGTGTTTCACAACTTGGCCAGTGGGAGCTTTTATAGGGCACAGCTTTGATCTTTTAGCCCTACTGTAGATCTGCTTTAAACGCATCTTTCTTTTCTGGCAACGAAGTCTTCCAATTCATTATTTATTTTTTCCTGCCTCAAGACATTAAATCAGTTACTCCAATGCACAATAATTTTGAATTAATAAAGACTTTTAGAACTGTGGCAATTGGAACTATATTCAGGTGCTGGTAACAAGGTCCAGAAATGACATTTTTAAAAACAAGTTAGGGGTTTATTTTTCTTACTCTCAGGAAGAGTTTCAGAAGTCAGCGGTCCAATATTAATTATAATATTAAATGGTTTTGCCTTCTCGTCACCATCAGGTCTCTGCTTTGACATATGTGTTGGAAAGAATCCCTGAGCAACAATATGCCTAGAAAAGTACATTTTAAAATACATAGAATAATTATAGCAACAATCATTCAATATTTTTCTAAGTCCATATTTCTTCTTATTCTAAAATATTGTTTAACAATGTCAATGAATGTATCCTAGTAGAGTGGCTTTTTACCCCCACCATTATTGAGATATAATTGAAATACAATATTATGTAAGTTTAAGGTGTACAACATGATGATTTGATACACATATATTGTGAAATGATTGCCACAATAAGGTTAGTCAACACATTCATCACCTCACAGAATTACAATTTTTTTCTATATGATGAGAACATATAAGATCTACTCTCTTAGCAACTTTCAAGTAGGTAATACACTATAGTCACCATGCTGTACAGTTAATCCTCAGAACTTATTTATCTTATAACTGGAAGTTTGTACACTTTGACCAACATCTTTCAATTTCCTCCACCCCCCAGCACCTGGCAACCACCATTCTACTTTCTGTTTCTATGCGTTTGACAGGTTTTTTTAGATGTGAAATGTGAAAACATTTGAGTGTTGGTCTTTCTCCGTCTGCCTTATTTCACTTGGCATAACACTGTTCAGGTCCATCCATGTTATCACCAATGGCAAGAATTCATTCTTTTTTAAGCTGAATAATATTCCATTGTGTGTGTGTGTGTGTGTGTGTCTGTGTGTATACATCCATTCTTCCATCCATGATAACTTAGGTTGTTTCAATGTCTTGGAATAGTGCTTCACTGAACATGGAGGTGCAGATATCTTTGAGATACTGATTTTATTTCCTTCACATATGTACCCAGAGGTAGGATTGCTAGATGGTATGGTAGTTCTATTTTTAATTTTTTGAGGAACCTCCGTACTATTTTCCATAGTGGCTGCACCAATTTACACCCCCACCAACAGTGCAGGAAGTTTCCTTTTTCTCCACATTCTTGCCAATACTTGTTGTTTCTTGTCTTTTTGATAATAGCCATTCTAACAGGTGTGGGTGATATCTCGTTGTGGTTTTGATTTGCATTTCCCTGATTAGTTATATTGAGAATCTTTTCATGTGCCTGTTGGCCATTGGTATGTCTTCTTTGGAAAAATGTCTATTCAGGTCCTCTGCCCGTTTTTTAATTGGATTGTTTGTTTTCCTGCTATTGAGTTGTAAGAGTTTGCTAACGAGTTGTATATTTGGATATTAACTCTTAATCAGTTATACGATTTGCAAATATTTTCTCCCGTTCAGTAGGTTGCCTTTCACTTTGTTGATGATTTCCTTTGCTGTGCAGAAGCTTTTTGGTTTGATGTAGTCCCACTTGTTTACTTTTGCTTTTGTTGCCTGTGCTTTGGGTGTCCTATCCAAAAAAAATCATTGCCAAGACCCATGTCAAGGAAATTTTCCCCCAGCTTTTCAAACTCCTTGGTTATTATTGCTCTGTTAAAGATTTTTTAAGATCTTGTTAGGTTTTATGTTTCTATGAACCTTTCCATTTCTTCTAGGTTACCCAGTTTATTGGCATATAATTGTTCATAGTAGCCTCTTACAATCCTTTGTATTTCTTTGGTGTCAATTGGATAAATGTCTCCTCTTCATTTAGAATTTGGGGTTTTTTGCTTTTTTTTTTTTTTTGAGTCCTCTCATTTTTTCTTGGTTAGCCTAGCTAAAGTTCAATCAGTTTTGTTTATCTTAAAAACAAACAAACAAACAAAAACCCCAAACTCTTAGTTTCTTTGATTGTTTTTTCTGTTTTCTTTCTAGTCTCTATTTCATTTATTTCTGCTCTCATATTTATTATTTTCTTCCTTCTACTAACTTTGGGCTTAGGTCTCCTTTTTCTAATTCCTTGAGGGGTAAACTTGGGTTGTTTGAGATTTTCTTTTTATTATTGTAGGAATTTAATGCTGTAGACCTCCCTCTTGGAACTGCTTTTGCTGTATCCCATAAGTTTTGGTATGTTGTATTTTAATTTTTGTTTATCCCAAGACACTCTCTGATTTCCTTTTTGATTTCTAATCTAATTTAATCTAATTTAATCTAATCTAATTTCTAATCTAAATTGGTTTCTAATTTCCCTAATCCCTGGAACCTATGAATATGTGACAATAAATGGCAAAAGGGATTTTGCAGATGTAATTTAGTTAAAAATCTTGAGATGAGGAGGTTATAACCATATTGTCTGGATGGGCCAATATAATCACAAGACTCCTAAATGAAAGCCAGAGAGTCACTGTCAGAGAGAGATTTGAAGATGTTAAGTTGCTACATTTGAGGATGGAGGAAGGGACCATGAGCCAAGGAATTCAGGTAGCCTGTAGTAGCTAGAAAAGCAAGGGAATGATTCTCCCCTAGAGTTCCCAGAAGGAAAGCAGCCTGGTTGATACCCAGATATAAGACCCATTTTAGACTTCTGACCTCCAGAACTGTAAGATAATACATTAGTGGGTTTTTTTTTTTAACATTTTTATTGGAGTATAATTGCTTTACAATGATGTGTTAGTTTCTGCTTTATAACAAAGTGAATCAGTTATACATATACATATGTTCCCATATCTCTTCCCTCTTGCGTCTCCCTCCCTCCCACCCTCCCTTTCCCACCCCTCTAGGTGGTCACAAAACACCGAATTGATCTCCCTGTGCTATGCGGCTGCTTTCCACTAGCTATCTATTTTACGTTTGGTACTGTATATATGTCCATGCCACTCACTCACTTTGTCACAGCTTACCCTTCCCCCTCCCCATATCCTCAAGTCCATTCTCTAGTAGGTCTGTGTCTTTATTCCTGTCTTACCCCTAGGTACTTCATGACCTTTTTTTTTTTTTTCCTTAGATTCCATATATATGTGTTACATTTGTTTTGTTTTAAGCTCCTAACTTTGTGGTACTTTATTACAACAGCAGTAGGAAGCTAATATAGTATATAAACAGAAATTCTGATTAAGTTCACTGTATATTTTTAGTGGATTTAGAGGACTCAACAATCTTTTACATTATTTATTTTTTAAATAAAGTCTTAACTTTATCTAACTTGGTTTTACATAATACTAATACAGATAAAATTATATATGACATACAACAAATCAATCACTTCAGCTGTTTTACTGTACTAAGGTAAACTGTCCCAAAACAACTATACTAGGGGAAAACAATACCTTTAGCAGTTTTCTAAGCAAATAACTTAATCGGCCAAACATTTATAATCAATTAATAATAATAGCACAACTACCTTAATGGAAGTAAATTGCTATGTATTAACTAGTGCTATATTTTTTTTCACATTTTCCAACTAAGACACCTTAAAATATTTTTAGTTTAAAGTAAATATAGTGTATTATTAATTTTAAATGAATATATAACATTCCCAAGTAATTTATTAAAACAGTGTGTTAACATTCTAAGTCACTTTACCACCCTATACTAGGTTACATATAAAAGAAAATCAGAGTTGTGTAACAGAGAAGAAAGTAGCTGTGCGCATATTTTGAATTTGCTAAAATTCTAGTTTTCAAACATTTTTGAGACTGCTTTTGTCTCCCATATCTATGTCCAAAAAGCCACATTATGTGTTTCTCCTCTCCTTTGCATTTTCTCTGCAGTTGCCTCCGGTAATTTAGATTTATGCTTAGAACCGGAATTCAGCTAGTATTCACCTATACAACCACACAGGTATCCATAATGACTGGTTGTTGCCTGTGCCACACTGGCTGTTAAATATTTTGTATATCACCATTCTTAAACTTGTATATATAAACCCACAAAAAACTGATTATCTGTCCTTGGTGTATTCAATCTTGCCTTGTGGAAATAATGAGAGTCCAAAATGTTGGAATTAGTACTATATTGATGAAGGTAAAATACTGTGAATTATTATCATATTTACGTAGTACCTAGACCCAAGCCAAGGCAAAGTATGTCCCAGTTTGCTTCTCAAATCCAGGGTATGGGAATCATATTAATTGCAGTGGTGAAATGAAGCCTAGAACAATTCTACTATTCCCTAAAATTGTCAAAAAGCAGCTAGGACCTGAAGACTGTATCATCCTCAGCTTCTCTACCAAGGGATGTGCCATTAGCAATAATTGTTATTCTTATCAGATTAAGCTAGTTCATGGGGAAAAATTGTACAGAAACAGAACTATGTAATGTTTTGGGAGGAAAACTTGGGGAGGGATGAGATCACAGTATTGTATAACCTGACCATAAGAGGCAATGACATTTTTATATATGTAGAGCAAGTCTACAACATCCATCAGTTTGCCTAAAACTTATTTACAAAACTATGCTCATGTTTAGAGTTGTCAGAAGGTCTGTAAGTAGCACATCACTTAGATGTAAAAATGAAACTATAGTGATTTCACTATAGTGATAATGTTCTTTATTTGTACTCTGATGCAGGGAAATGGGCATGAGTCATTTAACCCAAGATGTCTTTTCAACATAGCAAACTGAAATTAGTTTCTTGGAGTTGAGTCAAATGTAACAGGTCAAAACATCCCCACTAAAGTAGAGAATAAACTTCTGCCTTTTGCTTCTTTGACCAAAGTCAGCAAAGGAAACACAAGGCTGATGGGACATTCTGAGTTATGGCATCAACATAATCTTACCTGAGGCTGTTGGTTCGCCTACACCTAAAGTCTTTGAAGTTGTTGCTATTATTGGGGTCTATCCTGGGTACAGGTCTTCCATCAGTTGTTAGGAGCCCTCCCTTTAGTCCTGTAAACCTTAATAGAAGTAGAGGCCATTCTACTAATTCCAGATGTGATTTGTCACATTTAACTGCTTCTCATGGAGAAAATTCTGAAGTTAACACTGGGTTGCTACAGTCTTTTGAAAATTTTGAATGTCTGAGTTAAAATGATTATTATTGGTGGACTTCCCTGGTGGCGCAATGGTTAAGAATCCGCCTGCCAATTCAGGGGACGCAGGTTTGAACCCTAGTCTGGGAAGATCCCACATGCTGCGGAACAACAAAGCCCGTACGTCACAACTACCGAGCCTGCACTCTAGAGCCCATGTGCCACAACTACTGAAGCCCACACGCCTAGAGCCTGTGCTCCGCAACAAGAGAAGCAACTGCAATGAGAAGCCCGCGCACCGCAACGAAGAGTAGCCCCCGCTCGCCGCAACTAGAGAAAGCCCACACACAGCAATGAAGACTCAATTCAGCCAAAAATAAGTAAATAAATAGATAAATGTATGAAACAAAATGATTATTATTGGTACATCATTGTGTATTGATGTCTGGCAGAGATCATCAACTAAAGTTGGAGCAATAGGAGGGTAGCCTGAAAGGTGGACTACCACTACAGTGGCCCAAAAGTGATAAATTGATTATGAAAAGCAATAATTAAAACCTGGTGGAGCAAAATGCATCTTTATAAATAAATTTTTTTCCTTTATAACAACCAAGGAAAATCACATAAAATATGCAAAAGTTTTCGACGAACTGATTATGAAAAGCAATAATTACAATCCAGTGGAAAACTGTTTATTTAAAAAGGAGTCTCATGTCTCTGATGATACTGAAAGAAGGAATTTGACACAAAGCATACCAAAGATACTTTTTAATTAAATTTCCAATTATTTTACCAAGAAAGTGCTTTACAGGAATCTTATTTTTAAATGTTGGCCTAAATACAGGTTACCGATACAAAATTTTGTTTCCCTACAATTTATAGGACTATCTAAAGTGTTGGTTAGAAGTTCAGAGTTTATGTAGCATTTGACTTGTTTGTGAATAGTATCTGATTCATTTGAAAGGAGAGATCCTACTGGGCCTGTTTGAGATGCTTAGTAAGGAGTGCACATGACATATTCTCCTCTTTCATCTGTAGACAAACATACACATCACTGACGTACACACAGAGACATGTACACAGTCACACCGTAGAGCTTGGTGTTTGTTCTTGTAAATGCCTAAGATGCAACATATAACACATTTTGTCATCCAAAGGAGTGATGTTTCTTTTTCTTTTTTGCAAAGAGATGTTAGAGATAAGTATCAGTTAATGATAAATTACTGGATTTTATTGTTCCCCTCTACTATATTTTGTTTAATCTTAATTCCCTTTTATATTATGGAATACATCATGGATCACTTAAAAAAATAGACCCAAAGGGGCACTGACATTAAATTATCACTGGTAAAATGTTGACACATCAACATTTTCTATGAGTGTAATAGAAGTGCTCACAGACTGTTTCATTCAACCCCACCACTGAAGTTCAGATTCTTTTAGTTGCTTTGCTACTGTTGATTCCCCAAGAGACCACCAGAAAACTTGTTAATTAAGGAAACAAACTTAATTGGCTTTACTTCGGTGAAGGAGGACACTACTTTGACAGTCTTAATATTATATCAGGATAGGGTGTCAGGAGAGAATATTTATAGAGTCATGGGGTCTGGAATCAAGTGGTTTAAGGTCAGTCTTCCAAGACAGGAAACTGATGGAGACCAGCAAAGTATGGCTGTAATAAGTTACAGTTGATGAACTTCCCTAGGTAGGCATCTTTTTGTCTTTTTTTTTTTTTTGCGGTACGCAGGCCTCTCACAGTTGTGGCCTCTCCCGTTGCAGAGCACAGGCTCCGGACGAGCAGGCTCAGTGGCCATGGCTCACGGGCCCAGCCGCTCCATGGCATGTGGTATCCTCCTGGACCGGGGCACGAACCCGTGTCCCCTGCATCGGCAGGCGGACTCTCCACCACTGCGCCACCAGGGAAGCCTCTAGGTAGGCATCTTGACACGAGTCTTGATGAGTCAACTCTTGTTTGTTAAGTGAGCTATTTGCTAATGTGAACAATCCGTTATCCTTAAAGGAGATCTGTTTTCCCTCATGAATAAACTGTCTGCCTGGCCAAATTGGCTTGTAACAATTTCTTGAAGCAAAAAGTGCAGTTATGTATTGGTGTAAAAGTTTTATCTTCTAGGACAAGAAGTTCCAGAGAACAGATATTGTAGTCATGTTGACAAAGGTGGCCTCAGTTCTCAGTCTTAACTGTTAAACTGTGTTGATGCAGGTGGTCCCAATTCTTACTAAAAGTTCATCGTAGCAAACATCTAGAGTCTCCCATTGTGCAATACCAGTGTCCCAGGACATTAAGCTAAGTAAAGCTTTCCAGCACTGCCAAGAATCTCCTTCTGGGCCCTTCAGTAGGTAAGATACTGATTGAAATCAGAGCAAATTTGTCTTTGGAAGGAGGTAAAGATCAACAAACTTGAGAATGTGACATGAGTTTTAATTCAAGGAGAGAATTGGTGGTTCACAGGTGAAGAATCAGCTTCTACACAGATATGATGTATTAAACTCTGCTTCATGAGATATTCCATCTTATTTCTACTCATCCATATCTTCCCAGAGAGTAAGCCCCAATGCGTTTTCTGCAGCTACCTCAGAATCAATGACTAAGCTTTTGCACCTACTTCTAATAACCAACACTACTTCCTCTTCTTTGAAGTCTTCCTCTATCCCACATATGCTCTCTATTCCTTCATCCCCATTTCCTCTTATTTTTGTTTCCCCTATTTCCATAATAAATTAGGATGGCATTTGATCTCAGAGACTGAATCATTAGCAGCTAAGAAATTATTTTCTCTCCTTTTTGTGGTAGTAAGGATTTACTTAATCTTCCAAACCCTCCTAAGGATGAGGGAAAATAATTATAAATAATTATATTTATTCATCTATTGTGCAAGAGAAAACTGAAACAGTTAAGTTTCTGTGATGATACAGACTGAATATTCACATCTGTAAATGCAAATTTCGTTGATATCCTGAGAACCAAGGCTTATAAAAGTTGAATAGCTGAGTGCTGTAAGAGGAATGTGTGTTGTGAACAGTGCCTTTACTTGATCATCATCAGTATTTTAAAATTACTTAATAAAACATAAAGATGCAGGCAAAAATGGTAGAATTGGTGGGTATGAAATGGTCATCGTGGAAGTGTGTCTGAGCAGGAAAGAACATGTTGTAACTTTCAGCAGGTACTTGTTATATTCTGTTGGGGAGGGGGAGATTTCTCCCTCTACTACTCTTGAGTTCTTGAGGCTGAACTAATAATAAAGTTAAGACAAGACAGATTAACAGGAGAAAAAGAAATTTAATTTGTGTGTACAGAGGTCTCATAGAAATAGGACTCCTATGAAGTGGTCAAAGCAGGCAGCTTTTATACTTTTTAGACAAAGAAGCAATAAATTTGAGAGGAATTGGCAGGACAAAGAAACTTAGGTTTGGGTGCTTAATCAGAAAGGAATTTAAGCAAAGTCTGGGCTTGGGTAGACCATTAGTAAGGAAGTAGCAAGTTTGTGTATACAAGCTTGTCAGCCCTGAATTCCCTGTCTCTGGGATAAGGGTGTCCTTCTACCTCCAGATACAGGGAGTGCACCTTTCACATGGGAGGTTTATTTCCTGCTTTCGGGGAAACAGAAAGGAGGGTCAGAGTGCCCCTCTTGCATTGGCCGTTTCTTAAGTAACTTTAACTCAAAATAATCAATATGCCATTGAGGCATATTTTGGGGTGGCCTGCCTTAGGCCCCAATAATTCTAATCAGTACAAATTCTGTGATATAATCAGTGGGTATTAATGAAGCAAAAATAATCAATATCTATGAAGCTTCCCAGGAAATTGAAAACTATCGGAAGAGTAAATCCCATTTTGTCATCAGTTTATCAGGAAATGACCTTTGGGAAGGTCATATGTACTTCAATCCACTCATTTTATACCCATTCATAGGTATGCTCTGAAAGACTCAATTGAGCTTCTCCTAAGGATAGTTTTTAAAAGAGAATTATGGGCAAAGTAACTACAATGCCAACATTGTAATCGGTTCTGATACACTATGACAGGATTCTATTAGGCTGATATATTACTTCTTCATGAACCTTAAATTAGTTTTATTTTAAAGATAGTAAACTTCAATAAAAATCATGATTCCCCATGTATCATAAATTTATGTGACAGTTGGGGAAATTTCCTGTTGAAAGAATGAGTATGAATTTATTGAACATTAGTATGAATAACATTGAAGTTAATCCATTTTATTGACATTTTACAGGGAAGTGAAACAACAGATATTGATAGTTCATCCTTAACAATCTATAATAGAGCATAGCTATTCACTTGAATTAAAAGAAATAATAGATCTAAAAATACTATTTGTGATCCTAAAAAAATTTGTGGTAGATGACCTTTATTTAACCATGGCAATTCTACCTTCTAAATGATTCCCACTCCTCATGAGATGATAAAAGTATATACATTTATTTCCCCACCTACCCCAAGCTCTGGTTCTTAACAAGTTCTAGAACTAATTCAAGCTATTTCCTACTGTATTAGTTTTCTGCTGTTGCAAAACAGATTACCATAGAGATAGTGGCTTAAAGCAACACAGTTTTATTATCTTGCAGTTTCTATGGGCCAAGAGTCTGGGCATGGCTTGGCAGGGTCCTCTACTCACACTACAATCAAGATATTGGCTGGCTAGAGTCTTATGGGACGCTTGACTAGAGAAGAATCTGCTTTCAAGGTTATTCAGGCTGTTGACAGAATTAATTTGCTTATGGCTGTGTGACTGAGGTCCCTGGCTGCCTACTGGAGGACAGCCACAGTTCCCTGCCACATGGCCCCTTTCACAGGCAGTTCACAAAATGACTCTTTGCTTCTTCAAAGCCACCAGGAGAATCTCTGTCTCTGTCTGTCTCTCATCTGCTATGACAGATTCATGCATAACAAAACACCATCATGGGAGTGGCACCCTATCACCTTTGTCATATTCTACTGGTTAGAATCAAGTCACAGATTCTGCCTGTACTCAAGAGGATTATATATGAGTGTGACTCATTGGGGGTTCACCTCAGAGTGTGTCTGCCACACATCTCATCCCCAAAATCAACTCTAAGGACACTACACAGATTAAAAGGTAGCATTGATTCGAGCAAAAAAACAACAAAAAATTGGGAAACACCTGGAGAGTCATAGGCTCCCTTGATGGAGTGTGCGTTGAGCAGGTGTGCTGCAGCTTGGGGCAGAGAGCAGCCTGAGACAGCAATACCAGAAAATAATGGAAGGAGTATGTTAACTTCTGTTTTTACCTCTCTCTTTTACTCTGGGACAACAGCCACCAGCCCCTTAGCAAAGAATTCTGCAGCAACAGAGTAGACTACCAGTGTAGAAAATAACAGTATGGAAGAAAAGTCCTGCGAGGATGAGTTCAAAATAACAGACATGGGCTAACTAGACAGTTGAGAGAGTCCATTTCTCTGTGCCTTCACACTCCAAGCCTAAAGGCCAGTGAATGATCACCTAGGGAGACCATCTCTAGCCAACACTGCTTTTTCTGAAGAGTTGAAAGTGAAATCCTGGCCAGAGGGGTTATTTTGTTGAGTGGCAGCAACTGGGAATGACATATCATATATTCTGCCTCTCTTTAAATTCACCCTGAGGAACTGCCCAAGACCTTGACTTTGACTTTATTCCAATACCAAGCAGAATGGCTGACACTACCAGGGAACATGCACTCTCAAACCAAGTATATTAGACACCCAAAGTACAGTCACCTCAAAAGAAAGGCAACAAACCAAACAACAGGTATCATACGGAATAGAACAGAAGCACCAAAAGTTTACGTATACTTAAATAGTTGAGATGATATAAGCAATAAAAATCATTAACAATGAAACTTCAATAAGAACCAGGTAGAAACATTTGATGTAAAATTTACAATATTTAAAATAAGAATATAATAGTTGGATAAATAGTAAGATAGATATATCTGAAGAATTACTTAATGAGTTGAAAGATGAGGTTGATGAAATCTAGATGGCAACCTGAAAGGGAAGATAAGTCAAATTATAAAACTAAAGCTGAGAGTGAAGTACGATAGCATTGTGAGTTGCAAAAAGAAAACTAAAAGGAAAAGAGAAAAGGTAATGTTTGAAGAAATAATGTTTAAAAGTTTACCAGAATTTAAGAAAAACACAGATCAGAACTTTAGATTTACAGTATTTCTTGAGAGCTAAGGGGAAAAAAAAAAATCCACGCCTAGACACATTATAATAATATTCACTAACACCAATAATAGATACACATTTTAAATGATCCTAGAGTAAAAAGAAAATAATCTACAGAAGAATTAGGATGAACCATTATATCAGAATTATCAACAGCAAAATTGAACACAAAAATGAAAGAATGTTATAAAATAAAGAAAAATATGTTTAGATCAAGAATGCAATATTGAGCCTCATAGTCATTCAAATGTGAGGACATAATAAAAAATAATTTTCAAAAATGATGTCAGGGGCTTCCCTGGTGGCGCAGTGGTTGGGGGTCCGCCTGCCGATGCAGGGGACGCAGGTTCGTGCCCCGGTCCGGGAAGATCCCACGTGCCGTGGAGCGGCTGGGCCCGTGAGCCATGGCCGCTGAGCCTGTGCGTCCGGAGCCTGTGCTCCGCAAGGGGAGAGGCCACAACAGTGAGAGGCCCGCGTAACAAAAAAAAAAAAAAAAAAAAAAAAAAATGATGTCAGAATGTTTGCCAAAAAAAGAAAGATATTATAGATACACTTGGAAAAATTATAGAAGAAACAAACCCAGTAATACACTTCAATATGTACGCGATGTAAGAATGTTATAATCTGTTACTAGACTTTGTAGTCTTAAAAGTAAATAAAAGCTAATTCCCCAAAGGGATAAAAATGATGTCTATAATATCAACCTAGAAATAAAAATCCAGACAAACAACATAATAGAAACTTTCCAGAGCAAGTATAAAAGGGATATATTTAAATACCTGCCTCTTAAATATCTGATTGTTAAGGGATAAAGATTTATAGGTTTAAAATTTCAAAATGAAAAGATTTTCATTTTGATTCAAGTCTGGGTATACAAAGTCACAAGAGTATTGCCCTCACCCTAAGAACCAGAAACTAAAGACACAAAGAAACTTATATGAACCAAGCTCCAGGGAGTGAAAAGCTCTTCTTAGCTGAAAAGAGACCCATGGCTGTTCTCATACCTGGTAGAAAGGAGGAAGAGGAATCCACCATAGTTGTGAGGTGCTGGTGAGGGGAAACTAGCTGAATTTTAATGTTGGGTGATAAGACAGATTTGAATGTGCAGGTTCCTCAGCTGCAGAGCAACTGAACACCCATCTGCCAACTCTTTCTCTGAGGTGTTCCCTGAGTGCTCAGTGGTAGTGCTCTATATACTAATGAGATTTAGAAAATATATTAAAATTCATCAATTTCTAGAAAAACTATTATATACACAGATTGATTGCTTGATCTCTACCATAAAGCTTTAGAAAGTGAAACTGATCAATATTTTTGTAATCCCACTGATCAATATCAGATAATATAATCAATATTTTTGAAATGCCTCTGTGGATACTTCCTATTCTCTGGAGAAAACTACTATCCAAAATTTTCCATGGGTAATTTGTTTTATTTCACAGTTTTATAAGGTATTACAATCTTTGCAAGTTTTTAACCTTTACATGTATGGAGTAACATAATTCTTTTTCTGTAACTTTTAAAAAAATTCAATAATATATTCATTCTTTTTGATTTGTTAGTGTTTCTCATTCATTTTCACATAGTATTCAATCCAGTGAATGTACCACAGCATGTTTATCCATTCTACTGGTGCTGATCATCTGGACTGTTGTACGTTGCCTGCTATTATAAACTATGCTACTATGAAAATGTTTGTTTTTTCCTTTGTGCAAATGTTCAAACATTTATCTAGGTTATAGATGCATAAAATTGGAATAGCAGATATTTAAACCATTTTAAAGGTATCTATACCAATTTATGAGAGTTTCTGATGAACAATATTTTTGGCAATGCAAGATACTGCCAAACGTTTATTAAGGTTTTACAGTCTTATAAAATTATATATTATAATAGTTTTTTTAAAATTTTCATTACCTGATCACTAACAGAATTGAACATATTTTCATATACTTACTGGTCATGTTTTCTCTTCTAGGAAATGTCTGCTAAAAACTTCTGTTACATTTTTCTTAGAGATACATTGTTTTGTTCTTATTCTTTGGCAGAAATTCATCATATGTTCTAGATTAAAATTATACTTCATTATGTATGTTAGAATTATCTTTTCCCATTTTTGGTCTTGTTTTTAAACTTTGCAGACTTGTTTTTTTAATTATCATGCTAAAAAACACATAACACTAAATTTACCATCTTAACCATTTTTAAGCATATACTTCTATAGTGTTAAGTATATTCATGATGTTATGCAGTAGATTCCTAGAACTTTTTCATCTTGCAAAACTGAAACTCTATACCCATTAAACATTAATTCCCCATCCCCTCAGCTCTATGGCAACCACCTCTCTACTTTCTCTTTTTATGATTTTGCTACTTTAGATACTCATGTGAGTGGAATCATGCAGTATTTGTCCTTTTGTGACTGGCTTATTTATCTTAGCATAATGTCCTCTGGGTTCATCCATATTTTAGAATGTGACAGAATTTCCTTTTTTAAGGCTGCGTAATATTCCATTATATGTATATATCAGATATACATTGATATGATATATACATAGGTTATCCATTCTTCCTTTAATGGGCATTTGTGTTGCTTCCATCTCTTGGCTATTGTGAATAATGACTCAGTGAACGTGGATGTGCAAATAATTGAGATCCTGCTTTCAATTCTTTTAAATATATATCAAGAAGTATGGTTTCTGGATCACATAGTAATTCTATTATTAATATTATGAGGACCCCCCATCATGTTTTCCACAATGGTTGCACCATTTTACACTCCCACCAATAGTGTATAAAGATCCCAATCTCTCTGCATCCTTGTCAACATTTATTATTTCCTGTTCTTTTGATAATGGCCATCCTAGTGTGTGTGAAGAGATACCTCATAGTGATTCTGATTTGCATTTATCTTGTGATTAGTGATGTTGAGCATCTTTTTGTATGTTTTTGGCCACTTGTGTCTATCTTCTTTGGAGAGTTCTTCCTTTTTTTTTTTTTTTAATGTGGCTGTGTCAGGTCTTAGTTGCGGCACGTGGGCTCTTTCATTGCAGCATGCAGGCTTCTCTCTAAGTGTGACTCATGGGCTCCAGAGCACACGGGCTCAGTAGTTGCAGTGCATGGGCATTCTAGTCATGTCACGTGAGCTCTAGAGCGTGGGCTCAGTAGTTGTGGTGTGTGAGCTTAGTTGCTCCACGGCATATGGGATCTTAGTTCCCCAACCAGGGATTGAAACTGCATCCCCTGCATTGGAAGGCTGATTCTTAACCACTGGACCACCAGGGAAGTCCCCTTTGGAGAGTTCTTTACCTATTTTTTAATCATGTTGTTTTGTTGTTGTCATTGTTGTTGAATTGTATGAGTTCCTTATATATTCTGGATATTAACCACTTATCAGATCATGATTAAAGTAAATATTTTCTCCTGATCTGCAAGTTGTCTTTTTATCCTGTTGATCATTTGCTTTGGTTCATAGAAGTTTTTATTGAAAAAGTGTGATTTACTCCCATTTGTCTATTTTTGCTTTTGTAGCCTCTGCTTTGGTGTCATATCTAAGAAATCATTACCAAATCCAATGTCCTGAAGTTTTTCCTTATATTTTCTTCTAGGAACTTTACAGTTTTAGATCTTACATTAAGGTGTTTAATCCATTTTGAGTTAATTTTTGTATGTGGTGTAAATTAAGGGTCCAATTTCATTTTTTTGCATGTGGAAATCCAGTTTTCCTAACACCATTTACTGAAGAGACTGTCTTTTCCTCATTGTGTGGTCTCAGCAACCTGGTAGAAGATATTTTGACCATATATCCAAGGATTTATTTCTGATTTCTCCATTCTTTTCCATTGGTCTGTATATCTGTCTGTATGCCTGTATGACATTGATTTGATTATTGTATTGATAGCTTTGTAATATGTTTTAAAATCAGGAAGTGTAAGGCCTTCAACTTTGGTTTTCTTTCTCAAGATTGTTTTAACTAATCAGAAAGCCTTGAGATTCCACATGAATTTTAGGAATTTTTTTTTACCATTCCTGTAAAAAATGTGATTGGCATTTTGATACAGATTGCACTGAATAAATAGATTGCCTTGGGTAGTATGGATAATACAGACTTTAACAATATTGTCTTGTAACTGATGAATATGGGATATCTACTCATTTATTTATATGTTCTTTGATTTCATTTAGCAAAGTTTTATAGTTATCAGTATACAAATCTTTTGGCTCCTTAAGTTTGTTTCTAAGAATTTTATTCTTTTTGATGCTATTGTAAGTGGAATTTTTTTCTTAGTTTTTTTTCAGCTTGTTCATTCTTAGTGTATGGACATGAGACTAATTTTTATATTGATTTTGTATCCTGAAATTGCTGAAAATGTTTATTAGTTAAATAGTTTTCTGATGCAGTCTTTTTAGGGCTTTCTAGATATAAGATCATGTCATTTGGAAACAGAGATCATTTTACTTCTTTTCCAAGTTGTGTGCTTTTTATTTCTTTTTCTTGT
This sequence comes from Mesoplodon mirus, assembly GCF_964341445.2. Classification (NCBI taxonomy): domain Eukaryota; kingdom Metazoa; phylum Chordata; class Mammalia; order Artiodactyla; family Ziphiidae; genus Mesoplodon; species Mesoplodon mirus. The sequence continues at coordinate 25,462,390 of NC_138981.1, read as the reverse complement.
CTAATTGCTCTGACTAGAACATACATGTGGTGAGGGTGGATATCCTTGTCTTTTTTCTGATCTAGAAGAAAAGTTTTCAGTCTTTCACCATTGAGTATGATATTAGCTGTGGGCTTTTCATATACCACTTTTATTATGTTGAGGTGATTTCTTTCTGTCCTGCTTTGTTGAGAGGTCTTATCATGAAAAGGTATTGAATTTTGTCAAGTTTTTTTCTGCATCAGTTGAGATGACCTTGTGGTTTTTGTCCTTGACTCTGTTAATGTGGTGTATTACATTGATTGAGTTACATATGTTGAACTATCCTTGCATCTCAAGGACAGATCCCACTTAACCACGGTGCATGATTCTTTTAATGTGTTATTGAATTTGGTTTGCTAGATTGTTTTTTTTGTTTTGAGGATTTTTGAGTCAATATTAATCAGGGATATTGGTCTGTAGTTTTCCTTTCTTACTGTGTCTTTGGTTTTCCTGTCAGGGTAATGATAGCCTCATAGAATGAGTTCAGGAGTACTCTCTCCTCTTCAATTCTTTGGAAGAGTTTGAGGAGAACTGGTGCTAATTCTTCCTTAAATGTTTGGTAGAATTCTCCAGTGAAGCCATGTGATCCTGGGCTTTTCTTTGTTGGGTGTTTTGATTACTGGTTCAATCTCCTTAGTAGTTATAGATTTGTTCAGACTTTTAATTTTTTCATGATTCAGTCTTGGTAGGTTGTACGTTTCTAGAAATTTGTCAGTTTCTTTTGGGTTATCCAATTTTTGACATATAATTATTCATACTATCTTACACTCCTCTGTATCTGTGTGGTGTCAGTTGTAATTTCTCCTCTTTCATTTCTAATTTTAGTTATTTGAGTTTTTCTCTTTTTTTTTCTTTGTTATTCTAAGGGTTAGTCAGAATAGGGTCAATTTTGTTGATCTTTAAAAAAAAACTCTTGGCTTCATTTAGTTTTTCTACTGTGTTTATAGTCTCTATTTTATCTCTGCTCTAATATTTATTGTTTCCTTCCTTCTGCTAACTTTGGATTTAGATTGTTCATCTTTTTCTACTTCCTCAAGGTATAGATTTGGATTGTTGACTTGAAATCTTTCTTCCTTTTTTTAAATTTTTGGTAAGCATTTATAACTATAAACTGCCCTCATAGTACTGCTTTTGTTGAATCCCATAAGCTTTGTTTTGTTTTGTTTTCATTTGTCTCAAGATATCTTGGGAAATGTTCCATGTGCACTTGTCAAGAATGCTCATTCTGCTGTTGTTAGGTGGAATATTCCATACATGTTTGTTAGGTCCAATTGGTCTATGGTGTTGTTCAAATCCTCTATTACCTTATTGATTTTTAGTATGGTTCTATATGTAACTAAAAGTGAGGTATGGAATTCTATTATTATTGTGTTGCTATCTATTTCTTTTGTACTTCACTGATTTTTTTGTAGTGTTAAGTTTTAATTCCCTTCTCATGTCCCTTTGTGTATATTCTAAACATATTTTCTTTTTGGTTACCATTGCAATTACATAAAACATATTAAAGTTATAACAATATATTTTAAAGAGATAGCATCTTAATTTAAACCACTATAAAAACTCCTTTAAATGTTCGTACCCCTCTCCCCCAGTTTATGTTATTGGTGACACAAATTACCTGTTTTATATCACATATCCATTAACACAGATTTATAGTTACTTTTTTTTGCATTAAAAAATTGTCTATACTGAATTTTAAAGTGATTTACATAGCTATATAACTATACTACAGGATTCTATAGTTGTCTGTATATTTACCTTTACTGGGGAGTTTTACATTTTCATGTGGTTTTGTGCTGCTGGTTAGCCTCTTTTCATTTCAATTTGAAGGTCTCCTTTCATCAGAAAAAAAGCAAATTAAAAACACAGTTCATTATCATTACACATACATTAAGATGACTAGAATTTTAAAATCTGATAATAGTAAGTTTCGGTAAACATATACAGCAGCTGGACCTTTCAGACTTTGCTGATGTGAATTTAAAATGGTACAACAACTTTAGAAAACAGTTTAACAGTTTCGTATAAAGTTGAATATAGATTTAACAGTGATTCAGCAATCCCACTCCTAAGTATTTACTTAAGAGAATGAAAACATGTCTACCCAGAGACTTGTACTTGAATGTTCGTGGCAGCTTTATTCTTAACAGTCAAAAAATGTATAAAAACATTCTGATACTTTCAATTTGGTATTTCTGTGCTATTGAACAATAAAATGTAATGAACTATTATGTACAACAAGATGAATGAAAGTTAAAAGCATCTTGTTTGATTCCATATATATGAACTTCTAGAAAAGACAAAATTATAGTTACAGAAAGTGTATTAGTAGGTACCAGAGACCACTGGTTTGAGGAGGGGATTGACTTCACATGATCACAATAGAATATGTTGGGCTGATGGAGATGGTCTATATCATGATTTTGGTGGTCATCTCATAACTAAATACATGTCAAAACTCACTGAATTGCACAGATAAAACTGATTAATTGTATTGCATATAAACTAAATCTCCATAGATTTAATTTTAAATTTAAATATAAAAATGACATTTTTAAAAATTAATTTTTATTGGAGTATAGTTGATTTACAATGTTGTGTTAGTGTCTTTTTTAGTTTTTATTTTTTTTATTGGGGTATAGTTGCTTTACAATGTTTTGTTAGTTTATACTGTACAGCAAATTGAATCAGCTATATGTATACATATATCCCCGCTTTTTGGATTTCCTTCCCATTTAGGTCACCACAGTGCATTGAGTAGAGTTACCTGTGCTATACAGCAGGTTCTCATTAGTTATCTATTTTATACATATTAGTGTATATGTGAGACGTATTACCAAATATATGACAAAATTTGAATTCAAAAAAAATCTCAAAAAGTTATACTGAAAATTTAAAAAGGGAAGAAAGAAACATTTGCATATGTGGATGTCTGGCATACCCTAGATTCATTTACCAAATTCATGCCTTTTAGTAATAGCTAATGGAAAATAGCTTACTAGTGTCCTATGCACATTAGAAAATTTAATGAAGTTAATGAAGAGTTAATTTAGTTTTAGTAATACAATTGGAGTGCTTAGCTTGAATTTATAAGTTTTTAGTATATGTTATGTTAATAACAAATAGAAACTCATCAGTTAAGTGCAAATGTTCAATTTGGTCTTATAGACAGTTATGCTACACAGTTATCTAATAGGCAATTTAAAGTTAATATGTACCAAATACAACTCTTTAACTTCTTGATATGCAAATCCACCAATATGTACGTTCCTGGTTATTTAGGAGTAGTTCTTAATTTGGAAGTCCTCCTTAATTTCTCTTTATTCCTTACCCACTACATAGAATTTGTCAACATATTTGTCTAGGTCTACTTTAAAATTTCCTCTGAATTGTGTCACTTCTTATAAGCTGTATTACAACAACCGTAGTTTCAATCCCAATTAGCTCTTGTCTGAACAATTGCAATAGCTTTCTAACTGGTCTTCGTGCATTCAATTCTTGTCCCTCTATAACCCATTCTCTACAAAATCACCACACCGACCTTTTAAAAACCTAAATTTTAGATTACTCCTGTTCTCTCCATATAACCCACAATGTTTAGAATAATATTCAAGAAGTTTCTCAAGATTATAATGCCCCTTATATCATACTGTAAAGTGGTTCCTTTTTTATTGCTAAAAAGAGCAAAGTTCAATGAACTTGCTTTATTAAAAGATTTTAGACTTTAGAAATATGAACTTGGCCTTAAATTGTTATATATACACATACTCTCTTTAATTCACTTGGTATATGTACTGTACTTATAACAGTACTTGGCATGAATTACGTACCAAATAAATATGAATTAAATGAAGAAATGAATTAATGAATGGGAGCATCATTACATATAAGTCTGAATTTGGTAAGTTTATCTGTTATTTAGTGAACAACAAATTACCTAACACAATTAGTTTAATTTAACTTACCCTAGTGTTTATGCTATAGAATGATATAAGATGATTCTATATGTGTCATGTTGTGAACACATCATCATCATCATCATCATGCCAGAGTACTTCTCCATAAGGATTTTATAATGACAGTGAAATAAGAATAACAGTGTAGGCCAAATTACAGATTCCTGAATTGTATACACATGTTATACATAAAATCACAAGTATAGTTTTTCCCATCCTACCTAGTCCTCATTAACAAGCCCCTCATATCATTCCTGATTCCAGATAGTTATCAAACAACAGCATCGTGGAGCGACCTAGGGTTTAGGATAGGGAAAATTCACGAATCCATTCACGAACTAAAGCATGAAGCTGAGAATGATTCATTATCTAATCTATTCAGTCAGCAGTCTCCATGTTTACTGTGGGAAACTGAGGCCCACTGAGACCCTTTCAGGTATCTGTGAGGTGGAAACTATATTCATAGTAATATTAAGATGTTATTTGCCTTTTCCCCCTCATTCCCTCATGAGTGTAGTGTGGAGCTTTCCAAAGCCTACATGAAATGAGATGTTGCAACAAATTGGACACAGAAGCAGATATGAGAACTCAGCTAGCCTATATTAAGCTGATAATTCAAAAGATTTACAAAATTGTAAAAAAAAAAATTGCCATTCTTTTTACTAAATTCTTTGTGAAGGTATATGTAGTTTTTCGGTTAATATGTAAAGTGCTTATAAGTATCATTTTAAATGAAGTAATGAGTATATATTTAAAATTTATGTTTTAATTTCTAATATGATGAATATTGATAGATATAACCCATATAAACAAAAGCTCTTCGGGATCCTCAATAACTTTAGGTTTATAAAGCATCCCTGAGACAACATAGATTGAAAAGTGCTATGTTAAGAGAACCCTCAAAAATTCTGGAGAACAGATACATGTGTGTACATGTATATGTATGGCTGAGTCCCTTTGCTGTGCGCCTGAAACTGTCACAACATTGTTAATTGGCTATACTCCAATATAAAATAAAAAGTTTAAAAAAAATTCTTTGTTTTTCCATGACTTACTCTCCTTCCATCTCTACTTCCATCAGCAAAGGGAAATAATACCACATTTGGTTATTAAGTGAAAATAAGATAAAGAATGCAAAAACCTCGTAGCATAGTGCTCAAGAAAAGTTAGCTATTATTATTGTTGTTGTTGTTATTGTTATTATATTATTAGTAGAATCATGGTTTAGAATAGGAAAGCATTGTTTTAAAATCACAGTTAAGATATGTGCCTACATAGTTTGACTAAAAGCAGACCCAAAGTGATCCTTAGCCAAATCTACTCTTTTTCTACATAATATCAAGTGATATATATATATTTTTTTACTGTTTTTTTACTTCAAACAATTTTGGTTAAGTAGATATAGCCTTAAATTACAAATACAGCAAAAACAAACAAACAAACTTTAACATGAATCTAAAATGCTGATTTTATTTATGAATAAAAGGGCAACATCATATTCAAATTTGAGGGAAAGAGATCTCAAAATGCCTTCTTCCTATTTCAAGGTATTCTTTAAGATAGTTATGCATTTTCATTTTATGGTCCGTGGTGGAGAAAGGAATTGTATTTCAGGTACAAATGTAAATTTGTATGAGAACTATTGGCAAGACTTCTGATGAGATTTGTTGGTTAAAAAAATCATAGTATGATAGGCTGTTTAACAAATCACATCCCAAAACCAAGTTGCCTGGCAGTGGTTATTTGCAGTCATCTGTAAATATTTGACTTGATTTTAGTTTTTACATCTAGAGAGAAACCAGAGAAAAATTATGGTGAAACATGCTCCCATGAAACACTGAAAAATGAGGTAGAGAAACAAGAAGGCAGATTGCTTTCTTCTCTAGGCCTTTCAACCTGTCCACCCTAGAACCAAAACTAGACTTTCTGAAAGAATGAAAAAAATCACAAAATTGCTTACATCATATATACATGATTTAGAATTAATGGACTACCTGCTAGCACACATCGCTGAGGTCACATTTCCACTAGAATTATTTGATGAATTCTGACTTCATATGAAATGATAAAGGTCAGTAAAGTCCCTCTGTGTTACATGAAAAAGTAAACTTGAACTGATTCAAGGAGTAGTGCAACAGATACTAATTAGCCTGAAAGTACATAGATAGAAAAGTAGTTTTAACATCATCTAAAAGAAGATTGGTGTTCAAGATAAGACTAAAGTCCCCTTGATAAGAAAGTGAAGGAAAATCCATTAATGTATAATAATAGCATATTACTGTAGTAGTAATAGAAAATATATAGGAAGTAAAATTAAATGAATATTGAAACTTGAACAGAATATTTATTGCAGCATTCCAGGTAAGATAACATTCATTATATCCCTAGAGAAAGAACATATTAATAAAAGGGAGTTGGTTTGCAGTGAATGTACAGAAAAGCTGAAGTAACACAAGAAATACTGATAGAACTCATCAAAACAATATCCAGGGGAGAAATCTTGACCAGCACATTTTGAGTGATAGAATCCCAAGGCAAAGCTATCCCTCCTAATTTCATTATATCATCGTTTTAATATGATGAAATGAAACGTTTTAAAAAGGATTTTGAAATCTTTTTTCCTTTATTCCCTGCAGACCAAGCAACCTTTTGAGAATAGGTGGTATCAAACACAAATCGGTCTACATGGAAGCACATTGCTGGTCATGGGAACACAGTTATGCCATGGAAGTTCAATTTTTTTCCAACCCAGACCTCTGTGCTAAGGGCATTAACTATTAATTTTTTCTCATATATACTTCCAGACATCTTCTGTATCCTCATGTATCAGAGATTATTTACCAATTTAATGGCTAGTATTCTACGACATGGCGCTAACTTAATTTATCATGCCTGCTCCCTTTTAATGGGCATAAATTATTTTAGGTTTTCTATAGGCAGGGTTTCTAATTTTAAAATAATAAACTGTCTCACATATATTTTAATGCCCCATCTCAAAAAAATGGTTAATATATGACTGGCCCTAAAACATGCATCTATTTTCAGTATGATTACTAAGTGCTGGTGATTTTTTTAAATTGAAGAAAAATCCTGAATCAAGACAAATTTACCAAGATAGTAGCCTTGTGGAAGTTCAGGATGAATCCTACATACTAGAGAGGGGCTAAACCTGCAGATTAGGAAGTATATCAAAGCTCAAGAATATTGCTGAGATTAACTGAATTGATGTGATGTTTAATCACCTAGACTAACTCACAAATGTTAATTTCATTAATAATGCAACTGAGTTAGAGAAGCTAGTATTTATGTGTGACATGACGCCAAAGGGCATGGCAGGTTTCCCATTTGGGACTCCAACTATATCTCCTTACCTATTGACAACTCTAAATAGGTTCACAGGGACTCTTCCTGTCCTAACTTGTCAGGACACAGAATCCCAGTGGAGCAAACACTAAAGGGACCTTATTAGAATGATGCCAAATGTGCTCATATTAACCTAACCAAACAATTTGTATTACTAAATCTATAACATGTTGCTAAATTTTCTTTTTATATTAATTCTAATCTATATGTAGTAAAAAGCTGCATTACTGGCATAGACCTCTTTCTGGATGATGTCCCAAATCAGATAAATCTATGTATCTGTGGTCTTGAAAGTACAATTGCAGGCATTTCTAACAAATGCTCTGTATATACTGGTAAAATAGGCTGTCACTGTTTGGTTGGTTTCAAAATCTCCTAAATTGCCTTGGTGAAATTTCCAGCTTGCACTAAACTCCATGCTTGGAGGGATAATACTGACCCTGCACCTGTCAGTGAGGCTGCAGATGGTGCACGTAACACACACGATTGCCTTCAAAACAGGAAGGAGGAGGAGATGAAGGAACAGATTGCTGCGTGAAATGAACACACACTTCCAAAAGGCTAATTATTTGTTCCCTAAAACTATTTCCAGTGTGTTGCATCCTTAAACACTGAGGCTCATTTCTATGCATCATTAAAAAGCCAAAGAAAATTTACAACAGCAAATGCAATACATAAATATATTGTGATATCATTCACCAAAATGCATACTTTGTATTCTTTTGGAATTATTTGAAGTTGTGGTAGAGAAATGTAGATTATAGATTAAACTTTCCCACTTAAATTATGGATAGTTGAAATAATAAATGTTGCATAATATATTTTTCTTCTTTTTGCAAACTGAAAATTGGTATTAGTTTCAATGTAACTCTTCCTGATGACCAAATTAAACCAGAGCATTGATCTAATTAAATCACATTTAAAAAGGAGACGGCTACCAAAAGAGCTTTGGCATTGATCTTGAAATATAAAGTTGAAAAGTATTATCACAAATGATCTAAAGTAGAACTTGTTTTTAAAGAAATGGAAAGTTAATAATGCACACATTAACAAATATATTTAAGCAATAATTATATAGTAGTGATTGTATATATAATTATATAGAATATATAATAATACTTATATGTAGTAAATTATTATATAATGATATGTATTACATATATAATTTTTGTGATTAAAAAATTTTTTTTAATATTTTGGCCACACTGTGTGGCTTGCAGGATCTTAGTTCCCTGACCAGGAATCCAACCCAGGCCCCTGGCAGTGAGAGTGCAGAGTCCTAACTACTGGACCACTAGGGAATTCCCTGTGATATATTTTTATCACAAATGAAGCTTATAGGCTGATAATTCAAAATTCAAATTATTTGATTTAAAAATAACTTAAAATATACAAAAAGTATGATTCAGTGGTGTTAAGAAATCAAATTTTAAAATCAATACATTTATTTAAGCTGAAACAGATAATATTTAGTAAAAGCAGTTTTCTGGTTCTATAACGTCTGCGTCCACACGCATGTGCACAGATGCACTTATTTACACATTTTAACTGTTTCAGCAAGATAAAGTAATGTGATCCCTGATTGTATTTTTCTATCCCACTGTTCATATCTCCAAACCTTCTGAGAATAGGAGTTTGGCTTCCCAAGCTGTTTCTGGAGCATTCTTTGCGCTCTTTTATAAAAGCTCCTATTTCTTTTGGGCTGATACCCTCATTACATCATCATTTGCTTCCCAGATGATCTGAGTTCTGGCTGGTAGATTTCCTCTCCAAAACAACTTTCTGGTAAAATTTAAGAACAGTTAAATGCCTATGAAGACAATGCATCTAATATCTCAGTTCTGGGGCTCAGGACCTGCCACTGTTAGCATAATCCTACTCAGGCCATTCCATCTCAGGGCTACAGCACTGCTCAGCCAGAACTATTTCCCACCTGAAACAATATACAATAATTCTTGCTATTGACCCTGTGTCCTCTCATACCCTGGACCTATCACAGTTTGCCTTTTCATTCATTTCACGTGGGTGGCTAAGTGGCTTTAATAAAAATCATGTATACATGAAGATTAGTAGTACCATGACAAACCCAAAGATTCCAACTTTATCTTAGCCCCCCAGAATTTTCCCAAGAATCTATGTGTTTGTCTGTATGCAGCTCCTAATCCCATCCCTGTTCTTTCAGTGACTATTCCTAATCACCCCTCTTCTCTAGCCCTCTGTTGGGCATCTAATTCTCAGGGGATAACCTAGTTTACATTTATACCATTGAGAAAATTGCTACCATAATTTTGTTCCCAAACCTAAAAACACCCGCATCCACCTTTTCTTACTACATTGAATCACATTTGAGGATGAGATATCTCTCACTCTGATCAAGGCCACTCATTCCATCTGTAGCTATGACACCCTCCTTCCTTGGATTCTTATTTCAGTGATGGTCACCATTCTCTGGTCTCTTCATTCTCTTTACTTGTTCTTCATCACTGTCACCACACATGCTGAGGTGTCTAGCAACTTAAATATTTCTTGAATTTTGACCCCATCTAGCTGCCATATAATCTTTCTTTCCTCATGCAGACTTCCTAAAAGACTTGTCTAGATTTTCTGTTTCTACTTATTCTCAAAAAGTTTCAACCCATCAGAATCTGGCTTCTTCCCCTTCTTTTTACTCTGAAACTGGTAATGTGACCCCTAATGTCACCCAAGACATTCTCATTTACAAAACCTGTGATATTTTAAAAATATTTATTCTTGTGACTCTGTCTGCTGAATTTGACACTGTTGAGCACACGTTGTTTTGTATTTTATGCAGACAGTACATATTCATTATAAAATAGCAAATAAACAAAATACAATAAATATTTGGTATACATCTTTCAATTTTTTGTTTTGTGAATTATTATTAATGTCTATATATAATGATTAAGCAAAAGTGGGTTTATGGGCCTTCCTGGTGGCGCAGTGGTTGGGAGTCCACCTGCTGATGCAGGGGACGCGGGTTTGTGCCCCGGTCCAGGAAGATCCCACATGCCGTGGAGCGGCTGGGCCCATGAGCCATGGCCGCTGAGCCTGCGCGTCCGGAGCCTGTGCTCTGCAACGGGAGAGGCTACAACAGTGAGAGGCCCACATACCGAAAAAAAAAAAAAAAAAGTGGGTTTATGATGTAGGTAGTAATTTGGAACATAACCATTTTTACTTAAGATTTTATTGAGAATGTAGGTCGATGATAAGTATTATTTTAGAACATAATCATAATGTGGCCATTATGTTTTTCTTAATTTATTAATCAATTCTTAGATTGATTGGTAGACTATCCAGTTCCATTACTTTTAGAAGTAATGCAACAAATGATATTTTACTTGGATCTTTTAAAATTTTAGCTAGTAATCTGTTAGGATGGATACACAACTGAATTTGGAACTTTGAGGCTAAAATGAAAACACATTTTTTAGGTTTTTGCTATATATTTTAAACAGTCCTCCAAAGGGTTATCACAATTTATAGAAATAGTAGATCCTATGAGCCCTTGCTCCTCAAAATAATGAATGTATATGTTTTATTCAATTTGATTGACAAAGAATATAACTTATTTAAATTGGTTTATCTTTGAATACTAATGAGATACATATTCAATATTTCTTCATCTATATCATACTTTACTTATTTTAGTGGTTTTTAAATTCATATCACTTGCCTTTGTTCAAATAGACTTTTTGTAGGTGAGACTTGACAAATATACACAACTTTTTAACCACTACAGAAATGTATCTCTTTGCAGTGAGTATAAGCCTACCCCCACTCCAAGAGGCATCAGCTATTCTGACCTTTATCATCATCGTTTTGCTTCACCTGTTTCTTTTTAAATTACAGCTTTATTGAGAATTAGTCTACATACACTACAGCTCACCTATTTAAGGTGTACAAGTCCGTATTTTTAGTGTATTCACAGATATGTGTAGCCGTCCTATCACATGGACACATTTTTAGAACATTTTAATCACCTCAAAGTTACCCCTATACCCTTCAGCTATCATGCCCTATCACCTTAGCTATTAAGACCTAGATTTTCCTATTTGGATATTTGATAAACATTGAATTATATATGTGATCTTTTGTACCTGGTTTGTTTCACTTAGCATAGTGTTTTTGAGTTTCATCCATGTCATAGCATGTCTCAGATCTTCATTCCATTTTATGGTTGAATACTATTCCGTTGTATGGATATGCTACATTTTATTTATCCATTCATCATTTGATAGATATTGAGTTGCTTCCATGATTTGGCTATTATTAATAATACTGTTATAAACATCATGTACAAGTTTTTATTTGAACACTTCTTTTCAATTATTTTGGATATATACCAAAACTATACAGGAATGGAATTGCTGGATCATATGGTAATTCTATTTTTACCTTTTTGAGGAACTGCTATACTGTTTTCTACAGAAGCTGTACCATTTTGTATCCCCACCAGGAAAGCTTGAGGGTTCCAAGTTCTCTGCATCCTCACCAACACTTGTTATTTTCTGTTTATTATAGCCATCTTAGTGGATGTGAAGTGGTATCTCATTGTGGTCATATGATAACTGTATGTTTAATGTCCTATCTCAATATTTGGGAATTGCCATCATAAAATTGGTATCTAAAGCAGAGATAGTGGTTGAGATCATCAGTGGGTTAACTGTAGATAGAGAATATAAGAGGGGTATGGGTTGAATCAGAGGTAATTTAAGTTAGAGAGAGAGATGGAAGGAATCAGTAAAAGAATGTAGAGGAAGAGCATGTGTTATGAACTGAAATGTGTCCTCTCAAAATTCACATGTTGAAGACCTAGCCCACAGTGTGACTGTTTTTGGAGATAGGACCTTACAGGAGATAATTAACATATAAATGAAGTCATAAGGGTGGGGTCCAAATATAACAGGACTGATGTCCTTAAGCAGAAGAGACACCAGAGATTTCTCTCTCTGCATGCACACAAGTCAGAGAGGCCTCATCAGAAATCAACCCTGACAACCCCTTGATTGGGACTTCTTGCCTCCAGAACTGAGAAAATAAGTTTTTGTTTTTTAAGCCCCCCAATCTGTGGTATTTCGTTATGGCAGCCTCAGCAGACTAACATAACATCCAATAATTTAGTAGAGTACTGAAACCCAGTGAACCAACCATTTCATTCAGTAACACGGATCTCATCAGTGCTTTTGAGTGGTGGTAGGTTGAAAAGCCTGATTAGAGGGGGTTTAAGAGAACATGAGAGAAATAGGAGACAGCAACTCTTTCAATGAGTCTTGTTTTAAACGTAAGCAAAAAAATGGTAGGACTTGTAACTAGAGGGAAATTTGATGCAAAGAATTTTATTTATTTAAGATGGTAGCTATAACAGGATGTTGGTAGGCCAATGGAAATGATAATATCAGTAGTGAGGGGAAAATAATGACACAGGAGGGGGATGGAAGATTTGTTTGAGTGAAGCCCTTAAGTGGGCAAAGGTGAACAGATTCTAGTGCATAAATTGCCTTTATGTAGGAGTCTTTGAAAGTTATCTACACCAAAAGGAAGGAAAGCAAAAGATATAGGTACAGAAGCTGGTAGGTGGGTGATCTGGTTATGGAAGCCTATGGATCATCTCCGATTGTGTCTATAAACATGAGTCAAAAATCTGACTTTATATTTTTCTAAATATGTATAAATTATCATTTATTGAAAATCCCAACTTTTGCCCATGGAAAAGATGTCACATGTTTAATACAAATTTCATTATTTATTCCTAGTTGTCCAATGATTCCTCTTTACTTACTTGAGTTTACTGGCCCCTCTAGTACTTGATTTGTATACTGTATGTTTATAGAATATTTTAACAGATGTATCAGTGAAAGTATCCTATCACTTTATTTTAAATATTTTATTTTCCATTCTTATGTATTTTTAATTTTACATGAACTTTATAAGGTTCTAAAAGTCACTTGCAGAGTTTTATTTGAATTATACTAAAAGTAGAGATCATTATAAACAATTGACATTAAAATATAGCTTTTTTCCTATCAAAATATTCTAGGTACCCTTTATTTAAGAATTTTATGTTCAATAAAATGTTCTTACTTTCTTCATAGATATCATATATTTATTATAACATATATGTATAAGTATTAGTAAAATGATGAGGGTTTATATAATTGAAATTGCTAATATGTAGAAAAACATTAATTAAATCAATGTACATATTATTGACTAGTCTGATAATTAGATATTAGGTCATTCTCCTGTGAGGCTGTCATATCATATGAAAATTATAATGAATATACCCCTACATTTCCAATGAGCATAATTGTTCTCCCTTGTCAAATCTAACTGGATTTACTTGGACTTCTGGAAACAAAAAAGAGTTACTTAATAATACTAAGTGTGAGAATCATTTTTCTCCCTATATAATGAAAATTACTATAACATATCTACACTAATTAGAATCTGAGTAATAACTTGGCAGTGGATAATTTTTAACATAATAAGGAAAAAGTAAGTTTGGGATATCTATGTTGGACTTTGGCAAATAAATTTTCAGCATATTTTGAGAGAAATATATTCTCTTCTTTATAATAATGTATAAAATCCTTTAATATAGTTATAATATTTGAATTATATAAATTATATAATTAATATTTTCATGAATTAAGACATTAGACATCAAAACTGTATTAAGGTAATTTTTTATATTATTATGTTAGAAGAGAAATAAGTTTCAAAAGATGCTGAAAAATTATTTGTGATTCAAGAAATGACTTATACTTGATGACTATGACCTTCAAAATATGCTTCTGTTTTTCATGTCTTAGTACTTTGAGAATTTCTACATTATTATTTCTAAGTGACATTGGTTCACACTTTACTATTCTGAGTTATATTTTACAGGATTTGTTATGAGGATTTTATATGCTTTGTAAAACAAGGTGGGAGGTTTCAATCATTTTAAAATTCCTGAAGAGAATTTACATAGAATAGAGTATAACTAGGTCTTTTAAACATTAAAAGCATTCTCTTGAGTTTAATATTAACTTCTCATATTTTGATAGCATAGTGTTGAAAATCATGTGATTACATTTTCCTTCCAGCACTTCATTATTTTCCTGAATATTTTATTGTCTTGTTTTCTATCTTAAACTGAAAAATAACATAAGTTTATAGTACCAACTCAGAAATCCAAGAATGAGGGCTAATTTATTGATTTCTTTATCTATCTTGTTAGCATTTCAATTACCAAACAAGGTTACAACAACATGGCAGGCATAATTATATAAAGAAAAAAGGACCTAGTATGGAATCTCAATAGCTGTAAGACCGTGAATATGTTAGTTAATCTCTCTGAGTCTTATCTTCCTCTTTTATAGGTGAGAATGATAGTAAAACTAGCATCACATCATTATTAAAAACTTGTAATGATATACTGAATATAAGTCTGCTGCATAATGTCTAGAGTTCAGGAAATACTGAAAAATGACAGTTATTATTCTTGATTATTTATAAAATTACAAAAGAATAAATTGATGAATGAATGAAGTATAAAATAGATGAAACTGCACTGTGTCACATTCTTTTGCTATTCTGAAAGAGCTAGTATATTATGTTTGCAAACCTCATCAGTAAAAATAATTTTATTTTCACAAATACAGCAGTTCAATGATGGTGAGATTATAACTGTATTACCTCTAAAAAACATTAAATAATTTAAACCAATGTGAATTTAGTGTGCTAGATATGTACCCTGTTCTTTAAGATGAGTGTAAAAGACTTGCATGCATTTTCAAATTGCATACTGAATGATCGGTACTCCTCATTAAATTTAAATGATAGAGTTGGCATTTGCAGTGGCTAAGTCGTAAAGAATATTATACTAAAACTCAGCCCAGAATGTAGGCATAAAGTCATAATTTATTGGCTTTGTTGTGTGTTCTTACTATAATAATAATCATAGGCTCAATGATATAAAAATTTTGGGGGGGTGAGGAGCAAGTGGCAAGTATCTTTGTGTATCACTTTCACCCATTAGGCACTTACAGTGGAATTTCAATCAATTTTTTTAACCTTTCATTAGACACAATGAGGCCTGTTAAAAAGTATGAAACTACAGCCTTCTTGAAGGCAGGACATGTGCCTGCCCTTATTTTATTTTTTCCTTTTGAATTCCTTGTACATTGAGTTCCTTGTATATGATAAGTGCTCAATTGTTGAAATAAAGGATTTAGTATCATAAAGGACTTTTTTTTTTTTTTTTTTGCGGTACGCGGGCCTCTCACTGTTGTGGCCTCTCCCGTTGTGGAGCACAGGCTCCGGACGCGCAGGCCCAGCGGCCATGGCTCACGGGCCCAGCCGCTCCGCGGCATGTGGGATCCTCCCGGACCGGGGCACGAACCTGTGTCCCCTGCATCGGCAGGCGGACCCTCAACCACTGCGCCACCAGGGTAGCCCTATTTCAAACAATTTTTATTAAAATATCAAATAATACCAAATAGCATAAAATTAAAAATAAGTCTCCAAGTCCCACTCTTCTGTGGTTACCACTGTTAAGAGCTTGTGCAGATACAAGTATGCTTGCACAGCATTAAAAACACACAAAGGGACTTCCCTGTTTTTCTAAGGTCACTGTAATGGAATGAATATTGAAGAGTCTGATTTATGTCTCCCTGAAATAAAGAATTTGATAAACCCGCCAGGTGGATGTCAAGTTTGATTCAGAATTCTTAGCAGTGAGTTTGGAGATAGCCAGATTTGGAAATCATGGAAGAGATTTGATCTGAGTACCCTGAGGATATGAGCTTATCAAATGAGTCTATGCCAATGGAATGCAAAAAAGTTGAAAACAGAATGTTGGGGAACACACCAAATCTTAATCAAGAAGGAATTTTTTCCTTGTGGTTTTTAATAGCAAATTTCAAAAAGCCCTTTGGAATGAAGACAACTTTATTTATTCTGTTAGCAGAATTGCATTATACAAAAGAGACCATGGTAAATAATTAAAACACATATTATGTTTTCATCACAGTTAGTACATGAGTCTGTCTCTAACTGGCTTTGTCTCTTATTGTTAACAACTTATAGAGGCATTTATGAGCACCAATAAGGAAACCTTGTTTCTTCATTTTTTATTTGGTTATTTAATAATTTTAGTGGTACCCTTTAGTTCTGTTTATTCTTTAGTAATCTTGCTCCTATACTGTCTTAAGCATATTTTTATTTAACAAATTGACAATACTTCATTTCAAATCAGTGTGAAAAATAGAGGATATTTTGATAAACGAATATAAGATCTACCTCAGCAACACTAGGAGAGGCACTTACTTGTTAGTGTATGATGGTATATATGTATGTATGTATCTTTATTGATATATAATTGGCATATAACATTTTGTAAGTTTAAGTTGTACATCGTGTTGATTTGACACATTTATATATTGTAGTATGATTACCACTGTAGCATTAGCTAACGCTTCCATCCTGTCACATAATTACCATTTATTTTTTATTGTGAGAACAATTAAGGTCTAATCTCTTAGCAATTTTGAAGTTTATAATACAGTATCATTGACCATAATCACTGTGCAAATTATTAAGATCCTCAAGACATTTACCAGTTGCACCTTTGTTTAAACATCTCCCCAATATCCCTCAGCCCCTGGTAGCCACCATTCTGTTCTCTGTCTTTATGAATTCACTTATTTTTAAGATTCTACATAAATGATATCATACAGTATTTGTCTTTCTCTGACAACTTACTTAGCATAATACCCTCAAGGTCCATCCATGTTGTCACAAATGGCAGGATTTCCTTCCTTTTTAAGCCTGAACAATATTCCATTATATATATCTTCATTACCCTTTCTTCCACTGAGGTATGCTTAGGTTGTTTTCATATCTTGGCTGTTGTGAGTAATGCTGCAATGAACATGTGAGTGCACTTACTTTTTTGATGTCCTGTTTTCATTTCCTTTGTATATATACCCAGAAGTGGGATTTCTGAAGCCATGTATTGGATAAGGGTTTGATATCCAAAATGTATAAAGAACTCACACAACCCAATAACAAAACCCCCAAAATTAAATTAAAAAATGTGTAGAGGAACAGAATAGACATTTTGCTAAAGAAGACATCCAAATGACCCATGGGTACACGAAAGATTCTCAACATCACTAGTCATCAGGGAAATGAAAATCAAGACCACAATGAGATGTCACCTCACACCTGTTAGAATGGCTATCATTAAGAAGACAAGAGAGGGCTACCCTGGTGGCACAGTGGTTAAGAACCTGCCTGCCAATGCAGGGGACACGGGTTCGAGCCCTGGTCCGGGAAGATCCCACATGCTGCGGAGCAACTAAACCCATGCGCCACAACTACTGAGCCTGCGCTCTAGATCCCATGTGCCACAACGACTGAAGCCCACGCATCTAGAGCCCATGCTCCACAACAAGAGAAGCCACTTCAGTGAGAAGCCCACGCAGCACAATGAAGCATAGCCCCCACTCGCCGCAACTAGAGAAAGCCCATGCACAGCAATAAAGACCCAATGAAACCAAAAATAAATAATAAATGAATAAAAATAAATTTAAAAAATAAATATAAATAAATAAAATTAAAAAAAGAAGACAAGAGATTGGACTTGGAGGGTATTATGCTTAGTGAAATAAGTCAGACAAAGACAAATACTATATGTTATCACTTATATGTGAAATCTAAAAAATGAACTATTGAATATAACAGAAAAAGGAACAGACTCACAGATACAGACAATAAACTAGTGGTTACCAGTGGGAAGGGGGAGGGGCAAGATAGGGGTAGGAGATTAAGAGGTACAAACTACTGTGTATAAAATAAGCCACAGGATATATTGTACAGCACAGGGAATATAGCCAATATTTTATAACAACTGTAAATGGAGTATGATTGGGACTTCCCTGGTGGTGCAGTGGTTAAGAATCCACCTGCCAATGCAGGGGACATGGGTTCGAGCCCTGGTCCAGGAAGATCCCATATGCCATGGAGCAGTTAAGCCCGTGTGCCACAACTACTGAGTCTGTGTTCTAGAGCCTGTGAGCCACAACTACTGAGCCTGCGTTCTAGAGCCTGTGAGCCACAACTACTGAGCCCACATGCCACAACTACTGAAGCCCGCGCGCCTAGAGCCCATACTCTGCAACAAGAAAAGCCACAGCAATGAGAAGCCTGCACACCGCAACGAAGTGTAGCCCCCACTCATTGCAACTAGAGAAAGCCCGCGTGCAGCAACAAAGACCCAATGCAGCCAAAAATAAATAAATAAATTTTAAAAAATAATAAAATAAATAGAGTGTGATCCTTAAAAATTGTGAATCACTGGGCTTCCCTGGTGGTGCAGTGGTTGAGAGTCCGCCTGCCGATGCAGGGGACGTGGGTTCGAGCCCTGGTCCAGGAAGATCCCATATGCCGTGGAGCAGTTAAGCCCGTGTGCCACAACTACTGAGTCTGTGTTCTAGAGCCCGTGAGCACAACTACTGAGCCCACATGCCACAACTACTGAAGCCCGCGCGCCTAGAGCCCATACTCTGCAACAAGAAAAGCCACAACATGCCCCGGTCCGGGAAGATCCCGCATGCCGCAGAGCAGCTGGGCCCATGAACCATGGCCGCTGAGCCTGCGCGTCCGGAGCCTGTGCTCCGCAACGGGAGAGGCCACAACAGTGAGAGGTCCACGTAGAGCAAAAAAAAAAAAAAAAAAAAAAAAAAAAAAAAAAAAAAAAAAAAAAGTATGTTAGGGGCCTCCCTGGTGGCGCAGTGGTTGAGAGTCCGCCTGCCGATGCAGGGGATACGGGTTCGTGCCCCGGTCTGGGAGGATCCCATATGCCGCGGAGCGGCTGGGCCCGTGAGCCATGGCCGCTGGGCCTGCGCATCCGGAGCCTGTGCTCCGCAACGGGAGAGGCCACAACAGTGAGAGGCCCGCATACCGCAAAAAGAAAAAAAAAAAAAAAAAGAAAAGCCACAACAGTGAGAAGGCTGCACACTGCAACGAAGTGTAGCCCCTGCTCGTTGCAACTAGAGGAAGCCCGCGTGCAGCAACAAAGACCCAATGCAGCCATAAATAAATAAATAAATAAATAAATAAAATAAAATAAATGGAGTGTGATCCTTAAAAATTGTGAGTCACTGGGCTTCCCTGGTGGCGCAGTGGTTGAGAGTCCACCTGCTGATGCAGGGGACACGGGTTTGTGCCCCGGTCCTGGAGGATCCTACATGCCGCGGGGCGGCTAGGCCCGTGAGCCGTGGCCGCTGAGCCTATGCGTTCGGAGCCTGTGCTCAGCAATGAGAGAGGCCACAACAGTGAGAGGCCCGTGTACTGCAAAAAAAAAAAAAAAAAAAAGTGAGTCACTATGTTGTACACCTGAAACTTATATAATATTGTAAATCAACTATACCTCAATAAAAAAATTTTAAAAGATGAGATAAATGTTGGCAAGGATGTGGAGAAAAGAGAATCCTTGTGCACTGTTGGTGGGAATGTAAATTGGTTCAGCAACTTTGGAAAACAGTATATAGGATCCTCAAAAAATTAGAAATATTATATGTTTTTATTAACATTTGAGGGAGTTTTCTGGTACTAAAAGCAAGAAAACTTTCTTTGACTTATACACTTTATATATTCTTGACACCAATACTTTGTCACACATGCAATTTGCAAATAATTTCTCCAGGTCTGTGGTTTACCAGTTAGTTTTCTTAATTGTATTTTGATGAGCAAAATTTTTAATTTTGTTGAAAGCCGAAGTATATTTTTTAATCTATTAGGGTTTTTTTTCTGTGTCTTTGCTAAGAAAACTTTGCCTACTCCAAGTTAGTGAAGATATTCTCCTATGTTTTCTTTATGAAGTTTTATTTGTTTAGCTTTTTATAGTTAGGTCTGTGATCTATCTTATATTAATTTTTGTAGAGGTTGTTAGGTAAAGATCAGGGTTTATTTATTTTCCATATTCAAGTTATTCCAGCATTGTTTGTTAGAAAGACTTTCCTTCTTGTATTGATATATGTGTGTGTGTGCACACATATGCACACGTGTACATGTGAGTGCCTTGGTCATATATCATTCAGCTAGATAAGTGAGGGTCTATTTGTGTACTATCTGTTCTATTGCATTGAACTATTGTCTTTCATTATGCAATGATTACTATAAGGTGGTATAAGTCCTCCAGTGTAGTTACACTTTTTAAAGTTTATTTTAAATCCTCTGCATCTTCATATACATTTTAGATTCAACATATTAATTTATGTAAAAAATATCCTGCTTGGATTATTATTCAGACTGAATTTAATCTATATGTCAATTTGGAGAGAATTAACAAGTTGACAATATTAAGTCTCTTCAATCCCATAGACAGGCTATTTCTTAATTTATTCAAGCCTTCATTATGTTTTTTTCAATGTTTTGTTGTTTTTATGGTTGAGATCTTGAATGTCTTTTATTAAATTCATTTATCAGGATTTTAAGTGTTTCCAGGTTATTATAAATGTATGTTTTTCTTTTTTATTGCTAGTGTATAGAAGTACAAATTATATTTGTATATCAATCCCCTAGCCCATGACCTTGTTAAAATCACTTATTTTTTGTAGTTTTTAAATGGATTCCTTAGGGTTTTCTACATAAATAATCATGTCATCTGTGATTAAATACAGTTTTACTTCTTTTCTAGTCTTTCTGCTATTTCTTTTCTCTCTCTTTTTTTTTTTTCCTCCACTAACTAGTAACTTCAGTTCAAATTGAATAGACAGCAGACTCTGTCTTCTTCTCAATCTTAGGGGAAAAGCATTCCATATTTCTGAATTAAGTATAATGTTAGCTGTAGGTTTTTGGTACATTTTGGGCTTTTTCTCGAGTCCTATTTCTCTGTTTCTACACAAAATTAGCAAAATTTTATTATTTAGTGCACACTGTGGATGAGATATCGTAGAGATTCTGGATTCTGATATCTCTCTCTTATTCTTCTTCTAGCTGGAAGTTAACTTGAATCAACTGAATCCCAACTCTATACCAGCCCAGACCACATCTTAACCCCTAACTCCGTGATGGGCAGCTGCTGAAACTGTTTAGTTCTTTCAGCCTTTTAGCTGTTGTATGCTCTCCAACTTTATATCTGTATTTGAGGACTGCCCCTTCTGTGGCTCCCTCCTTCCAGATTTCCCCATCACTTTTCAGCTGTGTTGATATACACCAAACTCTTCTGACTCCTAAAGCCAGTAAGACTCCTTTCCTTCTAGCAGCCTCACACGAATTGGGAAGCGCCCTCAGGCAAGAAGTCTTATTACTCAGGAATTTTACTCAAAGCACTTCCCTTTCCTCCAGTTTTTGTTTAATTTTGGCCATTCTTTAGTGCCTTCAAGTAGCTTTTACACCCGAGTTGATAATGGTTTTCTGCAGGAAGGTGATTCTGAAAGAAGGTACTCAACCATTACCTGAAGTGAAACAACAGTGACTAGTATTTATTTCTATGTAGTCAAATCTATCTTTAAATCTAGCTGAATGTATTGATTATTCATTTATTATATAATACTTTCCTTTTTTTTGTCTGTTCAAGTTCTCTGCATTATCCATTATATTACCTTGAAATTTCTGTATGTATTATCTGAACAACTAGCTCAAAACTTATTTGAAACAGGAACTATTATATGTTTTAGTGTCATTTGTTCCATGCTTAGATGATCACTTTACACATTATATATATGTTCATTAAATAAACATTAATTGGTTTGCTTCTAGAACTTGAATGCTTTCTAAGTGACCGGTTTCTGATTTTCTTTTTACCTATCAGAACCATATTCTGTAAGAGATGGGTGCACCAGAAAAAAAAGAGAAACGCATCTTAAGTACATTATTTATTTCTTCTTTATTATATGAATTTTACTATGGACTTCATAGAATAATATGTTGTTTTGATATCAGTAGTAAAGGTAACCTGTTTCAACCATCTCAGACTTTTAAAATTCAATCTCCTTTAAAGAAACTATTTCATCTACAGATAAATCATTATTATCAAAATGTTCTCTCTACATATGCATTATAATGCAGATACTGAAATTCAAATTACCAGTTGCCTTCTTGTGGTTTAATAATCATAACATTTTTATTTCCATGTAAAATGCCATTGACTTCAACTCATGAGATTATGAAATGAATGAATTTAGAATGTGTACCAGAATGAAAGGGAGGGTGGTAATGGATCAAGCTAAGTGAATCTATAAAAATAAAATCACTCCAGAGTGAAGAAGAGTTAAAATATGCTAAATTCCTTTCCATTTTGAGTTTAATATTACTTCAGCTCATTACGTACGTAGAGAATGGATTAGGCTAATCCCAACTGTAATTATACATTCTCTCAGGCATATAAAGGTAAATGAGAGAGTGTATCTGCATTGCCATAACATTCAGGTTTGAGATAATCAGCACAACAGAATTAAGCTGTCACCAAATGACACTCATTATGCAGCACAAGCCTAAAGCAGATGGAACTAACTCACTGTTGGCTTTATACTAGATGTCAAGAAACAAATATATTTAGCTAGTCTCAAATTTTAGCAAAATGCTTTTATGGCAACTGTACTGACACTCTTTTAGATAATACACATTAGAGCTTGAAACCAATATTGTCTTACCCCTGTGGGAAAGCAGGAAGAAATCAAAATGATTATAATACTATGTTCTTTAACAGTGTACATTTGAGACTAAACTTTAGGTTTCTATCCTTGATTTGCTGACTCTTGGGAACGTGTTTGTATTTCTTAAGTTACTCAACAGTAAAAGAAATAACTTTTAGTTTTTAAGTTTAACTTATAAGTTAAATTATATATCACAGAATTCAAAAATAATTTAGAAATTTGGGTCTTCTC
Organism: Mesoplodon mirus; assembly: GCF_964341445.2. Classification (NCBI taxonomy): domain Eukaryota; kingdom Metazoa; phylum Chordata; class Mammalia; order Artiodactyla; family Ziphiidae; genus Mesoplodon; species Mesoplodon mirus. The sequence continues at coordinate 25,439,151 of NC_138981.1, read as the reverse complement.
CATGTTTGATTTTTCTAAATCATCTCATATCCTATTTCCCAATCACTGTAGCAGTTGAGTCAGATATTTTTGTGGTACTGTAATCATAATTCCTCTACTTATTTTGGTAATGACTTCCAGTCCATTCCAAACCTCCACCAACATTATTATATTTCAGATCCTACCTCAAGCTGTTGCAACTCAAGATTTTGGTCAAGTGTAATTGGAAAAAAAAAAGTAAGAAAGGATTAGATTGAGGGTGCATGTAAGGCAGCTATCATAATTTTGTATTGTGGAATCTAATCTGAATAAGGTTGAAAGTAAGGTTATTATAGTAAACTTAGAGGAGTGGGAAGCATGTGAAAACCTGGTAACATTCATAGATTGTTGGTTCTTATAAGGTCAAAGAGTTGTTGCAGTCAAGGTACTGGAGGGAGTAATCTTTAGAGAGTGAAATGTTTGAAGCTCGTATTATTTAAGGCTGAGCAAGCCTATATTATTAATGACTAAGTGTGATCATGGAATGGTGGGTAAGGAAAAGCACACGGAAGGAAAGAAGGTCCAGAAACTGAGAGGCCAGACTTGCTAAAGAATTATCTCCATTGATGTTAGAGTCATTAATAATTGTGAAAGATTTTATAAGAGAGGGTCATGCATATGGTTAATGAGTGAACGGAGTTGTATATGTATGAATGAATTAATGTACGTACATAGGTATGTGCGTATTAGAGAGCTTAGTTCAATTATAATGTTGCTCCAATTTAGTCTTAGCTGGTGCATTTAATAAGTAAAAATTAATAATAAAAAGCATAACCACTATCCTGGTGTCAATCAAATACTGTTTTGTAAACAGAAATAGACTCACAGACATAGAAAATAAATTTATGGTTACCAAAGGGGAAAGAGGGGTGAGGGAGGGAAAATTAGGAAGTTGGGATTAACATATACACACTACTATATATAAAATAGATAACCAACCAAGGACCTACTGTATAGCCCAGGGAACTCTACTCAATATTTTGTAATAACCCATAAGGGAAAAGAACCTGAAAAGGAGCATACATCTATATCTATATCTATCTATCTATCTATCTATCTATCTATATATATATATATATATATCTCACAGTCCTGTACACCTGAAACTAACATGAAATTGTAAATTAGCTATATTTCAATTAAAAATTTTTTAAAAAAGAAAAAATGTACTGTTTTGTATCATGGCTAAATGAGGACATGTCTTGCCTTCTCTCCAAGATAATCACAATGGCTAATTCTTTATTTCTCTCACAGCTATGGTTTATAAGGAGTAATTAAATAGAGACAGAGTCAGCTTTGAAGAGGGAACATTTGTTTTCATCAGATCTTGACATTTAGTGGCAAAGCTGGTATGCACATATGAACAGTGGAATTGTCTTTAAAAAATACCATTAGCCAAGGTTTAATGACCTTTTTACTCTACGCCTGATGTTGTGTGAAATGCTTTGCATGCATTGCATTACTCTCATTATTTTTCCCCTAACTTGAATTTTTCATATTTGTAACTATTCAATGATTTTTAGTAACTTTCCCGAATGATGCAGCCATCACCATAAACTGGTTTTAGAACATTCTAATCCTTCCAGTAAGATCCCCCATGCCCATTTATAGTTAATCCTCATCACCCCTAGGTCCAGGTGACCACTAACCTACTTTCTGTTTCTATAAGTTTGCCACTTCTGGACATTTCATATAAATGGAACCTTACAAATTATAGTCTCTTGTGTTTGGATTTTTGGACTTAGCATAATGTTTTTGAGCTTCATCCACGTTGTTGCATGTATCCATACTCGTTCCCTTTTATTGCTGAATAGTACTCTATTGTATTGATATGCCACTTTTTGTTTCCATTCACCAGTTGATGGACATTTAAGTTGTTCTCAGTTTGGGGCCATTATGAATAAAGTTGCTGTGAATATTATTGTACAAATCTTGGTGAACATATGCTTTCTTTTACCTTGGATAGATACCTAGGGATAGAATTGCTGGATGGTATGGTAACAGAAGTATTCTTAAGGATAGATTTTTGTTTTCAAAAGCAGAACAGATGCTGATTATACTTAAATATATATATCTTGATATACTATCCCAGATATAGAGCTCCTATCTAAAACTTTAGATACCTGGAAATTTTAAAGTCCACACACACGTATCTTATTTAATGGCAATCTCATCGTTATATGTCTTTTTTTGCTGAAGGGAAGGAATGTGATCCTATGAGATGGAAAGGCTCTGGAGTTGAGTGTAGTAAGTGATCTGTGATAGTTTCACTGGGGGAAATAATGTTTAAGTCAGTATCAAAAGATGAATATGAATCACTCATGAATATGAGTGAGCTAGATGAAGAGAAACTTAGAAGAGCATTTCAATTAGAGGGAACAGCATGTGAAAAATCCCTGTGGCAGGAGGGAGCTTGAAGATTTTTGAGGAATGGAAAGAAATACAGTATGGCTGGCACTTTGTCAATGAGAAGACAAGTAGAGTCTTGGCCTCAAGGGTTTGCTCATGTTCCTAAAATCAGTGAAAATCACTGAAGGGATATAAGCAGGTAGGTGACAAAATCCAATAATCTTGTCTACATTGGAAAGTAGTGATTAGTCAGGATTCGTAGTGAATGTTGGGAGACCACTTACAGTCTAGCTGGGTTTTTTTCTCTCACCTGAATGTTTTTTGGGGGAGGGGAGGAGGGGGTAAGATATTTGTCATGTTGATGTGAACAGGAAAAACACACCAGTGACTGACAGTCTGTTAAGTCATGTGCCCTGTGCCCAAGAAGGGTGGTGTTAGAAACAGTGAGTGATCCCTAAATATATGGTAATGGATCAATTAGCAAAAATGGTTATGCAAATATAAAATCAATTACAAAGCATAAAGACAAATATATAAACTTTTCTTGTAATTCACAGAATGATAAGCTTCATAACAAAAAGAACAAAACTAAATGCAAACTCTTGACTATATACAATATTGTCCATTGGATAACTGCAATTTATAAACACCCAATATTTGTATCACTGGTAATAATAATAACATTATTAGCTACCAATTATTTAATGCCAACTGTGCGAGCTACTCTAAATACTTTATATAGCTTATCCTCAAAAACCATTACTAAGTAGTTATTTTTAACCCCTCTTTTTAGATTAGAAAACTAAGGTTCAGGAACATGAAATGTCTTGCCCCAAATCTCACAGGTAATAAATAATGGAACAGGTTTCCCAGTAATGTTCCACATGTAACCCCAGGAAGGATGCTTACTGGTTCTGCAGTTTTGCCTCCCTCCAAGCTCTTTGTAAAATAAAAGTTACATATTTCAAAACCATTTCTCTAACAAATGGAAAATAAGTCATAGGTTTTTAATGTGGCATTTGGAAAGCCTACCTTTCATCCCATTTGTCTCTGCCCGGTTCTCCACCTTGGATGAAGTAATTCATATACAGAAAATATAGTAACCTACCCTGTCATTAATAGGTAAATGGACCTTTAGAAGTGAGCAATTTTTTTTCCACTTCCTGCCTATCAGTTTGACAAGGCCAACTATTTAAAGGGCAATTTGTTATATTTCTAAAATTTATCTTAAGGATATAAAATTGGGAAAAGATAAATAGAATGAAGGGCAAATGACCTCCAAATGAAAAAAGACAGAAATGGTCAAGGCAAAGAAATGAACCATTTTGGATCCTATAATTAAAAGGAACTAATTGAATATTTCCTGGTCATCCTAAGCATTCTGTTTTCCATATTAAAGTTAAATAGTACTTAGAATCACATAATATTCCCCCTTTTCTCTAGTTGCTAGCATTATTCCTAAGATAGAATATTGCTTGCTGGCACTATATCCTGAAATAATACACACAGATTTTTCTCAGATTTAGTGATGAATTTTAGAAGCTGCAAATGGTAAAACTTATTGACTTGTCATCTACTGATATTCATGGTCATAAACTAGGCAATATTCCCGATGGGAAAAAAATTACTTTTTGTAGCTCTTGCTTTTTTTCTTTAAAAGACATCCAAATAGTGCATGAAATAAAACCTAATTTTAAAATTCTGTTAGACTTATGTCAGTGGGCTTTTATGCAAATGGCCAATTGTAGACGTAATAACTAAACAAGAGTGAGAAATGCTAGCAGAGTTCACTTAAGCAATGTCAACGAATGTTCCTGTTGACAATAAATAATGACAGATGGCTACCTTCTTAGTGACAGTTTCCAACTGTAATGGTTTCACACTTAAAAAGAGCACTTCCCTAATGACACAAGAATGCACTTTACTGAAAATTATTTGTACATCATCCTTTTTATAATATGACTATTAATGTGATGCTAAATGAGTTATTTTCAAAAGAAGTGTTTCAATTTAAGCTCACAGTCATAGGCAATCTATAAGAATTGTTGCAATACGTGTGTGTTCTGCCTTGCAAAGATGTCAGTGCCTGTGTGTGATTTTTCTTTTTTTCTTCTAGTTTTATTGAGATATAATTGACATACAGCACTGTATAAGTTTGTGTACAGCATAATGATTTGACTTACATACATCATGGAATGATTACCACAATAACTTTAGGGAAAATCCATCTCCTATAGATATAAAACAAAAGAAAAAGAAAAAAAAATTTTTTTCTTGTGATGAGAACTCTAAGGATTTACTCTCTTAACAACTTTTATATATAACATACAGCAGTGTTATTTATCATGTTGTATCAATACATTACATCCCTAGTACTTATGTATCTTATACTGGAAGTTTGTACCTTTTGACTACCTTCATCCAATTCCCCTTCCCCAACCAACCCCCTTCTTCTGGAAACCACAAATCTGATCTCTTGACCTACAACACTATATTAGTTCCTGTTATACAACACAGTGATTCGATATCTCTATACATTTCAAAATGATCACCACTATAAGTCTAGTTACAATATGTCACTATATAAAGATATTACATAGTTAGTGACTATATTCCCCACACTGTACATGTCATCCCCTTGACTCATTTATTTTGCATCTGGAAGTTTGGATCTCTTAATCTCCCTCACCTATTGCTTTCCTCCCCCCAACCTCCATCCCCTCTGGCAACCACCTGATTGTTCTCTGTATCTGTAACTGTATTTCTATTTGGATATGTTTGTTCATTTGAATTATATTTTACATTCCACATATAAATGAAATCATACAGTATTTGTCTTTCTCTATCTGACTTATTTCACTTAACATAATACCCTCTAGGTCCATCCATGTTGTTGCAAATGGGAAGATTTCATTCTTCTTCATGGCTGAGTAAAGTATATACAATGAGATATACATATACCAGATCTTCTTTATCCACTCATCTATTGCTGGACCTTAGATTACTGCCATATCTTGGCTATTATAAATAATAATGCAATGAGCATAGGAGTGCATATATCTTTTCTAATTAGTTTTTTTTTCTTTGTATTAATACCCAGGAGTGAAAGTGCTGGATCATATGGTAGTTCTATTTTTAATTTTTTGAGGCATCTCCATACTGTTTTCCATGGTGGCTGCACCAATTTATATTCCCACCAACAGTGCATCAGGGTCCCCTTTTCTCCACATCATCACCAACACTTGTTATTTGCTATCTTTTGGATACTGGCCATTCTAACAGGTATGGGGTGATATCTCACTGTGGTTCTATTTGCATTTCCCTGATTAGTGATGTTGAGCATCATTTTATGTGCCCATGGGCCATTTTTCACATCTTCTTTGGAAAAATATCTATTCAGGTCCTCTGCCCATTTGTGTACTATCAATATATTTGTTAAATCATTGACATAATATATTTTAGGGATCCATCCATACAATGAGATAAAAGAGACACAATATCTGACAAATTGCAGAGAATTGTTAAATATTTATAGGGAATTGATGATGCCATGATAAATAGTAGATAAACAATGTATATCATAATTTTAATTAAGGATACATATCAATGCATCCTAGTTTAATTCAATTCACTCATGCTCTTACACTTAAAAACTACCAGCCTGCAAACATAGGATTATATTAGAAACTGTACTATTTGGGGCTGCCTCCTAGACCCAGATTCCCGATTTCCTTCTTACCACCCTCCTTGGAACTGGGTCTCCCTACTTATACATTATAATGTCATATGGTTTTATTCATTGATTTGTGACACTGCTGCACTCTCTTTCAAATTTTTGCTTATGCTAGTCAGACACTTCCTAAGGCTTGTGACTGAGAAAAACTGATCCATCATCTTTTTGAAAAATGGCAGTGAGAACTTTCTCTAATATTACAAGAGGCCGTGCAGATGAAAAAAACAAAAAACATTGATAAGTCCATGTTAGAGAGACCTATTATTGGAGAATGGTGAGCTACTGTCTTTAAAGCTACATCTTTTACTTTTTAAAATGACGTCAGGGGAAAAATCATGCCTCCTGTCCTATTTCCTCTAAGATCCCTATTGGATGTGTTTATTGAGACAGCATAGAGTTTGGGTAGTATACAGAGTAGCCCAAACCTTGTATGACAATTCCTAAGTTCTTATTGGAAATATTTTTTAAAGTATGATATGTTTATCAGTAAATATGGAATAAATGATTTACACATTCTAGCTAAATTCTTTTGGTAAATAGAATTCTACAAAATAGTGTTACCTGGAAATAGAGCTATTTATGTGGCCCAACTTAGAAAAAAAAATCCTTTGAGAAGATATAAGGTTTTTTAAAAATATCGTTGAATTGGTTAACATGAGGTTGATATAACAATGGAAGGAAATGACTTGAGTTTTTTTTTTAATTGGACACAAATGCACATGTGCACACACACACATCTACATAGAGCAATTCCCTATTACATATTGTGTAAACAGTTACTTGTAGCTATGAGTGCAGAAACAGGATCTTTAGCACAAAATAATGAAAACTAATTCAAACAACTGGGTGTCAGGATCCTTGGGTTCCTGCCCAGATCGGTCATCAAAAACCTGGGGGACATTGGTAATGTCGCTTGCCATTTAACTTTTTAGAACTTCTTCATTTGTTAGTGTGGGGGTGGGAGGAGAGTAGTGGCCGGATCATCTAAAATTTTCCTTTAGTGCTATTATTCTATAGCATTTCCAAAGAATTCTTTATTTAGAACCAATTCATAATTGGAAGCACCATCTGGTGTCATGAAAGGGAATTTCAGGGAAAGTTTTAGTTAATTGTCTTTCCAACAACAGCATGTGTCATTAGTTGAAGGGGAAAAAAAGAATGTATCAGAATGTGTCACGTATTATTTTAACAAATACTCATTCAGTGATATTCAGGACACCACCATGTTAGCATGTCTGACATGTTACCTATTACTGTTTTCCACATCATAAGTATAGCCTTTTGATTATTTTACTTAATTTTCTATGCTTTGTTTTAATATTATTATTCTAATATCAGTTTGGGAGCTGACATGACCTGACCATTTAGTTTGGAGAAGTACTCAGATAAAATATTATTAAATCAATGGATTAAAATAAAATATTATCTCGATGTAGTTTTTAACCTACAAGCACTCAGATGTAGATTATGAAAATGTCTGAATAAAGATGCCATTGAATATTATAAAAAATACATGCTTAAGGTGTGTTATGGGGTGATTCAAGTCACCTATTTTAACCTTTTCTGTCCAATATATTTGTTCATTTGGATAACCATACCTGGGGTTCTGGCATGAATTTATTTGCAAAGAACCTAAGTCCTCTGAACTCTACATACTGGAAGAAATGAAGTGAAACACTCAAATGAGGACATTTACATGCACATGAATTATCTTCACAGTATGGAGTTAATAGGTCCCTAGTGCTTTAAAGAGTAGGATCCTGGGGCTTCCCTGGTGGTGCAGTGGTTGAGAGTCTGCCTGCCGATGCAGGGGACACGGGTTCGTGCCCCGGTCTGGGAAGATCCCACATGCCGCGGAGCGGCTGGGCCCGTGAGCCATGGCCGCTGAGCCTGCGCGTCCGGAGCCTGTGCTCCGTAACGGGAGAGGCCACAACAGTGAGAGGCCCGTGTACGGCAAAAAAAAAAAAAAAAAAAAAAAAGAGTAGGATCCTGAAAGAGTTATTGCCCTGTTGGGAAAAATCATGGTTAAAGTTATCGAACACTATCGTACCTTGTGAGGAAACGGACTTCATATAACTTAGCTTCATGAGTTAAAAGAAATGAACAGAGAATCTGCTGATTTTCTCATTGATGATTAAGCAGCAGTCTTTTTAGAGTTACTCTAAAGTTAGAATAACTCTAGAGTTAGAGTTACTCTCCTGGAATTTACTACAACAATAGTAGAAGAAAAACTACCTTGTATATCTTTAAAGTTTTAAAAATAGAATTTTAAACAGTAAATAGTGTGGCACTAAAACATTTTAACCAGTTTGGATTCAACCCCATAATAAAAACGAAATCAGACTAATTAATGATAGTTATAAACCATTCTAAATTCAGAATTAAACTTAGCAAGTAATTATTCTGAAACACGCACAAAATTTGTCTTAAAGAATATTTGACCATAATCAATCACCAGGTGTCTGTAAGGATGAAGCACATTCTAACATTTAACCATCTGTCAGTCAACATTATTTATGGAATACCTGCTGTGTATGGAACAGTTAACCTTAAAACAAATCAATCACAAAAAAGTCAAGATTTTAATATTGAATAAAGCAAATGAAAGCATCTACATCAATTTCTGGTCAATTTAATAGGAAGTTGCTTCATCATTTTGTATTTCTACTGTATACTTACTTTTGGGAATGTATTATTTGCATACACTATGTATAGCCTTTAATTAAGAAGTCAAAGTATATAGTATGCAAGTATTGCAAGTATCCTATCAGCAACTGCCTTATACTTAGGATTACCCCACTATCTCCACACAACATTTAATAGAGGGATTTTCCTGTATCACCTAATATGTCATTAATTAAAGTATTAACACTGGCCTGCTACCTAATTATCCTTAGATAAGATGCAGTGTGATAACTTCTCTGCATCTTATAATGTTATTACCAATATTCTAAGTGAGCATTGTCAAGGAGGAAAAAATTTCCCTCTACCCTTCTAGGTTCCTCTGGCTGATCTAAGAATTAAATTAACATGAGATAGATTAACAGGAGAAATAAAAGTTTAATGTGTATACATGGGAGAGACCCAGGAGAACCGAGTAACTTGCCAATACCATCTTCAGTCAAAGACAGAAGAGGATGTTGGGGGTAATGTTTTGGGACTCGAAAGAGTAGGGAGGCAATTCACAGAGAGAGAGAAAAGCAAATATTTGGTAAGCAAATGTTTGCCGGCCCATATAGAGACAATAGGACACTGATGGACTCTAATCTCTAGGCCCTGTCCAGTCTTTGGCACCACACTTTGCCCATATTTTTGGCAGGTATCTCTGGTCATCTCTCTATTCTGGGAACAGGCCCTCTATCTAAATTCTTTTAGGCAGTTGGGGGGAGGTCAGCTTCTTCGGGAATCTTTTGGGCCTTGATTGTTTTCAGCTCAAAATAATCCACATACCAAAGAGACATTTTAGGGTGGAAAATTTTTCTCCCCTACAGCATTATAAAGAAATCCTCACATGGTCATTTTTTTTAGATTTGGATAGAGTGTTTCTCTATTAGTTTTCTAGTTGAGTCTATTAAATTCCATGTACATATGGGCACTTAATATATTTTAGAGATTTTATTTATTTTGCTATTACCTCCAGTTTAAAATGCAACTAGGAAACAATATTAGGATATTACCTAATGTGGGCTGTTAGATTAAAGGTGTTTCACCCCCCAAATGAGGATACTTCGAGGCTGGACTTTGAAAAGTGACCAGTTCACTACTTTAGTGTAAACTGGAATGAGAGGAAGAAAAAAGAGAAGAAAAGGAGGAAAAAGAAAAGAGGGAAGGAAAGAAGAAAGAAAGGAAAGAAGGTAGGGAAGAAGAAAAAGAAAGAAAAAGAAGGGAGTAAGGAAGGAAAGTCTTAACATTAAAAACATTAGTTCCTGTAAGAAAATAGTTTTCATTCAGAGTTTCATTTTATTACCTTAAAATAAGGAGTATATTGACTTTCCTGAGAAAGAATGTCTATGAATATACACAAAGTTTTTGCCAAAGATCTAGAAGATGAAAATTATATTAAGTCTAAATTATTTTGTCTTATTTCTGGTTATTTAATTTTTTTCAGCTTTATTGAGATATAATTGATATACAACCATGTATTTGTCAACATATGAATAAGCAAAACGTGACATATATGCACAGTGGAATATGTTTCTGCTTTAAAAAGGAAGGACATTCTGACACAAGCTACAACATGGGTCAACCTTGAAAACATTATGCTAAGTGAAATAAGACAGTCATGAGAGGGTAAATGCTATATGATTCCACTTATATAAGGTACCTGGAGTAGTTAATAGAGACAGAAAGTAGAATGGTGGCTTCCAGGGGTTAGGGGAAGCAAGGAATGAAGAGTTGTTGTTTAATGGGTACAGAGTTTTGGTTTTATAAGATAAAAAAAGCTATGGTGATGGATAGTGGTGATTGTTGCACAGCAATGTAAGTGTATATAATGCCACTGAACTATATACTTAAAAATGATTAAAATGATAAATGTTATATTTATTTTACCACAATTAAAAGTAAATAAGAATAAATTTTAGAATTAAAAAACCCATCTATCTCCTTACTCTCATAAAAACCAATGATTATTCTTTGTAGCAATTAAGAAAATGCCAAAATTTAAAACTATAGTTTTCCATAACTTCATAAACCTATAAAAACGTATCTTCTCAGTTTACATCATCACTACGTCTTTCATGCTTTCCTCTCTGCATATTTAAATATGCATTTTCTAATATAAACTATATTTTTTCCTTTCCTGTGTTCTCTGGTTACTTTATATCCATTTTAATCCTAATACTTTTAGATAATGGCAGGCAGCCTCATCCATTCATGAATAAATATGTATATAGATGGGTTTTTAAAAGAATACTGAAAGAATAAAATTTACTTAAATCCAATTACCAGTGTATTTAAAATAACTAATTATTAACCAGTGATAAAGTCCAAAGTTAGCAATTAAAGGCCTACCTTGTTTTATTGCACTTCACTTTATTGCACTTCACAGATAATGCATTTTTTTTTACCAATTGAAGGTTTGTGGCAACCCTGCGTGGAGCACGTCTATTGGTACCATTTTTCTAACAAAATTTGCTTACTTCATGTCTCTGTGTCACATTTTGGTAATTCTCTCCATATTTCAAACTTCTTCATTATTATTATATTTGTTATGGTGATCTGTGATTAGTGATCTTTGATGTTACTACTACAACTCACTGAAGATTCAGATGATGGTTAGCCTTTGTGAGCAATAAAGTAATTTTTAATTAAGGTATATACATTTTTTTTTAGACATAATGCTTTTGCACACTTAATAGACTACAGCATAGTGTAAACATAACTTTTATATGCACTGGGAAACCATAAGATTCTTATGACTCACTTTGTTGCGATATTTGCTTTACTGCAGTGGTCTGGAACTGAGCCTGCACTATCTCTGAGGTGTGCCTGTATTGCATTTTTCAATGTAACTGAAGTCAATTAAAACATTCTATTTTTATTTGATTTTAGCATTGGAAAAATTTAAACTACTGTATTTGGTTACCATTGTTACTGTAATAAATTATCACAAACAATGGATGAAAACAACATAAAATTATTACTTTACAGTTCTGAAGGTCAGAATTCCAAAAAGGGTCTTAATGGGCTAAAATCGTGAAATTGGCAGGATTGCGTTCTTTTCTGGAAGCTCTAGTGGACCATCTGTTTTCGTGCTTTTTCCAGCTTCTACAGGCTACTTGAATTTCTTGACTCATGGCCTTCTTCTATCTTCAGTCAACAGTCACATCACTCTAGCCTCTTATCCCATCAAATCCCCTTCTCTGCCCTCTTCTCCTGCCTCCCTTTGCACCTGTAAAGACCATTGTGATTCCACTGAACCCACCCAGATAATCTAGGATAATCTTCCCATTTCAAGGTCATGTGGTTAGTAACCTTAATTCCATCTGCAACTTTGATTCTCCTTTGCTGTGTAACCTAACATATTCACAGGTTCCAGGGATCTGGATATGGAAATCTTTGGGGGGCATTATCCTGCCTGCCACAATCACATTGTTGAATTGGAAACTCTAGACAGCTAAACTTTTATTTTTTTATTTGTTTTTCAAAATACATTTGAGTTGCTAAGTTTTTATTTGATTTCCAAAGATAGTAGGGAGACACAGAAAACAAACAACTAAAAGGGCAATCTAAAAAATGCTCAAAGGGGCTTCCCTGATGGCGCAGTGGTTGAGAGTCTGCCTGTCAATGCAGGGGATGCGGGTTTGTGCCCTGGTCCGGGGAGATCCCACATGCCTCAGAAAAAAGAGAAAAAGGGGAAAAATATATATATCGTTGCTCCCAAAGTCCACCTCCTCAATTTGGGGATGATTCGTTGTCTATTCAGTTAGTCCACAGATGCAGGGTACACCAAGTTGATTGTGGAGATTTAATCTGCTGCTCCTGAGGCTGCTGGTAGAGATTTCCCTTTCTCTTCTTTGTTCCCGCCTCTGCATGTATGTCGCCTGAGGGCGTCTGTTCCCACCCAGACAGGATGGGGTTAAAGGATCAGCTTCTTCGGGGGCTCTGGCTCACTCAGGCCGGGGAGGGAGGGTAATGGAATGCGTGGTGAGCCTGAAGCAGCAGAGGCCAGTGTGATGTTGGAACAGGCTGAGGCGTGCCGTGTGTTCTCCTGGGGAAGTTGTCCCTGGATCATGGGACCCTGGCAGTGGCGGGCTGCTCAGGCTTCCAGGAGGGGAGGAGTGGATAGTGACCTGTGCTTGCACACAGGATTCTTTGTGTCTGTAGCAGTAGGGTTAGCATTTCATGCCCATCTCTTGTGTCCGTGCTGATGGCTGCAGCTTGTGCCTGTCTCTGGAGCTCGTTTAGACAGTGCTCTGAATCCCCTCTCCTTGCGCACCGGGAAACAATGGTCTCTTTCCTCTTAGGCAGGTCCAGGCATTTTCCAGGACTCCCTCCCGGCTAGCTGTGGTGCACTAGCCCCCTTCAGACTCTGTTCAGCAGCCAACCCCAGTCCTCTCCCTGGGATTTGACCTCCGCCGAAGCCTGAGCCTCGGCTCCCAGCCCCTACCTGCCCTGGAGCATTAGCAGACAAGCCTCTCAGGCTGGTGAGTGCTGGTTGGCACTGATCCTCTGTGTGCAAATCTCTCCACTTTGCCCTCCGCACCCCTGTTGTTGCGCTCTCCTCCATGGCTCCGAAGCTTCCCCCCCTGCCCGTCCCCCATCTCCACCAGTGAAGGTGCTTCCTAGTGTGTGGAAACCTTTCGTCCTTCGCGGCTCCCTCCCAGAGGTGCAGGTCCCGTCCCTATTCTTTTGTCTCTGTTTTTTCTTTTTTTCTATTGCCCTACCCAGGCACATGGGGAGTTTCTTGCCTTTTGGGAGGTCTGAGGTCTTCTGCCAGCGTTCAGTAGGTGTTCTGTAGGAGTTGGTCCACACATAGATGTATTTTTGATGAATTTGTGGGGAGGAAGGTGATCTCCACGTCTTACTCCTCTGCCATCTTGAAGGTCCCGCTGTTTTATTTTTTCATTTTTTTTGTCATACCACTTCCTCCTGTACTTTCTAAAGGTATTTTGCAATATAGGAGTCAAATATTTTTTAACAGTCTTATAATTCTTAAGTGAAAAATATTAGGAGCTGATAATTCTGACACCCATTGGTCATTAGAGATATCCCTGGTATTGCAAAACCTAGACAGGGAATCATTAACCTAGAAGAACAATTGAAAGTAGTAAGCAATTCAGTAGAGTTTAGAAATACTACATAATTACACAGCTGGCAGTATAGAATAGTGGTTAACTGTTCACACTCTGGCTTGTGGTTTTGAATCTTTTTAAAAAATTAAGATAAAATTCACATACCATACAAAACATTCACCATTTTAAAGTGTACAGTTCAGTGGTTTTTAGTATATTCACAAATCGTGCAATCATCACTGCTAATTCCTAAACATTTTCATCATCACTGTCCATTCCCTCCACCCTCCAAACCCCCCCCCCCAGGCCCTTGACAAACACTAATCTACTTTCTGTTCTTATGGGTTTGCCTATTCTGGGCATTTCCTATAAAGGGAATCATATAATTTGTGACGTTTTGTAACTAGTTTATAGTTTTCCTGGCATATCCCATGTATACAGGAGGTATACATGCTATGAAACTTCTGTTTGTTTTTCTTCTGTTAATCTGTCTTTTACTACACGGGTGTCTCAGCCAAGAACCTAGAAAGGTAGAGGAAAATTTATTTTTCCTACACCCACCAGCAAAAGCAGAGGTACTGTTTAAAAGCAAAACAAAATTAAAAAACCAATCACAGGCCCAAAATGGAGTCACTTATGCTAGGCCACACCACTAACCTAATTGAAGGTCAACGTCCCCCAGAAATGTAGTCTTAACAGGTCAGTCAGGAATTTTCTGATCAGCACCAATGAGGTAACTTATCACAGGGGCTTTCTCCATCCCCCAAAGGAAGATGAGGTCATCTGCCCCATAGACCCCCCTCTGTACCCCATACGTTGGCTGAATGATCTGAGCCTGAAATGATTTTTTTTCATTTATGACTTGCTTGTCTTTAAAAACCTTTCCCTTTCTGTAGCACTTTGGAGCTCCCCTCTACTTGTCAGATGGAATGCTGCCCAATTCACGAACCATTCAGTAAAGTCAATTAGAGCTTTAAAATTTACTCAGCTGAATTTTGTTTTTTAACAGTACTGAGCAGGTAGTTTCAATGGCCTGTTTGAGGAGTAATAAGGCCTGTGGCTCAAGCAAAGGGAACAAAGGGAAAGTGAAATAAAAGGGGCCTAGATCATATAGTGCCTTAAAGGAATTGTAAGTACTTTGTCTTTAGTAATATGGGAAGCTATCAACATGTTTGAGAAATGACATGATTTAACATAGATTTTAATAAGATCCCCATGGATCCCTATACTGTGTTAAGAATGAGCTGAAGACCGTAACATATTGTCCATGATCTCTGACCTTCAGGATATCCTCCCTCCCTCATCTGAGTTATGCCAATTAATTCAAGATTAAGCTCATGTGTCTCCTTTCTGAAAAGCATTTGCTTTTTTTTTTTTAATTGGCTTATAGTTGATTTACAATGTTGTGTATGCATTTGCTGATCTCCCATTCAGGGAGAAGAAATAACAAAGGTACAGCACTTAGGCATTTAAAGGTCTGTTAAAAAAGAAATAACAGGCCCCAAGTAGAGTCATTTACCCACCATGACAGTGTTAGCGAGCACAAGTTCTTGTGCCTGACGCACAGTGAAGCCAAACAAACCAAAATGTCGGAGTTTGGATTAGAGAAAGTTTTATTTCAGGGCCAAGCAAGGAGAAACGGGTGGCTCATGCTCAAAACCCCCAAACTCCCCAATTGTTTTGGGGGAGAAGTTTTCATAGGCAAAATTTGGGTTGAGGAAAAAAAAAAAATTGGGGTTGAGGGCTGCAGGGTGTGTGACTTTCTTCTGATTGGTTGGTGGTAAGGTAACAGGGCAGTGCTCCAGGAATCCTGTGCTCAGCCAGAAGTTACCATCCTCCACCTGGGTGGGAGCCTTAGTTCCTGCAGAAGGACTCAAAAATATTGATATGTATATATTCCTTGAGGAGCTAGATCCTGCTTTAAAGGCTGCACTATTGTTTCTCACTGCTTCTTTGTTTCTGCATTCCCTCCCTTCCTTGATTAGCAACTGTTTGAATCTCCTCTTTGGTACTCAGGGAAGGTCTAGGAGGCTGAAGCCTTTATCCTGTAAATAAGAAAACAGGGACAGGGAAAGGCTTGGTACTCGGGAAGCCCCAACAGGGTCCTGCTGGGTTTCGATAGTAAATCAAGACTTAATTGCACTTTTGACTTTCTGTAGATAGGTACTCTTAATCAACCAGACTAAGAATTTTCTGATCAGCTTCAAAAAGTTGATCTGTCACATAGACCCCCTCTGTTCCCCCAGTGGAAGAAGAGGCAATCTACATGATAAAACTCTCACCATTCCCTCCACCACCCACCCCTCCCCCTGCCCCCAACGTTGTCCTGGCCTCAAGATAATTTCTTTTTCTCTTACTAATAGCTCCCTTGCCCCACTTTTCTTCCTATAAAAACCTTCCATTTTGTACCACCCCTCAAAGTGCCTTCTAGTTGCTAGATAGGATGCTGCCTGATACATGAATCACCTAATAAAGCCAATCTGTTTAATAGTTCTTTATTCTGGAAGTTTCATTCATATACAATGCCATAAACAAAATGAGATCTAGACACCTTCTAAATGCTATAATGATTGAACTAGATGAAATAATTTTGGCTACTAAAGCCCTAAAGGGAGTAATTCAGGGAAATTTTCTCAAATATGTAAAGAGAATGGTTGATCTGGTCCATTACCTTTAAACATGGTCTTTAATATTTGCACAATTTAAGTGTAGAACTACGTCCTAGTGTTGAAAATATTACTGACTTTGAAGCAGTTTCAAGCATCCACCTCATCATTAAAACATATTTACAGAGTAAACTTTCTCCACCCCTCTCCCCCCCTGGCATGTATGTATCTCATTCATGGATGTGTTTAGCAATTGTGCTGTATTCTCTAAAAGTTCTCTGCAAGATGGGCTAGGTATTTGGAATAGTTTTTCTACTGGAAAGTTACTTTCAATTACCAGTTTGGGCGTTAAATTTTCAAAAATAATCAGCAAATAGCCATTTGGGTTTTCCCTTCCAATATGACTTAACAGACTATTGTGAACATTCATAGCTAATTCCCTTAAGACTTCATTCCAAAATAAATGGCCGTTAGAAGAATTGATACACTCAACTTCTCCCTGACAGACATTTTTAGGGATCTTTGATTTCTGCCCTTTAACAGATATAGAAACTTTAGTTTTCTTCTAGGCTAACACATTTCTGCAAATGGTTTATTATTAAAGAAGAATTAATTACTTCACATGAAGTCGAAAAGATAATTTCCAAAGGAAAATTCACGTCCTAAAGTATGCAACCTACAAGACAAATAAGGAACAAAAATTCCATGAGGAAAAAAGTCAACAGAAACTGCCTTCATCTACAATGAATTGGGTGAATCTCCGAGCCTTTAAAATAAGAGAAAGGGAAAATTAAATACCATCAGCTGTTTATTTTAACATGCATACCTTAATTCACTTAAATTTAAATTTAAACTAAATTTAAGCTAAATTTAAACTGCCAATTCAGTGTCGTCATTAAGGAACTGTTTACTTTCTTGCATTTACTTTTCTTTTGCTTGTTTGTGGGGATTTTTTGTTTTGTTTTTTTAAATATCTAGAATGCCGATTTTCCCTGCTTCCCAGCCCTACCTGCCTGGTTATCTTGGTAAGACAGAAAAAAAAAAAAAAAAAGAGACCATGACTCTGATGGCATGATCGTGTCGGGGAGGAAGAAATTTTCCTCTACCCTTCTAGGTTCCTCTGGCAGCTCTAAGAATTAAATTGACACGAGAGAGATTAACAGGAGAAAATCAAACAAAAGTTTAGTAGTATGTATACATGGGAGAGACCCAGGAGAACTGAGTAACTTACATCAAAATGGTAGAAGCCGGTCACCTTATGTATCATCTTTAGCTAAAAACGAAAGAGGATGTTGGGGGTAGTGGTTTGGCATTTCAAAGGGGAGGAAGGCAATTGACATGGAGATAGAAAATAAATGTTTGGTAAACAAATGTTTGCTGGGCCCTGCAGAGACAGTGGGACACTGAGAGAAATTTTAACTCTTTGCTATCACACCTACTTCATATTATGCTAATAGTTATCTATTGTGATGGCTCCCTTCCTAGAACAGATCCTCTATCTGCATTCTTTTAGGCAATTAGGGGGAAGGTCAAAGATTTTCCGGGAGTTTTTTGGACCTTGATTGTTTTCAGCTCAAAATAATCCGCATGCTAAAGAGATGCAGTTTGCGGTGGCAAATTTTTCTCCCCTACAATAACATACCCGAAGTTTATTTTTAAGGTGGTTTGTATTAGTAAAATTTGTCTACTTAAAGTGGGGTCCTGAGATTAGTAACATGAGTATCACCTGGGATGTTTTACAAACACCTGAGCCCCACCTACGGAGTCAGAGTCTCAAAGGGTGGGCTCTCAGGAGTAATCAATTTAAAAATCTCTTCAGGTGATTCATATGCACTTAAGGCTTTTAGAAGCCTTTATCTAGCAATTGTTGGTCCTTACAGAAAAGACCCGGAAGACAGGAATGCTTCTCTACCAAGCAGAAAACCAAAGGAAGTGAGCTTAAAACGCAGGGATCTTAGTGAGAGGTAGGCGAGCGAACTGGCCGGAGCACCATAAGACAGAAGGAGAAAGGAAAACCAGAGTGGAGCGGCTCCATGATTCTTTTCCAAGGTAGGCTCTTATGATCTGCTGTGGTGTTTCCAGTTCTACGTGTACAGTGATATTCTGAGGGTAATGTTTTATTTCTGGTAATGGACCATCTGTATCTTCCTGATATTTAAAATGTTACAGCTACTAATACATTAACAGAGTTGAGGTAAATGGATTTTCGCGATCCTTTCAACTTTAATTGCTTAAAAGTCTTTTTACTTAAAGACATCATGTAACATTGTATTGCCAGTACACAGCACTGGCATACCTAAATGTTAAAGGGATGCTATTAACTGTTTTATGTGTTCACCAGTGGTGGTGGTAACGAAAATATATTTTCATAGCATTTATTACGTTACGTAAAACATTGCTTTACATTACCTCATTTTGTCCTCACAAATATAAGCTGTTAACTTTGGGGAAAAAAAAGATCCCACGAATGGCTCATTCTTTTTCCCACCAATATAGCTAGAAAATTGCAGACATAGAACTTGAATCCATATATTCAGTCTGTGTTTAGAATTCTCCTTTGGCCCTCAAAATATGTTCCACCAAAGCCTCGGCATTAATGAGACCATTTTCAGGTGGTCTGTGAACATGAGGAAATCAGTAATTATACGGAAAAATTATTTCTCTTTTTCACTGTGTTAATATTTGTGCCAAAGTTACAAAAGCAACAGGATAGAAGAGCTGGCACCGTAGAACAAATCAAGACAGTGGCACCAAAATATATGCACACTGTTTTAAAAAAAAAATGCTGGGTTCACTTAAAAATATTCTGGGAAAAGCGGGGAAAAAATACTAAGTTTCCAAAATCTCAATTGCACATATTTTAGCATTTTGTTTGTTGATCTGGGAAGTACGGTGAAAACATTCTGCTGTATGCTAAAGTAAATATTGTCTCGGGATTTGTGCAGTTGTTTTGTTTTGAGCTGAAGTAGATGTTTTGTTTTTCATGGAGCATTATTTTTATTTTATTTTGAAAGAACTCCTGACAGACAAGAACTGGTTATTCAGACTTGGGCAGTTGGAAGATAATGTCTGAAAATAATTAAAAGTGAGACTGCCACTTCAAGGAAAATGATTGACATATTTGTTGCCAAAGAAAAAATTTGAAATTTCATGCAAAAATTAGAATTTTGGAAAACTTGTAAATGCTTCCATAAGCTTGACACCTTCTCAGTACTTAAAGACTTTTCTGGGGCTTCCCTGGTGGCGCAGTGGTTGAGAGTCCTCCTGCTGATGCAGGGGACGCGGGTTTGTGCCCCGGTTCGGGAAGATCCCACGTGCCGCAGAGCGGCTGGGCCCGTGAGCCATGGCCGCTGAGCCTGCGCGTCCGGAGCCTGTGCTCCGCAACGGGAGAGGCCACAACAGTGAGGGGCCCGCGTACCGCAAAAAAAAAAAAAAAAATCTTTAATTTGTTTTAATTTCTAATTGGGTAAATATTAATAAATATATCCCCTCCCCAACAAACAAAAACACTCTTTGAGGGTCTTCAATAATATTTAAGTGGAAAGAGGACCTGAGACCAAAATGTTTGAGAACAGCTCTACTGTACCAAGCAGGAGCAGTAAAAAATAGCGTCTCATATTTGTTTAGTTCTTCATATCTAAAATGTTTTCTTTTCAAGAAATTATTACCTTTGGTTTTCAGATAATTTTCAGATAACTTTATCTTACGATAATCTGTTGCTTAGAGATACATACACTGTTGCACAAATAATTTGTTTAAAGTAGAAGTATGAATTGTGGAGTTTGTCACATTTATGCTGTGTTAATTCTAGTAGGCCTGAAATTGGCCTGTGTTGTCTTGCTACAGTAAGACCTGTACCTGCCCAACCCTGACCAATGGTTAAAACATGAAACTTACTGATTAATAGTGTTGTTTTGTAACTATGGGTTCAAGAGGTAATTTGGGGCATTTTATACCAACTGTTCAGCATTATTTTCTGATTACATAGAGATTGATGGTTTACACCTGGTTTAGGTGAATTCCCCCCCCTCCCCCCAGCCCTCCCAGTGGGCTCTGACACAAGCTGGTTACATAGCAAGAATATGTCTTAGTGAACAGAATTGTGTAAGAAACCCAAGCTGAGACTCCCTTTGGGCTCCCCGACTTCAGGGTGTCCTGTATACATATCAGTGGTTCCTGAGGGAAATGCTGTCTTGGTATAGCCGTTACAGAGGGAGGATAATTGGTGCTTGAACCTGGCCTCTTCAGCTCCTACTGTGAGGCAGTCTTTGGCTGTGGTACACAGCCTGGCTTTGATGCTGTTTCTATAGCATATCCTTTGCTCAAAATAAACTATGTTCATAAGCCATGCCATTTCAGTCCTGTGAGTTGTCTTTTGCAATCACATCCTTTCTGGTTGCCACAATTAGTACATGAGCCAATCAAATTTACTAAGAACAGTAACCATGTGTTACTTCTTTAGAATCTATAAATACATCTAAGAAAATATTATTCTAAAATACTAGCTATTAGTTAACATTTCTAGATACTGTATGTTGAAGTATACACTCTAAAATATATCAAACCATTTATTAACATAAAATCGTCTAGTAAATGGCCATATATATATATATATATATATTAATACTGTATCCATTAGCAGAGTTTTGACATCAAGTACAGTACTTATCTTACCAAAAAGTCTGGAGAGAAGAATCTCCAGGACAAGTTGAGATGCTTAGCAAAGTCATTAAGTAGGCTCTTGCCAAAATGATTTTCCTCCACACTAGAGTACTGGCTTTTCATTCTCAGGATTGTTACTGCCTGGTGATACTCAGGCCATATAGGTGTCACATCTGCACAGTGTTAAGTAGATAAGTGTTTTTGTTTTGTTATCAGTCCTGACTCTGACTCTTAATCCTTCTCAGAGACCCTTCTCTCCTCTCTCACAGACTTGCCTTTGGGCAGAATTTAGTTAAATAGACACACTTAAGCAGCAAGGGTGGTTGGGACCACAAAGATACGGCATTTCAGCCTCCATCATGGATGGCAGGCTTTGCTGACAAGTAGGAGGAGGGAGAGAAAACACCCATGGTGTGCAATCACCATAACTGCAGAAGTATAGTACACATGTGTGAGTCCCTAGAGTCACATGTCAGGTGTAAAGAGGGGAATGTGTGTGGGATGGTAAAATAGGATGATAGCCCTCAGATCCAACTAACTAGATGACCTTCCTCTCTGTTTAAACACAGTCCTGGGTAGACTTTTTTGAAATTCTACTGTGATTCCTCTTTTCCTTAAATGACTAGATAAATTGTATTTTGTCGACCAAGATATGCAGAAGGCTGCAAATAAGAACCAGAGTTTATGTGGAGTCTTGGGAATTTTAATTCAGGAGGCACTGATTTGAGGAGCAACCCAAATATGCTCTGAGGGCAACAGAAAGTGATGGGGGTTTCTAGAGGCAACAGACAAAGACATTCCAGAGAAAGTGATATCTTTGCAGAACTACAGTAAGTGCCGGCGAGCATTCAGGCATTTGCCAGCAGCAGCTTGGTTGCTATGCTGTGGTCTCTAGGGAATTAAAACAGCAAGTGCCAGGTGGTCTCAGGATGGCTGGGACAAAAGTTTGTTGCATTGGGGGTGGGGGTGGTGGCTTCCATTTTTGATCCTTTTGACATACGTGACTCCATTTTCATGTTCATGGTCCACACTCTAAAGGTCACATATCATTTCCTCTTTGAAATTCTCCTAGACCCCAAAAGAAGGAAGTTTCTCCCTTCTGTGAGAACTTAGTTTTGTGTTCAAGCCACTATTACAGAACTAGTTGTATTGAAGTAATCTGTTTATCTTCTGACTGCTCCGGTAGATTGAGCTCCTATAGGAATAGAACTGTACTTTATTTTTATGTGCATTATCAGCTTCCATTGTAATGGGTATATTATTACATGTGGGTCAGATGGAAAAACAGATGGTTGAAACCATCTTTTTCAAAAAGACTATAAAATGGGGTTGAAGAAAACAGGAAAAAAAACACTTTATTTCAACACCACTTCGTAATGACCGTGCAAGGCTACATATCAAGATGTTATAGACAAATTAGGCCCATAGTGGGTTCTATACTAAAATGAATCTCTCCATTCGTGGGTTAAATAGGGTGCAAACACCAATGATGTATACTCTGTGATTAAAAAGGTTTGATAATATATGCACCCCTTTCATGCATCAAGCACGTTTGACCTTTGGGTTTAACTGCTACAGTATACTATTTATATCCTTAAAAGTTATTAACAAGAAAATACCAGGCATCCTCAGTAGTAAAAATAGCTTCCTCAGCTAAAATAACCTGCATTAAAATAAAAGAGCTATAAATATGCATGCTTTACAATATAAACCCAAATGTCCCCTATGGTATAATTAGCCAATCCATAGCATTTAGAGAAGGCTTTTCATCTGTGGATCTAAAAGTGATTCACATGTTATTAATTCCAGAAAAATGCCTCTAAGGTAGAAAAGCTATAGATTAGAAAACTGAGATTTTGTGTTTATTTGCTAAAGGCTATAATGCCGGAAGGCCTCAGAGATGGGTTTTAAGGCCAAATGATAGATATATTTTAATTCTCTTCTTAGGTCACTAGTAAGTGTTATATAACAACATGTCTTAATAAGCAGCCAAGCGTCCATGGTACAGCGCTGGGCACTGAGCACCTTGAATGAACACAGGCCACACCACAGACTAAAATCTAAGGCAGAAAATGTAGATGCAGACAAATTTCAAAAAAACAAAAAAACAAAACAAGGCTTGTGATACAACATTTGCTGGCAGTGGAAAAATTATGAAAATATCAAGTAAAAATCTAACTGGTGTCTCACAGTATAATGGCTCCCTCATGGCATATATATAGTTATATATAGTGAGAATTATGTATGAAGTGTTATACATAGAAAGGGAGGGATAAGAGTGGGGGAGGGATGGAACGAGGGACGCAAGGGCAGAGGGAAAGGAGAGGTATTTTGGGTTATTAATATATTCGAAACATTATTTTGATTTAAATCAGGAATAAAATGGAAATATGTGTGGTCGTGAGCACAGACTCAGGAGAGAACTGGAAGAAGTAAGATGGGCATGTAAAAGTGAATGTATGAATTAAGATTTCTATACATACATACACACACACATATACACACATACACCCCACACACAGAGAAGTAAGATTTATTGTCTTTTGAGGAGAACTCATTTCATGCCCTTGTATGACCACTGTTATAGTCCAAAGCTGAAATGGAATTTTCCCTGCACCAGGAGATTAACTGCATTTAAAAATCATCATCTGTACCCATAAACCTCTTGATATCTTGACTGCCAATGCTTGAGAAGTAAAATGCTTAGCAAAATGAATTCACGTTCTCACAAAATACTTGTGTATGCTCTATACACTTTTTTTGAATTTTATTTTTTTATAAGCAGATTCTTATTAGTTATCTATTTTATACATATTAGTGTATATATGTCAATCACAGTCTCCCAATTCATCACACCACCACCATCCCCCCACCACTTTCCCCCCTTTGTGTCCATACGTTTGTTTTCTACAGCGGTGTCTCTATTTCTGCCCTGCAAACCGGTTCATCTGTACCATTTTGCTAGCTTCCATTAATATACGGTATTTGTTTTTCTCTTTCTGACTTACTTCACTCTGTATGACAGACTCTAGGTCCATCCACCTCACTACAAATAACTCAATTTCATTTCTTTTTATGGCTGAGTAATATTCGATTGTATATATGTGCCACATCTTCTTTATGCATTCATTTGTTGATGGACATTTAGGTTGGTTCGATGACCTGGTTATTGTAAATAGTGCTGCAATGAACATTGGGGTGCATGTGTCTTTTTAAATTATGGTTTTCTCTGGGTATATGCCCAGTAGTGGGATTGCTGGGTCGTATGGTAATTGTATTTTTAGTTTTTTAAGGAGCCTCCATATAGTTCTCCACAGTGGCTGTATAAATTTACATTCCCACCAACAGTGCAAGAGGGTTCCCTTTTCTCCACACCCTCTGCAGCATTTGTTGT
The DNA here is from genome assembly GCF_964341445.2 of Mesoplodon mirus. Lineage (NCBI taxonomy): Eukaryota > Metazoa > Chordata > Mammalia > Artiodactyla > Ziphiidae > Mesoplodon > Mesoplodon mirus. The sequence continues at coordinate 25,414,653 of NC_138981.1, read as the reverse complement.
TTGTAGATTTTCTGATGATGCCCATTCTAACTGCTGTGAGGTGATACCTCATTGTAGTTTTGATTTGCATTTCTCAAATAATTAGTGATGTTGAACAGCTTTTCACGTGCTTCTTGGCCATCTGTATGTCTTTGGAGCAATGTCTATTTAGGTCTTCAGCCCATCTTCCATTGGGTTTTTTTTTTTTTAATATTGAGCTGCATGAGCTGTTTATATATTTTGGAGATTAATCCTTTGTCCGTTGATTCATTTGCAAATATTTTTTCCCATTCTGAGGGTTGTCTTTTCGTCTTGTTTGTAGTTACCTTTGCTTTGCAAAAGCTTTTAAGTTTCATTAGGTCCCATTTGTTTATTTTTGTTTCTATTTCCATTTCTCTAAGAGGTAGATAAAAAACGATCTTGCTGTGATTTATGTCAAAGAGTGTTCTTCCTATGTTTTCCTCTAAGAGTTTTATAGTGCCCAGTCTTACATTTAGGTCTTTAATCCATTTTGAGTTTATTTTTGTGTATGGTGTTAGGGAGTGTTCTAATTTCATTCTTTTTCATGTAGCTGTCCAGTTTCCCAGCACCACTTATTGAAGAGACTGTCTTTTCTCCATTGTATATTCTTGACTCCTTTGTCATAGATTAGGTGACCATAGGTGCATGGGTTTATGTCTGGGCTTTCTATCCTGTTCCATTGATCTATATCAATCTTTCTCAAGATTGCCTTGGCTATTCAGGGTCTTTTGTGTTTCCATACAAATTGCAAAATTTTTTGTTCTAATTCAGTGAAAAATGCCACTGGTAATTTGATAGGGATTGCATTGAATCTGTGGGTTGCTTTGGGGAGTATAGTCATTTTCACAATATTAATTCTTCTAATCCAAGAACATAGTATATGTCTCCATTTGTTTGTGTCATCTTTGATTTCTTTCATCAGTATCTTATAGTTTTCTGAGGACAGGTCTTTTGCCTCCTTAGGTAGGTTTATTCCTGGGTATTTTATTCTTTTTGTTGCAATGATAAATGGGATCGTTGCCTTAATTTCTCTTTCTGATCTTTGTTTGCTAGTGTATACGAACGCAAGAGATTTCTCTGTATTAATTTTGCATCCTGCAACTTTACCAAATTCATTGATTAGCTCTAGTAGTTTTCTGGTGGCATCTTTAGGATTCTCTATGTATAGTGTCATGTCATCTGCAAACAGTGACAGCTTTACTTCTTTTCCAATTTGGATTCCTTTTATTTCTCTATCTTCTCTGATGCCATAGCTAGGACTTGCAAAACTATGTTCAATAATAGTGGCGAGAGTGGACATCCTTGCTTATCACTTTTGACCCACTTCCTAGGGAAATGAAAATAAAAACATAAACAAATGGGACCTAATTAAACTTAAAAGCTTTTGCTCGGCAAAGGAAACCATAAACAAGATGAAAAGATAACCCTCAGAATGGGTGAAAATATTTTCAAACAAAGCAACTGACAAGGGATTAATCTCCAAAATATACAAACAGCTCATGCAGCTCAATATTAAAAAAAAAACAACCCAATCACAAAATGGACGGAAGACCTAAATAGACATTTCTTCAAAGAAGACATACAGATGGCCAAAAAGCACATGAAAAGGTGCTCAACATCATTAATTAGGAGAGAAATTCAGGTCAAAACTACAATGAGGTATCACCTCACAGCAATCAGAATGGCCATCATCAAAAAATCTACAAACAATAAATGCTGGACAGGGTGTGGAGAAAAGGAACACTTTTGCACTGTTGGTTGGAATGTAAATTGATACAGCCACTGTGGAGAACAGTATGGAGGTTCCTTAAAAAACTAAAAATAGAATTACCATATGACCCAGCAATCCCATTCCTGGGCATATACCTGGAGAAAACCATAATTCAAAAAGGTACATGCACCCCTATGTTCATTGCAGCACTGTTTACAATAGCCAGGACATGGAAGCAACCTAAATGTCCATTAACAGAGGAATGGATAAAGAAGATGTGGTACATATGTACAATGGAATATTACCCAGCCATTAAAACTAATGAAATCGTGCCATTTGCAGAGATGTGGATAGACCTAGAGACTGTCGTAGAGTGAAGTGAGTTAGAAAGAGAAAAACAAATATCATCTATTAATGCATATATGTGCAATCTAGAAAAATAGTGCAGATGAACCTATTTGCAAAGCAGAAATAGAGACAGATGTAGAGAACAAACGTATGGACACGAAGAGGAGAAATGGGGGTGGTGGGATAAATTGGGAGATTGGGATTGACCTATATACACTACTATATATAAAATAGATAACTAATGAGAACCTGCTGTATAACACGGGGAAAAAAAGAAGGTACAATCTGTTTGTAGGACATATATTAAGTTAACCTTAAAAATGCATTCCAAAAAAAATGCATTCCAGTATACATTAAGTGCAGACAAATACTGTTTGATTCCACTTTTGTGAGCTACCAAGAATAGTCAAATTCATAGAGTCAGAAAGTACATCGGTAGATGCCAGGGGCCAGGGGTTGAGTGGGCGTGGGGGGGAATGGGGAGTTCGTGTTTAATGGGGACAGAATTTCAGTTTAGGAAGGTGGAAAATTTGGGAGATGGATGATGATAAGTGTTGCACAGCAATGTGAATGTACTTAGTGCCACTGAACTAAGTTAAATATGGTTAAAATAAATATGTACAGTTAAATATGGTTGAAATAGTATGTTTTATATTATGTGACTTTTACCACAATAAAAAAAACATTAAAAGAAAAAAGAATATACAAGAGAGACAAATTTTCGCTTATCAAACAATTAGTTAGCTTTATTTTACCATAACGCTAAAGTACCCGAAGTCATAGACAAGACAAAAAGTTTACATAATCTGGGAGGCCTACCAAAATGTTATTTTAAGAGAGAAAATGCAGAAACAATGTAAAGCAGGTTATTGTAATGTAGGCCTGTTGCTTTATATTTAGTATGTCTGCCCTAATTCCTTTTTAGTTGTAAGGCACAATTACTACTGTTTATTGCCAGGACTGTTATTTATGGGCTGAAGTCCCATGAAGAGGGTCTTCTTTCTCTGTCAGCAGTGGCTTAATGCAATAGCGTTTCACCTTCGAGACAGGCCTTTAAATTCTCTCTGTACAAATGGAAGTGCTGTAGGTCATTTTCTTCTAATTGCTTGTGGACAAGGATTGACAAGCCACCACACAATTTAGCTTGATTGGCAGATATTTCTCAGTAGTCCAAGCCTGGACCAGCAATTTCAGCACAAGATTTAGATGTCTTGTCAGTGCTTGGTGGTAAAAATTAGCCTCCTTCTGACTCTCTCAAAGAATTCTTCTTAAAAGAAAGAGAAGTATATCACAGTTCTTTAACACCAGATAGGGAGTTTTGTTAGACCATCCTATGAAATAACTTTGATAAGTTGCTTTGTATTTGCCATTTGGTGGCTCCTTCATAACCCTCAAGTGAGAAACACATGCAGGAAAAATACTTCTGAGTTCAGATTATTTTTAAATTACATATTATTTAAAGTATTAAGATTAAAATTATTGATTAAAAAATTAAGATTTAAAAATATTCAGTATATATTAAATTGTGATCTGCTGTAAGAAATGGTTAAGGGTAATACATAAACATGTAACACTTTTTCTCTGACAGAAATGCTGCTCTTCATCTTGCTCTTCATGTCTCAGTATTTCACCCATCATTGCAAATTGCCAAAAGGGTTGAACTTACTGCCATATGTGCCTTCACTTTGGATCAGATGTTTTAAGGCACATTCTGAAAATAATAGAATTACATATTTGTTTTATTTAAAAGAAGGTCAAAATTTTTGAACTGTTACCAAAATAACAAAGGTCAAAGTTTTGAGATAAAGAACAGATAATCAAGTCTTTAGATTAGCAGTCCTCAAACTCTTTGGCCTCAGGAAAACCATTTAAACTCTTAAAACATTAAGGAGGATCCCCAAAGGCTAGTGTTGATGTGGAGTAAACCTATTGATATTTATCACATTAGAAATTAAAACTGAAAAGACTGTGAACATATTATTTTAAAAACAGCAATAATAAACCCATTACCTGTAGATATAATCTTATTTAAAAATATATCTTCATAGTAAAAAATTAGTGCTAAATATGGCATTGTTTTACATGTCTGAAAATCTCTTAAATATCTGGAATTATTAGGGGAAAAAATGGTGCCCACTGGCCTTCGCAGAGTAAGAGCATGAAAATGACACCCCACAGCCTCCCTCGCCCAAGAGTGTCCCAGCAGGCCCCTGCCCCTCTGGTGAAGCCTTAAGATTAGGAAATGAATCTTTTCCACATGAAATCTGGGTGCTATTCAAATGGCTGCTTCTACTCTGGACCCTGGGGTGTGTGGGTCCAGGTGCAGGCCCTTTAAGAGCTCTTAGATCCCTACAGCTCTTTGGGTCTCGTGGAGGTGACCCCCAGTGTTTTTGAAAGCCAGATATTCTGGGGGCTCGTCTCAGGTGCGGGTCTTAAAAGTTGGGGTGCCCAATATAGGGTATGAACACTTTACTCCTCAGGTGTGTGAAGCTCCAGGTTCGCGAGTTCCCTCCCTATTATGGGTTGCTCCCCAGAATGGAAGAGGGTGTGTTATAGTAAGATTGGTTCTCAGCCTCTCTTACTCGCTTCAGTGTGGCTTTTTTTCCTTCTTTGCCTGATGTGATGCTCAGCTAGTTTCCAGGTCTTTTTCAAGAGAAAATCGTTCCGTAGATTTGGTGTATTCAGGGAAGGAGGTGAGTTCAGGAGCTTCTTAAGCAGCCATCTCGAACCACGTGGCTTAATAGAAGGCACTTGATTTCTCATATACGTTTCTGCGTCTGTTGCAGCATCATGTGTCACAGAACCACTGGGCAACTTGATTGTAATACCTGAAAGAGAATGAGACTGAAAAAAGCAAATGACATAATTATCATGAAAATAGATTTGCTTGCAGACCCCTGGGAGGGTTTCAGGGAAGGCCACGGGTTCCTGGACCGCCACACTTTTAGAATCCATGCTTTAGACTGAGATTTATATTCCATAGAAGGTGAATATGTTTTATTTTTCTATTTGAAACTAATAAATTGTTCCCTTCGTTCGAGGCTAGCATGAGAAGTGTAGGTTTTTGAGACCAATTTTATTCCTTCTTTATTTGATGGTTGTGTTTCACCTTCTGTAGAAAGCCTTCTCATATTTGGGCCAACCCTGCCACTGACAAGAGTATAATGGGGATGGCATTCGTAGCGTGGTAGAGAACGTTTTTCTTAATAAGACACTGAAGGCTGCTGAACCACGAAACAAATCCAATTCCATCAAAGATCAAAACAGAAAAGCACCACTATTTATATTGTATTTTTTAGAAATACTCTTTTCATCTACTCATCTGTGAGGAACAGCAGTAGTGCCCAGAGATGACCCTGAGGGCCAGAAGAAATAAAGCTAGAAATCATGGGCTCCCATTTGTGTATGGATGGAATCAGTCCATTCATTTGTTTAGATTTTATATAGGTAGCAGTCATACTATTGGTAATTTTTTTCATAGAATATTGCTTGTTGGTTATAATCTCTTATTCTAGCATTCCTGGAACTCTCTGAAATAATGACAATTACTACAGATTCCTGTAAATTAAATTAATATAAAAGTAATTTTGGTGATTGATCTACACAGTTTACACATACTTTTACCCCTAAATAGCAAAATCCCTGACCTTGTGCTTACCTCACCTAGATTATGGCAGCCATATTTATGGCTTGGCTTTATATTTTTACATGTTCTTTCAAGTTCCTGCTAAAGTTTGTGTCACAGCCACCTAAGGATCTTTTTCAAAACTCAAAAGTCAGACAAGCTTCCTTCATGTTCCTGTTGTAGACAACTCCCTGATCTATTTTACATCCACCTTTTCTGCAATTCATAAGACATGTAAAGAATTATAGACCACCTCAGTGGTGTGCTGACATGCCTTGTATCTGAAATCCACTGCTCAGGAACTACTACATACTTCCCACCATCTCTAGGGGAGAGGGTTATTTATTTATTTAATTATTTTTTTAAAAAAAATTGAATTATAGTTGATTTACAATATTGTTAGTTTCAGGTTACAGCAAAGTAATTCAGTTATCTATTTTTCATATTTTCCATTATGATTTATTATAAGATATTGAATATAGTTCCCTGTGCTATACAGTGGGTCCTTGTTGTTTATCTACTTTATATATATAGTAGTATTTGTTAATCACATACTCCCAATTTATTCCTTTCCCCTTCTTCCCCCTTTGGTAACCTATGTTTGTTTTCTATCTCTGTGACTATTTCTGTTGTGTAAATAAGTTCATTTGCATTATTTTTCAGATTCCACATATAAGTGATATCATTTGATATTTGTCTTTCTCTGTCTGATTTACTTAGTATGATATTTTCTGGGTCCATCTATGTTGCTGCAAATGGCAATATTTCATTCTTTTTTTTGGCCAAGATTAATGGATAAAGATGTGGTGTATATATGTATATGTACACACACACACACACACACACACACACACACACACACACACACACACACACACACACACACACACACACACACACACACACACACACACACACACACACACACACACACACACACACACACTCTGAAGTATTACTTGGCCGTAAAAAAGAATGAAAGGGTTTTTAAATGTTTCTCATCAGACCAGATATCACTTCCCATTTCCCGAGGAAGCAATTTCTTTCCAACCAACTCCACCCTTTGCTATGGGAATACCTGCAATTCCAGGGTATATTTGCTGTTTGCTCTAGTGTAGGATTATATTGATCATCTTTAAGGAATCTGAAAACCCTTTTCTAGGCATTTGAAAAAGAGGAAGATTTTTTAAAAAATTTTATTTATTTTATTTTTGGCCGCGTTGACTCTTTGCTGCTGTGCGCAGGTTTTCTCTAGTTGCGGCGAGCGGGGGCTACTCTTCGTTGTGGAGCGCGGGCTTCTCACTGTGGTGTCATCTCTTGTTGCAGATCATGGGCTCTAGGCCTGTGGGCTTCAGTAGTTGTAGCTTGTGGGCTCTAGAGCACAGGCTCAGTAGTTGTGGCGCACGGGCTTAGTTGCTCCATGGCATGTGGGGTGTTCCTGGATGAGGGCTTGAACCCGTGTCCCCTGCATTGACAGGCGGATTCTTAATCACTGCACCACCAGGGAAGCCCCGAGGAAGATATTTTTAATGTGGTTGATATGAGAATCCCCTCTAGGGGATCCCCATGTGTAATCAGAGTATGCTTGTATTTCCCCAAACTTGTAATTGGAGGAGATGATGAAGGTGGGTGAGTAGGAATGCAGTGCTGCGAGTGGCATCATAGACCCCTCTCATTATTCTCCCGGAGGAGAATAATCTGTCAGTACTATATTGGTTACTAAGCATTTATTTGACAGTTTTTGTTTTTGTTTTAATTTGAGAGGTTTCAATCAATACGTGCTAGATTCTATCTATTGGTAGTTGAAGCAAATACATAAACTACCTGCATAGTCATGATTTGGATAACGAGGTGCTAGGAGAGACCTGAGATCCTTTTGTTTATAAAAATAAAGCTTTAAGAATATGGTTCAAAGTCCTTGAGACTGTTGCATGACGATCACTGTATACATGCAAAGTTGAATTATGTGGTTATGAATAACCTCGCCCTGGCAAGTGCAAAAAGTGGTGTGACCTTCTGGCTTAGGTAGAATCAGCTACTAGATACAAAAGTGAAACCTATAAGGCCACTGTTGGTGTTCTGAGATGTAATGGCAATGCATCCATTGAAATGTGTGCGGGGTGGGGGGGGCTTCCCTGGTAGCACAGTGGTTACGAATCCGCCTGCCAATGCAGGAGACATGGGTTTGAGCCCTGGTCCAGGAAGATCCCACATGCCGTGGAGCAACTAAGCCTGTGAGCCACAACTACTGAGCCTGTGCTGTACAGCCCACGAGCCACAACTAGTGAGCCCACATGCCACAACTACTGAAACCTGCGTGCCTAGAGCCCGTGCTCCACAACAAGAGAAGCCATCGTAATGAGAAGCCCACGCACCACAACGAAGAGTAGCATCCGCTCGCCACAACTAGAGAAAGCCCGCGCGAAGTAACGAAGACCCAACACAGCCAAAGATAATAAAAAAAAAATACATAAATATAACTCATAAAAAAGATAAAAGAAATGTGTGCGGAAATCACTTCTTTTGTTAGACAAAAGAATATTCCTTTTGATCGTGTTCCTTCAGGAGTTTCTTTTTACCTTGTTTTGCTTATTTGAGCTGGTGGGTAAATAATAATTATGCACATTGAGAATTCCCTGGCAGTCCAGTGGTTAGGACTCTGTGCTTCCACTGCAGGGGGCACAGGTTCGATCCCTGGTCAGGAACTAAGATCCCGCATGCTGTGAGGCATGGCCAAAAAAAATAATTATGCACATTATCTCTTCTTTTGTCTCCTTGTTTTATCTCTTCTTTTACCCTGTATCTTCAGTATTTCTGTTTTATGGATAAAACTGAGACCCACAAAACCCTGGTTTCACTTGGCTAATAAGTGATTGGCTTGGTATGTTCACCCTGAACCCCTCTCAAACCCCAACTCTAATAGAATCTGGCCTCTGTTATCCATTTATAGAAAATTAGATATTTGAAAAAATTTAACAATATAAATTATATAAGGCCAATTTATTGATCATCTAAGCTTAGTAGGAGCAAAAGAGAGCCTTTGTTTTTTAGCTCTTGAACCAAATCACCCTTGATTTTAACAAAAATAGAAATACAAAAGTGGCAATTGAACGTTTCAGTTTGAGTTCACTTGGGTATTTTGTGATATTTTAAATATTTTCATGATTTTGGTATAGCCACGCTTCACGGGGAGTTTCTTCGACTCAGTCTCCTTTTTTAGCATGAGTCAGTGTTAATTTTAACACATAGATGCCCTCTTCTAGAAAAAAATCTCAGGAGAATAATTACCTTACCCTGTTGACAAATTATTTAGCCTAAATAACAGTGCCATCTGCTGAAAAGGACTAGTGAGTCACAGAAAAGTTTTCAGAGGGCTCATTTTGGTCGGCGTTACAATGGCTGAAAATTAAAAAAATAAAAAGACACCAGAGGAGGTGAAGTCAAACAAAGGCTAAACCTAGAGGGAGAGAGAACTTCAGGGTACGGTAACCTCCCCCCAATGATGAGGAACTTCACAAGCCTTGATATGATATAAATTAAAACAGAGCAACACTTCAGTCATGTTGAGAATTTCAAGACACTGTGATTGAAATCATAATTGTAATACAAGTGAAACATTACAGTTAATCGAAAGAGATTTGAGGAAACGTTATGACTTTATTAAAAATAAAGAGGTCAATGAGAATAGGTTCTTATTGCCCTTAAGCCTCCTCAAAAATATTTTGATGAAAGATTGTTGATAGATGGCATTATTAAGATATCACGATTAAGAAAGAAACATTAATTATTGCTTCTCAACAATACTTGAATTTTACTGATGTGTTCTGCAGTTTGTTAAAGGCATATCAAATAGGTAAATTCATTTTCAAAGGACTGTCTTTAAAATAAACTTCTTAAATATCGTGTTATTACTTCCCATAATATTTGTAATTTCTAGTTGTCTCTTTTCTAACCCTATCTCAATGACAGCTCAGCAATTACTAACTGGTGTTCTGAGCATGAATGGATGCTGTGATTATAATGAAAGGTTTGTCCTAGAATGCTTTTGAATCAAAATAAGTAGTATGTGGCCCCTTTTATTACCATTAAAAAGAGAGAATCTAGAATATACTAATGATAAGACTGTATTTCAAGAACTCTGTATCTCTGTGTTAGAAGTAATGTAATCCTGGAAATATAATATATGGCCAGCGGTCTTAAAATAGGCTTATTGAATATATTTTGATGAAGTTAAATGGATCATTGCATTTTTCCTTGTTTGAATGTATTTCCCTACTAAAGTTTTATGTTTTTCTTTTATGATATACAATGCCAGATATCTAAAGGGAAACTGAAAATTTAGAGAGAACCTCCTGAACTCTGCATTCCTTTTATGCACATCTTTTAAACTTTTTTAGTTTCTGAATTTATTTGTTTTAAGTTTATCTTTTACATACAGCATATTATTGGATTTAGCATCGTTAGTGTGAAAACATTTATTTTTGATTGGGTAAATTCAACCCATTTATACTTCTTGATATGTTTCTCTCTCTCTCTCTCTCTCTCATGTTTTTTTATATATTTAGTCTCCTTGGCCTCCTTTTTATTTGGCTATACTTTATTGGTTCCCAACTATGAAATTAGTTTTAGCTAATTAATACCTTCTTTTCCATCTCTTCCCTTTCTCTTAGCATCAGACTTGAAATAGTCATTTTTCTTTTATTTAATGCTTACTAGGCAATCTATAAGTTTATTTTACTTTTCATATATTCTTCCCATGTCTCCATTTTATTTTATTTTAATTAATTAATTAATTAAGGCTGCGCCGGGTCTTGGTTGTGGCACACGGGATCTTCATTGTAGCATGTGGCATCTTTAGTTGCAGCATGCAGACTTCTTAGTTGCGGCATGCAAACTCTTAGTTGCGGCATGCATGCAGGCTCTAGTTCCCTGATCAGGGACTGAGCCTGGGCCCCCTGCATTGGGAGCACAGAGTCTTACCCACTGGATCACCAGGGAAGTCCCTCTCTCCATTTTAGTTGAGAACATCTGTATTTTCAGAACATATTGGCCATTGCATATTATTATTGTTACCCTTATAACCAACCTATGGGCTTAAGTACAGGTAATACTTAATTCTCACTACTGCTCTCTCCAGTCCTCTGAAATGTTTAAAGACAATTCTCTGGAACTTTGCTAGATAAAGTCTCATGGTAAAAATATTTGCTGACTTCTTGATTGTTGAAAAGATTGTCTCTGGCCCTGGCCTTAACACTTAAGTATTTATTGGCTGGATACAAAATTCTTAGCTAAGGTTTTCTTTACTAAAGTGTAATAAGTAGACATTTCCATTGCCTTCTGGCATTCAGTATATACTCTGTGGGAAAATCTGACAACAAATTATCTTTCCCTTATATGTGACTTTGAATTTTTGCCTGAGTATTCCTCTTTTTTCTTATAGTCTACTACTTCCACTCAAATTTGTCAGTGTTGATAGCTTTGGTCAGTTTTTCTGTTTATGTTGTGTGTATTGGTTCTTCATCACATTTCTTTGATTTTCTTCTTCTATTTTTTTATTCTCTCCAATTCCTTATGATAAAAGTCCCTTCTTTTCATCTTGTTTCCGTAAGACAGCATTCCTGTGTTTATTGGTTTTTCCTTCCAGTTTAGTTTTCAAATCTGAAACATTTTTGATTTATTTATAATTCTTTTCTGAGTCTTGATGCTTCTTTTTCCAAATATTCCTTTTCTCCAGTCACCTCATTACTAAGTTCTTCAAATTCGTGACAAGGTATTTAAAAAGATGCTCAACATCATTAATGATCAGGAAATTGAGAATCAAAACTATAATGACATATCACCTCACACCTGTTAGAATGGCTACTGTCGAAAACACAAGAGAAAACAAATGCTGGCAAGGATGTAGAGAAAAGGGAACCCTTGTGCACTGTTGGTGGGAATGCAAATTGTTAAAGCCAGTGTGGAGGTTCCTCAAAAAACTACAAGTAGAACTACTGTTTGATCCAGCAATCCCACTTCTGAGCATATACTGAAAGGAAATGAAATTATAATCTGGAAGAGATATGGGCACCCCATGTTCATTGCAGCATTATTCTCCATAGCCAATATGTGGAAACGATCTAAGTGTTCATGTACCAGTGAATGGATAAGGAAAATGTGGTGTATATATACAGTGAAATAATATTTATTGAAAAAAGATAATCCTGCCATTTGCAACAACACAGATGGACCTTGAGGACATTATGGTAAGAGAAATTAGTCAGAGAAAGACGAATCCTGTATGATTTCACTCATATGTAGAATCTAAAAAAAAAAGCTAAAATCATAGAAACAGATGATAGAATGGTGGATGTCAGAGACTGGGGGCAGGGGTAATGAGGAGATGTTGATCTAAGGGTACAAGCTTCCTGTTGTAGGATAGATAATTTTGGGGTATCTAATGTACAGCATGGTGACTATAGTTGAATAGTTGAATGTTGCTAAGAGTAGTTCTAAAATGTTCTCACCATAAAAAAAGGTGATCATGTATGGTGATAAATATGTTAACCTTATTATGGTAAACATTTCACAGCATATACCTGTATCAGATCATCACACTGTATACCTTAAACTTACACAATGTTATGTCAGTTTTATGTCAGTAAAGCTGAAAAAATAGTTTTTGAGTGAAATGTAAGTTGCTTTTTAAAAATCTACTTTGTGGGCATGCATTTCTTTTGTACCTTGAGTGTCTGTACATTATTTTGTTCTTTATTTTTTTTTAATATCCTAATTTTGTATGGAGTTTTAACCAGGATCCATTTTTTGTTTGGTATTTTGAAATCAAATTTCTTTTCCTGTGCTTTAAGAGAGTAAACTGGCCAGGATATCTTCCCTAACTTCATCATCCTAGTGTTTGTTCTTCTACTGTTTTCATGAATTAACAATAAATCCTGCTTCATATATTCTGGGATCTGCTTCCTCTGTTCCACTCCTTAAATTTTACTTGAAACTTAACTTTTCTTTGCTCCTATTGGTCCTGTCCTCCTTAACTTGGATTATATTACCGTAATTTGTCCTCATTGATGGGCTTTTTTCTGGTAGAAAGTTTGTTTAAGCAGTTGACAGTGCTCACAACACTGTAACCCCTTCATTTCTTATTTCAGTCCTTTTATACTCAGTCATAAATTTAAGGATATGGAAATATGAATATATGTATAACATTTATAATCTTGTTTCCTTTCAGTATATCCCATCTTTTATTACTATATCAGTCATGAAAATATATTAATAAAATATTAATATATTAAAATATATTAATAGCTGTTCTAAGACACTGCATATTCAATGTAGGAGTCCAAATATTTAATATTTGAAATTTGTAACTTTTAGAAAGGTCTTAGAAATATTTGCATTAAGTAGCTATATGGCTCTTGTTTCAGTCATGTGCGTTGAGGATCAAAAATTTTAATAATTAAATTTAGTTATTCTATATTTCAGAGTCAATGTGTGATGAGGTTAGATTAAAAAGTTAGATAAAATTATCTTAAGTACTCTTTGATACTATCTCCTAAGGAATCCTTCCCCAAAATGCCAACCCAAAATATCAAGTCTGAAAATGGATGTTTAAATATAAAAGTAAATTGATTGGTAGTGAGTGTGAAGGGACCAGATGAAACGTGTGATAAGAGGGTAGTTCTGGCTGACTTTATATTTGAACTGAAACTTCCCCTGTCCCTAATGTTCTTTGGAAGGAAATAAGAGAATGTCTTAGTAGTTTATTACAAATAATATTCATTGATTGCAATAATGTTTTTGTATCAAAGAACAAGTGTTATTTTTATTTTTGTCTTTATTGTTTTATGGTTGTTTTTTTAGTATGTTTTACTTTCATGTGTTTATTCCCAGGTACTTCTAAATGGGCTTAGGAGATTAGCATGCTTCATTTCCAGAATGTTTCTGCCGTGATTCAGGTAAGGAAATTGCCTTATTATTTAAAAAAAAATTTTTTTAATATACTTATTTTGTGAAGAGTCTGTTCACAAAAGAGACTTCCGAGTTATAAGAGTCCTTAATACACTCAGGATACAAGGTCTTTGTGAGATATGTGTGTTGCAAACATTACTTTTTCGTTTAGTGCATTTATTTTCTGTCTATATCGGCCTTAATCAAGACTGTAGAGATCTTTTTGAGTTTTTTTCTTTTTAAGAAGCTTTATAGTTTTAGCTTTTACCTTTATGTCTATATGTCATCTTGAATTCATTTTTGTGTGTGAGTAGAGGTTGAGACTTGTGTTTTCCTTGATGGATATTCAGTTGTTGCATCATCATTTGTTGAAGAGATTTTTTTCCTGGTTGAATTGCATTGACACTTTTGTCAAAATCGGTTCATCTATATATGTGTATATTTCTGGACTTGATGTTGTTCTATTGATCTAATAGTATAACCTCATATAAGTACCACACTGCCTTGACTACTGAAACTTTATAGTAAGTCTTGAAATCATGTCGTATAAGTCCAGCAACTTTGTTCTTTTCAAAATTGTTTTGGCTATGCTAGGTCGTTTGCATTTCCATATTTCAGTAAAGCCCACTGAGGTATTAATTGGGATTGTGCTGCATCTATAGATCAATTTAGAGAGAAAGCACATCTTAGTAATACTGAGTATTCAAATATATAAACTTGGTATAGATTACATTTATTTAGCTTTTCTTTATCTTGGAAGTGTAGAGGAGTGATATATCCTTTGTTAAATTTATTCTCAATACTTACATTTTATGCCATTTTAAATAGAATGGTTCTTTCATTTTCCACGTTTTTTCTTTCATATGGAAATAAAATTGATGTTTGTATATAAATTGTGTATCCTACATATTATATGGGTAAAATCCACATTTTAACTCTCATAGGATTTTTTAGACTCTTTAGGGCATTATATGTAGACAGGTAAGTTGTTTGTGACAATTTTGCTTATTGTTTGACAAATGTTACAGCTTTTATTTAATTTTCTTGCCCTACTATACTTGATGTGACTTCCAGTATAATGTTAAATGAAAATGGTAAGAGCAGATTTTCTTGTTCTTTTTCCGAGTTTAGTAAAGAATGTTCAATGTAGCGTGATTAAGTAAGAAAGTAAGATGTTAGTTGTAAATATTTCATATGTGTCCTTTATCAGATTGAGATACTTTTAAAAACTTTAAAGAACCATGCTTCCTCTTCTAGGACTGAAAAAAGTAGCTATTCATGAGAGTTGCAAGGGGACTCTATATAAGATGTTTTAAAGAATCCAACAGAGATGAAAAACCTAGCTACAGTACCATTAATTGATAGGTCCAAGATACGTATTCTTCAGCACGTCTCTTTAATACAAAAATACTAATAAGAAATTCTGTACTTCACAGCATATATTCCATAAACAAACCCACAATGTAGCCACACTTAGATACAAGCAAATAAATAGACTTTTTTCCTGAACATGATGTTTTAAAAAAGCAGTTATAGGTATTCTGTACTTATAATGATGATATATCCTTACAAGATACGAATTAAATAAAAACAACTTAAATAAAAATATTTCTCGACTGAAATCTTATCCTGCAAACAAATTAATTCAATGTTTTTAAAAAAACTACCTTCACAATTATAATTGTAGCTTACTTAATGAATATCATACATTTACTTTCTTCATACCCAGGGCTAGTAAGATCTATATTGTGATATAATGTGAATATTTAAGAGTCACTGTGATTTAACTAACATTACTGTAATTTTGTGAATATTTAATATTTAAGTAGATAAATTAGCCTCACGAGTTAAAATATAGCTTCAGCACGTCTTCATATATTTCAAAAATAAAAACTCTAGACAATTTATAAGCAAAAACATTATTAGCATGATTCCTTATGCTCCACATAGAGTATTCCCTAACAGGGGTCCCCTCAAGGGGTAGATAGTAGACAAGTTCTTCATTGTTTACCTACATATATCTCTAAATAAGAAGTTTGGAAAGTCACATTTAATACATAGGAGATGAGGCTAATGTGACAGCCCTGGGAGAAAGAAAAATTAAATTCATCCTATCAACAAAATCACAGTGAAGCCCTGTATTCAGTTTTTATCTAGAGCTACTGCTACAAATAGGCACCTAATAGCAGCCAACAATTTAGACTTGGATGAATAAAGGTGATATATTGAGAGAAAAATTACCTTCACTTGTCCAAACCACACTTAATTCTTTTGTTCTTTTAGACAGATGGTGAGTTCAAGTGGGAACCAAACTCATAGAAGAAACATATCCTAAGAACAAAATCAAAACCCCTTACTGTCATAAAAACAAAGTTGATGAGTGGTTAACTAAGGTACCTCTAGAAGGTAAAATAAAGAGGAGCAAACTTTAAAGGATTAAGTGAGAAGAAGTTTAAGCAAACCAAATGAGGTACATAATGATTATTAGTAGAAATTTATTATAAACATGCATAAGCATGTCTAATATGGCTTATCCCAATTTGGACAATCCAGGTACCACAACTATGTTATAATTAGAAAGAAAAAAATTCATATTGTTTGACTTTGTTTTTAATATATTTAATTCATTTAATCCCTTTATTCAACAAATGTCTATTAAGTGTTGGCCACATTTCTGGCACTTTATATAGTGCCACTGAAATCATCAGGGGAACAACATGGCCTAGCTTGTGCCTATCACACCAGTTACCATAATACCAAGACCTAATTGTTGGTATCAGGACACCTTGTAATTGCACTGAGGCCTGGTGGTGAGTGCTTGGATGTCAGGGGCTGATTTTTTCCTTTGGCTTATTTGTGCAATTAGCAAGAAGGCCAGTTGGCTGCAGTTGAGTGAGTGAAGGGAGAGAAGTAGAATAAAATGTCAGGGGAGTCTCAGAGGACCTAATCGGGTAGAGCCTTGTAGATCAGGGGGAGCGTTTTGTTTCTATTCTGAGAGAAATGACAGGAATGGGAAGAACAGGTATGGCAAGTGGGGGAGACAGGGAATTCAGTTTTTAACCTAACAGGGTTGAAATGTCTATTAGACATTCGAACACAGATGTCAAGTGGGTAGTTAAATAAATGAGTCTGACATTCAGAGGATATATGAATTGGGAAGTTAGCCTGAGTCTGTTTGAGATGACCTACCACAGACACAGAAGTAATCAGAAGACTCAACACTAAGACCCTCCATCACTAGAGGATGGGAAGATAAGGAAGAATTGCTGAAGGTGACTAAAAGTAGGCAGAGGGTTGGAGGAGAACCCAGAGTGAGAGGTGTCCTTGAAGTGAAAAAAAAAATGAGGAAAAAACGGTGTCAAATGCTGTCAGTAAACCTAGTAATTTAAGAACTGAGAGTTGGCCAATAAATTTGTTAATACTGAGGTTGTTTGTGACCTTAGCAAAAATAAGTTTTTGTTATAGCAACCCCCACTCTTCTGTGGCATGAAACCAAGAAAGAGTCAGAGGAAAGGAAGTACAAGCGGCGAGTATAGACAATTTTTTGAGGGTATGTATTGTAAAGAAAGCAGAAAAATTCAGCCAGTAGTTAGGTGATATTATAGCATATTCCACTGTGATTAGAATTATCTCATAGAGTTAGAAAGGAATAGTATGAAGTTAAGAGAACTGCAGAATAAAAGAGGTGAGTTAGCCTTAACCGGGAGCGCAGCAAATTCATTCATACTAATGGGAGAAGTCCAAGTACATGGGCATTGGTTGGGAAATAAAGATCACCAGGAATTATGAAAGAAGTAGTTTTAGAATGAAAGTGAGCCGGCTGCTAAATGTGTTAAATAATGAGAGAGGGGACCCGGGTGCATGTGATGATAATAATAATAATAATAATGGCAAGTGATATGTCAACGGTATTTACCTTTAAAGTTGAAATTTCCAGAGATAGGGAGTAACAGTACAATTGCCTGGAAGTGGCGATAACAAACAAGGAAGACATTGACCCTACTTCTAGGCACAATGGTAAGATAACAGACTCTTGAGAAGACTACATGGGGAACAGTGTCCTAAGAGGAATGTGTGCTTTCAGTTAGAGGAAGAACAGTCAGGAAAGATGGGATTTTCCAGAGAACAGAGTGAAACGATGTTGAATGTTGGAAAGCGGTGATAATGGTGTAAAATTAGAGGGTGCCCAGAATATATGGGATGAGTTCCTGGTGATGGGAAATAAAGTAGGGGTCTTGGGTTTCTTCTTACTGATTACATGTAAGTATATTGAGAGTGCCTAGTGATGACCTTCCTGGTAGTTTTGGTGGTGAAGTTTATTTTCTGAAAAGGTGGTAGTTTTCCACACCTACTTCTCCTGGGATGGGTAGGCTCAGAACAAGGCTGTGGTGGTGTTATGGAGAGTAGGGGGCAGGGTATGTTTCAATTACTTTTAGTCGCGTGTCTCTGGAGAGACTTGAAACTGAAGTTTCAGTTTTCTTTTGGTTGAAAAAAGTAGGGTTATTACTGGCATTAAATAATGTTTTGAGTTTTTTCCGATAAAGTGTTTAATACATAACCTGACACATAGTAGATGTTCATTAGCTAGTGGCTTTTAGGTATTATTGTAATTGCTGAAAATGATTTTAAGGATGATATTTAGTGAGCTTTTTGGGTTATTAAAATGTATAGATATGCTTAAAATAGCATGTTCTAGAAAAGCAAATGGATGTAGTTTCTGATGATGTATGCAGCATTAAAAAATTTATTTATGGATTTATTGATGTCTCTGCTTGTCAGTGCCTTTTTTAAGCTGTTCAAAGAGCATGTCTTTGATGTAACAGTAATAGGGCTTATAACTAATTATAATTCTGCATACCACTGTAGTTAATTCAGTGAATCAACAAGGTGATGAATCAACAAGCCCTATGATGTCCATAAGGCATTTCTGGCACCAGCACAGCCTTTAAACCCCAGTATTTGGTCATTCAGTTTTCTTCTGCATGTTTGATTATATTGATTCTATTGGTTTCTTTGACTGATAGGTTATTAAAGATTAATTTTTCCATTTTACTAATTCTGGTCTAAGAAATGAAGCTTCTCAAAGGTGGGAAACTAATTATAGTCTATTTATTTAGAAACCTTTTAAGTATGCAATGATATGCTCTCAACATGTACTTTAGAAATCTAAAATACTCACTACAAATAACTCAATTTCATTTCTTTTTATGGCTGAGTAATATTCCATTGTATATATGTACCACAGTTTTTTTTTTTATTAGTTTCTGCTTTATAACAAAGTGAATCAGTCATACATATACATCTGTTCCCACATCCCTTCCCTCTTGCATCTCCCTCCCTCCCACCCTCCATATCCCACCCCTCCAGGCGGTCACGAAGCACCGAGCCGATCTCCCTGTGCTATGCAGCTGCTTCCCACTATCTATCTACCTTACGTTTGGTACTGTATATATATGTTCATGCCTCTCTCTCGCTGTGTCACAGCTTACCCTTCCCCCTCCCCATATCCTCAAGTCCATTCTCAAGTAGGTCTGTGTCTTTATTCCTGTTTTACCCCTAGGTTCTTCGTGACATTTGTTTTCTTAAATTCCATATATGTGTTAGCATACGGTATTTGTCTTTCTCTTTCTGACTTACTTCACTCTGTATGACAGGCTCTAGGTCCACCTCATTACAAATAGATCAGTTTCATTTCTTTTTATGGCTGAGTAATATTCCATTGTATATATGGGCCACATCTTCTTTATCCATTCATCTGTTGATGGACACTTAGGTTGCTTCCATGTCCTGGCTATTCTAAATAGAGCTGCAATGAACATTGTGGTACATGACTCTTTTTGAATTACAGTTTTCTCAGGATATATGCCCAGTAGTGGGATTGCTGGGTCATATTGTAGTTCTATTTTTAGTTTTTTAAGGAACCTCCATACTGTTCTCCATAGTGGCTGTATCAATTTACATTCCCACCAACAGTGCAAGAGTGTTCCCTTTTCTCCACACCCTCTCCAGCATTTATTGTTTCTAGATTTTCTATATCATTTGCATGGTTTGTTAGCCGCTTTGGGAGAAAATGCAAGTAAAAGCAACCTCGAGGTGAGCTCCAGTTGTCAATCTCGCCCATCCTTGCCCCCAGACCAGAATCTAGCCTAGTCCCTGTGTAATCATGGACTAGTTTGGACCTTCTTCTTTTCCGATTTGGATTCCTTTTATTTCCTTTTCTTCTCTGATTGCTGTGTGTTGCAGTTGTTCAGTCAGGGACGAAAATGAGTCCAACACACGAGATGTATGCGTTAAAGCACAGTGGTAGAGGGCTGTTGCTCGCTCAGGCAAAACAGCAAAGCCCTCAGTCAAAACAGCAAAGCCCTCAGTCCACTATGGCGTATTTATTTAAGCTTTATCTAATACAAAAAGGTTCTTTTTAGCACAGGCTGTGTCGTCCTTTAACATCTAAGCAATGCACCTCCTTATTTCCTTATGTTCCCAATTATACCAAGGACATGCGTGGGTCAGTGCCCAGAGCAATCAGTACTGCTTGCAGTCCTGAAACATTCTCACGCACCCAGCTTGCTAGGTGAGCCGATTCTTGGGTCACGTCTTTTCCCATGTCCTCAGTTACCCTTCTACACTGTGGCTAAAACTTCCAAAACTGTGTTGAATAAGAGTGGTGAGAGTGGGCAACCTTGTGGGCAACCTTGTCTCGTTCCTGGTCTTAGTGGAAATGGTTTCAGTTTTTCACCATTGAGGCTGATGTTGGCTGTGGGTTTGTCATACATGGCCTTTATTATGTTGAGGAAAGTTCCCTCTATGCCTACTTTCAGGAGGGTTTTTATCATAAATGGGTGTTGAATTTTGTCGAAAGCTTTTTCTGCATCTGTTGAGATGGTCATATGTGAATTTTGTCGAAAGCTTTTTCTGCATCTGTTGAGATGGTCATATGGTTTTTCTCCTTCAATTTGTTAATATGGTGTATCACATTGATTGATTTGCGTATATTGAAGAATCCTTGCATTCCTGGAATAAACCCCACTTGATCATGGTGTATGATCCTTTTAATGTGCTGTTGGATTCTGTTTGCTAGTATTTTGTTGAGGATTTTTGCATCTATGTTCATCAGTGGAGGCGTGTGTTGTTACTCTGATATTACAGATCACAATACTAAAGCTCAAAGAATCTAAGTGATAATGCTTAAAGTTTCACAGAGAGCTGAACAGTGAGGCTACAATACACACATACGCATAGTTTTGCCGGTGCTCCTTCTCTAGTCCTGTGCTCTTCAGATCTTTCCTTCATACTCTCTACAAGATCTTTTTTTTTTTTTTTCTTTTTTTTTTTCTTTTTGCGGTATGCGGGCCTCTCACTGTTGTGGCCTCTCCCGTTGCGGAGCACAGGCTCCGGACGCGCAGGCCCAGCGGCCATGGCTCACGGGCCCAGCCGCTCCATGGCATGTGGGATCCTCCTGGACCGGGGCACGAACCCGCGTCCCCTGCATCGGCAGGCGGACTCTCAACCTCTGCGCCACCAGGGAAGCCCTACAAGATCATTTTTTATAAAATATGGTATCATATAGCTTTGATTTTTTTTAAATTGGGCAACGCATTATTCTTAAAATAATATTCAAACCTGAAATGGCCTAGAATTCTGTTCGTCGACAATCTGGTTAATGCCTTCAACCTTAACCTCTATAAACCCCCCTTTCCTCTATAAACCCCTTTATTCCAGGCCTGGGAAAAGAGAAAAGGGAAGGCCGCATGCCATGTATCAAAATACTTAAAAGATGTCACTCGAGCCATATAGTACATAAAATATTTTATACTTTTATTTTGATATGCTTTCTATCAATGAAATTGAAAAATAGGTGCAAAGCTATGTTTTTCTAAGACTTAAAATGAGCAAAATATTAAGGATGACTACGTTTCATTTTACACATTTCTGGGTGTTCCTACGGAATGGGGAGTTCTGAACTCATAATTATTATATAATTATTTATGAGTTTACTTTTCTTGCCTTTATTTTGGCAAAGTACTGATTGTTTAATGTACCATAAAATCTTTTTCATAATTTGTGTGAATAGAAAGTAATACCAGAAAGTTGTGCTTTTTTAAAAAAATTATTTAATTTATTTATTAGTTATATTTGGTTTCATTGGGTCTTCATTTCTGCATGCGGGCTTCCTCTAGTTGTGGTGAGTGTTGCGGTGAGCGGGGGCTACTCTTCGTTGCAGTGCGCAGGCTTCTCATTGCGGTGACTTCTCTTGTTGCTGAGCACGGGCTCTAGGCCATGCAGCCTTCAGTAGTTGCAGCACGTGGGCTCAGCAGCACATGGGCTCAGTAGTTGTGGCTTGCAGGCTCTAGAGTGCAGGCTCAGTAGTTGTGGCGCATGGGCTTAGTTGCTCCACGGCATGTGGGATCTTCCTGGACCAGGTCTTGAACCCGTGTCCCCCGCATCGGCAGGTGGACTCTCAACCACTGCGCCACCAGAGAAGCCCCATGGCAGACAATTTTATTGTAAAACATCGATTTAAAAGGTTAAGAAGTTAAACATAATTGTGTTCAGAGTTGATATAATTTGAATAGATAGTCATCGGAAATTAAAATTAAATAGAGAAACTCAAAACATTAAGTTACTTTTCATGTTTCATATGTTTTATAAAAGGTGGTTTTTCTTCCAAAATGATTTTTTCATTAAAAATCAGAAGACAAAATATAATTTGTAAATGATGAATATAAAAATTTTAAATCAAAATTATTTAAAACTCAGCTTTTAACTTAATTTTAAAAATGTATTATTGACTCAAATATTTTATACAATATCAGCTTTTTGCACTTCTAGTGTTTAGTGTCTATCCACTTGACAATGTAAACCATGATGTGTCTACGTCTACACATGTACAAACTTAAGAATAGTATAAATTTTGTAATATTGCCAAATATTCCTCAGCTGTCACGTGCAACTTTGGAGAATCCCATCCTAATTCCTATGTACCTCTGGAACCATAAGTTGAAAGATTCAAAGAGGCAGAAGATGGATACTTTGAACTAGTACTGGGAGATTCTGTTTCAACAGGCAGAACCTATTTGCATTCATGCTGAGGGAAAGAATTTAACAAGTTAATTAATTTGCCTTTTCTCTTCCTTAAATGCTTCTGCCACTCAAATCCTCCCCAAACTCTGAAGCAGTATTCATTTTTCACACTGGCAGTAGCCCAGCTCCTAAACCTTCATGGCATTTGGATGCAGTAATCTTTTTTTATTTTACTGGATTTTTTTAAAGAAGATCTGGGGGAAGAGCTTGCCTGGGGCCTGAACAGAATTTGATAAGAGCAGATGTTCCGGGTGTAAAAGTTATTCTGTGAGCGTCAGACCCCAGGTGACTTAGCCACCCAGGTGTGATATAACCACTTTATTTTTGCATGACTCTGGCATGTGGGGCCTAACCAGAGTCCCACATCCTCTTGCCCAGATCTATGGGGGCTACTGTACTACAAGCCTTCCAATATAAGCATACTGGTACCTTTGTCTACCTTTAAATTTTCTGATTTTTAGGTTCCTCTGCTTATGAAATTCTCTTTGTAATCTTCTAGCTTTAAAACATTTCTGTTTTCCAAGGTCAGATACAAGCACCAATTTTTATTTTTTATTTTTTTATGTTGTCTCTACTACAGGCTTTAAAAAAATTTTTTATTTTATACTGGAGTATAGTTTATTAACTATGTTGTGTTAGTTTCAGGTATACAGCAAAGTGATTCAGTTATACATATAAACGTATCTGTTCTTTTTCAAAATCTTTTCCCATTTAGGTTATTACAGAATATTGAGCAGAGTTCCCTGTGCTGTACAGTAGGTCCTTGTTGGTTATCTGTTTTCAGTATAGCAGTGTGTACATGTCAATCCCAACCTCCCAATCTATCCCTCCCCCCACCCTTCTCCCTGGTGACCATAAGTTTGTTCTCTAAGTCTGTGAGTCTGTTTCCAAACACCAATTTTTAATCCTTACCAGAAGTTAACATTCTTTTTGAATTCTTAGGCCATTTATGCCTCTCCTTTAACTCAAGTTTACCTTAGGCCATGGAGGAGTCCCAAGCAGCAGGATTTCAAGAACTTTCCTAGCCACCTTTAGTGAGAGGAGTTAGGTTTTTTCTTTTATTTATTTTCTACTTGTTTGTCTTTTGCAGTTGAGACATCCACTTAAGTTATTTAAAGAAAAAGAAATCACAAATCACAGTACCTTTTATTATTATATTGACTTATGCACATTACACATTCCATTGTGTACTAGACTGCCACATCCATCAAGGAGAGAACAATGACATTTCACCACTTCTTTGCTCAAAAACATGTGTTTCTTATTGAATAATACCATTATCTCCCCATCCAGTGCTCATGGTCTCATATTCACAATCAGACAATTTCTGTTTGGTCCCTATGACTCACTAAAGATTGTAAAAATGTGGACAAGAACAGAGTTATGAGTTCTGAGCCAAAGAATCATCCAAGTCACATGCTGTGCTTTGATATCTTTTCAAAGAGGGTCTCGATGCCCGAAGAGAATGACTAGGAAGGTCATTAGTGAGTAGTCAGGGAAGACGTTTTACAAACACGTGTTGTGACAAGGCAGATGTGGGCTACCATTAAAAGGTCAAAGCAGGGTACCAGCTTGACCGTGGTATCTGGCCAGCAGCCCAAGTTGCAGCTCCTCCTAACCACACACAGATGGAACTCTGATAGCGGGAGAAAACAAAACGAAACCTCACACCTAAAAATATGAAAACTCATTACACTGAAACTAGTACCACCAGTCAAGTTATTGGCAAAATCTTAACTTTAAGAAATCAATCCTTTTTCTCCCCCTTAGTGCATTGGTTTTAAACCTCAGTTAATGTAATAAGTTATCCTTCCAATTGTAATGATATATGCCTTGTTCTAAGTATTTCTTAGCTACGTTTTCTTCCCAAGCAGCCTAAAGCAACCCTTGTATGTAGGCTTCCCAGTCAAATGTCACTTTCAAATAAATAATGGATACTTCTGTAGTATAAGTAAGTCTCAAATATTTCGTGGGACAGAACTATACTAAAAATATGCATTGCTTATCTGAAATTTAAATTTTAGACTTTTTTCCTTTCTTTCTCTTCATACCTTGGTTAGTCTGGTTAATGTTTATTTTCTAGTTTCAGAGGGGGAACTAGAGTAGGTTCTTTTCCCTCTAGTTTAAAGATTTGAAATGATGGCTATGTGTTTGAACCACGGGAAGAGCTTCAAAATAATGTGCATTACCAGGAACCATCTAGATCTGGGATGGGATCCAGGTATTTGTATTTTTAAAAGCTACCATGGTTACAGTAATACACAGCTATTATATTAAGAACCACTCACAGAACTTAATGGCATCCCCCTACCCACCTAAGACCTGATAGAAAAGAAACAATATGTCCCCTAGCTAAAGAGGGGACTAAAGGTTATAATTTCTAAATACCATTTAGTAGTTGGCCCAAACTAACAGCAGAAAACTATTGTGTAAAGGAGCAAAATTTGCCAGCCTACAATGTCTCTTTGGGGAGCTGAAAACAATCAAGGCCCCAAAGACCCAGGAAGTCATTCTTTTTTACCTCTCCCTCAACTGCCTAAAGGATTTAGATAAGTGCTTCCCTGGTGGCATAGTGGTTAAGAATCCACCTGCCAATGCAGGGGACACGGGTTTGAGCCCTGGTCTGGGAAGATCCCACATGCCACGGAGCAACTAGGCCTGTGTGCCACAACTACTGAGCCTGTGCTCTAGAGCCCGCAAGCCACAACTACTGAGCCCATGTGCCATAACTACTGAGCCCGTGTGCCATAACTACTGAAGCCCACGTGCCTAGAGCCCCTGCTCCGCAACAAGAGAAGCGACTGCAATTAGAAGCCCGCACACTGCAATGAAGAGTAGCCCCCACTCGCCACAACTAGAGAAAGCCTGCGTGCAGCAACGAACACCCGACACAGACAATAAATAAATGAATGAATGAATAAATAAAATAATATTAAAAAGGATTTAGATAAAGGGCCTGTTACCAGAACAGAGCTATCAGGAGAGGTATCTGCAAAGAATGTGGGCTAGGTGTGGTGGGCCAGCAAACATTTGTTTACCAAACATTTGCTTTTCCATCTCCTTGTGAATTGCCTTCCCCCCCTTTGAAGCCCTAAACCACTCCCCACAGCATCCTCTTCTGTCTTTAGCTGCAGGTGGTGTTCAGGGTGAGGGTTTTAGCCATTTTGGTGAGTTACTCTGTTCCTCTGGATCTCTCCCATGTATACATGCTATTAAACTTTTGTTTGATTTTTTTTTCTCCTGTTAATCTGTCTCTTGTCAGTTTAGTTCTTAGACCAGTCAGAAGAACCTAGAAGGGTAGAGGAATATTTCTTCCTCCCAGACAATAGAGATGTCTCGTCAGAATACAAATTGTTCCTTCCTAGTCTGGCTAGAACAAAACCAACACTGTGTTCCTGGATCCCAGGAGATAACGTAGCAGCAGCACAGGACATTTGCTTGTCTATCCTGCTCTCTTCATATGGCTAAACAGGTGGGGGCCGTGCAAGCAGGACCTGAGCACTTTAGTCACATAGAAGCCGGCCCATTGGGCTTCCCCAGCTCACGAAGAGTGGCAGGATATTTAGAAACCGGTTTCCACAGGCAGAAATAAGTTACCAAGTCTTTTAATACTATAACTAAAAGCACTCTTTCATTTCAAACACAATGCTGGTGTCTAAATTTAAAAGGTGCATTATAATCAAGTTGCATTTGTCCATTTTATATCTGTAAACTAAAGACTTTAGTTACACCGGTGAATAATCTGGTGACTCCAGAAGCAAAGTCTTGTTACTAAGTTGTTTGTTCCAAGTATCATAGAACCTTACTATACAAATTTTGTTCAGAAAAGCAGCTGGACACCATCTGGGACCTTTTTAGAAATGCAGAATCTCGGGAATTCTCTGGTGGTCTAGTGGCTAGAACTCTGCACTTTCACTGTGGAGGGACGGCATGGCGAAAATAATAATAATAATAATAAAAAAAATAGAAATGCAGGGTCTCAAGTCCCAGCTAGGAATCAGAATCTGCATTTTAACAAGATCACTAGGTGATTTGTATGTGAATTGAAGTCTGAGAAGAATTGATCTAGACCCCTTTTGTGGGTCACAGCCCAGAGACCTCTGTCTACCACGGCAGTGTCAAAGCACAGTACAGTAGGGAAATAATATATACTTAGGTACTTGGTGATTAGTAACATCTTATTTTTTAAAGCGTCTTTAAAATGCCAGTTTTTTTCAACTTTGTCAATCCAGTGGTATCCATCCAAAGTAAACTGTATTTATATTTTATATCAAATACATCATAAGTTAGAGACCTTATGGAAAATAAAAACATGTTTTCAATTTATTTGCAGATATAGACATAGAATTTGAGTTAAGCAAATGGACCTTAGAAGTGACACTATCCAGCCCATTCATTTTATCGATAGAGATATTAAAAAAACTTGCTTAAACTTTCTTTAAGGTCAGAGTCAACATTGCCAATGACCAGTCAGTACTCGTACTGGTATAATATGTATCCTTTTCCCATGGTTGCATCATGAAATATTGGGAAGCTACTCTTACATTCTTGATTGACCAAGGCCCTGGCCTGGCTATATGTAAAATGATTGATTGGTGCCAGTTCAACCAATCCCAAGGTTTGGGGGATTATAAATTAATGTAAACTTTCTGGAGGGTCATTTTTCCATATGGCATCAAAAGCCTTAAATTGGACATGTCTTGCTGAAGCAAGTTTATTATTTATGCTAAACTTTATACTAAAGAAAAACACAGGGTTTTTTCCCTCCCAAATGCTATAACCCTTAGGTTATAGAATAGGAAACCTCATATAAGGACTGCCACTTCAGAGTGCTTAATTAATGTAACTGAGAATTATGATACAGTTTTACATAAATCAGAAGGAAAATTAAAAGTGCAGTAATGAACTGGGAAGAGGTTTAACTGATAAATGACAAAGGAAAAATTTCAAGCGTATGAAAAATATTAGTAATCAAATATCAACTAAAGGAAGAGTGGCAAATAACTTTGTCAAATAACACACTGAAACTTAATTATTTAACTGGGCAGGGTGCTGTGTAACAGGTGCTGCCCTGCATTGTTGGAAAAACCAATGATTAAAAATTTCTGGAGGACTGATTTTATTTTTTTCATCAAGCATCAAAATCCTCAAACAGCATGTCTTTTGCCTAATTAATTCTATTTATAGAAATTTATACTAAATACTCATGGTTGTTTACAAAGAGATGGATTTAAGGGTAATTAGCAAAAGTTAATGTTTAATAATCAACTTTAAGAGCAAAAATATGGACATTCATCAAATAAACTATAATACATCTTTATAGCTACAACTTAATGGGGCCATTAAACTGGATGTTGTACAAAAATATATTGCAAATATTTATAGAAATTAACAAAGAAGGAAAAAATGTTACATACAAAGAGTAAATATCAACATAAACAACATACATACTCTGGAAGTTAGATTATAAATGATTTTATTTCCTCTTTTAGGATTTTTGAGATTATCTTGATTTCCAGCAATCAAAAGTAATAATAAATTATATTATATATATAATAACTATATATTATCTAAATAACTTTTCTTTTTTTATATTAGATTCAGGTGAACAACATAGCAATTCAATATTTTTATAGGTTATACTCCATTTGAAGTTATTACAGAATAAGGGCTATATTTCCTTATGCTGTACAATATATCCTTGTTGCTTATTTATTTTATACATTGCAGTTCATACCTCTAATCCCCTACCCCTATCTTGCCCCTCTCCCCTTCCCTCCCTACTGGTAACCACTAGTTTGTTCTCTGTATCTGAATCTGTTTCTGTTTTGCTACGTACACTTGTTTAATTTTTTAGATTCCACATATAAGTGGTAACAGTATTTGTTTTTCTCTGTCTCGCTTATTTCACTAAGCATAACATCCTCCATGTGCATCAATGTTGTTGCAAATTGCAGAATTTCATTCTTTTTTATGGCTGAGTAATATTCCATTGTATAAATATACTACATCTTTGTCCATTCATCTGTTGATAGACACTAAGGTTGCTTCCAGATCTTGACTAAGGTAAATAATGCTGTTATGAACATTGAGATTCATGTGTCTTTTCTGATTAGTGTTTTCATTTTCTTTGCATATGTACCCAGGACTGGAATTGTGGGATCATAAGGTAGTACTATTTTTAGTTTTTTGAGAAATCTCCATACTATTTTCTACAGTGGCTGCACCAATTTGCATTCCCACCAACAGTGGACAAAGGTTCCCTTTTTTCCACATCCTCACCAATGTTTGTTACTTGTAGTCTTTTTGATGATAGCCATTCTGACAGGTGTGAGGTGATATCTCATTGTGGTTTTGATTTGCATTTCTCTGATCATTAGTGATATTGAGCATCTTTTCATGTGCCTGTTGACCATCTGCATGTCTTCTTTGGAAAAATGTCTGTTCAAGTCTTTTGCCCATCTTTTTTTTTTTTGCGGTATGCGGGCCTCTCACTGTTGTGGCCTCTCCCATTGCGGAGCACAGGCTCCGGACGCACAGGATCGGCGGCCATGGCTCACGGGCCCAGCCGCTCCGTGGCATGTGGGATCTTCCCAGACTGGGGCATGAACCCATGTCCCCTGCATCAGCAGGCGGACTCTCAACCACTGCGCCACCAGGGAAGCCCGCCCATCTTTTTTTAATTGGGTTTTTTTTTTTGATAATGAGTTGTTTATATATCTTGGATATTAACTCCTTATCAGTCATATCATTTGCACGTATCTTCTCCCATTCAGTAGGTTGTCTTTTCATTTTGCCAGTGGTTTCTTTTGCTGTGTGAAAGCTTTTAAGTTTAATTAAGTCCCATACTTTTGCTTTTATTTCTTTTGCCTTAGGAGACAGATCCAAAAATTATTGCTCTAATTTATGTAAAAAAAAATGCTTTACCTATGTTATCTTCTAGGAGTTTAATGGTTTCGGATCCTACATTTAGATCTTTAATCCATGTTGAGTTCAGTGGATATTTATGTAACTATTTGTTTATTAAATGATATATTTTCAGACAGAATACAATAGGAAAAGGACTCGACAAATATATTTGAAAGCTTATATTTGCATACATGAAAGAAATAGTAAAGAAGGAAGCAGTTGGAATTAAGGAAAAAATACCAGTTTTTTTTTGTCATAAAAATAAGGCTTGATACTTGAGATCTGCTATTCCCTCAAAGTCTTAACATCTTTGAGTTTCAGTATTTTCCCTCCCTTTTAAAGTCTGAAATACTTTGCAAGGTTCTCAAAGCAGATTATATAATATAATTAGGTTTATATTTATAAAATAAAGTACCCTTGTAGTTAAGTGAACAAAAAATTTTAAGCTATTTGACAGAAAAACTTGAGTTGCATTTAGTTTAATATAAAGTCATAAATTGTTTAATATGAAAGAAAAATGATACTCCCCTTGAGATATTCCATGTTTATTCTGCATTGCCACATTCCTGCGTATAAAATTCCAAATAAATCTGTGTTAATATTGCTTTGGTCTCAAAAAGAGACATGATGGCAATTTTGTGAATGTTTGTGGCTGTATCAAGAACTACCACAGTTCTTCATCTATTTGTTTTTCATCTATTTATTCTTCATCTACAGTAGTGAAACTCTTGAGTTTTAGCTGGGTATGTAGTACACCAGTTACATTTTGCATCTTCCATTGTGGGTAAGTGTGGCTCTGTGACTAAGCTCTGGACAACTGAATGTATTTTAGACTGGTATAAAAAAAAATTCTGGAGAGTTTCCTTAAAGGGAGAATGCTACTTTAGAGGAGGAATCCTTCATTTTTTCTTTGTAGTTAGCCGGAAGGCCATCACACATAAGGCTGGTAGCACATCACAGTAGCCTTCTGTACCTGCTATATAATCTTTGGAATAACTGTCTAGACTATTATTTAAAAGAAAAATAAACTTCTGCCTTGTTTTACCCACGGTTATCTAGATTCTTCACCATCCACAGCCATGCCTAAGTTTACCTGACAGAGTGACCTTTTGGATTACCTGAACCTTTTTTAGTTTTGTTGAAAGGACGAAGGAAGTAGCATTTGACTACTCTTCCTAGAAACTCTGTTCAATCTCTGGCAATTTATATGTCCTATTCCACAGTAGCCTGAACTTGATCTTCTATTAGAAGTTACTGCTGTTATTTTTACCTCTTCATAACTGAAGCTCCTCTAGAAACAGGATTAGACAGATTCTGTCTGAACAGAGTAACAGAGCAAACAGCGTTTTGTAACTTGCTGATAGAGTCTTTCTTTCAACTTACAAAATAAGTCTCAGGAGTAGTGGGTAAAAACAGCTATAGTTCAAGAGAGTGCTTTTTACAAGCCTTTATAAACATCCAGCATTATTAATTTATGCAGTACCCACCTTGATATTAGTTGATAGGAGTGGGAAAAAAAAAGGATAGCTAAAACTCCTGAGTAAGCGAAATCATACTCAACTGAGTTTTGTAATATATGGAGATGTTAAGCTATCATGATTTAACTTAAACAAATTACCTGCTTAGAAAATATACTTCGGTCTATTAAATACTGGTCTCAAGAACTATTTGAGACTTCAATTGCTGTGAAAATATGAAGATATTTTTATGCTGTTTGAACTATATATATATATATATATATATTTTTTTTTTTTTTTTAAAGAAGATGTTGGGGGTAGGAGTTTATTAATTTATTTTTGCTGTGTTGGGTCTTCGTTTCTGTTTGAGGGCTTTCTCTAGTTGTGGCAAGTGGGGGCCGCTCTTCATCACGGTGCGCGGGCCTCTCACTATGGCTGCCTCTCTTGTTGCGGAGCACAGGCTCTAGATGCGCAGGCTCAGTAGTTGTGGCTCACGGGCCTAGTTGCTCCGCGGCATGTGGGATCCTCCCAGACCAGGGCTTGAACCCCTGTCCCCTGCATTAGCAGGCAGATTCTCAACCACTGCGCCACCAGGGAAGCCCTGAACTCTATATTTTTAATGATGATTAATTTCATATTCTTTTTTTTTTTTTTTCTTTTTTTTTTCCCGTACGCGGGCCTCTCACTGTTGTGGCCTCTCCCGTTGCGGTGCACAGGCTCCGGATGTGCAGGCTCAGCGGCCATGGCTCACGGGCCCAGCCGCTCCGCGGCATATGGGATCCTCCCAGACCGGGGCACGAACCCGTATCTCCTGCATCGGCAGGCGGACTCTCAACCACTGCGCCACCAGGGAGGCCCTCATATTCTTATGTGCATGATTTTCCTTCAGTCAATTGTTATCTGTCATACTAGTCTGAAAAAACAGGTCAATGTGGAAGAGAAATACTTTGCATCAAGATAATGAAATAATGAAGGTAGTGTCTGTTACATTAATGTTGAAATCTGAGTTAAATATATTCATTTAAATGAGGAAGCATTTATCATAGTGTGCTCAATACCTGAAAACAGAGATGGTCTGTTTTTCTACTTTTAATCATCTACACCTTTATTCTACACTACAGTCCTTCAGAACATAAAACTAAGATTAGTGTACTATTTTAGTTATTTGTTTCTAAAATGAACTTCCTAAAGGGAGGAGAAAGACATAAAAATGATAAAATAATAAATATTTTTGGAAAACATTCATTTTTAGCTCTGAGTCATAGTTGCACACCTGTAGGTATAAACATGACACCTATTAATCTTTCTTTGCAATAATACAGGAATGAAGAATAAATACTAATGTTATTGGACATTGGTTAGCAAACACATATGGTTAGCTGATTAGCTGCTAAATAAGAACTTCTTATTTGTTTTACTGTATCCCTTACAACAAACACAAATTAACAAGTAATTCATACCCTATATTCTTTTGTCCCCAAGGAGACTTTTGAATGTTGCTTTTAGATGACAGTCACAGAGACTCACAGCTGTTATACAGTCTGGATCCCCAGGGACATGCTTGTTGGCACATCAGGAGTATTGTTTGCTTTACATACATTTGATAAAATTCTCCTGTATTTTCCACCAGCCCCCCTCTTGTGAAAAAGATGGGGAGGAGGGGTGTGTGTGTGTGTGTGTGTATGTATGTGTGTATGTATGTATGTGTATATATATATATATGATTTTTTTAAGCAAAGTGAGCTTTTGTCTAGCTATTCTGCCAAAGAAGATCTGAGAAGAAGCTATAAACTTTGACCCTCACCTATGTATTTAGTTGGAATCCTTCAAAGGAACCAAGGACTCGAGCACTGCACTCTCCAGCCCTATTGGTTGCAACAATTTTGGATGAAAACGTGAAAATGATAGCCAACATGCTCTAATAGAATTAAGTCTAGTCAATGCGGAGATTCTCTACAAAAATCACAACTTTATTTGGAAGACAAGATGTTCAATTACAAGAGATGGCACATAAAAAAACTATTATGGCATTTACTGATTCTCTGTTCAACTGAGAACTAATGAGGTTTTATCATGTTTTTAAAATTTACAATATTTATTACAGAGTATTTCATGTTTCTTACAGTAAAATTAGCATGTAGCATAAAGGGGACAAAAAGGAAAAATTCATACAAAATACAATCATTCAGCTCATCACTGTAATCTATTTGGAAAAATTTTTAGAAAATACATATACATGTACAGTTGAATGATTATGGGATCTCATGTTCTTTTGACACATACCACAAACATTCTTATATTACCATCTTTTTTTTTTTTTTAAATTTTGAGGCTGCTCCGTGCGGCATGTGGGATCATATTTCCCTGAGCAGGGATCGAACCCGGACCACCGGGGAAGTCCCACATTCTTATATTACTAAATACATTTCTAAAGAATCTTTGTAACAGCTACCAGTGATGATGCTGGCTGAGCCACTCTGGGCAAGGAATAAAATCCCATACCCAGGACAGGTGTTCATACCTAAATGAAGATAACACCGGTTTTTTCTGGAGTCTCCACAAGGAATACTGTCATACAAGGGGTTTGGTGCTGGTATCTCTTGCTGGCATTCAGAGGCAATCATAGCTAGATTAGCCTTGGTAAGTAGGGAGACCATGTTGCTGAGCCCATGCTACCCTCCATCTCTGCCACCATGATCATTCCACTTGTGTGCCCATCATGGACAGTTATGGGGTGGCCAATGTTGAACATTGGCTAATATCACTTGGGCACGTTATTTTGTCATTTGGTTGTTTAGTGCCTCCTTCAATGGAGGATGCTTTCTGGAGGGTGTTAACACGTAATCAAAAGACACTCTCATTTAGTTCTCATGCTTGTGTCTATCCACGTGCCTTTATGCCAGACCTTCTTGTCTCTAATCTCCCAATCATTCTCCTTCCACAACCCTGATCAGCTGACCAGGCCATTTGGCCACTGCCCTTGAATACAGACAGATTCTAACTTGTGGTTATTTCTTATTTTACCTGAAGTGAATGACTAGGTGAATTGCTCTCAGCTCTACCCACTGGGAAGATTTTCTCTCCTCAGTCTTTTAAGATCATTTCTGAGAGTGCCTGAAATATAGCCATTATCCCTCTTCAGAACTGTCCCATATTCTGAGCTGACATCAGCAGAGCAAGCCCAGGTTTTTCTTCTTTCAGCTCATCATTCAAGGCCTCTTATACAGAGTAGATGTGAGCTGCAAAAAGACCAATGTGGCAGTGGTGGGGAGTGACATATTAATCTGAGCTTATTTTCTGGGGATAAATAAGAAGAGTAGGCTCATCTCAAGCTGAGTTGACCTCTAAAGGTGCTTACAGCTGGAGACGGTCTGCTAACCACAGTCCTTGCTACTGATCAGCGAATCCTTTCATAAATCTAGGCTAATGTCATTTGTATTCTTTCAGATTAAGTTCAGAATCAGTTTTCCAAGTTCCAAATTCTAATGTAATTTAATTACAATCGGAATTTAGATATTGATTGGAGATAAATTTTTTTAAACAATGTTGAATCTTTCTAAAAAGATCATGATGTGTCTCCATTTTACCAAACCTTCTTTTGTCTTTCAGTAGTTTTAAATTTTTATTCATATTCCTGTATACATTTCTCATTTGTTTTATTCTTCTTTTATTAGTTTTGTCCTCTCAGAAAACGTTTTTTATCAGTTACTGATTTTAAAACAAAGGGTTATTTGCAAATAAAAACATATTTAAATATTGAATAATTATTACATGAATAGACTAAACCCTACCTGATCATAGGGCTTTTTGCTTACACATAAGACATATATTTTTTCTTTTATAAAAAATATGAACTACACTAGTTTTATGTACAGGTTGCTACATCTTTCTTCTAATACTGTATATCTGTGTTTTCTGTTTTGTGGGTTTAGTTTTGCTAGAGACTGTTATCAGTGGTTCTTGAGCTTTTCTAAGGCCTGTTCCTAGCACACTCAGTGAATTCAACTTCCTGGGTTTCTGCAAGAAGGATAAAGTTTTCCTTTAGACTCATGTTTTATCAACAAATCCATGTACATTTTGCAACATTCTATGATATATACCCATTTGTTTTGATAATTAAAATAAGTACATTTGTTGTTTTCTTTTGCCTTGTTCCCTCTGAATAGTCAAGGAATATTGGATAGTTGTTCATGTCCTAAACGCTTTTGTCATCCTAGAAGACTAATAGTCATTCTTGTTGAGAACACTTAATCTAATCCAGAAGTCAGCCAACTAAGGCATACAGGCCAAATCCTACCTTTTGCTTGTTTCCGTAAATAATTTATTGGAACACAGCCACACCCATTCATTTACATATTTCCTCTGTGTTCATGCTACAATGACAGCTTTTTTTTTTTTTTTTTTTTTTGCGATACACGGGCCTCTCACTGTTGTGGCCTCTCCCGTTGCGGAGCACATGCTCCGGACGCGCAGGCTCAGCGGCTATGGCTCACCGGCCCAGCCGCTCCGCGGCATGTGGGATCTTCCCAGACCAGGGCACGAACCCGTGTCCCCTGCATCGGCAGGTGGACTCTCAACCACTGCGCCACCAGGGAAGCCCTACAATGACAGCTTTGAATAACTATGTAGTATGGCCCACAGAGCTTAAAATATTTACTCTATGGTCTTTTACAGAAAAAGTTTGCCAATTGTGGATCTATTAATTTATTAAAAAAAAGGTTCCTGTATTTTTCAAAATGTAATGTCTCTCTTTTCTAATGAATTCATATCTAATTATATTTTTATATTATCTCTTAATTTTCTTGGTTTTATTTGATCATGGCTTTTCTAACTTCTTGGAGTTAATTTTTTTTTCACTTTTTATTGTGATTTATGCATAACTGTAAACTTTCTATTTTTAATTTCTTCTTCCAAAATATTTTGGAAAAGTGTTTTCCCTCAAATATTTTGATTTTTTAAATTTAAAAGTTTGTTTTGATTAAAATCCATGTTTGGAAATGGGTTTTACTTATGGCCTATGATGTCATTTTTGGAATATTCTAAGAATATTTAACAAGATTTTGAAGTCCCTGGAAGGGAAAAATTTAGAAGTACATCTATTCAATTACTCTACTTGTCTACTTTAGTTGCCAAAGCCTGTAAGATACGTGTTAAGCATTTCTCAAGCTACATCTAGACCTTGTGAAATGGACTAAAGTTTTGTCCAACTGAGTAAGAAAACTTTATTAGGTTAGGAGTGTGGAAAGAAAATGATAAAAAGGAGTTTTGTAGATAAAACAGGACAAGTCCATGTGTTGCCAAATCCATATTAAGACAGATGCACCACTGTGGCATGCCTGTGGACACTTGCCTGTTCTTCAGAGTTTTAGGATCAGAAACCTGCCTTCACAGTGCTATTAGGGCCCCAGGCTGCCAAGGTAATATAGTTCTCTTTCTGATTACAATATCCTTACATTAGTAGAAAACTTAGATCCTGATAATGAATCTTTGAACCTATCTTCTATTCTTAAAAACATTTGCTTTGACCTTCTGATTCTTCCCTTATTGATTTAAATACGTGGCAATGAGTTCAGAACCAGCAGTTAATTTAAATCTATGACATGAAGTAAATACTAGACTGGGGAACCATTTCTTAGCTATTTCTTCTTATAGCAAAATAAAAAGGCTATTTGCCTCCTGAACATAAATTGTTACATTCATCGAGTCTAGTTTTTGTAACATAGTTTTATGAGTACTTGGATAATCAGCTAAGGGTAATAATTTACCTTTTATATACAGTGGAAAACTAAGAATTCATGTTGGTAGGCCGAAAAAAATGGTAACTTTTTGAAATAATAAAATAGAATTTACATATTAGTGGTTATAAGTTAAATATGTAATATCCAAGAACCGCACTACTTTGACTTCATGAATCTATCTTTTGGAATGAGATATAATGAGTATTAGGTAGAACTGATGTCACAAAGGTGAACATTTATAGAAATGAGTTAATGAATTAAGAGTTGCTTTTAGTTAAGGAAAACTCTAATCACAGATGCTGGAAATAATTTACTACTGGGCATTTTAAGAATGAAATTTATTTTTTTCATATTTTAATAGAGTTTGCAAGGATTGCTTCCATTTCAGTAAGCTTTCAAATACCCTTTCTTCAGGGGGATAAAGTGTTTAATCACCATTTACTTTTATTTGAAATCACTGCATAGTAATGCTGTATAATATGGAAAGGCAATTAAGAGGGAAAGTATGCCAAAAATCGATACAAACTGGCACTATTGCCAGTAGAAGACAGATGCAATGCAAAATATTTTTATTATCTTTAAAAAATGGAAAGTAGGATTCAAATTAAGAATCAGTCTATGGAAAACTGCCACAAATCAACATTTGAAAAAATAGTTTGTAAGGGTATCTAGCATCTCTTTAACATCTTGCAGTGATACATCAGCTCCTCCTAGAAAATATCAGTGGTAAGTCACAGGGCCTTTCCATGTCTTTTAATTTAACTTTTAAAGTGCTTTTTTTTTTTTTTTTTTTTTTTTTTTTGCAATACGCGAACCTCTCACTGTTGTGGCCTCTCCCGTTGCGGAGCAAAGGTTCCGGACGCGCAGGCTCAGCGACCATGGCTCACGGGCCGAGCCGCTCCGCGGCATGTGGGATCTTCCCGGACCGGGGCACGAACCCGTGTCCCCTGCATCGGCAGGCGGACTCTCAACCACTGCGCCACCAGGGAAGCCCCTAAAGTGCTCTTTTTATAAAAGGAAAAAACATGGCATATTTTTCAAATTAGTGCTTCACAATTTATCCTATTTAGGCACAGCAGCCTTTTCAACATATGTTTTAACATTTAACTTAAAGACATGATTGGCCCAAACTGGTCCTTTTACTTTCTCTTTGTGTAGAGCAGCACAGTTGACTCTTGAACAATGTGACTGTGCATCCCCCCCCAGCCCCCGGGCAGTTGAAAAGTTTTTACTCCCCCAAAACCTAACTACAAATAGCCTTCTGTTGACTGGAGGCTTTACTAATAACATAAACAGGTTACATGTATTGCATACTGTATTCTTACAGTAAGGTAGAGAAAAGAAAATGTTATTAAGAAAATCATAAGGAAGGAAAATACATTTACAGTATTGTACTCTACTTAGCAATCCTGTAAGTTTACGTCCTGTTTATAAGATGTATCATCAGTACCTACATCCATGTTGTCTTATGCGATACAAAATACTCTTGATATTATGTGTATAATTAACACTAGACATCAAAAATGAAAAGATAATATGAAAAATTCATATTTACAGGTATAACTAATCATGTGTTGAAAATGAAGACGTGACAGTATGATTGCTTTCTGGTAGCCTAGTGTAATTGATACGATTACTTCATGGCAGCCTAGCCTATACATTAATGAATGAATCATTCTAAAATTTTTATGGCATACAGTATTACAGTCATATTCATAATACAGTATTGGAAACATCATTGCATTTTTTAAAAAACCACTTACCTGTGATGATAGGCTGATATGCAGTTTCTCTAATCATAAGAGAAGAGGCATACTGTATAGTAATACAATTCTTTGAAAGCAAATTATAAAACAGTAAGAAAACTAACACACTATTAATTTTATGTTAAATATCACTCACCTTCTGCCTATGTAATGGCAGCCTATCCACTTCAATACAAGTCTTGCATACAATGTTTTACATGATGAATACTTTGATGATGCTGATGATGAAGGTGATGATGATGACACAAAGACGTCTCATATAGTTCTTGCCATACGATTATTAGATTTTCACACGAAGACACTCACAATATACCCAACAGATAAGTTTATTAACTGTATGGCGTGATGATTATTTACTACTCATTGAGTGGAAGTGGATCATCATAAAGGTCTTCATCCTCGCCATCTTCATG
Source organism: Mesoplodon mirus (assembly GCF_964341445.2). NCBI lineage: Eukaryota > Metazoa > Chordata > Mammalia > Artiodactyla > Ziphiidae > Mesoplodon > Mesoplodon mirus. The sequence goes on along the minus strand of NC_138981.1, from coordinate 25,375,661 downwards.
TTGAGTAGGCTGAGGAGGACGAAGAAGAGGAGGGGTTGATCTTGCTGTCTCAGGGGCGGCAGAGATGGAAGAGGTAGAGGAGGTAGAAGGGGAGGCAGGAGAAACAGGCACACTCGGTGTCACTTCATGAAAATACATTGTAATTTCTGTCCGACAATTTTACCTTTTCGTTCCTCTAAAGAGGTTTCTGTATGGTACAAATCCTCCTTCCACCATTTGCTTTAGTTTCACTGCCCGTATCATAGAAGGGTCCATGTCATACAAGAAGTCAAAAGCAGTCCTGAGTAATCAGAGCCCTCCTGCAGACTGTCTAATGTCAAGTTGTTTTCTGGCACTGCTTCTTCTAGTCCTCTTCCTCACTGTCTGGCTCTGGATCAGAACCACTCGTCTCCATCCCAAGTTGTGTTCTGTTAATTCCTCTGCTGTAGTGCCTATTAGCTCTTGGATTTCTCCAAGATCATCTCTTGGAACCCTTCACCCCCCACCTTTTTTGCCATATGCAAAGTCTCTTTCATGATTTCCTCAATTGGCTTTGTTGTAAATCCTGTGAAGTCATGCACAACATCTGGACCCAGTTTTCTTCAGGAATCTGTTGTTTTGAGCGTGATGGCTTTCACAGCTTTTTCTATAACAACAATGGCATCTTCAGTGGTATAATCCTTCCAGACTTTTGTGTTGTTCTAGCGGCGTTCTCTTCTATAGTGTTGACAATCTTTTCCATAGAGTACCACGTGCAGTGAGGTTTAAAGGTCCTTATGACCCCCTGATCTACAAGCTGAATTAGAGATGTTGTTTGGGGACAAGTAGACCACTTTGACACCTTTGGTATTGAACTCGTGGGCTTCTGGGTAGCCAAGGGCATTGTCCATTATCAAAAGAACTTTAAAAGGCAGTCCCTTACTGGCAAGGTACTTCCTGACTTCAGGGACAAAGCATTGATGGGACCAATCCAAAAAAGGGTTTTTGTTGTCCAGGTCTTCTCGTTGTACAACCAAAAGACTGGCAGCTGGTGTTTATCTTTTCCCTCCAAGCCTCGGGGGTTAGCAGCTCTATAGATACGGGCAGTCCTGATCATAAACCCAACTGCATTTGCACGAAACAATGGTTAGTCCCTCCCTTCCTGCCTTAAATCCAGGCACTAGGTTCTCTTCCTTACTAATAAATGTCCTTTGTGGCATTCCCCCCCCCCCCCCCCAGAACAGGGCACTTTCATCTGCATTAAAAACCTGTTCAGGTAGATCTTTCTCCTCAGTGATTTTCTTAATAGCATCTGGGAACTCTTGGTCGGCAGAAGCTGCTTCTCCTGTTATCTTGACATTTTTAAAGCCAAACCTCTTTCTCAGATTATCAGCCCATCCTTTGCTGGCATTAAATCCTCCACCTTTAAGTCCTTCACCATCCTTTTGCTTTAGGTTGTCATATACAGTAATGACTTTGTTTTTCTCCAATCATATTAGAGTCTATGGGTAGGCCTTGCTTATAGCAATGCTGCACACGTAAAAGCTGCATTTTCACTATGAGATAAAAAGATATTTCTTGCAAAAAGTGCAAGGTATAGCTCCAGCTCCAGCTTCATGAATTTTTCTTTTCTTTCTTTCCTTCCTTCCTTCCTTCCTTCCCACAGTGGTCCTTATGCTGGATTCATTCATCTTGAAATGGTGCCACCTGCAGCTACAAACTTCAATCTACGATACAACTCAAGCAATTCAAATTTTTCTTGTAATGTCGTGACTTTCCTCTGCTTCTTGGGAGCACTTCCAGCAGCAGTAGTGGCACTTTGTATGGGTCCCATGGTGTTACTCAGGGTTTATGGTATCATACTAAACACGAGAAATACCCAAGAACCACAGGGGATCACTGCTTACTGAAATACACAGTTTAGGAGGGATAAACACACATCATCCCAGGACATAATTAGTGTCACATGTCGTTTTAAGCAGATACTCTGGACCCTTGAACTCAGTGTAATAGCAACAGGAGACAGATAGGGAGTTACTACAGTAGAACAATATGTACTACGCAGTTATGATGTAATACTGCATCTTTACGTTTGTTCACATTTCTCTCGACTGTGAATGGTGTTATGCATGTTCTGTAAGTGTGTGTGTACATAAGTTTTGATGAATTTTAACCTTTAATGATTTGCGTATATTTTATGGTAGTAAATGATAAAATAGACTAGTATCTACATATATTGTATGCATTCTTGACTTACCTAACTTGAGATATTTCTAGGCTACACGGTTTGTCTGTGAATTTTTTCAAATTGTCACCTATCTCCAAAATGTTTTCCAATATTTATTGGGGAAAAAAAACATTTATAAGTGGACCCACACAGTTCAAACTTGTGTTGCTCCAGAGTCAGCAGTAATTTCAACAAATCACAGATTTTACCAACGATCTGGGTTTCTAAATCTGCATATTAGTTTCCACAAAAAAAACCGATTAAACTTCAGTTGTCTAAAATATCCCATCAGGAAAAATCAAAGTGATCTAAGTGACAGAAAATCCCTAATCATCTCAAACAACAAAAATGATTTTTGTAACCAGATACTTGCAATATGGCATAATAAACTCTTGATTTCTCTCTGTTGCAAATTAACAAGTTTCACCACAGATAAGGAGTTAAATCTGTATTATGAACACCGAACAGGCTTCCCCAAACTTTAAGATGTTGAATAGTATTTTGTTCTGGTTTGTCTCAAGAGAATGGGACAACAATAAATGGACAAAGAGTCTAGCCAAAAATTAAATAAATAAAGAAAAAAGAGGAGGAGACAATTATATTGGAAGGATTCACAGAGCCCTCAGTTATTTTTTCTTAAATTGCAAAACCTGTATCTCCTACTTTTAAGGGATCATTGAAACTTCTGTTAGCATTTTAGTAAATTGAAAGAAAAACAATAACTCAGATTGCTTGTATTGCTAAAGAGGAGAGAATCACAACTTATTTACTTACTTTCAGATATAAATTCTTTTAAATCCATGTGTCTGAAGGAAATTTTTTGTCTGAATGAGGTACTCCAGAATGATCTCTATGTAGAACATTTCTCTAAGGCCATGTGGATTTTATACATAATACATTGTAAAGGTGCTTTTTGGGGGGAAATGGTGATTTTAACATTCTGTTTCACACACATGAGCATTTCTATGAATGGACTTATCTGATGGATAGTGTTACTAATTCTTGTTTGTTTGTGAATTGGCCACATTGCATAAATGATTTTTGAGATTTTTCACATTCAGATCCTGAGCATGTGATTGAAATCTTGTCAGGGCCCAGAGATTTATCAGTACCTAAAATAAAAATTTAAAAAATTTAAGTAGATAACAGTCAAGGCAATTTACCAAGTGTTCAGTTTTGAAGTCTGGCATTTACTGTGCAGTAATTATAGAATATAATTTAAAAAATACATTGAGTATCCCCAGATACATAGTACTTAAACACTATGTATGATATTTCCATTTTTCTTTTTACATTGTTGGATCTTATTCCACTCAGCGAATAGGGAGGAGAAAAGGGCAGAAGAATCTGTTTAAATTCTAGAACAAAGTACAAATCCTTACCAATACAATGCTGGGGGTTCTTGCTATAATTTTTCTGAATTGAAAAGCCTTATGTGTTTGGGAGTGTGTGTGTATGCATGCATATATATTTAGAGGCTTGGGGTGGGAGCAAGAGAGGGTGAACGAGAAATCAGATAGATTTCAAGAACTATGAATATTGGAAGTTACACTGAATGTGAACAGACATCAACAAGATGGCCACATGTGGAGGAAAAATGAAAAACCAAAGGAACACATCAAAGTGAATCACTGAGAAGCAGGAAGGGAATATTTAGAATGTTATTATGTATATGTACTTTCACTCTTTGTGTCTGTGTTAATGTTGTAATTAGGGAAAATATTGACTTAAAATCAATTGTCTACATTTAGAATTACTCACAGAATCATATCTAAGATTAATTTTTAGTTCAGAAAGAGCTTTCCAGTGGTAGTTTCCTATTGCTGCTGCAACAAATTACTGCAAGTAATTTGGAAGAAAATAACACTATTTTCTTCCAGTTCTGTGGGTCAGAAGTCCAAGAGGGGCTCTCACTGGGCTAAAAATGCAGTGTCAGCAGGCCCGTATTCCTTCTGGAGGATCTAGGGGAGAATGTTTCCTTACCTTTTCTAGTTCCTAGAGGCCGCTTAGATTCATTGGTTCGTGGCTCCTTCACCACTTTCAAAGCCATCTTTGTAGCAGTTTTTCTCCTTTCCTGACCTCCTCCCATCAGCACATCTTTCTGTGGCTCTGACCCTTTTTTTTTTTTTAATGGATTTATTTTTGGCTGCGTTGGGTCTTCGTTGCTGTGTGCGGGCTTTCTCTAGTTGCGGCAAGCGGGGGCTACTCTTCAGTGTGGTGCAAGGGCTTCTCATTGTGGTGGCTTCTCTTGTTGCTGAGCACAGGCTCTAAGTGTATAGGCTTCAGTAGTTGTGGCTCGTGCAGGCTCAGTAGTTGTGCGTGCGGGCTTAGTTGCTCCACGGCATGTGGGATCTTCCCAGACCAGGGCTCTAAACCGTGTGGCCCCTGCATTGGCAGGTGGACTCTTAACCACTGCGCCACCAGGGAAGCCCTCCAGACCCTTCTTTATCTGTCTTAAAAGGACCCTTATGATTATACTGGGCCCACCTAGATAATCCAGGATAATCTCCTCGTCTCAATATCCTTAATCACATTTGCAGAGTCTCTTTTGCCTATAAGTTAACGTAGGCACAGAGTCCAGCAACTAGGATGTGGGCATCTTCTTTTTTTTTTTCCGCATGTGGCGGGGGCGGGGCGGCGGCTGTGGGGGCATCATGTATCCCACAATATCTTATACCCCTTTTATTCTCTCATTGTACCCAAATATCATCCCTCGTAGCCATCATCACTTTCTACCTTTCACATTAGACTCTATGAGGCTTGAGGACTTTTGGAGTTAGTTCACCCTTTTATTACCCCAGTGTGTGGTGCAGTGGCTGTCATACAGCAAGAGCTCTGAAATCCATCTTGAATGGACAGCCAAAATATATCCCAATCACAGATGTCTTGATTCCCAGCCAGGGGCTCTGTCTAAAACATCATAATGCTGCTTTTTTGATTAGTATTATTAATGTATTACAAATATTATTCTGAAACTAGTTCCCGTAGATTTTTAAAATTATTTTTGGCCGCGTTGGGTCTTCGTTGCCCCACGCAGGCTTTTCTCTAGTTGCGGCGAGCGGAGGCCTCTCTTCGTTGCGGTGCGCGGTCTTCTCATTGCAGTCGCTTCTCTTGTTGTGGAGCAGGGGCTCTCGGTAGTTGCTGCACGTGGGCTCAGCAGTTGTGGCTCGTGGGCTCTAGAGCGCAGGCTCAGTAGTTGTGGCGCATGGGCTTAGTTGCTCCGCTGCATGTAGGATCTTCGCGGACCAGGGCTCGAACCCGTGCCCCCTGCACTGGCAGGCGGATTTTTAACCCCTGTGCCACCAGGGAAGCCCAGTTCCCATAGATTGATTTTATACCTAAACTAAATAAAATGCCTTCTCAGCTTTAGCACAACTAAGAAGGTGCTGCGCCCTCACATGTAATCTGCATCAAGTATTCTCAGGTTCAGACTGTAGTAAACTGGATCATGACCCATGCTAGAGAATTTAGTCAGTTAGCCCTATTTTTACTTCTCATAGTTAATCAAGGAAAGAGAAAACATGCCGTGTTAAAGAAATTGCAGTTTTGTTTTGGAAGACGTATTTTGAAAACTGTTAAAAAAATGAATTGAAAAGAGTCATTTTTTATACGTATTTAGTTAGTTTAGATACTATTAAAGTATGCAAAATAATATATTTGGAGCTACTTCAAGTTTTAGGAAAATACATTCCTGCTATATATCTGCAGTAAAACAATTTTTGTCTGAAAGGTTAGTCTAAGAAGATTGAAATTCCTTTAACTCAGGAGAGAAAAAATGACATGTTTCATCCACAGGTTGCCATGGTTTCAGTTTAGCAAAAAAAAGAAAAAGAAAAAGAAAAAGAAATTGGAAGGTAACCAATAAGTTTTGAGCATATTCTTTTTTACAGAAAGAAGTCATATCAATGTTGTGTAAAATCCTAACAAGATTTGGAACAATACAGGCACTTTGAAAATTACAAAACCATTAGTCAATACATATTAAGCTGACATTACCCTCTAGTGTCACAGTCTTTTAGCTGCTGATGGGGATCCAGTTAAGGAATAAGATTATGCCTCCTTTCTTGAGGTTTTCACACGCTATATTTTCAGAAAATAAAGTAAATTGGACAATAAATCATCATTCATATTACTTCTCAACTACTACCAATTTAAGAGGTTGATATTCAAGCTGAAAAATGTTTCCCTTTCCCTGTATCAAAATCCTGTACAGTCACTTTCAGGCAAATGATGGAGAAGACTCCTTGATTGCAAGGAAGAACACCCCATTTGAGCTAGATTAAAGAACAAAAGAGAATTTTTTTTCTTAAATTTTTAAATTTTATTTACTTTTTTATACAGTAGGTTCTTATTAGTCATCATTTTACACACATCAGTGTATACATGTCAAACCCAATCGCCCAATTCATCACACCACCATCCCCACCCCTCCATGGCTTTCCCACCTTGGTGTCCATACATTTGTTCTCAACATCTGTCTCAACTTCTGCCCTGCAAACCGGTTCATCTGTGCCATTTTTCTAGGTTCCACATACATGTGCTAATATACGATATTTGTTTCTCTTTCTGACTTACTTCACTCTGTATGACAGTCTCTAGATGCATCCATGTCTCAACAAATGACCCAATTTTGTTCCTTTTTATTGCTGAGTAATATTCCATTGTATATATGTACCACATCTTTTTTATCCATTCGTCTGGGCATTTAGGTTGCTTCCATGACCTGGCTATTGTAAATAGTGCTTCAGTGAACATTGGGGTGCATGTGTCTTTTTGAATTATGGTTTTCTCTGGGTATATGCCCAGTAGTGGGATTGCTGGATCATATGGTAATTCTATTTTTAGTTTTTTAAGGAACGTCCATACTATTCTCCATAGTGGCTGTATCAATTTACATTCCCACCAACAGTGCAAGAGGGCTCCCTTTTCTCCACACCCTCTCCAGCATTTGTTGTTTGTAGATTTTCTGATGATGCCCATTCTAACTGGTGTGAGGTGATACCTCACTGTAGTTTTGATTTGCATTTCTCTAATAATTAGCGATGTTGAGCAGCTTTTCATATGCTTCTTGGCCATCTGTATGTCTTCTTTGGAGAAATGTCTATTTAGGTCTTCTGCCCATTTTTGGATTGGGATGTTTGTTTCTTTAATATTGAGCTGCATGAGTTCTTTATAAATTTTGGAGATTAATCCTTTGTCCATTGATTCATTTGCAAATATTTTCTCCCATTCTGAGGGTTGTCTTTACGGTTTCCTTTGCTATGCAAAAGCTTTTAAGTTTCATTAGGCCCCATTTGTTTATTTTAGTTTTTATTTCCATTACTCTAGGAGGTGGATCAAAAAAGATCTTGCTGTGATTTATGTCAAAAAGTGTTCTTCCTATGTTTTCCTCTAAGAGTTTTATAGTGTCCGGTCTTACATTTAGGTCTCTAATCCATTTTGAGTTTATTTTTGTGTTTGGTGTTAGCGAGTGTTCTAATTTCATTCTTTTACATGTAGCTGTCCAGTTTTCCCAGCACCACTTATTGAAGAGACTGTCTTTTCTCCATAGTATATCCTTGCCTCCTTTGTCATAGATTAGTTGACCATAGGTGTGTGGGTTTATCTCTGGGCTTTCTATCTTGCTCCCTTGATCTATGTTTCTGTTTTTGTGCCAGTACCATATTGTCTTGATTACTGTAGCTTTGTAGTATAGTCTGAAGTCAGGGAGCCTGATTCCTCCAGCTCCTTTTTTTCCCCTCAAGACTGCTTTGGCTATCCGGGATCTTTTGTGTCTCCATACAAATTTTAAGATTTTTTGTTATAGTTCTGTAAAAAAATGCCATTGGTAATTTGATAGGGATTGCATTGAATCTGTTGGTTGCTTTGGGTAGTATAGTCATTTTCACAATATTGATCCTTCCAATCCAAGACCATGGTATATCTCTCCATCTGCTGGTATCATCTTTAATTTCTTTCATCAGTGTCTTATAGTGTTCTATAAGAAATACAGGTCTTTTGTCTCCCTAGGTAGGTTTATTCCTAGGTATTTTATTCTTTTTGTTGCAGTGGTAAATGGGAGTGTTTCCTTAATTTCTCTTTCACATTTTTCATCATTAGCGTATAGGAATGCAAGAGATTTCTGTGCATTAATTTTGTATCCTGCAATGTTATCAAATTCATTGATAAGCTCTAGTAGTTTTCTGGTGGCATTTTTAGGATTCTCTATGTATACTATCATGTCATCTGCAAACAGTGACAGTTTTAGTTCTTCTTTTCCAAGTTGTATTTCTTTTATTTCGTTTTCTTCTCTGATTGCCGTGGCTAGGACTTCCAAATCTACATTGAATAATAGTGGTGAGAGTGGACATCCTTGTCTTGCTCCTGATCTTAGAGGAAATGCTTTCAGTTTTTCACCATTAAGAATGCTGTTTGCTGTGGGTTTTTCGTATATGACCTTTATTATGTTGAGGTAGGTTCCCTCTATGCCCACTTTCTGGAGAGTTTTTATCATAAATGGGTGTTGAATTTTGTCAAAAGCGTTTTCTGCATCTGTTGAGATGATTATATGGTTTTTATCCTTCTGTTTGTTAATATGGTGTAGCACATTGATTGATTTGCATACATTAAAGAATCCTTGCATCCCTGGGATAAATCCCACTTGATCATGGTGTATGATCCTTTTAATGTGTTGTTGGATTCTGTTTGCTAGTATTTTGTTGAGGATTTTTGCATCTATATTCATCAGTGATATTGGTGTGTAGTTTTCTTTTTTTGTAATATCTTTGTCTGGTTTTGGTATCAGGGTGATAGTGTTCTCATAGAATGAGTTTGGGAGTGTTCCTTCCTCTGTAAGTGTTTGGAAGAGTTTGAGAAGGATGGGTGTTAGCTCTTCTCTAAATGTTTGATAGAATTCACCTGTGAAGCCATCTGGTCCTGGACTTTTGTTTATTGGAAGATATTTAATCACAGTTTCAATTTCATTACTTGTGATTGGTCTGTTCCTATTTTCTGTTTCTTCCTGGTTCAGTCTTGCAAGGTTGTACCTTTCTAAGAATTTGTCCATTTCTTCCAGGTTGCCCATTTTATTGGCATAGAGTTGCTTGTAGTAGTCTCTTAGCATGCTTTGTATTTCTGCAGTGTCTGTTGTAACTTCTCCTTTTTCTTTTCTAATTTTATTGATTTGAGTCCTCTCCCTCTTTTTCTTGATGAGTCTTGCTAATGGTTTATCATTTTTATTTATCTTCTCAAAGAACCAGCTTTTAGTTTTATTGATCTTTGCTATCGTTTCCTTCATTTTTTTTTCATTTATTTCTGATCTGATTTTTATGATTTCTTTCTTTCTGCTAACTTTGGATTTTGTTTCGTCTTCTTTCTCTAGTTCTCTCCGCTTTGCCCTCCACACCCCTGTTGCTGTGCTCTCCTCCATGGCTCCGAAGCTTTCCCCTCCGCCACCTGCAGTCTCCACCCACGAAGGGCCTCTAGTGTGTGTAAACCTTTCCTCCTTCACAGCTCCTTCCCACTGCTGCAGGTCCTGTCCATATTCTTTGGTCTCTGTTTTTTCTTTCTTTTTTGCCCTACCCAGGTACGTGGGGAGTTTCTTTCCTTTTGGGAGGTCTGAGGTCTTCTGCCAGCATTCAGTGGGTGTTCTATAGGAGCAGCTCCACGTGTAGATGTATTTCTGATTTGTCTATGAGGAGAAAGGTGATCTCCGTGTCTTACTCTTCCACCATCTTCTCAAATCTCAGAAATCATTCATCTTATCAATTCAAGTTTTATTTGTGAATTTAAGAAATGAAAACAAAGGAGTGGCCTATGATAAATAATATCTAATGTGCATTAGTGTCTGCTGACTGCCACACATTGTAATTATCTTCTTAACCTTCTCAAGAATCCTAAGATAGTATTATCCACGCGATTTTATGGATACCAAAACAGAGGCCTCCCTCCAGATTAAAGTGAAGTCATTGACAGAGGCAAGATTCAAACTCAGACCCACTTGACTCATTACCATTAGTAATATTGGTAAAGCAACATTCTAGATACAGATGAGGGAGAAGAGTCATTGATTGGTTCTATAAACAAAGCACCTTCCTACAAGACAAGAGGACTGAAGGTTTATTTATTTATTTAAAATTTTTTTTTTTTGCGGTACGCGGGCCTCTCACTGTTGTGGCCTCTCCCATTGCGGAGCTGCTCTGGACGTGCAGGCTCAGCAGCCATGGCTCATGGGCCCAGCCACTCCATGTCATGTGGGATCTTCCAGGACCGGGGCATGAACCCGTGTCCCCTGCATCGGCAGGCAGACTGTCAACCACTGCGCCACCAGGGAAGCCCTGAACGTTTATTTTTATTCAGGTGAAGGATTTCTCATAAAACTTGTCTCAGATGGCATAGCCTATGAGAAGAAATCAAAGCAAAACAAACAAAACAGAGGTGGCGGATGTAGATAAAGCAAAGTCCTGAGCTGGTCCAAGGTAATTGTTAGATCACACCTGTTACCAGTCAGCTTTAACCTGAGAAAGAATGTTAGGATGAAAGAATGTCTTTCCTTGTGATTTTGAGCCTCAAATTGGCCCTGGAATATAATACTCAAAATTTGTTACTGTATTTTTGTTGTTGTTGTTGCCGCCATTGCTGTTGTGATTGTTACTGTTTTCAGGAATGATTGCAACAAGGGAATAAGAAAGATGGGCAAACCTTACCACATCACTTTTTGGGTTTTGTTTTGTCTGCATCCACAATCTATTGAGTTAAAAGAGTGCTTTTTAAAAAAGTGCTTGTTGTTGAATATTTTATTCAGTTTATTCCTGGAGTGAGGGCACATGAGTAATTTCCAAAAGGATTTTCAGTCAAAAAAAACGCAAGCTAGTTCAAAAGGCATTCCAAGGGGGTATAACTCCGTGGTACAGCATTCCAGGACCATGGGCGGGAAAGAGTGGCCCATCCCTGCCTTGCAGTACTGGAAGGGGACTATCCTCCAGCTGGAGAGCATGTGACTTACTGTAATCCATGCCTCTTCTTTCAGACAGAACTTTTTGTCAGGCAGGTGTACACACACACACACACACACACGCTCACATATACAAACACGGGCGTGCACACACACAGGAATTTACTTACCAAGTCTGAAAACCCTTGGTACAGCCAGACATAATATGGCAGAAAGAAGACAATGTGATGACCACACGTTATAAAGTCAGATACCTTCCGTTTGGATGGTGTCTCTCCCCCTTTATTACTTTATTACCAGCCTTATTATTCCAAGTAGTTTTATAACATTATAAAATAGTTGTAATACCTCTCTCCTGTAGTTGTTTTGAGGACTAAATGAGATAACGTGTAAAATATTTAGTGAAATATCTGGAATCACTATTAGCAATCAATGGTATATAATAATGAAGTTATTTTTATTGTTGGCTTCTGCAGGGAACTCTGTTTTGCATTTTGTTTTGTTTTTTTGCTGTGGCTACCCCTGTTTCTCCCTCCATGAATGAGTCAGACTCAAATTCAGATAACTCGATCGTTCAGAAGAATCACTACAGTTTATGGGCATAAATTAGACTGTTCTTCCAATTGGAGTTTTTCATTAAAGATGAACACCACAGCACTGGTGGGTAGGGTCCCTGTTCTCAGTCTCCCAGGTGGCAGGAAGGAACAGTGTCAACATTTCAGATGTCAAGAAAAAACAAGGATAAAACTTAGCCACTGAAACTATCCTCCTTGCAATTTGTTCTTCCATTACCTCACTCTTTTCAGGAATTCTTCCAGTTGCCTGTTGGGTTTTTTTTTTTTTTTTTTTAAATCCGCTGTTGGCTCATCTTTCCTCTGCCCGGTCTTGTACACAAAATGTCCCCAACTATGTTTCTCACAAAGAAAAGTCTCCCTGGTCAGGTATGTATAAGAGAGGCTGCTCTAGACAAATTTACATAAATGTTCTGTGCCTCAGCCTGGCTTTATATAGTTATAAAAAATGGCAGTGACGTGGAGCGGCTGGGCCAGTGAGCCATGGCCGCTGGGCCTGTGCATCCGGAGCCTGTGCTCCGCAGCAGGAGAGGCCGCAACAGTGAGAGGCCCGTGTACCGCAAAAAAACAAAAACAAAAACAAATGGCAGTGAGTTTGAAGTTACAGATGATGTCTGGGAGTGCAGCCACTCTGTTTTGTCACTGAGGTGTGGAACCATGCCCTTTAGGAACCCACATAGCTGAGCCTAGGCTGGACATTCTTTGGTGAATATTAACGCCCCTAACAAGAGCATGTCCGTGAATGGAAAGTCATTTTATCTGCTCCCAGAATTTAACCTAGAGAGGATTTAACCCATAGAAAGGGACAAGATTTTTCCTAGCAATGTTTATGGACTCAACAATATCAAGTAAACAATTGCTTCAACAAAGTTTTTCAGCTGTTGGTTTCTCTTTACTGAAGAGAAAACAAAATGAAATAACGAACCAAATATCTAATTTCTAAAATGAAAAGATAGCAATAATTAAGCAAAAAATAAAACACATTTAGTTTTGCAAAAAGTAACTTTTTTACTATAAAATGTAAAATAAAATCTATTTTTACAGAGATGGCTAATACCTTTGGTATAAAGCCCTTATCGTTCACCTCCTAATTTGTAGATGACAATGTCAATAGCAGTATTTAAATACCATTTCATATAATTCTCAAATATTAGAACATCTTGAGATATCTACTGCAGTGATGGAATGGTAATAAAATAAATTCTCCATGTCTACTGGCATTTATTTTTATCCACCATTTTTTCCTATTCCTACATGATCTTTAGGATCCAAACTGAGTCACCATAATTTAAGACAATGTCATTCTCCCTACTGTTTGCTCTGTCTGCTTGAGACCTAGCACCAAATAGCCTTGGAGAACCAGCAGAGATGAAGGTGAAATCTATAGATGTTGACAGAGATTAATCAATGTGGGCTCTAAGAAGTAGATGGCTGTCTTGCTCAAAGTTATTTTTTCACTTCTGAAGTGTACAACACTTCCATTCACCATTATAATCAATAGTCTTTGTAAGTGTTGCAGCCATGGGCACTTGAGAAGGTACAAATGAGCTGATCCACATATGTCATTTACGTGGATTTATATTTATATGCGTATTTCCAAATGTCCTTAAATGCCACTACCAACAAGAGGGGTTCCAGAAGAGCAGGACCTAACAAAAGGAAACATGAAACAAACTTTAGAAAAATAAGAGTTTGCAGTAAACTCCGCTTCTTTCTTTTATACTTCAATTCACTCAGTTGCAAGAATGATCTTGCCAGATGAAGGTTTATGTTTTCATATATGCAGAATGATAAGAGAAAGTTCTCTTAGTTTAGAGAGGTTGTTAGTTGAGGTGGTAGGGGAAGAAAGCCTACAGGCTTGATTTGGGCATCACGGTACACTGTTGTTGATGGTTTTTCTTTCTTTTTTTCTTTTCTCTGCTAGGAAACATTCTGCTATCTCTGATATTGTTCACTAGATATTCTCTCTTTTTTTAGAAAAATGACCTGGTCTCTTAAAGTACAGTGAAGTTATTTTTGTCCTTCTAGTAATTTTTTGAATCTGTAATTTTTTCAATAAGATATGTTTAAAAGCAATAGGAAGTGAATGTATAGTTTATTACAAATATTCCCATGGTTTTATATTTATCCAAATTGAATACCCATATACAACGTTTAAAAGATTTGCTACTTTAAAAATATTCATCAAGGGCTTCCCTGGTGGCGCAGTGGTTGAGAGTCTACCTGCCGATGCAGGGGAAACGGGTTCGTGCCCCAGTCTGGGAAGATCCCACGTGCCGCGGAGCGGCTGGGCCCGTGAGCCATGGCCGCTGGGCCTGTGCGTCCGGAGCCTGTGCTCTGCAACGGGAGAGGCCACAACAGTGAGAGGCCCACATACCGCAAAAAAAAAAAAAAAATTCATCAATATATGAAGGTGATAGGCTTTTTTTTTTTTTTTTTTAGGCCGCACCTTGCGGCACGCAGTATCTTATTTCCCTGACCAGAGATTGAACCCGTGTCCCCTGCATTGGGAGCATGGAGTCTTAACCACTGGACCACCAGGGAAGTCCCATGAAGCTGATAGGCTTGATAGGTCTCCACATGGCTAACACAGTCTATCCTAATGATATTATGCATTTGTATATTTATCCCTTTATTCATAATTGTGTATTATTTCCCTAGGCTAATATATACAGAGACTGTAGACAGAATCTCTGTGGGAAGAAAGATAGATAAACCCAAACATATTCATATACGATAAGTGTGTGTACAAGGTGAGGAGGGGTTACAGAGGAGTAAGACCTAACTTTTGAGAGAAAAGAAATCGAAAATGGATTCTGAGATTACACGGAGCAAGGCATGAAGAACCAGAGGGAGTTTGAAGTAGATTAGTATTCTAGAAGGAATAAAATTGAGTGTACAAAGATATCTTTGACAAGAGGTCCTCCCTTTCCATTTCTTATTGGATTAATACAATTATGACTTTATCTCTAATATCAAACCTAATATCTAATATCAAAATAAATCCATTTCCCCAAAATCTAATGGGATAACTTTTCAAAAAATCAAATCTGATATTAGTACCATGGGTACACATTCACAATTGCTCACTGTAGACATTAGGAGAAAATGCAGTCTTTACAAGTCCTGTTATGACTTTGACCTATGTTCTATTAACACCTTTTGTAGACAGCTTTTACAGACTTGAAATTTCATTTAGTGACATTAACTTATATTGTCAGACTTATAAGAAACATTTCTTTAAACCCAACAGCTGCATTTATTGTAGAAATGTTGAACGCAAGTATTTCTATGAATCCAACAGCTATATTTACTAGAGGAATGTTGACACTGTTGTATGTTACATTATATGGGATTCTTTTTATGAGGACTTTTGAAAGAAATACCTCTCTGGTCTTAGAGTTAGAAATGGTTGTGTTTCTTTAGAGGAATTGTTTGACTTCCTCCTCTTACATACATTCTGGATCATGTTACTAATAGTTTGCCTCTTTGACTGGTCTAATGGAATGCTTAGAACCCAGAATATATTATCTTCATTAGGAAATGTTTAGGATATTAAGACATTTAAAAAAACCTAATCTTACTATTTACCTTTATCTTATTTCCCATTGTAATTTATCTTTATTTTTTTCTCATCCCTTGCGGGTTTTTTTTTTTTCATGTAGGCATAGCATAAGAGTCCTTGAAATTCATATTGAATTTTCTCAAACAAGATATTACTTGAAAGGAAGGGAATGGGAGGAAAGAGGAGGGAAAGGAGATAGAAAAGTACACAGTCCTCCTGACTTTATAACTTTTAAAGAATAAAAGTTAAAGGGGAAGAGAAAAAATTATTCCTCTATATTCAAGTTATACATGTAAATACTAGGCTTCTCCTCTTTGTTTCTGAAATGTATCTTTTATAAGACAACTTTTAAAAAGCATGGAGACATCTGGACTTGGCAGATGAGCTGACAGAGATCTTTCATCTGTTCAGAATTTCTTTGGTGGGGGGCATGAATCCCCTATTCTCAGTCCAGATGGTTCTGTAGTTACCCAGCTGACCCCCAAAAGCCAGGAGAGATCACATAATCTAGTCCAAGCCATTTAGAACATCCCAACCCCCAAGTAAAAAGATTGACTTGGAAATAAAGTCACGACTCAAAGCTAGCCAGCCAGAGCCTTCTGTGAGACTTTCAGTAGAACTTGAATTGCAGACAAGAAGAATGAGGAAAGCCTAGAGCAGCTTGTGGTTCTTGTGTTTCCATTTGCAGAATGGAATTAGGCCATCTCTGTTAGGATGGAGGACTGAAATCAGTAATAGAAACTTAAACTAATGAAATTAGACTTTCTAGATACATAAGCCAATTATTATCTTTATTGCTTAATATCATTTGAATTAAATCATTGTCATTTGCAGATTCAAGTGTCATAGCCAACAAAACTCATATATAGATCATTGATTTAAGCTGAGGAAAAAGGTCTTAGAGTATAATAATAATAAAAATAACACCCAAGGTTTAGAAGCTATTTTCTCCCCTCAGTGAACATACTATCTTTCACATTCTTTCTGCCACCTATATGCTTGGAAAGCCCTTCAGTCTCACTCTACCTTTATCTTATTGTATAATTAGGCCCTCAGTGTAGACACTTTGTTTAATATAACACAGTAATACTTCCATCTACAGTTTCCTTTCTCAGGTGTAGTATGTGAATTACTACAAAGGGTTTAATTATTAAATCAGGCTCACACTAATAATAGATCTTATCCAGCACCAACTATACTAATAATTCAAAGGATACAGATAAGCATCAAGAAGAGATGGAATTTTGTTCCTTTGGAGGAGCCCAAAGTTGTCAGGTGTCCATTTTCTAATGAGTTGTGATAAATTTTGCTTTTGGATTAACAGATGAGATTTTGAGAGTTTTTGACTTCTCCATTTTATATACTGTTAATTTCACAAAGAGAAAAATGCTCACTTTACTCCCTACTCTCCAGCCAACCATGCTTGTTGTTTATTTACAATAAGCAATATAGATCATAAGTATGTTTATATGACAAGCTGGTCATCACCCATCTCCTCTTGTTCCAGGTGGGAAGGGAATAGAGGACCAGTTTGTTTGTTTGTTTGTTTATTTTTCACGCACACACACTGTATTTTATTTTTACAAGAGATAAATAAACTGACACCAAGCATTGTAAATGGATGACCACAACAAAAGCAACAGTGATTGCAATTACCAAACACGAAACACACTCATACTATAGATGACCAGTTTATGACTAGCTCTGAGTGCCTAAGCACCTAACATAAAGCCTAGATGATATATGGGATTGACAACAATATTACATATGTAGTACCAACTTTTTACTGTGCGCTATGCCATAAATAGAGGCTCACTTAGAGCTGAAGGATGGCCCCTTGTCTTTACAGAACTCATAGTCGAGTGGAAACAGTACATAAGTAAACAATACAATACATTTACGATGAGGGCTAAAATTGGTACCAAGTTATTAAGTTAACAAAGATGAGGGATACCCAAATCACACTGAGAAATTCATAGCACAACCTTGAAGAGAGGGTACTTGAAACGGAGTCTTGAAAGATAATAATGACTTGGCTAAGAAAAGAGAGGATAGTCATTCCATACTCAGAAAATAGAAAGGATAAAGGAAAGTGTGATAAGCCAAGTGATTTATGGTGTGAATAGTTTGTTATGATGAGAGCAGAAAGCGTTTTTGAGAATGTGTTAAAGAAGAAACCAATGAAGGAACTAGGGCCTGGATCTAAGGTTTTTATTTTCATTTTGGAACCTAGGGGAAACCAAAGAAAAATTTTAAGGTCAGAAGGGACATATTATACCTACGTTTCCATTTACTCTTTCGTTATTTTCTATTCAACTATTCATTTATACTTTCAGCAAATATTTATTGGGAGCCAAGCCCTGTCATAGAGCTGATTTTACAAGGATGAATGAATGAGACAGTCTTTGATTTTACAGATAAGTGGATAAGGGAAGACAATTGAAAAGTAACAAATACTCATTATTATAAAATATGACGTCTCTGACAAGCACAGACAGGGATCTCTGAGAATAAAAAGACCAGGTGGGAGCTATCCAGGAGAGTTTGTCAGTGAAGGCCTCTCTGTGGAAGTCGCATTAAAAATGATACATGAAAGAAGACAGGAAACCAGTCTTTGGTGACTCTGCCTGACAGGCAGAGAGAACTCCATGAACTTCTAATGAAGAAAATAATTCGGTATATTTAAGGAACATAGAGAAGCTAGGAGCAGAGTTAGGAACAATTTAGGAAGTTTTTATAATAATTCATGTGAGAAAGAATAATGAAGATAGTGATAAAGAAAGTTAACATTTCTTGAGCATGTACTTAGTTTGACTCACATACAATTGCTAATATACACCCATCTAACCTACCAAAATGGCAATTTCGTGTGGTTCAGCCTATATACTAGATATTACACTAAGCATTTTAATGCACAGTCTCATTTAATATTCATGTAAACCATATAAGGAAGAGATTCTTGTTCATATTTTACAAGGAGAAAACAGGCTTATCAAAATTAAGTAATATGCCCAGAGGCACATGGGTAGTAAGAGGGTTTATCAGTCAAGTCCCAAGAGGGAACAGGTGGTGCATTCAGACAGAATAATATAAAGAAATATTAACACAGGTACTGTGTATAAAGGCATTGACACAGTTTAGGGAAACCAAAAGGGACAGTGCTATAATCCAGGATAGCACCAACCACCAGCTGTTACCACTGTAAGCCTAAAAGGGCAAGTGGGGTGTTACCCAGAGAAGTAACTTGTGTATGTAAAAGATTACCTGAGAAGAACTGTGGCCTTTGGTAAAGATGTGAAACCAGTCTGTGGAGACTCAGTAAGGAGAGAAATAAGCTAAGTAATACCCCCAAGATGATTCTCCACGCAACTTCCGTCTCCCCCGAGCTTCCTATTGGAGGAAACCAATTGGAGATAGTTTTGAATGAGGAAGTTATTAGCATAAAGTTTTGGTGGTTGAGGTTTGGGATTTGATTGCAGTTGCCTATGATAAATATATAGAAAGAAGAGAACCAAGACAGGAAAACTAGGCTGCACTGATTCTTAGGGGGCACATTAAGGGAGAGGATCCACTAAGAATCAGTGTCCTACTGTATAATTTTGAATAAATAAATAAACAGGATAAAATAGTATTGCAAGAAAGAAAGGAGGAGAGACTTATTGAGCGATGGTTCACTTTTCTTCTAATTCTAGAAAAATGGAGAAATGTCTGTAGTAAACAGAATTAGTTAAAATAATGCACATGTGTCTAATACAAACACTTAATTGGAACTTTCATGCTCTTTGGTCCTGCTACCCTAACAGTGGGAAGGAAAGTTTAGATCAGCCAGGGAGGTGAATGCAGGGGCCAAATATGACAGACGGACAAGTGGACTTGTCACATTATGGTTGAGACAAACCAGGGAAGGGCACTGAAGCTAAAAGTCTAGGGGTAGGCTGTGGTCAGGATTTGTAAGAAAAGGGTATCCACATAGAATAGAATAAATAAGGAAAGTTGTATAATGTGAAGATAATTTGGAAAATTCCTTAAATATATAATGTCCATTTGCATAGTGGACAGTGTATATCCTCTTGACTTATTTTTCTTTCCTAATGGATAAAGAGTAGAATAGGCAGATGAAGTAGGGTTTAAACTGTAACTTACCTATTAACTTATGAGAGCATATGTCTTATTACATAGTATTTAATATTCTATTGATTAAATGGGACTACCATGTTTATACATGATGTAACAGGTGAACTTAAAATAGGTACACTTTCTAAGGGTATTAGCTTTGAACTTATTTGATGAAAGACAAGATAAATAATAAAATGCTATTGTTTTGGCCTATGCCTAGGATATAATAAAAACTTAAACACACAAGTATTATTGTATATTGAGAGTGCCATTAGACTAGATCCCAGAGACTGATATTTAAGGCTTATTATTACTGATGAGTAACACTATCATTTTTTCCAATTAGCTGGACAGCATTATGAAACAGTTAACTGGCTAATTTTAGACTACAAAGGACATTTCTGACCAATCTAACATGCATTTAAAAGCACTAAATATAACTTCTTAAAATAGATCTCTTTGGGGCTTCCCTGGTGGCACAGGGGTTAAGAATCCGCCTGCCAATGCAGGGGACACAGGTTTGAGGCCTGGTCCGGGAAGATCCCACATGCCGCGGAGCAAGTAAGCCTGTGCGCCACAATTACAGAGCCTGTGCTCTAGAGCCCGCGAGCCACAACTACTGAAGGCTGCGTGCCTAGAGCCTGTGCTCTGCAACAAGAGAAACCACTGCAATGAGAAGCCTGTGCACCGCAACAAAGAGTAGCCCCCACTCGCCACAACTAGAGAAAGTGTGCGTGCAGCAACGAAGACCCAACGCAGCCAAAAATAAATAAATAAATTAATTTAGAAAAATAGATCTCTTTGGTACCTAGATAGAAAAGAAACTATTTGTTGAATTCCAACAAAACTCCCTACAGTTCAAAGATACAATTAAGACCTTCCGATTCTATCAAAGACTACAATTGGCCATTATACTAAATACTCAGGACTATGTTTTATAAAGAGATTTCTTGAAAAAGTATATTTCATCTCTAAGACTAGACTAAATGGCCACTTTCATTTTCATTTATAATAGTTCTCTCCCATGTAATAAACTACATGGGGTGCTTTTTTGAGGTCCCTAAGTATAATTTTGAATACAATTCACAGAAAATAAAAATTTGGCTTAACTTACTATAATATTAGGGCTCTTTATGGTTAAATAGACATTTGCCCCTGAATAATTATGTGATGGTATAATTAATATCAATACTTGGGGAAGCATAAAAATAATTTGTACTTTAGCCAAGATTCATTTTTATTAATGTTGGGTATTGCACATTATATCATTGTTTAGCTGATAGTCATTCCCTACCCTGCCCCTACTCCAAGGAAGGAGTAGACTTCCCTGCCCATTGATGTTTAGGCATGGAAAATTGACGTGATTTGAACAATGGAAAGTAGGCAGGAGTAACTGTGTGAATTCCAAATCAAAAACCACAGAGACTTCAGAAGTTTATGCTTAGCCATCTGGGAGCTTAACTACAACCGTGAGAAAAATATTCCCTGGTAGCCATTGTCCCTTCATCCTGGGCTCACAATGAGACCCATAGAAAAAACCCTGAACTCCACTTGGAGCCTGAAGCAGGGTTATTCAGATGAACCACAGATGACCTGTAGCTTGGAATGGAACTGCATGCACCAATCCTTAGGTAGAAAAATGAGAAAGTTTTGTGGCAAACCACTGACTTTGGGGGTTTTTTGTTATAGAGAATTATAGAAATCTCTGGCCAAAAAAAAAAAATTCATAATTGTTCCTTACAATTCAGAATGGTTTAATAAAATTCTACTATAGATTGGGTAATAAAAATACCCAATAGTGTCACGTAATTGCTAGATGAAAAGCAAAAAACAGAACATTTGTTTGTATGTCTTATTTCTCAGTTACAACTGTGGCAAAGTGTTAGATTCTATGTATGTAAATATTATGCCAACTATGTAAAAAAGCAAAACACATTTACTAGTATAAAGTGTTTTACTTCTTTAAAAGGTAGCACTGAAATGAAATTTGAACACTTTTCCTTGAGTACTTTTCAGCTCCTTATTGTTCCCTTTTGAGATAGCGTATTGGTTTCTTCCTGCTGCTATAACAAATTCCCACAAATTTATTGGCTTAAAGCAACACAGATTTACTCTCTCACCATTAGGTAATTCAGAAATCTTAAAATATGTCTTACTGGGCTAAAGTCAAGGTGTCGGCAGGGCTGCATTCGATTCTGCAGGTTCTAGGGGAGATCCATTTCCTTGCCCTTACCAGCGTCTGAATGTCATCCACATTCCTTGACTCATGGTCCTCCTACTCTACTTTTAAAGACAAATGTTGGGCCAAGTCTATCTCACACTGTCATCCTTCTGGTTCTCCCTATTCTTCCTTCCTCTTCCACTTTAAAGGATCCATGTGACTACAACAAGCTTATTAAAATAATCCAGGATAATCTCTCATCTCAAGGTCCCTCGATAAACAATCTTAATTTCATTTTCAAATTTAGTTCCCCTCTACCCTGTAACCTAACAGATTCATAGGTTCTGGGGATTAGGATGTGGACGTTGTTGGCAATTCATTTTTTGCCTACAACCGATGATATTGAAAGTTGATAGTGCTAATAATGATGTTAGGTTGAGATACTGTTTTAAATATTTATTTATTTATTATTTATTTATTTATTTTTGGCTCACGCTGAGTCTTTAGTTGTGGCATGCGGGATCTTTAGTTGCAGCATTCGGCCTTCTTAGTTGCGGCATGCAGACTCTTAGTTACAGCATGTAAACTCTTTCGTTGCGGCATGCATGCGGGATCTAGTTCCCCGACCAGGGATTGAACCCAGGCCCCCCCGCATTGGGAGCGTAGCATCCTACCCACTGGACCGCCTGGGAAGTCCCCCAAGATACTGTTTTGGTGACACACATATATGCACACTCACATTTTAGGCAAGATATCAAAGCTTTATAAGCTTTAATTTTCTCATCTGTATAATGGGGATAATGGGTAATCTACATCATTACTTTGTTGTGAGGATTAAATGCAATAATATGCATAAAGGTCATAGCAGGTGTCTGATATACATTGATTAATAAACAGTATTATGTGTATTATACTAAAATATTTGTATGCCTTGTATATGACTATAGTTTAGGTATTATGTCCACTTAAAATAACTAGGTTGTTTCTTTGATATGGCAGGGAAATTTCAAATTATGCAATCTGGCTGTATATGAAGAACATACAAGCCAAAAAATGAAGCTCATTATATTTTCACACTGAATCTACATTAATCTGAGTCATCAAATACAGATGCATGCTCATTTAATACTACAAATATTACTTTCCAATTACATTCGTCTCTAACTAATCTCAAAAAATATCTAATATTAAAGTCTTGATAAGATGAAATCACATTTTATTGATTTGAAAACAAATACAAATAAGATTTTGAGGTTCTAGTATTGCTTGATAATCACTCATTCTTTACAGAAGAACCGATTGAAATTCAATTCCAAATTAAACTATAATTACATCTCTAGTATTATTAAGGTATCAGTCTTGGTTAATGACAATTTCCTTGAGATAAGATCTGACCATTTATTTTCCTAATCTGCTTGATGCACAGAGATTTTCACAGTACACACAGAAACTCTGATAAAACCGTCTCTTTACAGCAGTATAGAATTGGAGAGTGAAGTGATTCTAGAGGGTGTTATTCTTTCTTTCCTTCCTTTTAAATAAAGTGGTAGATAAGATAAATCCTCTAGCATTACACATTGCAGGATTCCATGCTGAGAATTTTACAAAACTTTCATTCATAAGAAATTACTGTTTCAGGCAACCTGTACTCAAAGTTGAAGAGAATTAAGTGGAATTACATACTTTGTTATCCTAAAAGTTTAAAAATGTTTTCAGAGTTTATTTTGTAAAGACCATTGAGGTGCAATGTGTCTGAAGAAGGATAGTAAGGAAAACTTCCAGTGATTCTATTAGTGTAAATTTTCTAGCCTCAATTAATTAGCACTTCATTTAAAAATCATTTTTGTGGATATTGTTAATAAACAGCTCAAATATAACAACCCATCATCTATGTTAGCATGGAGTCTTTCACTGGACTACTATGATTATTACAATATTAATACATTGAGTAGATTTTCATGATAAGCACTCATGGCCATAGCTTGAAAAAATGAGAGCAAAACAGAAAAAAGAAAATTCTGTAAAGCAGGTGGATGGGCAGTAATTGATTTATCGGAATAATTAGATTAGAGAAATCTGCCTTTCTGGGTTCAGTGGCAGAGTGTTACGTTCAGGCCAGAGACTGAGAGAGTCCTTTGGGAAATTGACCTGCTCAAAAGGAGAGAGTCCTCTGGGAAACTGACCTGCTCAAAAGGAGAGATAACTGCCACCAGGATTTCCCTAAGAAATCCCTATTTATAAGGATCTAAGATAAAGCTTAAATTTGCTAAGTTTTTTCCACATACTTAGAGTTTTAGTCTCTCAATTATAAGTATAGGCAGATGCCCAAGTATTCCTGGCAAGTTTCACACATAGAATATGATAACTGGAAAGAAAAAAATCAGAAGCGGAGGAAGACAAAAAATAAAACAAAAACAGCAAAGAAAAAAAACAGGAACTATAAGTTAGAGGAACAGACACTATATAGGGAGAAGAAAACTTCAGTATCTACAGAGATAGAAAATGCCACATTCATGATATTTGGTCAGAATGTTATGAAAAATGAAATCTTCAAAAACAATAAAAGAGTTACTGTTTCTCACTTCCAAACCCATCCTTCTATACTCTGCTTTGTGATGGTGGAACAGGGACTCTGTAAACTATTTCTGCTTTAACAGCTGTTCCAGGTTAGACTTTGTCACTAGGGTAGGGGGGTGAGAAGGAGGCTGTGAGGCTGGGGCAAGGACAGAGGACTTATTCCCATTTGCTTCCCCAAAATGCTTCTCCACCCCAGCAGCATCGCTTTCTTCTAATAGCAACGGCTAGATAAGTACGGTTGGCAGCTTTTTTCCCAACATTGGCAAAACTAGCTTCATCATGCCCTCCCACATCAGAGGTATCAGTGCTGGTCTACTGGAGCCCCTCCTCAGATGTCAAAGTCACAGGCCCAGAAGGCCCTTCCTCTGAATTCAGAGACACCAGCACCAATGTACTAGTATCTTCTCAGAAATCAGAGTATCAGTTCCAGGAGACCCCTCTTGTATATCTCTAGGTTTTAATTATTTCATCCTCTTACCTTTGTTCCTTTAGCACTAGGGTGGTGGCCACTTCCTGCCATCACTAATTTTGCGAGCTTCCTTTTTTAAATTTAATTTAATTAATTAATTTTAATTGAAGTATAGTTGACTTACAGTGTTGTGTTAATTAATGGTGTACAGCAAAGTGACTCAGTTATATATACATCCTTTTTCACATTGTTTTCCATTATGGTTCCAATATCACAGGATATTGAATATAGTTCCCTGTGCTATACCGTAAGACCTTGTTGTTTATCCATTCTATATATACCAGCTTGCCTCTGCTAATCCCAAACTTCCAATCCATCCTTCTTCCAGCCCCCTACCCCTTGGCAACCACTAGTCTATTCTCTATTTCTGTGATTCTGTTTCTGTTTCACAGATAGGTTCATTTGTGTCATTTTAGATTCCACATATAAGTGATATCATATGGTATTTGTCTTTCTGACTTACTTTACTTAGCATGAAAATCTCTAGTTGCATCCATGTTGCTGCAAATGCGATTAATTTTTTTATGGCTGAGTAATATTCCATTATATGTACCACATCTTCTTTATCCATTCATCTGCTGATGGACATTTAGGTTGTTTCCATGTCTTGGCTACTGTGAATAGTGCTGCTATGAACATAGGTGTGCATATATCTTTTTAAATTATAGTTTTGTCTGGATATGTGCCCAGTAGTGGGATTAACCTTTCAGTTACCTAGTCAACAAACAACAAATTGGCTATAAGTTTATTGGCTAGGTAATTTTTTTTCTACTAAATTCTCTCCTTTCAAAAAAGGAGAGAATTTCTTTCTCCTCAAAGGACTCTGACTGACACTACATAATAGGAGAAATGAAAATCTCAGTGAATAGGTTGGAAGATAAAATTCTGCAAATCTTCAAAAGGAAAGAAATTAGGAAATTAGCAGATTGTTCCAGGAAGCCTAATGGTTGAATAAGAAGCATCCTAGAGAGAGAAAACAAAAATCCATGGAAGGAAATAAGCAAATATTTCAAGAAAATTTCCCAGAACTCAAGTATGTGAATTTCCAGAGCACCAGAATCCACTGAGTGCCTAGCACAGTAGATGAAAACAGAGTCCCTGAAAGTAACATAATGGTGAAATTCCAGAGTACTAGAGCCAAATGAAGTTCCCGTAAGATTTCCCAGAAGAAAAATGAATGTCACATGCAAAGGATCTGTAATTAGAATAGCTTTGGACACCTCAGCAGTGACATAAGAACAAAGAGACATTGGAGCAATATGTGAAAAAATATAATTAATCAAGCACATGAGAGGAAAATCAAAATATTTTTCAGACAATCAAAAATCTCAAAAATATACCTCATATACCTTTTAAAAAAGTAACTTAGCAAAGGATGACCTCCAGCAACACAAGCCAGTAAGTAAGGAAAGGGGAAGAAATGGCCTTCAGAAAACAGGAGCCGCAACACAGGAAGGACTCAAAGGGGATTTCCAGGTTGGTCAGGAAGGGAAGTTACAGGGTTACAAGTGTGCCGTAGGCATAAGGAGCACCCGTCCCGATTAAAGCACGATAATATTTACTCTAAATACCAGTGTAACTAAAATGTGTGCTATAGCGATAATGGGTGTTTGAAAGAAGGAAAACACACGAATGACGATGTGAAGAGCTGTTCTCTCACTTACAGAAGATGAAAACAGTAGCAGCCTCCCTCGTGTTATATGTATGTGTGCATGCACGCGTGTGTGTTTTCTCCGAATTCATCTGTATGGTTTTCAGGGAAGATTTAGAACTAAATGGCAACTGTATTTATGCTGAAACTTGAAGTTTGGTAATAATATTTGAATTAAAATAGCCATATGCACATCACGTGGAAATATGGAGATATAAAATTCCCGATTAAGCAGCCGAAAGATGCAAAAGTATTTGCCTTTAGAACAGAGGAATTGGGAGATTGGTGAGGGTTGGGACACCGTAATTCTATTTTTTTTTAAATTGAAGTATAGTTGACATACAATATTATATCAGTTCCAGGTGTATAACATAGTGATTTGACATTTATATACATTACAAATTGCCATGAGAAGTCTAGTAACCATCTGTCAACAAAGTTATTACAACATTATTGACTATATTCCCTACTCTGTATATTACATCTCTGTGACTTACTTATTTTATACCTGGAAGTTTGTGCCTCTTAATCCCCTTCATCTAACTTTACCCCTGCCCCTCTCCACTTTGGCAACCATCAGTTTCTTCTCTGTATCTGCGTCTTTCTCAGTTTTGTTTTATTGGTCCACTTGTTTTGTTTTTTAGATTCCACATATAAGTGAAATCATTGTATTTTATTTTAAACTTTAGTCGCATTTAATTTGTTAAACTATGTGTGCTCTTTGATAAAATAAAGAATTTAACAATACCAATCTTACAGGTCAAGTTAGTTCATTTTATTAACCTATAATGGGTTTTATTTATTTCTGGGCCAAAGCTGTAGGTCTTTTCTACAGGTTTTAAAAATGTCCAAGTGAAAAAAATATTTAACCACCAAGATGCTTTATCTGCCTGAAGATAAACAGAAATTTTCAAATGTTCAAACAAAATACTAGATCGTTTACTGGATCAGTATCTGATGTAAAATGTTCTTTTAATAAAAGTTCAAGCGAATGAACAGGTAATGCCACACTTTATTCACAGTATGGCTTGATCATTGTTCATGATTCATTTCTATATGCAGTGGGAAAGTGGAAATAATGTTAATTGAGTGACTAGCTGCCAAACAGTTCTCATTCTCAATAGAGTACGATTCCTTGTATTTTAAAAATGTACATCTATAAAGACATGAAATAGATTCATTAAGATTAAGATTCAATAATTTACTCAATTTTTGGAGAAAATGGACTAAGTATCTTTGTAGACATTATTCTCAAATGAAAGGATGAAAAGAAAAGTAAACGTCAGTCCTGCCTACCAGTGATTCATGGTATATTGTTTAACAACAAACAAATAACAATTTACACAAAACAGTTCCGTTACCGTCACTTCAGAGGTTCTAGAATACTTAGCTATTTAATAATCTGTCAGAAGTCAAATAATTTTTCAGTGACAACATTGGGGTTTGAACGTAGACTTACTTTGCTCCAAAGTTTACTTTCAACAAGAGAAGATTACCTGTATCATTCTCAGAAATAATTGTTTCACAAATTTATCAATTGCTAACAGATGTTCTTCTAAGATTAACTCTCTGTGTGTTACTATTTAACATTTTCAACAAGGTTAATACAATTAAGTATATAGATACAGGTTTGATTATTCCTGAAATCCAAGAAGATTATGTTTTGCATATTCCTATGAGGAAGAATACCAGTGCCAACATCTTGAGCACAATGCAAATCCTGTGCCTTTCATGTTTAAACCCTCATTAGACAAAATTTCTATTTTCTAGGTATTCTAAACAATTGAGAGTAGCTTGGAATTTCAGAATCTAAAAGTTTAACACGATATAATCTAACTACAAATCTTATTAGTGTGTGGGGGGAAAGTCTAGAGACATTAAGTGACTAATGAAAGATCAGAGCTTCTGTAAGCGCAGTTTTTGGATTAAATCCACAGGCGCTAACACCCAGTCCTGTGCTATTTGGACTGGAGGGGCTAAAAAGGAACATTGAAGAATCACCATCAAGACTCTGTTTCCATTATGTTACATTGCTGGCTTTTGTTTCCTAATGATTTTCTTATAAAATCTTTATAAAAATGACTGGTGAAGGCCTATATTTATTCTTTTAGAAAATTTGTATGTTGCAGTCAGTGAGTAAATAATAGGTATTCTAGAAAAGTAAGACGAGTAAAAGTGGACTATTTTTAAAACTCTAATAAACTCTGTGAATACTATGAAGAATTAAGGAACAATTAATTAGTTATACATAGAGCCCAAGAATAAATCATAAAATTGGGCATATTAAGAAAATGTGACACACAGTAAGAAATGCAAAATAATATTATAATGTGATTATTAAAATGCATAAACAATAATGTGTTATTCAAGTGTACATATGTTAGGATATAACTCATTCTAGTGAGTACCCTTGGTGGTGCTATATGGAGGGAGGAAGTGAGAGGGGAAATTAGGATAAATGGACAAACATCAACTCATATTAAAAAAGTGAAATAAGCCGAGTGGGGACCTTGCACAGCCTGCTAATCTGATAAATAGGATTAACAGAATTCTCTGAACCTAAAGTTCAAAAAGTAACTTAAAAAAAAAATTTGTTCAGGGACTTCCCTCATGGTGCAGTGGTTAAGAATCCGCCTGCCAATGCAGGTGACATGGGTTCGAGCCCTGGTCGGGGAAGATCCCACATGCCGCGGAGCAACTAAGCCCGTGAGCCACAACTACTGAGCCCGCGCACCTAGAGCCCTTGCTCCACAACAAGAGAAGCCACTGCAATGAGAAGCCTGCGCAGCGCAAGGAAGACCCAACAGAGCCAAAAATAAATAAATAATAATTTGTTGATAATCTCTTTATAATGGAGTTATTTCTTAAAAGGTAACTTACAAGTATGGGTGATTAATACAGTCCTACACAATTCATAAAGGGAAGAAAAACTTTGGAATGTTGTGACATTTAGAAGAATGATTTTATTAAAAAAACACAACTTTTTCTAGGTTTATTGCGATATAACCAACATATAACATGGTATAAGTTTAAGGTGTACAAAGTGATGATATTTGATACACATGTATATTGAGAAATGTTTACCACAGTAAAGTTCTTTAATGCATCCTCCTTTTCACATAATTACCATTTTGTTGTTATGGTGAGAACATTTAAGATCTTTACTGCAAATTTCAGGCATACAATGTAGTATTGTTAATTATAGTCATCACGCTATACATTAGATCCCTAGAACTTACTCACCTTGAAACTGAAAGTTTGTACCCTTTGACTGACATTATGCTATAAAAAACTTGTAAGAAATTTTATAGGACCCAGATAATTTAACATCCTGAAAATTTGGAACAGTTGCTAAATCTGCAGTGAGAATATCTGGTTGTATTCTGAAAATTTATTTTCAACATTTTTATGGTGTGATTAATTATATCACTATTAATTATGTCACTGATGTTTTAAGTTTCACTTTTCCATGCTGCCATTGTTCATTTCATAGTGCCAATAAATGAAATATATATTGTTAAACCTTTTTGCTTTCTATCACGCTTTGCTGTCTCTTAGAACTTAAGAATATTCGTGCGAATGAAAGTAGCATTGGTGATAAAGTATTCTTTATTTTATTTTATTATTATTATTATTTTTAAATTTATTTATTTTATTTGTTTTTGGCTGGGTTGGGTCTTCGTTGCTGCGCGCAGTCTTTCTCTAGTTGTGGAGAGCAGGGGCTATTTGTTGCGGTGCGCAGGCTTCTCATTGCTGTGGCTTCTCTTGTTGTGGAGCACAGGTCCTAGGCACGCAGGCTTCAGTAGTTGCAGCACGTGGTCTCAGTAGTTGTGGCTCACAGGCTCTAGAGTACAGGCTCAGTAGTTATGGCACACAGGCTTAGTTGCTCCGTGGCATGTGGGATCTTCCCAGACCAGGGCTCAAACCCAGGTCCTCTGCATTGGCAGGCGGATTCTTAACCACTGTGCCACCAGGGAAGCCCTAAAGTATTCTTTATATTGGAAAACCTAGCACTTTATAGGGACTATGCATCACATGTTGGCTATTAGATAAATCAGTAATTTAAGTTTTGATAGGACAGCTTTTGCATAAATACATAAGATCCTGATGATAATATGGAAACCAAAGTTAAAATAATCTTTAACATTTAGGTATTTTGGTTGAGTCTTGACAGGATAGTTGACTTCATATTCCAGGTAGCTATGGCAAGCCCTATATACTTCATAGTCAAGTAGTGGTTGTATCAGTTAGCACGCTTTTGGACACATGTAACAGAATACCCAACTAATAGTGACAAAATTAGTTATTAATATGGTGGAATATTGGTGAGAGCTAAGTGGACACTTGGAATGGGCACCAGTCTGGCATGTCATTTAGACTCTCAGAGCCTCATTGTGTTTATGTGAAAAGTAGTGATGTTAGATTACGCAAATTCTTACTTTCAAATATATTTTAAATCATGTAATTCCAATTGCATTCTAATGGCATTGGCCATTTATAGGGATGTTTTAAGGTTATGTTTCTGACTAACCTTAATTGAGGTGAATTAAAGCAAAGCAGGAGGAAAGTTCTGTTTCAGAATTGTCCTACAGAGTATGGTTCTGATTTGAGTGGGGAAGCAGGAAATTAACTAATGAGAGAGGAGTTACCACCTGTGATGTAACAACATTGGGGGAGAGAAAAACTTTGCTCACAAGGCCATGATGGGTGAGGATAGGGGAAGCATGAGAAGGTTGATTGCCCCTCTTAGGTTTTAAAAATGAGTCTGGGCACATCCTTGTTT
The DNA here is from genome assembly GCF_964341445.2 of Mesoplodon mirus. Classification (NCBI taxonomy): domain Eukaryota; kingdom Metazoa; phylum Chordata; class Mammalia; order Artiodactyla; family Ziphiidae; genus Mesoplodon; species Mesoplodon mirus. The sequence continues at coordinate 25,344,650 of NC_138981.1, read as the reverse complement.
TTCATATGAGGAGTTACAACAGTCTTCAACGCCTAATGACATTCCTCATACGAATAGGATCATCAATCAGTCAAAAATGACTACTACATTTTTCCTTTCTTTTTTGTCTACAGCTACATAATACTTTTTTTTTCATACCTATTGTTAAAAGATGGCTAATTTCGTTGATATAAGCAAAGGAGAACTGAAACACTATTGGTGCAGGTAACTTAGATCAAGATAGAAGTCATTCTGAAAATGATATGTAAAAATTCATTTGAAATAGTTTCCATTTCTGTGGACAGTTAATGAAAGGAAAACTGATATGTTATATGCTAGATTCTCTTATTTTACAGTCATTGGGAACAGGTTTGTTCTAATTCATTCATTCTCCCTCTCTCTCTCTCTAGAGAGGGAGAGAGTATCTATATATATAGAGAGAGAGACATAAATAGATATAGGGGTGTATGTACAGGTACACATACCAGACAAATGTAATTACCAATTAATAAATAACATTATTTGAATATTATTATTTCAAATTATTTTAATTATTTTATGAAAGTTTTAAAAATATTAATCATTTATTCATTTAAATAATTGATTAATGGATCTGTATGATTTATAAGTTTACATTTTTCAAGTTGGGATAAAAATATACAAGAGTTTTATCAGTTGATAATTATTAAGTGGAAAGGTAAAATTACAAACATAAGCATGTTTCATAAAGTTTCTTATTGTCCTTGCTAATGATGGACATTAAGTTAATCTGGTCTTTCAGTGCTGGTACCAAGACACAATAAAATATCATTATTTAAAAGTCAGAGAATTGCAATTAATCTTAATCATTCTGTTTACAGGATGCTAGTTAGAAAGTACTTAAAAATTACAGTTTTAACAAATGAAATACACTTTAGATTCATAGAGAGTACATATTTATACACCAATGTTAACGTTACTCGGTAGATTAAACTCGTAGGTCCTGAGCCACATGCTGTGATGATGGATTTAACACTTCATAATGAGCGCTAAGTAATATTTACTGTGTATCCTCATTTGCATTAAGTCGCTTTATGTTAGAGAAATAAGAACCTTATGCTGAGTTTATTAGTGTAGTATTAGGTTTAAGACCTCCAGACTTTTCCCCATCTGTTAACTGAAATAACTTTTACTTTTGAAAGCAGACCAAAATTAATGTACTTCAATTAAGCTACTTGTTTCATAGCCATAGAATTTATTTTACATTTTACATTTTCTGTCTCTGTGGGAGTTGGAGAGTATGCAGAGGTAATGATGTCTTTATTAAACTACTTGACTCTATTCAAGAAAAAAATAAATATGTTTAATGAAATGTATTTTGTAAATTAAAGACAAACAAGGCAAGAAAACTGGAAAAGTTGCTCAAGCACCTAATTAATAAATCTTATATAGCATCTATTTTTCACTTTGTATATAAATAACATTTCTAAAGAAAATAAGAATCAAGGTTATTATTTCTGTCCTGAGCTCATTTCAGCACTTATTATTATTATTTTTTTTGCGGTACGCGGGCCTCTCACTGTTGTGGCCTCTCCCGCTGCGGAGCACAGGCTCCGGACGCGCAGGCCCAGCGGCCATGGCTCACGGGCCCAGCCGCTCCGCGGCATGTGGGATCCTCCCGGACCGGGGCACGAACCCATGTCCCCTGCATTGGCAGGCGGACTCTCAACCACTGCGCCACCAGGGAAGCCCTAAGATTTCTTTAATATTGTATATCTATATAAAATAATACTCTATTAAATCAGCATAGCACTTTTAAGGAGGAGTTCTAAATAAGGTTCCATGGACTGGCTGTAGGATAGGGTTCCAGTGGATTGTGAACATACTATGCTCATGAGCAAAATTTCATGTGTATGGTAATATGGGCATTTTGAAAAATGTCCCTAGTTTTTATCACATTCTCAAAAGGTTCTTTGACGGTGACCCTCAAAATAACATTGCCTTTGCATTACAGTTCTCAAAGCAACTTTACCTTGATTATTTCTTTTGATTCTGAAAATAACACTGTGGAGAGAAACGAAACAATGTATCATCCTTATTTACACATAGGAGAATGAGATGTGTGAATGTTAAGTAACTGGCCCAACCTTACAGGCAATAATTTTAGAAATCAAGCTGAGGTCCCAGGAAATTTGACGGCTAATTCAATGATATTTCGTTAAAGATGAAGAATGATGCAGTTAATTTCAAACACATTGCATACACTTCTTTAAAAATAAAACCATAGGGCATCCCCGGTGGCGCAGTGGTTGAGAGTTTGCCTGCCGGTGCAGGGGACACGGGTTCGTGCCCCGGTCCAGGAGGATCCCACATGCCGCGGAGTGGCTAGGCCCGTGGGCCTTGGCCGCTGGGCCTGCGCGTCTGGAGCCTGTGCTCCACAACGGGAGAGGCCACAGCGGTGAGAGGCCCGTGTACCGCAAAAAAATAAAATAAAAATAAAACCATAGATTCAAATTTATTTTGTCTGAAAAATAAATACAAAGTTTTTATGTTTAGAAACTGTCACTTTGTCAAATAGATCTTTGGTCTAATACCATAGGCCATATCCCTGCAATGTTATATTTTGGATTCTGCAGGAGAGAATAGAGCTCTATGAATACTGTGAATATTGAATTCTGTGGAGAGTCGCAGGATGAGGGGAACTAACTTACTTGCAAAGTAGAAGTTTTGAAAGAACAATATTTCAGGTCTTTGCTCTCAATGATAAAGGAAGGTTATTTGATAAGCAAAGTCAAAGGAGCTGTCTTTCTTTACACATAAAAGGAAGTACAATACTGATGTATCCAAACAAAAGATTACAGAAATAAAAATGAGTTTTTGTGTTTTTTCCCTCTTTTGATTTGGCTTGACTCCCACCCATCCCCCCACCTGAACATTCAGGCAGTACTAATAAAATAGGAAGTAACCTTTGTCATCAATGAAAAGTAGTATATATTTTGGATGTCACAGTTAGGAGGAATATATAGGATTTTAAGACTTAAATAATTTTTCATTAGTAATAAGTTGACATTGCCCACATTCAAATAAAAGAAATGAGACTTGCATAATGGATTGAAATAGGTGGCGAAGTGAAAAAGATCTTAATGTCTATCAGGTCAAGGCAATATTGATAATAATACTACTCAAGCCTCCTATATAAAGGTTTAAACATGTTTCAATACCTCTTTCCTGTTATTAAAAATAAAGCTCATTCCAGTAAAGGAGTTTAACTTCTTTAGGTCGCAAAGATACATGTTATCTGTCAAGATTCAACCAAAGAAATATAACCAATAAGAGATACATATTAAGGGATTTATTGCAAGCAATTGGCTTATGCAGTTGTGGTGCTGGCTAGTTCAGTCGGAAATCTGTCTGACAGGCCACCTGAAAAAGGTTGCCTGGAAATTTTTTCTTAAATTTTGGCTCTTCTCTTAAGGCCTTTCAACAAATTGAATTAGGGCTACCTAGAGGTCAAGCATAATCTCCTTTACTTAACATCACCTTATTACGGACTTTAATTACTGCTACAAAATAACTTTGCAGAAATATTTATAAGTGTTTGAATGAATACCAAGCGACCGTATCCTAGTCAAGTTGACACATAAAACTGGCCATCACAATGTATTACTTATTAATTTGGCACTCGGTGTATTAAATAGTTCTTAGACTAAGTTAACACACTGTACACCCAAGTATGTACTATTTACTCCCATGACTGTACTAGTCTAGATTGTTCCAAAACCCAGGTGTCAGCAACATTTTCCCATAAAGAGATAGAGAATAGATATTTTAAGTTTGCAGACCATATGGTTTCTGTCATGACAAAAGTACATAAATGAATGAGTGTGTTCCAATAAAACTTTAGTTACAGAGATATGTGATCTTCCCTTGGGCTACAGTTTACTTACCCTCTGCTCTAAACAAGCATTTAAATTCTTAATATCATCATGGATTATGGAACACTTGTGAACAAGACCCTGTGTTGGGGCCTACACAAGCTGGAAGAAGCATAAACATCTTAACATCTAGCTGGAAGAATGGATATGCAGATAATGGGATACAAGTCAAGGTTAAAATTGGTAAAGTTCAATTTACAGTGTTCTGGGAAGACAGATAAGACTGTCTTTAAATATACCTGTGGGGTTTAGGTAGGTAGGGTTTCCCCAAATAGTTGACCTCTGATTTGGCCCCTAAGGTGGTCTCTAAGTAGAGGGGGTAAGGAGAAAAGGACAGATTCACAGGAAAGTTTTTGGAGTCAGAAAACTAAATATGCTTGATGGGCAGTGAATAATCCAGTGTCACCAGAGGATGTGTGGAAAGAGGATGAGTTTTAAAATGCAGGCCAGGGCGTTATTGGAAAAAGACTGGATTTTATACTAGGAAGTTGAGCAATTATCCTATAGGAAATGGGGAGGCCATAAATTATATTTGAGGAGAATATATAGTTGCTTACAAAGCTCCTTTGAGTCTCATTACAAACAAGCAAAATCCAAGTTACCTGCAAGGTATTCTTGATTACCTGCCTGGTACTTATTTCTCCCTTTCCTTGAGTACTCCAATTCTCTTTTAAATATGAATCTCTTACAAAGTGAGAGAGTGGCACGGACATATACACACTACCAAATGTAAAATAGATAGCTAGTGGGAAGCAGCCGCGTAGCACAGGGACATCACCTCGGTGCTTTGTGACCGCCTAGAGGGGTGAGATAGGGAGGGTGGGAGGGAGGGAGATGCGGGAGGGAAGAGATATGGAGATATATGTATAAGTGATTCACTTTGTTATAAAGCAGAAACTAACACACCATTGTAAAGCAATTATACTCCAATAAAGATGTTAAAAAAAATTGTGCATGAGCTGATCACATAGTCTGGGATGCCCCTCCCTCATCTTGCCTTTAAAAATACTTTCCTGAAACCCTTTGAGTATTGTGGAGGATGGGCCTGGAGGTGGAGAAGCAATTCCAATAGTTTAGGTATATGCTATCCATATGGTAGCCACTAGCCACATTTAGATACTGAGTACTTGAAATGCCTCAGTCAGAATTGAGATATATGTGCTGACCAGTGTAAAATATACACTGGATGTCAATGAAACAATTTAAATAGAGAATGTAAAATATCCTATTAATAATCTTTGATACTGACTGTATTTTGAAAATGATAATATTTTGAATATATTGAGTTAAGCAAAATGTACTATTAAAAGTAATTTCATCTGTTTCCTTTTAACTTGTTTAATGTGGCTACCAAAGTTTTTTAAAATTATGAATGTGGCTTGCATTATGTTTCTATTGGACATCCCTGCTCTAGGTGATACAATACTGATGATCTAGGCTGTGACTATAGCATAAAGACAGGGAGAAGATTTGACAGCTATTAAAGGAGGGGAAACTGGCAAGGGTACATGTGGCATTGGAAGAGCTGGAGAGGTCTAGATTTGCTCTGAGAGTTCTGACTTGATCGACAGAGACAAAGCTGAGTTCAATAAGCAGGATACAGAACCTAAGAAGAATAGGAGCAAAAAAATGAGTTTAGTATTCAATGTATCGAGTGTAGTATTCTGGTTTCTAATGGGTAAAAAGTGGCACATAAATAACAACTTAAATATTTCTGGCATTGAGAACCAAGATTGTGCCTAGAAATAAAGACTTATTAGTTATTAGCCTATAGAAGAGAAAAGAAATCATAATCATCAATGATATTGTTTCAGAAAACAAGGATGGAGGGAAAGAAATACAAAGCATGGGATCTGGGGAAAGCAAATACAGTCAGCCACCTGTATCTGCAGATTCAACCAACCATGGATTGAAAATATTTGGGGAAAAAAATCCAGAAATTTCCAAAGAACAAAACTTGAAGTTTCCATTTGCCAGCAACTATTTACGTAACAATTTACATTGTATTAAGTATTATAAGTAATCTAGAGATGATTTAAACTATATGGGATGATGTGCGTAGGTTATATGGAATACTACACCATTTTATATAAGGGACTTGACCATCTGCAGATTTTGCTATCTATGGCTGCCCTGGAATCAATCCCCTGTAGATACCAAGAGATGACTGTATTCTAAAAAAGAACGAGGCAGAGGAAGCCATTAAAGAGCTAAATCAGAGAGATGGGGGAAACTTCAAAGACTTGTGTTCTATGAAATTTGTGGGAGAGAACATCAAGAATAAGGGAAACTGAACATTGTTTTTTGGCAAAGGAGAAGTCATGGAAAATAAGACCTGGTCTTTAGATTAAAAAATTAGCACTTCATTCTTGACCTTATTCTGGTTCTGAGGATTTTTGTCAGCATCCAAAATATTCTGTTAATTCAGTATTAGTAATAGCTTCAACAGTCTTATCAGCTTCAGTCCATATGTCTTCCTCTCAATTGCTGTAATTGTAGCTAGAATTTGAAAACACAGATTCTGATGATCTATTTTAATAACTTGATTTGGGGGGTACAGCGTTCAAGAAGTTAACATTATTCCTGTTACCAGTTTGGATATTCCTTTGATTTACACAAATTGTCTATAATTGCTATTTCTGTCTATTTCTGTCCAAATTTGAGGATTTTTAAAAATTGAAGTAGAGTTGATTTACAATGTTGTGTTGGTTTTATTTATACATATATGTTTTTTACAGACTCTTTTCCATTAAATGTTATTACAGGATATTGAACATAGTTCCCTGTGCTATACAGTAGGTCCTTGTTGTTTATTTTATACAGTGTGTGTGTAGTAGTGAGGATGAGTAAGTTGGGAAAAGCATTTGCAGGAAATGAGATAGTTTGTCCAAGAAAAAGAAAGAGCTACAGAGGACTGAAACCACTTTATTATGACTAGAAGATTCTTTGGATGTACTTAGGTCTCCTCTAAGGTACTCTTCATCTTAAAACCGAAGTGTAGGCTACTTATTTTTTCACAGTCCCCAACACTCTCCTTGATGTCACTTCCCCACCATTATGTCATCTTCTCAGAAGAAAGCCTGCTCCTTGTTGTCACCTATTAAGCACCTTGCCATCCTCTCAAATCAAGATTTTGACCCCGGATCACAACTTCCCTCTCATCCCCTAGGTCTATGATCATTCTGGGAGAGTTTAATGATCGTGTGCTTATCCACCCAGCACACAGGCCTCTCAGCTATCGACTAATGTTCAAGAATCATTCTTTCTTAGGAATCCTACTATTAAAAGAGTTCTTTTAATTTCAAGAATAGTAACTCCCCCAACTGTGGGAATCTTATTTCTCAGGGTATAGTAGAGATGTCAGTATATTTTCCTTCATTTCCCTCAGCTTCTACTCAGGAAATTTATTTAAATTAGAATGGCTTTGATTTTGGCATCAGGTCACATGATGCTACCCTTTCTGATTATAACTGTTTTGAACGGGGAGAAACTAACTCAAAGCCAGGCAATCCATTGCCAGCCAGCAGGCAATCAGAATCTCTGATTAAGGGATAGTCATTGTAGCTGGGAGACAGTGAACACCCAAACTGAAAGATCTGGTAAAGTAAGATCCAGAATCTGACAAGCCAGAAAATGTGCACATGTCAAATGTACGAAGGAGCAAACATTAAAAACTTTTCAGACATGAGCAGTCTTCAGAGAGGGCAGTGGAACAGATGTAATAAAGAAGCACAGATGGAAAACTGTGGTCCGAAAGAGAAATTGAGAGAATACATCTTTGATGATTTTATATTCCCCATGAGGCTCAGTTTATAGTTTCTGCAATTTTCTGTTCAGTGTGATTCTCCTGTATTTTTATGATGAACTCTTTGTTTATTTGAACTTGCTTGACTGTACTTCTGCATTTTCCTCAAAATGATCTCTAACCAGTACAGATACTACCTCTGTTTGTTTCTACCACTACACCCAGGCTTGTGATATATATATGTAAGCGATCCAGAGCCTTTCCCATTCCCGTTTATGCTAGAAGGAAAAGCAATCAAAATCAGTTGTGGAATTTCAGCCTTACAACTCCTGAAAAAATTTATTTTTTCTTGTTCACTCCTAAAACTAAGGAGTAATATTTATCATTTTGATCATTTAGACAGTAAAACTGTCATCGTGTAAAAGATTAAATAAATCTTTTTCAAATCAAGCAATGACTTCATGTTTTGCAAGGATGTCTGATATATGAGAGTGCTAAATTATGCTAGTAATACAATTTTCATGTTTATAATAAAAATAATTTCATGGGTAAACATTTTCTCATTTTATTTCAAAACAGGAAATAATATTTACAGAAAAAAATATGAGATATTTGATATTGTAGAATAGGGATCGGCAAATTGTGGACCAAATCTATTTTAAAAAGGTGACAGACTAAAGTTTTATTGGACCTACACCCACACCCATTCTGTGTATTGTCTGTGGCCGCTTTCATTCTACAATGGCAGGATCGAGTAGTTGCAACAGAGACCAGATAGTTCACAAAACCTAAAATGCTTCCTCTTTGTTCCTTCCCAGAAAAAAAAAGTTACTTACCCCTGTTGTAGAAATAGAGGACAGATTATTTACCAACTTAACAGCCTAAACACTAGATAGAAAACATAAGTGACTTAACGGGGGCTTAATTTTCTATATGTTTTCTGGGTTATGAATTCACAAAATGCTCTACCTTCTAGGGAATAACTGAAATAATTTTTTTTTCCTGCACAGAATCATGTAAACAGGGAAGGATTGTTTGGTGATTTTAAATACAAAGCATCTTTAATAAAATGATAAGAAACAGATGGTATTTTATTATCTGGAATGAACAAAGTTAAAGAAATCAGTTCAAAGAAATGCAATTCATTAGGGAAATTAAGAAGATTGGGATTGACATACATACACTAATATGTATAAAATGGATAACTAATAAGAATCTGCTGTATAAAAATTCAAAAAAAATTAAGAATTAGTAGTGAAGTATAAATTATAACCATTTTAAACAGTTTATGAAGCAAACCCAAAATTCGGGCACTTATTGATACACATTTGTTAAGCAGTGTCTGTTTTGTATGTAATTCATACGTAATTCTTTATTCACATTATCGTGAAAACCTAGAAACAATAAAAAAAGAAATAGAATAAAGTGGAATTGTATTTAAAAGTATAGGGTGGCTTCAAAGAAGTAGGCAAAATAATAAAATTACAGTGATCTAAAATTCAACTGTAAGTATCCATTGGATGGAAAGTAGGCTAGGCCGTTATAAAGGAGAACAAAGATATTTCACAATTAAAATTAAGGTCAACTTGTTTAAAAATACAGAGTTGTGAAACTGAAGAGACAAACTAAAATATGAACTTTATGTATCTCAAATCCTAAATAGCATCAGAAAATATCCATTGAAGAAAACGTACGTTAACATGATATTAAATAAAGCACACCATCATAAGCTAAACTGTTCTTTAAGCATGACGTATTATAATGTTCTACTAATTGTTCTCATTCCCTCCAGACTCCCTCCTCCACCATACAGACTATGCTTGCCATTTCTTTTTCATGTCTCCCCAATCAAAACCTCTAGTGATTTACTGTTGAACCGTGGTATTTTAGAGCTGAAAACGTAACACACGAGGCCAATGAGAAACGTAAGGCGAAATAGTTTTCCCCTGTGGTATATCTGAACAACAAATGGATGTTCAGATCGAACCCCAATGTCCCTGACAACTAGATCAGTGTTTGCGTACCATATTGAGCTTTCTTGTATACAATTTTGTTGGATCTTTATTTTTACTGGTCTGTTAGTTGAAAATCATTCTCTTGATAGACTGCTTTTCTAGTCTGTTACTTACCTCACATTTGGCTGTAAGAGTCATGTCCAATCTCTGTTTTTCTGTATTTCTCTTAAGGTAATAAAAAGTGGTGGATAGCTTTGCACAATGTTCATTACATAGAAAGCACTGGTAAAGTTAACTGTATTTAAGGGCAAAATAGGAAGCTCCTTTCTTCTTCTATGAAGCATGGTTATCTCCTTCCTCTGAGTTGCTTTAGAACATATGACCTGATGTACTCTTGGCTTTTGGCACCTTCTCCCCGTATTGTTCTTTATTTTTCTCTGTACTTACAAGTGTGGTGTTATCCAAATATAATGCGAGCCCTTAAAGGCAAAGATGATCTGTAACACTCTGAACATAATAATTGCTCAATAAATGCTTATTAAATAAATACAGTAGAGATTAAAAGTACAGTTTTAAACTTCGTAAGTTCCACAACACAGTCAGTTGTGATAGTTTGATAATGAATTAGAATATAAGGAATTATCCAAGGAACACTCTAAGGGTCTATATGTAGCCATACAAAAAATTTAAATCTTTATGTTTGAAAGCAATAGAACCACAAAATGGTTCTGTTCATTAGATTAGAGTGTTAGTTGTAATATATTTGTGTTAGTGCTTTGGAGCTCAGTCTTACTTTTAGAATAAAATATGGGCTAATTTTAAGTAAGATTAACAATGCTCATATTTTCTGAAAAATATAAAATTTATTAGATTTAAATTATTAAGGCCTTCTGTATGAGAGTGGGGAGAATCACTACTTGATCATAATTCACTTATTTCAAAGCCCCCAACTTAAGTGAATTATGTTAAGAAATAAGTTTATTTCAAAGCCCTGACTTAAGAAACTGATTGGATTAGAAGAAAAAACAGCATGTCAGAGAGCGGCATGTAATGATAAGTATTCAGTGCAATCCAGTACCACCACACTTATAGGTCAGGATCTTAATCTAGACTTTGTGGTTAAGTAACATTTCTGTATCCTTTAGCCCATTTAAACCACACTTTCAAATGTCTAAATTTAAACAATTAAATTTAAGGCTAAAGTAAGCATACATACTTGTATGCAAACAAGCGATGTCACAATTTATATCTTTTTACCTTGTGTGTTCCTTAATTAATTATTGTAAACATAGCTATTTTTACTACTTTTGTCTATTATCCTTTATACTAGCTTTAAAAGTGATTAATTCACTACCGTAACTATATATTTGCCTTTCCAGTGAGATTTATTGTTTCATAGGTTACTAGTTAGCGTCCTTTCTTGTCAACTCAAAGAAATCTGTTTAACATTTCTTGCAAGACCAGTTAAGAGGTGATGAAATCCTTTAGCTTTTGCTTACCTGGAAAACTTTTCATCTCTTCTCTACTGAGTGATAACCTTACTAGGTAGAGTATTCTTGATTGGAAGTTTTTTCCTTTCATCACTTTTAAATCAGGCCACTCCTTCTGGCCTGCAAAGTTTCTGCTGAAGAATCTGCTGCTAGTCTTAAAGGGGTTCTCTTGTGTATAACAAGTTATTTTTCTCTTCCCGCTTTTAATGTTCTCTCCTTGTCTTTATCTTCTGACATTTTAAGTATAAGGTGTCTTGGTGTGGGTCTCTCTGGGTTCCTCTTCTTTGGAACTGTCTGGGCTTCCTGGATCTGGATGTCTGTTTCCTTCCCCAGGTTTAAGAAGTTTTCAGTCATTATTTCTTCACATAAGATTTCTGCTCCTTTGTCTCTTTCTCCTCCTTCTGGGAGCCCTATGATGCAAATCTTAGTTCAATTAATATTGTTCCATAAGTCCCTTAAGCTATCTTCACTTTTTAAAATTCTTTTTATCTTTTTACTACTCTGGTTGAGTTCCACTGCCTTGATTTGATTTTGGAGATTAATCCTTTGTCAGTTGCTTCATTTGCAAATATTTTCTCCCATTCTGAGGGTTGTCTTTTCGTCTTGTTTATGGTTTCCTTTGCTGTGCAAAAGCTTTTAAGTTTCATTAGGTCCCATTTGTTTATTTTTGTTTTTATTTCCATTTCTCTAGGAGGTGGGTCAAAAAGGATCTTGCTGTGATTTATGTCATAGAGTGTTCTGCCTATGTTTTCCTCTAAGAGTTTGATGGTGTCTGGCTTTACATTTAGGCCTTTAATCCATTTTGAGTTTATTTTTGTGTATGGTGTTAGGGAGTGTTCTAATTTCAGTCTTTTAGATGTAGCTGTCCAGTTTTCCCAGCACCACTTATTGAAGAGGCTGTCTTTTCTCCACTGTATATCGTTGCCTCCTTTATCAAAGATAAGGTGACCATATGTGCGTGGGTTTACCTCTAGGCTTTCTATCCTGTTCCATTGATCTATCTTTCTGTTTTTGTGCCAGTAACATACTGTCTTGATTACTGTAGCTTTGTAGTATAGTCTGAAGTCCGGGAGCCTGATTCCTCCAGCTCTGTTTTTCTTTCTCAAGATTGCTTTGGCTATTCGGAGTCTTTTGTGTTTCCATACAAATTGTGAAATTTTTTGGTTCTAGTTCTGTGAAAAATGCCAGTGGTAGTTTGAAAGGGATTGCATTGAATCTGTAGATTGCTTTGGGTAGTAGAGTCATTTTCACAATATTGATTCTTCCAATCCAGGAGCATGGTATATCTCTCCATCTATTTGTATCATCCTTAATTTCTTTCATCAGTGTCTTATAATTTTCTGCATACAGGTCTTTTGTCTCCTTAGGTAGGTTTATTCCTAGATATTTTATTCTTTTTGTTGCAATGGTAAATGGGAGTGTTTCCTTGATTTCACTTTCAGATTTTTCATCATTAGTATATAGGAATGCCAGAGATTTCTGTGCATTCGTTTTGTATCCTACAACTTTACCAGATTCATTGATTAGCTCTAGTAGTTTTCTGGTAGCATCTTTAGGATTCTCTGTATATAGAATCATGTCATCTGCAAACAGTGACACCTTTACTTCTTCTTTTCCAATTTGAATTCCTTTTATTTCTTTTTCTTCTCTGATTGCTGTGGCTAAAACTTCCTAAACTATGTTGAATAAGAGTGGTGAGAGTGGGCAACTTTGTCTTGTTCCTGATCTTAGTGGAAATGCTTTCAGTTTTTCACCATTGAGGACGATGTTGGCTGTGGGTTTGTCATATATGGCCTTTATTATGTTGAGGAAAGTTCCCTCTATGCCTACTTTCTGCAGGGTTTTTTATCACAATGGGTGTTGACTTTTGTCGAAAGCTTTCTCTGCATCTATTGAGATGATCATCTGGTTTTTCTCTTTCAATTTGTTAATATGGTGTATCACGTTGATTGATTTGCGTATACAGAAGAATCCTTGCATTCCTGGAATAAACCCCACTTGATCATGGTGTATGATCCTTTTAATGTGCTGTTGGATTCTGTTTGCTAGTATTTTGTTGAGGATTTTTGCATGTATGTTCATCAGTGATATTGGCCTGTAGTTTTCTTTCTTTGTGACATCTTTGTCTGGTTTTGGTATCAGAGTGATGGTGGCCTCGTAGAATGAGTTTGGGAGTGTTCCTCCCTCTGCTGTATTTTGGAAGAGTTTGAGAAGGATAGGTGTTAGCTCTTCTCTAAATATTTGATAGAATTCGCCTGTGAAGTCATCTGGTCCTGGGCTTTTGTTTGTTGGAAGATTTTTAATCACAGTTTCAATTTCAGTGCTTGTGATTGGTCTGTTTATGTTTTCTGTTTCTTCCTGGTTCAGTCTCAGAAGGTTGTGATTAAGAATTTGTCCATTAGTATGAACTCATGTTTAATTTGTTAGAAATACAAATGGTACATGTGGAAATATTTATAGATATGGACATGTATTATACATGTTTTAGTACACACACATATTTTCTTGCTTTGTCAGCTGAGAGGGCCTGGAAATAATGACTCTTCTGGAGCAATGAGCACACTCAATGCCCAAATCTTGATTTCTGATATCATCTCCCAAGAAAAGGAACCTGGGCTTCTTAGAGAAATGGCTGATTCTAGGAATGGAACAGGAAAAATAATAGATGAGCCTAGAGCATCTTGTAGTGCCAGAATATAAGGAAATGCTAAAAACAAAAATAAAAACCAAAACCACAACACTGTGGTAACGTCAAAGTACTGAAAGAGTTCCCAATGGCCAAAGCAGAAACAGTTTGAACAACAAAATTAACAATGTAGTATTGCATTGTAACTCAAAGTATTTCAAAAATCCATGAGACCATACTGAAATAAATTAATGGGAGGGAATAGACAAATATCCCATGTAGAAAAATTCCAAATAATTTTTATAGATTTTTTTTTCCCTCTTAAGGAGGTGGCACACAACTTCCAACCCCTTAAGTATGGGCTGTACATAATGACTTCCTTCCAAGAAGTAGAGTATGCATGGGGGAAAAGAGTGACTTTATAATGGGGACACCTGATAAACACTATCTCAGCCAGTTAATCAAGGTTAACATCAACAATGATAAGGCATGATGATACATGACCCCTTCATATGATGTGGCTAGGATGGTAATTTACCTCTGTGGTCTTCCTCCTAAAACCTATAACTCCAGCTAATCATGAGAAACACATCAGAGAAAACCGAATTGAGTGATATTCTGCAAAATACCTGATCAGAGTTCCTCAAAACTGCCAAGGTCATCAAAAACAAAGTTTAATAAACTGGCACAGGATGAAAGAGCCTAAGGAGACATAAGGACTAAATGTAATATTGTAAGTTGAATGGGATTCTGGAACATCAAAAAGACATCTGGTAAAAACTAAGGAAATGTGAATAAAGTGTGGACTTTAGTTAATAACAGTGAAGTTAATAACAGGGAAAAGTAGGCGTGGAGTGTATGAGAATTCTCTGTACTGTCTTTGCAACTTTTCTGAAAACCTAAAATTATTCTAAACTAAAAATTTTCATTAAAAAATAAAATGTGCCTTTTTCATGTAGTTGGACTAGATGGAACACGTTAAGAATTGTGTGATCATTCTTGTCTTGTGGGAAGTATGTTACATTTGGGAAGTTTTGTTATGTATCAAGGTGGTGATCATAGCTCGTACATGTTTTGCAAGTATGATAGGTGTGCAGTGTATTAACACACTTTATGGTTAAAATATAGATTTAAACAACTCAGTGGCTAATGAGGAAAGTGGAAAATCCTTTTCCTCCTCCCCTGCTGTAATGCCTCCCCCAGCTCAGTGAATGCAGTTGACACTTAGATTATTTAGAAATATAGGAGCTTCTTTTATTCAGTCTCTTTAACAATTATTACAACCATTTTCTTGATCCCCATAATTAAATGGGCTCCCTGTATAAACCTCTTCAAAATCTGTATACAATGGAGATCACAATTTATCTTCCCTGTTCCCTTAAAATAATTGTACTCAAAGGCATTTTAAAAATTTCATAGATGATAGTCATCTTTCATTTTAAATTTCATTTCATTTTCACTTCAAGCTCATCATTTTGAGCTTTACCTTGTCTTTATATTTTCTTTTTGGAGCAAATTTTCGTCTAGATTTCTTTTGGTAATTGTCTCCTAAATTTTCTGCTGAGTCATTGACTCAACCAATAGTTATTGAGCACCTTCTGCATGTCAGATGTTGACTTAGGCTTTGGGATATAGTGGTGTACAAAATGTACAAAGTCCCTCCTTTCGTGGAGCTTGAATTCTGATGGGTGTAAATGAGAAAGAGGAAAAGTATAGGAAAGTTAATAAATTATATGACGTCAGATGATAAATTCTATGAAGAAGAACAAAAGAGAACAAGATGATAGAAACTGATGAGGACCGTGTGTTCTTTTTTTTAATACAGGATGTCAGAGAATGTCTCCTGATAAGGATAAACTAGTGAATATCAATAAAGTGTGACACAGGTGGCTGTATAGAGAGGTAGTTATCAAAATCCCCGAACCAGCAACATCAGCATGACTTGGTAACTTGCTGGGAATGCAAATCATTGCATCCAGTGTTAGACCTAATGAATCAGAAACTCTGGGAGTGGGATCCAGCAGTATGTATTTTAACAAGCCCTCCCTGTGCTGCTAATGCAGCTAAAGTTTGAGAACCCTTGGTGTAGGGGACTATCGTTTCATGTGGAAATAATAGTAAATGCAAAGGAACAGAAAAAGGAGTTATTTTGTTTGAGGAACAGCAAGGACATCAAAGGTGGCTGCCGCAGAGTGAGTGAAGAGGAGAGAGCGGTAATAATTAGGAGATGAAAGTAGTGGTTAGTGTGGGGATTAGGGAAATAGAATGTATTGTGACTTGTAGATGCTGTGACCTTGGTTTTTATTCAGAGGTGGGCAGCCTGTGCAGTATATTGAGCAGAGACTTGATTGGACTGGCGTTTTTACAGGATTTCTCTCCAATGTGTGGATGGTAGACAGCAGGTGTGGCAGAGTGGAGGTAGATGAGAGGGAAGGAGCTCTTATTTGTTCAGATGGGCATCCCAACTTTACAGCTTTGTTGTGAGGACTGAAAGACTTATGACTATTATACTACTTTGTATTTCCGAAACGATCATTTATTTCAAAATCATGTCTATCAGTGTTGGGGTAAATCCTTTGAGGTAAAGGAGGAACCAGTCAATGTTTGTCTACTCATATTCTTCAAATTATCTGAATAAAGGCACTTCAGAAAGTTACAAAGTACAAAATATTCTTACTGTAAAGTAATATCCCTCTGGATTTTCCTCGTTAGATTTTCTGCATAAATCTTCTGCAAATTCTCATCAGGTGACCGTTGTGTCACATATGGCAAACGATTGTCGGTGTCTGGTTCCCTCTCTTCTGAGGCCCCTGTGGAAACGATCCTTCCACGTCTCCTTTAAGGTGGATGACCATATCACTGTTTAAGTTCTGCTTAAAGAGAGTGGTCCAAGGTGGTGTGTATCAGTGTGAGGCACTTTGACTCACCTCAGCCTCTGCCTTGGTGATCATGAAACACTTCAGAAGACCCCTCCTTTAGCTTGGGTTCTTGAGTAAAAGCATGAAGAGTATAAAGTAATTACTTAACACATACTTACTGACAATGATGTGGCAGTAGGAGCAGAAATAAGATTTGAACCCAGGAACATCTGACTCTAAAGCCAGAACAGTTTTCTCGACGATATGGCATTTCCCTTATTAGCAAAGACAAGTAGAATTGTATCTCCTGTGTAGACTAGGGTAAAGAATATAGGGCATTGTCTTGGTTCTGCAATGAATGAGCTCTACTGCCTTAGTACAGATGGGGTCCTACTTCTGTGCTTCCTTTCTTTTTTTTTTTTTTTTTTGCGGTACGCGGGCCTCTCACTGTTGTGGCCTCTCCCATTGCGGAGCACAGGCTCCAGACGCGCAGGCTCAGCGGCCATGGCTCACGGACCCAGCCACTCCGCAGCATGTGGGATCTTCCCAGACGGGGGCACGAACCCGTGTCCCCTGCATCGGCAGGCGGACTCTCAACCACTGCGCCACCAGGGAAGCCCCTGTGCTTCCTTTCTTACAGACTGAAAGGAAAGGACTACATGATGTTACAAGGGGCTGTGGACTTGATGTATGGACTGTGGGGTTCAGTAGAGCTAGACTCACGCCATTGCACCTGTCTTTTCCCAGCAAGTAGTTGACTCTCCATTCTGTCCTATGCAAAATAGGGGCTCTTGCTCTCTGGAGCTCTCGCTCTCTCTGTCTCTGTCTCTCTCTCTCTCTCACTCTGTCTCTCTCTCTCTCTCACTCTGTCTCCGTCTCTCAGATTTGTTGTATGACTTTTTTTTTGTTGTTCTGTATTTTTGAAATTGAAGTACAGTTGATTTACAGTGTTGTGCTCATTTCTGCTGTACTGCAAAGTGACTCAGTTATACCCATATATATGTTCTTTTTTTTATATTCTTTTCCATTATGGTTTATCCCAGAAGATTAGATATAGTTCCCTGCGCTATACAGTAGGACCTTGTTGTTTATCCATTCTAAATGTAATAGTTTGCATCTAATAACCCCAAACTCCCAGTCCATCCCTCTCCTCCCCGCACCCCCCCCCCACCATTGTATAATTTTAAATATATAAAGGTAGCTGGTACAACCCCACATCCTTTCACACATCTATTATTTAACACCTAATTTGTGGTAGCACCATTCTAGACAGTTGGGATAAAGCAGTGAATAAAACATACAAAATGCCTGTCTTCATGGAACATAAAAACATGAGGACAGTACAAATTTCTTTCTTTTCCTTTTCTCCAGTGTTCCTTTCACTTCTGAAAATCTGCTATACTGTCTCTCCTTTTCTTTCTAAAACCCTTTCCACACCCCTCTTTTTTTAATAGTATGGAGTGCTGTGCATGGCCAGTTTTTTCACTGACATTTTTTTAAAATTAATTAATTTATTTTTGGCTGCATTGGGTCTTTGTTGCGGCGAGCCGGGGCTACTCTTCCTTGTGGTGCACAGGCTTGTCATTGCGGGGGCTTCTCGTTGCGGAGCATGGGCTTCAGCAGCTGTGGCTCGCAGGCTTCAGTAGTTGTGGCTCGCGGGTTCTAGAGCGCAGGCTCAGTAGTTGTGGCGCACGGGCTTAGTTGCTCCGTGTCATGTGGGATCTTCCTGGACCAGGGCTCGAACCCATGTCCCCTGCACTGGCAGGTGGATTCTTAGCCACTGCACCACCAGGGAAATCCCTTCATTGACATTTAAAGACAAAATGAAACTGTCTATCTTTTTCACTGTATAATCTACTTATGGTATGGAAAATGGCAGATCTATCTTAAGACTGCATTTTGTAACCATGCAGCTAAGAAAATCTGAGAGTAACATAATAATAAAAATCTTTCATCAAAAGGTGACTATTTAAAAACGTTTTCCCACATTTGCTATAACTAGTCCTATATCTATATCATCATCTTTACTGAACCATTTGAAATGAAGTCGTAAATATGATGACATTACATCAGAAATACTTTGTCTCTTAAGAATATGGACATTCTCCTACATAATGCCCAAACTAGTATCCCTCTCAAGCAGTTTAACAATGATAGAGTAATTTAGTCAACATAGAGTTCGTATTCAAATTTCCCAAAACTTCCCCAAATATTCTTTTACAGATTTTTGTTTCTGGCCCAGGATCCAGTCAAGGATCATTTACTACATTTGATTGCCATGAGTCTTTAACTTCTTTTAATCTAGAAAATTCCCACCAACACTTTTTGTCTTTTATGACAGTGATATTTTGAAGAGACCAGGTCAATTGTCTTGTAGAATGCCCCACATTTTGATTTATCCAAATGTTTCCTCATGATTAAATGCATGTTAAATATTGTTTTATAAGAATTCTATAAATGTGCACTTCTTAGAGTGTTTCAGAAAACACGTAATGTCACTTTGTCCCATGATGGGTATCCTAGTTTGAAGACTGAATTAAGATGGTGTTCTCTAGCTCTCTTTGTTGTAGAGGTATTTTTATCCATTGTAAGTAATAGCAACTGTGGCTTCATACTATGAGACCATATTAATGTCCTGTCCTCCTAAAACATTTCACCTAATGGTTTTAGCATCTGTGGATGATTCTCACCTAATCAACAGTTGTATTAGTGGTTGCAAAGGTCATTAGTGGATTTCTAATTGTATTGTTACATACAAATGTATTAGCTAGTGTTTTTCTACAACAAACAGCTTTCCCTTATGTCCTTTTTGTTTTTGAGTATTACTGTGGACTCAGTGATTTTTTTTTCAATATAATATAAACCATTATCATTAATATGTTTTTTTTGTTTGTTTGTTTTTTTGATGTTCAGATCCCAAGTTGACCAGTAGGAGCTCTGTCAAGGCATCCCTTGTCCCTTTTGGTGTGACATAATGGAGTGTTTAAAATTTTAATGTAAAACTTTATTTGTTTTAAAACACTAAAATATACATTTTATTATACTAGTGACAAAAACTTGTCTGGTCCTTTGATATTTCCTCTAATAACTTAGAAATGATCATTTTAAGCCTACTTCTCCATTTTTTGCAACAGAATGAATAGAGTGAAAAAAATTATTGAGTCACTTCATGAGTGATGAACTACACCCAAGAAACTGAACATAAAACACCTGTATCACAGCTGTTCTCAGCTGCATTTGTGCCATCGCTGATCGTTCTGAGGAAAAAAAACCCTGTAACCTTTTAATGAGGGTTAATTATGGAGCAAAAATTTCACAGAGTTCTCAGGAAGCTTACTAGTGTTCTTGAGTAGTATGAGTGATGGGTAATGTGCCTAGCTGCTGATAAAGCAGTTCTCAGTAAAGTCTTGACAATTTGTTATCACTGATATCAAGTATATTATTTTTTAATTGGCCCTATCATCTATAGCTGAGAAACAGGCCACACCGTCTATCAGGCGTGAAGTTTGTTTTCAAATTGCTCCTGCATACCTGTAGTGTGTGTTTAATCTTTGGTTTTCTGTGACTCTTGAAGTTTGGTATTTTATCACTTCTAGGTAGAGAGCAAATGTGCCTCATTTTGAGTGTTTGTTTCCTGGTATTTTGTATAATTATTTGCAATGAATGTTTACCCTTTGGGCTTAACTACATGAAATTATTTCGCCAACTGAGAATGACTTTCACAAGGAAATAAATGACCATCACAGTTCCAGCACCCTATGTGGCACTCATAGATATTCATTAAATATTTTTATAAGGAATGAGATGAAGAATTTAAGAGAGAAATGCACAGCAGAGTGTGATGGTTTCTAATAAAGATGCACTTTATGTTCTTGGCTGACCTTCTGGGCCTCAATCCCTCATCTCTCTCTTGCAAAGCCTGGCCCTAGCTACGCTAAAATAGACAACCCAGCAGACGGGGTAGGAGGTGTGGAAAAAATCAGACAAGAACCTCAGCCATAGGAAAAAGGAAAAACATCAGAATACAGGCTAAGTGAGAAATAACTCATCATTGTGAGCGTCTAACTGAGAGTGTCATAATCAGATTAAATATATCAATTCAGAGTTGGTGCAGGGGGGCGGTTTGACTGTGGGGAAATAGCCCTTATGAAATATTGAAGCGCTGAAACCACAAAAAGGTATTATTCAGGAACAGTTCTGCACTGACTCAGTTTTCTGTCCTTGGCTGAAGATGCATCTCTGCTGACTCTGAGTTCAGTCTAGGAATTCAGAAAGCCTAAAATATATAATCATTCTCCTGAACAGAAGCATTTGAATTATTAATGTGAGTTCTTCCAAAATAATGAGTAAATCTTTTATGTAAAAATATTTTTAAAACACCTTAAGAGAATTAGTCTCCTTTCTCAACTCTAATAAGACCGTACTTGTTCCGGAAGTATCCCAGATGCCCTTGTAGATAAGGAGAGGGAAAAGCTATGCTCCACAGAAATGCTTGCTATTCCCCGTCTTCTTTCTCTTAAAGAAGTTGGCAACTCACATTCAGTGTGTTTCTTCCTGACCTAAATCCTGCAGGTGGTTTTCTGAATAAGGGTTCACTTTAAGAGCAATGTCTATTTATAGCTATTGCATCTTATTTCCTAAATTACTTGATGGTACTGGTCACTACCTGACATTATTAATTACGTTGAAACACTGCATATTCATCTGGTCATTTAATTATTGATCTTCTATTAGAATATAAGTTCCATGAGGGCAAGGACCATGCTGTGTTTACAACTATGTCACCAACACCAGAAAAAGTAACATGGCTCAGAGTAGATGCTTAATAAACATTTATTGTTGAGTGAACTCTGATGCTTACATGATTATGTGGGCTTAGGAGCGTATAGATTCTGGCCTAGTTATTCCACCCATCTATCTGAAGCAGAGAACAGTGCTCTCCCCATGCCAGAGATAAATGAAGCTCTATTTGAGACACCCTTATAAGGATGCAGGATGCACTGGGCATAAAGTGAGATCTTTGCTCTGGTTGTTGAAGTCTCTACCTTTATTCTGAGCCTTTGCTCTATCCTCTCAGCCTCAAACTTTTTAATATTGTATGTGAACTGGAATATCCCAGTTCTCTTCTCCATTATTCTCCATTATTATTTTTGCTCTTCTGAATGTATGTGGGACAAGAGGGCAGTGGATTTTCTCTCTGTCGCACTCAGAATTGACTCAGAGCAACAGATGACTTACTCCTTGAGAAATGCCAGTCATTTCTATAGGCCAGTTGATGAAGGCATTTTCATTTTTTCTGCTGGCTATCCAACTGAGAAGTGTGTATAGAATTGAATGTATTTCCTTCATTGTAGCCCTCAACCTGGTCATTACTTTTTTTTTTTTTTTTTTGCGGTACGCGGGCCTCTCACTGTTGTGGCCTCTCCCGTTGTGGAGCACAGGCTCCGGACGCGCAGGCTCCGCGGCCGTGGCTCATGGGCCCAGCCGCTCCGGGACACGAACCCATGTCCCCTGCATCGGCAGGCGGACTCTCATCCACTGCGCCACCTAGGAAGCCCTGGCCATGACTATTTATGTCTGCTATTTTCCCTCTCCCTCACTAGCAGTCAATTCAGCCCAGCAACTTGGTCATATTAGTCAGCAATAGTAGGTATGGCCCATGGATGTGAGCTACAGAGAGAGATACAGCATTGTAACAAGAGGGAAAACCCCCTCCAGAAGTTCAGTACTCAGAGGTAGGCTATGGAAACACCTGTAGACTCAGAACCCTTAACTTTACCCCACAGAATCATCAAGAAAGAGCTCTTCTGATGCCCAACTCTGCCTGGCTTAGGCTAACACCTAGCCAGGCATTTGCTCAACTTGAGTCTCGTGACTAACGTCATTTGCCTTTGTGAATTCAGTTTCCTAACTTAAGATTTCTAAAGAAACAGATCTAAAATTCGCACTGCATAAGGAGCATTAGGGGCCTTGATAGAAGGGAACATTAAGGGGAAAGCGAGCACAAGATTGTGTCACAAAAGCTAGGAAGAGGATAAAGTCAAAGGCACAAAAAAGAGTAGGTAAAGGAAGTCCTGAAAATGTCTTTGAAGATATTAATACGTAAATCATTCTTCAGAGCATCCAAAGCCTTTCATTATCTAACATCAAATTATTTTTCATGATGATTTCATCACACTGTACTCTGCTCAGACAGACTTTGGATCATGCTTAATATGCATATTTATGCTTGTGTGCATTTGCTAATATTGTTCCCTCTACCTGGAATTCTTTTCTCAGTCTACTTTCTCAATCTAGTAAAATCACCTTCATATTTTCAGCTTATATGAAGTATATGTTGTTCTTATCCTTTATTTATAGATGTGAAAACTAAAGTTTATAAAGTTGAAGTGTTCTCATACCAATATAATAGTAATTAACACTAAATCTTCAATGGCATAAAATAAAATGTTTGACTTAACAGACATATTTCTGGATAGAGAAGCTATGTTCAAGAAAATGTTAATCATAATTTCTTTATGGCTTCCTCTTTCATTTTGCTTTGTTCCACATCAGACTTTGTGGTGAACAAAATGATAAGAATGATGAGGGTGCTGGTGGTTATTTCTCTACCGGTTATCTTCCAAATTTAACAGCCGCAAAAAATAAACAGCCCTCTCGGGCCTGGCAAAAGTCAATCCAGGCAAGATACTCTGAACCCCAGATGGCACGGGCTCCTTTGTTTCACTTTCAGCTTGGCAACCAAGCTAACCCATCGACCTATATGATTCTTTGATCTTTGCTCGATTTTGTCAGTCAAATAGCTGCTAAAAATCAGAATAAGCTGTGCCCAGCTATGTGCCACAATTTAAGAGAACCCAAGCCTTTCATATAGCCCAGGGGGAAAAAATATCCCAAACAAAAAGAAATTAGCAGCCATTCCAGATAATAATAACTACAACAATAGCAACGGTAAACAATAAAAGATAAAGAAGCAAAGGAAGAACATGTCTTTCCTAGTTATGGAGCGCTCATCGATTCCATTTCTATTTGTTCTTGAAGAGGACCCTCTTTGAATTCTGTTTGAATATTTTTGCGACTGAACATTCTTCCCTATTGTAGATGAGCCAAGCATAATTAGGAAAGGGAAAGCCCACAGAATGATTTTAAAATAAGGAATACATATTAGAGCTTACCCTTTTAAGCACTTTATTTTTAAGCACAAATGGCAGTGTATAAATAACGAATAGTTATGACAAGATGAAACAATTTAAACAAAGATAGGCATGCCACCCAAATGGAACTTCATCAAAGAAAAATGCAGTTGTAAGTAACTTAATCAACATTTACCCTATTTATTCTAATGCAGTCTTGTATTCTGTTTTTTCCATCTAGTGTTAGATTTATGCTTTTGTTTCCTATTGACAAAGATTGACTAAATATTACCCCAGTGTAATTTTTCTGTAGCATTAATTATAAATGTCTCACTGGAATAATGTGAAGGCAAAAACTCATTTGGAAAGCCGATCACCTAGATTGCATACTAATAAATTAAAATCAATGGATGAGAAACCAACCCCTTTCGCACAAATAGAAATATCTTTCTTGATCCATTAGAGTTCACATGTCATGAATTCATGGTCTATGGTTTAATTTCCACAATACATTAATATTATTAATACATTAAATACATTTAAACTGTGTTACAAATCATCCTGGGCCATGCAGTACATCACATCCACAGCAAAACTGTTAAATTGTGATTCTATAATTAAGAAAAAATTCTCATATGCTTGCTGTACCGTAGTTAATTACATCTGAAGTAGAAAAAAGGGATACACACACATACGCATTTAAGTAAAACTGGGGAAATTTGAACAAGATCAGTGTATTGTTTCACTGTCAATTTCCTGGCTGTGATATTGTGCTATCATTTTGCAGGATATTACCATTGGGGGAAACTGGGTGAAGGATGCACAGGCTCCTTCTGTATGGTTTCCTACAACTGCATGTGACTCTGCAGTTATCTCAAAATAAGAAGGTCACTTAATGTATACAAGAAAATATTTACTTTGACAAAGAAGAGAGCGAGCTTTGGAAAGTGGGAGTTGAGGAGAATTAAGATAGGAGGACTTTAAATCACTGACATACTGGAGCTGCACTCAAGAGCCAAGAGGGCTGTAGACACTCAAAGTAGACAGTTTAGAAGATTCTGCAACATTTTTATTTACTCTGACTTGAAGTTAACCCAGCTGGAGTCAACAGCTTACATCCTTATACCTTCAGGCACGTGCCTATGGGTTTCTCATTTTTGTTTTTGTTTCTTCATAGTTACGCTGAAATAAGGTCAGTCCTGATGTAAGCTTATTCCAAACTATCCAGCGGCCATAACAGGAGGGAGAAATTAGCAATGTACATAATTGGGGAAAGTGTGAAAGATTAACTCATTGGTCTATATTTTTTCATCTTGTTCATGTTTTTGAAATTTATAATTGTTTCAATAAAAGTTATCAATTTTATAAAGATATCCATTTTCTCTAAGTTCACCTATGATTTTAGTGTAATCTCAATATGACATATCAAGGTGATTCTATTCTAATCCAGCCAGTGACTTCAAAGCTCATATGACAGAGAAGAAACATGAGGTGCGTCGAGAAATGCGTTTAAAAGAACAATAAAGGAAACTAGCCTTATTTTAAACCAAAATGTGAAATAAAACTGAAGTAATTGAAACAAGGTAGAATTAGTGGAGGAAGAAGCAAAAGTTGATAAAGCAGAAGAGAGAATTCCTAAAATGACTCATGTATAGATAAGAATTACATTTATGATAAAGATGCATTTCAAGCAAATAGGGAAATGTTATATTAAAATAGATTAAGTGATGTTTGAAGAAAAAACATCGTTTAACTGAACTTTTTAAAAAAAATTAATAATACAGAAGTTAAAACATGTATTTTTTGAATTTTAATTTTTAAAATTTTTATACAATTTTTAAAGGTTGCTTTCCATTTATAGTTATTTCAAAATATTGGCTATATTCCCCGTGTCATACAATACATCCTTGAGCCTATCTTACACCCAGTCGTTTGTACCGCTCACTGGTTCACCCCTACATTGCCCCTCCCCCTCTCCCTACTTGTAAGCACTAGTTTATTCTCTGTATCTGTGAGTCTGCTTCTTTTTTGTTATATTCACTAGTTTGTTGTATTTTTTAGATTCCACACGTAAGTGATGTACAGTATTTATCTTTGTCTGGCTTACTTCACTTAGCATAATGCCCTCCAAGTCCATCCACATTGCTGCAAATGGCAAAATTTCATTCTTTTTTTTTTTAACATCTTTATTGGAGTATAATTGCTTTTATGACGGAGTAGTATTCTGTTGTATATGTATACCACAGCTTCTTTATCCATTCACCTGTTGATGGACAGTTAGGTTGTTTCCATGTTTTGGCAATTGTAAATAATGCTGCTGTGAACATTGAGGTGCATGTATCTTTTTGAATTAGTGTTTTTGTTTTTTGTTTCGGATATATACTCAAGTGGAATTGCTGGGTCATGTGGTAGTTCTATTTTTAGTTTTTTGAGAACCCTCCATACCATTTTCCATGGTGGCTGCACTAATTTACCTTCCCACCAATGGTGTACAAGGGTTCCCTTTTCTCCACATCCTCACCAACATTTGTTAATTGTAGACTTTTTGATAATAGCCATTCTGACATGTGTGAGGTAATATCTCATTGGGTTTTCTTTTGCATTTCCCTGATGGTTAGTGATGTTGAGCATCTTTCCACGTGTCTGTTAGCCATCTGCATTTCTTCTTTGGAAAAATGTCGATTCAGTTCTTCTGCCCAAGAAAATATGTATTTTTATAACATTGTACAAATACTTGGCCTACTTAGAAAAATGACAGCCCAGAAGTAAAGAAAAAGAAAAAAAGAAAGAAAGAAAGAGTTCATGGAGCTAAACAGATTTAACTTTATGAAAATAATATAAATAGTGTTTGCACAAAAAAGATAAAATTAATGAAATTAAAGGACAAGAAAATGACTGGAAGAAAATACTTGTAATATATACAAGAAAGACATGGTCACAATTGACAAAAGTCTCAAAATGTCTTTAAATCAGTAAGGAAAAGGCAATACATTTGTGGAAAAAGGTTAATACAATGCAAATTGTAAAATGACAAATGCAAATAGCCAATAAACAGTCACTAGTGCTCCCCTCACTAGAAATCAGTAAAATACAAGTTAATGTAAAAACAAGATTATTTTGACCCTCAGATCACCATAGATTTTTTTGATCATTTAAAATGATGTAAAGAAATAGAGATTAGCTCTCTCACACCACATTGATTGAAGTGAACACTGCTGAGACAATTGGCAAGGTCTACCAAGATTTTGAAATGCTGATGGATCAACCCTATGATCATATATTTAATAAGCTATCCTATAGATATATTTATGGAAAAATACAAGAATATTTATTACATTATAATTTGCATTGATTTCAAATTTAAAATAAAGTAAATGTGCATCACTCCAGAAGTTTCTAGGTTCATTTTGATTCAATAAGACTACATAGTTGATATGCAGCTATTATAAAGAATTAAGTAAATGCAGAAAAATTATGTTGACAGAGAAAGGTGTCTTGAAACAAATTCCTGAAGAGTTTGTTCCCATTTATATTTAACATCTGTGCATGGAGAACAATTTTACTCTGTTTCTACTCTCCATTCTACTCTATTTCTATGAATTTGGCTTTTTTTTTTTTTTTTTTAGATTCTGCAAATAAGTGAGAACATACAATATTTGTCTTAAACCATTGGTTGCTAAATACCTTTGACCTCATACCTCAGAAAAGTGTTTTGTAAAATTAGGTACTTCCACTCACGTTTCTTTCTAAGTATCATGTCCAAGTTGCAATGTTAAAAGAATTTCAAAGGAAATAATTTATGTGAATTGTAAATAGTGACATTTTAAAATGAAATTGCTATGTCACATTTTAGGTATTAATATTTCCAATGAAATGTAAATAACGTATTATCTTGATGTCCATTATGATCTGCTTAAACATAAACAAATACTTCTTTCTTAATAGCTTGAAATGTTACCCCATTCCTTTTTTAATTTGACTTAGCATTTCCATTCCATTTCTTCCACAAAATTTGTCCTAATGAGATATACTTTCTGCTTATAATTCCTATATTTATTACACTGTCATATTCTAATGACTAATATATGTATATTTTGAAGTATTATATTTTTAACTTTCTATGATAAAAAGCTCTATATTAATTTTTGGATCAGATGGAGTGTCATCATGCTATTAATACAAAATTGATCAAAATAATATAAACATGACAGAATTTTGAGAAATAATTATTAAATATGAAAAATAACATTGAAATTTTTGTCTATTAATGAGATGGACGGGGGTTTTCTTTTCTTTTTCATAATTTATGTAATCCTGAATGGCCCTTACTTATTGCTGCAATGAGTCAGGGTTGAACATAGACTTTATCCTCACTTTAAAAATTTTGTAATAGAGAGTGTCGACAGAACTTGTTCACAAGAATAAGTAAAGAAATAGAAATTTTCAACAACAGGGATCTACTGTATAGCACAGGGAACTATACTCAATATCTTGTAATAAAGTATAATGGAAAATAATCTGAAAAAATATATGTATATATATTACATATATGTATGTATATAACTGAATCACTTTGCTGTACAACTTGAAACTAACAAAACACTGTAAATTAACTATACTTCAATTAAAAAAGAAAAATATTTTACCCTCCTTAAAAAAAAAAAGAGAGAAATAGAAGTTTTGTTTTAGCAATTCAGTTCTTTGAACTCCTAAGTTATATGCAAAAATAACCGAATGATCCACCGTCAAAGAGTATTTTAATGATCTATTAGCTGACAGGTTGATTAGATTCCCTTTCAATTCCTTGGATACCAACAAAGGGAAAACCACTTGCCTCACAAAATGATTTTGCTGTCTAGTAATTAAAGTCCCTCACGTTCCCAAACCAATATTATAGCAAGTTGTCCCTTTGTTTAGTATCCTGGATGTTTTTACCACCTGGGACAATGGGGATAGAGTGGAGGTTTTTCTTTCTTTTACAAGGGCCAAAGGAGGTTGTGAAAGGGGAAGAGGAAAAGAAGTTGTGCTTTTTTTGATCCATTTTTGGGAAGACTATGGCAGTTGAAGACCTGGAAATCAGTATCTTTGTATAATTCTTGCTTTCTATTGTGGGGAAGTCTTTGCCTGAGCCAGAGGTACACATACTCTAGACTGAACACATCTGACTTAAGTCAAAAAGGCATTTATTATTTATTTGACCAGAAGTCCAGAGGTTGGCAGTCTCTCAGTTGATTCTGTGGCTCCACAGTGTCTTTTGCTACCCACACTCCTTCCATCCTTCACTGATAGAAATTTGATGACTGCAGTAGCTCCAAGCATCACAGTCTCAAGTGGCAGCATCAAAAGCAGAAAACAAGGAAGGAAACATGATACATTTTCAGGAAGAGACCATGTTCCCAGAGGCTGAGAGTAGATTTTCCATTTACCAGAAAAGGGACTCATGCTCACACTTTGATCAATCAAGGCAAAGGAAACAGAAGTACCATAAACATAGACAAACTGTGATCCAGCCCCTGATTAACTGGGGCTATATACATTGGCACGCTCCAAAATAAATCAGGATATTTTTAAGCAAATAATTGAGGTATAGTAGCAGATGGTGTCAGTGCTTTGCACATGTCCCCTAGGATGATTTTATCATTTTTGCACCCTTTACCCTTGTTATGTCTACCACGTGCCTTCACTCCCAACCATCAGCACCTGTATCTCTTTGTTTTGAGGACTGTCCTCAAGTTGCCAAACCTGCTTTGCTTGGGTGTATGGAGGGCCAGAACTACCTGGAAATTTACCATCCCCGTTCCCCTTCCCTGCCAGGAGATATGTAACCCACAACTGACTGGTACGTGGAGTAGAGATGCTGCAGCTCCCTTACTCTCAAGTGTGATGAACACTGTCGCTCAGGCTCCTCTGTAGGATTTAGGCAAAGTTACCTTCCACGGGGCTTCGCTTGATACTGTGTCCCAGCTTAGGCCTCTCCCCAGCCCAGTGCTTCTTTCCCACTCCCCTAACTAATTTCACAGAAATTCTTTTTACAAATCATTTTTACATGAGTTGTTGCCTCAAGGTCTGCTTCTGGAATACCCAGCCTAATGCAGGAGCGTTGGCTATTGCACAGCTACTGAACTCTTTGGAAATCCCAGAACAGAGGACTTTGGGATAGAGAAGCCTGGGGAGAAAGCATGTGAATAGTTCATTATTTGTAAAATGGAGCCTGTCAGTGAGTCTTAAGGCAGCAAACAAATTTGCCAGCTTCTTTCCACAACATGTATAACTTGTAAACAGACTCACTCCCCAAAGATTCCTCAATGTAGAATAGATAATTGTTAAAATAAATTCCAAACATATAATGCTTTAGTTTATGAAATATAGCCTGATAAAATTTTATCACACAAATCCCTTGCATAAATGAGAGAATCAAAAATTGAGTCATCTATAAATGCAGAATTTCATATATTTAGACTCTAAAAAATACATTAGAATTACTTTATAGTTCCCCAGTAGGATTCAGGGTAGCAGAATTATCTCTCCATTTTATACAAACCATGTTCCTAAAATGTTAAGATTAATTCTCCAGCTACATGCAGAAATCTGTTTTATCATTTGAAATCTATCTTGTTACTTGATAGTAACACCTCATATGAGGAATCTCTGTGTGCACTGCAATATTCAGTAGAAATACTCATATGTTAATATATTAAAGATCACTTTTTAAATTATGTTTAGCTAGAGTCAATTAATAGATAGGAGATAGATAAATAAATAGATAGATAGATAAACATTTCTCACTGGAATAAAGGGCTGCTGAAAATCCCTAAGGAGGGAAACTAATTTTTAAATCATGTATGTTGACTACGCCAATAGGGAAAATTGGTGAATGGAATGATTACAAATAATAAAATTATCTCTATAAATCCATTTGTCCACTATAAGCAATATGCTGTGATATGTACCTTTTAATTTGAGCCTCATAGCTCCTTATGAATTCGATGTAATTATTCCCATTTTTGCATATAGGTAAAATGAGCTTCAACAAGATTAAAAGTACTTTTCCAAAGATGTACAGCAAACCAATAACAGAGCTGAGATTTAGACACAGGTCTATGTGAACCTTAAGTCTTTGGTACTACACCATTGTGTCTGCTCCATTTTATAAGATAAGAAATTAATCTCTTTTAGGAGAATCACCCTGAATTGTTCTGATGTTAATTTGGCAAAGCACAGTGCACTTCTAGTCTCCCTTAACCACCTAAAAGATTTTAGATAAAGGACCTATTCCTAGAATAGAGTTATCACCAGAGATATCTGTAAAGGAAACCTGCAGGGTGTAGAAAACAGTCTACTCAGTGTCCCATTGTCTCTGCCTGGCAGTAAAAATTTGTTTACCAAACATTTGTTTTTCCATCTCTGTGATTTGCCTTCCTCCCCTTTGAAGCCCCAAACCATTACCCCCAACATCTCCTTTTGTCTTTAGCTGAAGTTGGTATTTAAGGTGAGGGTTTCAACCATTTTAGTGAGTTACTCAGTTCTCCTGGGTCTTTCCCATGTAGACATGTTATTAAATTTTTGTTCGCTTTTCTGCTGTTAATCTGTCTCATGTCAATTGAATTCTTAGACGAGCCAGAAGAATCTAGAAGGGTAGAGGGAAATTTCTTCCTCCCTACCAGTAATGGTACTGAGTTTTCCAATCCATGGCTAGAGTAAATGTTTTTGGTAGGAAAGAGTTGAGTACTTTCAATACAAGAGAAGGGATTGGCATTAGATGCATAGACAGTCCAACCATTCTAGCAATATTAAGGCCAATATTCTACCAGTATTACAGTGAGAAGTTTGATAGAAGAAGGAGAGATTTTATTCTGATCGCTTCCATTTTTCTCATATAGATTAGTAACCTGAGAGAGAGAACAAGGAGTGATATTTGAGGGATAAGACGGTGTGAAAAGATCTTTAGGGGGTGGGAGAATGAACTGACTAAGGCTTTATGAGAGAATTGTGAGACAATATTGAGAGTATTATCGTACTGCTTTGGGGAATCTTGTGACTATTCACATGAACTGGCTCAAGCTAGCTTGCTGGATATATACTCCCTGTTACCCCTATCATCCCGGGCAATAGGCAGCACAGACAGAACCTACCACCAGACATGTGTGCAAGCCCAGATACCTTCCTTCAGTCACATGAGTGAGCACTGATGAGACCAGCAGGACTGTCCTGCTGAGCCCAACCTAAATTACTGATCCACACAACTGTGAACTAAAAAATGTTGCTTTCAAGTTTTGAGATTTGTTTTCCAGATGGATTATTAGTTAATTAAGTATAGTACTTACTGTGAGTTAATTAAGTATAGTACTTCCTATGAGTCAAGCATCATTTTGCTGACCTCACATTTATTAGCTTATTTTAGGGTGACCACTTTTTCCCAGTGTGCTCAGGACCTGCCTGGTTTTAGCACTGAAGGTTGCACATCCCAGGAAACCCCTCAGACCTGGGCAAACGGGACAGTTGGTCACTATATTTAGCCTTCTGTTTCCTTATGACTTCAAGCTTGTCTGTTGCTTGTAAAGTACATAGAAGCTTGTATATAGATATATTACATAGGAGAAAGCATTTGATATACCCCCTCGATCATCACCTAGGTGATCTTGAGAAATTCACTTAAACTTAGAGTCTCAGTTTCCTTGTCTGTGTAATGAAGATAATAGTATTACCTACTCACAGGACTGTGGAGGGAATTAAATGAGTTGGGGGATGCTCAGAAGAGTTCTTGGTTCTACATCGGTTAACTACTGTCAAAATTACTATTAATTCTTGGTCTCTGTGTTGAGAAAGAGTGGGTACGTGTAAAGATGACATTGCTTTCAATACTATGGGTACTACTTTCAATAACACAGCTTGCAAATGATTATTAACAGAAACTGTGACATTTTAGCTTTAGTCGAAATCTATTATTTCTGATCTCTGGTAGTATTAAATTCAGTTAATTTAGAAGGAGGAGGGAAGACTTTGATTCAATGCTTGATAAGCCTATCTTGGAGAGTGCCGTATGGCACTGCTTGTTCTTGCATGCCTGGTGAGTGGAAGTTATGAATTTTAAAAAGTGAGATTTAGTCATGATCATAGTAACTCATCTACTCTGGATTAAATATTAATAGTTATTTTCAACAAAGTAATATAATTATTTTGGGTAGGGGTTATCAGTAGCATTTGAATATTTTAAACACATCTTTCAAAGGAAATAATAAAATAGATTTAAGCAAAAAAAAATCATGAAGTCCCTATTATTTTAGAGAAGAATAGTGAATGTAAATTTTACCATGTTACTGATATCCTTTAAATAGAATCATAATTAAAATCTGCCTTCTGGAAGAAATATTTCACTACATTCACAATGCTAGCCTAGTGATTATATGTGTTCAACTTGCTCATAGAATATGACCTGAAAGCCAGAAAATAAAAAGGGACTAATTCTGCCAGTTAAGTGGATTCTGGGGGAAAAGAGAAAAGAATAAGAAAAATTAGAGAACAGTAAAAGTGAATATAAAATTAATATGGGAAAGCAAATTCTTATTGGATATTTTTAGAGGAAGAAACATGATAGACTTAATGGGTTATTATATAATTCTATCTCCCATTCCTTGGATTTGGAGTTCCCTAAAAGAATAAAGTGGTTAATTTGTCTGATCTTTACTCAGTTTTCCTGGAACCAGAAATTCCAGGAAATAGCAGAAACACTCTAAGTGTCTTCCATATTAAGGAGAGTATGCCCATTAAACTTGTGAGAGGAATAAAAATGGAAAAGGTGTAAGGTTCATATTTGGTAGGTTTATTATATAAACCTGGTTTAGAACCATGAGTTAAAGAATAAGAATGTGAGTATGTATGCATGGGTAAGTGTGCTTTTGTCAAGGGCAGAGAGGTTTCTACCACCTTCCTGAGCCGGGTGGCATCGTGAACTGATGTGCTGCCATGAATATTGAGCAGAGTTTACCTTATATCTCAGGACAACCTCAATGTGATTGTGGCATTTGTCGCCTTGCTTAGTTTCAGTAGATTAACCACAGTGATCAGCTAACTCTCTCCAAATAAGTCTGGCATCATGGTGTACCAAGGTACATTTTCCTCTTTTCTGATTTTAATTTCCCTTCTGCAAATTTTGCCTTGTCTTTCTCAAGTCCCTTTGGAATATTGCTTTTTGCTTTGTCCATTGTTTTTTCAATGTTAACAGGGTATGTGGAATTGCAAATGTAGAATCTTTATGAACCGACATTAAAGTCCTTGCTCCTTGAATCTCCTCTTCATGAATAAGATGTTTACCCTATTGTTTGAAAGATTCTTATATATTATTTTGATCTGTTTGATGACAACATGTATTTGTATATATACAGTAGCAAAATTATTGCCTAAGTCACTAGCTATATAACCTGTTTGTTGGCATGAATAAATTATAATTTTTTCTGACAATGAAATAAATCAATAGTCATCTTGGAAAACTAACAAAGCCCATTAAACTTGTGAGAGGGATAAAAATGGAAAAGTTGTAAGGTTCATATTTGGTAGGTTTATATAAACCTGGTTTAGAACCATGAGTCAAAGAAAGTGTCTTCCACATTGACACAGCCAATGTGGGAGAGAGAGAGAGAAAGAATAAAGTAATAACATAGAAATATTTCATTTCCATCTTATGTTTTTTCTTCCTTGCATTTTTTCCCCATATATTTCCCACAAAATTGGAATCATACTACATGTGCTGATTCATAACATGGGTTTTGCACACTTTATATGTCACAAAATATTTTACTGTAGTATGATGTTAATAGTTTCATAGTGTTAATAATAACCACAATATACTGAAGGCCAGGTTCTAGTCTAAGTAATTTTCAGGTGCATCTCAGTAATCTGCACAGTAAAAATTAGAGGTGGGTGATACTATCTTTACTTTAGATACAAGAAAACTAAATCTTTAAAAGAATAAGTAACTTGCTCCTGAACATACCAATAATAAGTACTAGAGCACTGATTCAAATACTGGTATTGTGGTTTACAAAACATGCATTTTTTTTTTTTTTTTTTTTTTTTTTTTTTTTTTTGCGGTACGCGGGCCTCTCACTGTTGTGGCGTCTCCCGTTCCGGAGCACAGGCTCTGGATGCGCAGGCTCAGCGGCCATGGCTCACGGGCCCAGCTGCTCCGCGGCATGTGGGATCTTCCCGGACCGGGGCACGAACCCGTGTCCCCTGCATCAGCAGGCGGACTCTCAACCACTGCGCCACCAGGGAAGCCCAAAACATGCATTTTTTTATAACTTTATTTTGCAAACTCCTGATAGTATTCAATTGAATGGATAAAGAATAATTTGTTCTACCAGTCTTCCCTTGTTGGATATTTAGTGGTGTTAGAAAATAGCCAGTGTTACAATTCGTCTTCTACTGAGCATTCTTTTATAAGAACTAATATTCATAATTCTCATTATTCCTTTAAGACAAATTCCTAGAAATGTAACTACTTGGTTAAAGCTCTGAATAGTTTTTAAGCTTGTGACATATATTGCTGAACTGCACTAAAGAAATTTTTTTTTTTTTTTTAGTTAAATACCATTCCACTGGCACTGTTTCATTTTAAAGATTTCTTGGCAAATGTCCGTTTCATCTTTTTTAAGGTCATCTATATTTATACAGGTGATCATTCATAACTTTTATTATCTCTAATCTGGTGATATGGAGATATTATCTCTATATCTAGATCTAGATATGTATTTCCCCAGGATTTGCAAACAAATGATATCCTATTATTTACATTATATTTTCATCACTATTAAAATTTGACTATAGTTCTTCTTTTCAATTTCTCATTCATATGCTTTGCCTTTTAAAAAAATACATCTATCTTTTCTTAACTGCTTTTAAAAATAAACTCTCTTATTGAATTATAACTAATTGATGTTTAGAATCATTCTCTTCTTTTACAGCCTTATGAAATTAACAGGGCAAATGACCTCCCAGAATGATCCCTTGCAGCTTACCGTTGACACATAAATAAATTCTGGTCAGCAGGGTTTAGTGAAATGTTATGTGGTAGATTCTGGGAGCTTTCCCTTGGTGACTCAGTTCTGTGGTGTGACTTTCAGATCCATTCTGTAAACTACAATTTAGTAGTCAACTTTTGCTCAAAATTTCCATTGTCTACAACATTTCTTTCTCATGGGTTTGTGAATTGGCTGTGGCAGCTCTATTTCAGACTGCAGATCAGGCTCAATTATGCTTCATAGGTCTATCATTCTGAGACCCAGGCTGAAGTAGCAGCAGTTTCCTAGGTCATGCTCTTCTCACAATGGACAGCAGGAGCATGAGAGAGTTAGTGGAAATAAAAGATTATTCTTCAAACATCTACTCAGAACTGGCATAGTTGCAAAGTGGATGGGATGGGGACATATACTCTGCCTGCTTTACTGGTAGACACTTCAATGTCACATGACAGAGAGCTTGGGTGTACAATCCTATAACATGGAGCAGAGTTGGCAACAATTATCCAGTCTACCGCACTCAGATTACGTTCTGTTTATAAGATCAAGGATACTATGAGGCATTGAATTTCCTATAAAAAATTCCTTTCTCACTTTACCTTGAGTGGCTTCTGTTCCCTGCAGATAAATCCTGACTGACATTTTCCAAGACATTTCATTTTTAACTCATGTGCAGTTTATCTCCCGCAAGGTCAGAAAGAAGATAGAGCATTCATCTGACATTTCTACCACTAAACATGTTCTTCATCTATACTCTGTGAAGCAGCATGCTCTTTCACTGTCTGTCTATGGGCTTTGAGTGGGATAACCACCCTACCAAGGGTGGAACATGTGATATCATCTTAATTCAAACAAGAATGGATAGATACTGAAATACAGTGGAGTTGGGGGCAATCTTACGGATCCCATAGTAATTAGAACCTTTGAATGTCCTGGGAAAGAATTAAACCAGTAGAGTGATGAAGACTAAAGAAATACGAGTACAGTTCCAAATATGAGCTGCTATTTAAGTACAGTGAACATGGCGAATGGGAATATCATTAGAGTCAACAGTAGATCTAAGCTAGTCAGTAACGGGATATGCCTAACTGATAAATGTTGGCTTTCCGGGAGTGAGCAGAAAGGCTGTTGAAGAAGATTTATAGGTAGATATGCATGTGAGCATTATATGTATACCCCTTCTTCTGTGTAGAGAGGAATTGAATTTGTTTTTCAGAATTACTGTTTTTGATTAGTTCTGCAAAAATCTTCATATTGGTAGAGGACATTTGAAAAGAGGTAGGAAAAGGTGAGTGAAAGGGAGTCACAGGTTAGAATTGGATTCAATTCAATTCAGATGATTATGTATGGCAGAAATAAAATTCCAGAGTTATTTTTTTCCATATTCAACTTAGGGAGAGTGATTTTCTCCTCCAAAAGTTCTGATTTTTCTTGTATCAACTTTACCTCTTTGTTAAGTTGTGTTACATTTCCCCCTTATACTCATTGTTTACCCTCTTCAAGGGATTTCAATATTTCTAATCAAAATTATATGTGTGTCTACTAGGCAGAACTTGAAGCACAATATATAATACCTTTAGAAATAAACCTCTGGCGTATGCTTCTGCTCTCGGACACACGTATTATATTCCTAGGAGAATATAGGGAGGATGGAATAAGATTTTATTCAGTTATCCAAATAATCATTGTCAGTATCAGGTACATTTCTTCCTGTAGCTGATTCCACACCAACAATTATCCACATGAAACTTCTTTGTTCTTCATGGTGGTCAATATATCCATAAACAATGTACATTTATTACATTAAATCACCTCATTTTGGAAAACTCAATTCTATATGTGCCCAATTGGGAGATATCAATATATCTTTGAAAACCATAGAAAACTTTATTGCTTTATGTTATTTGGAGGCTTGACTAGTAAGACAACAGAGGTCACTACTCACCAGGAGAGCTAAAGGCTATGAGTTGGGTTAAATATGTGGAAAGAAAAAAGAGGAGAGAGGTAGAATGTTTCTCAGAAGTACTGTACATGAGGAGGATCAGAGGACAGATAAAAAATTGTTACTATAGTCATGAGGAAACAGTCTAGCGTCATTAAATCCTGGATCTAGGAGATGGAGTAGCAGAGTCTAGAGACATTAGGCTAAGGGAATAATGACCAATGAGCTGCAACTCGGGTACATTGTCGTGTAGCAAAGGTAAAAATAGAAACTCTGAATGGGCAGAATCTAGAAACTAGATCTGAGTAACAATTCTTACACACAAGCTGCAAGAAATACACTTGACTTTGTAGCTATTTAAGAAAAATGATAAATCTTCATACATTTCAAGTGGAAATTCATCTCATTAACATTAGAATTTCTTCCCAGACTCAGAATTCGTCCCAAAGAATACATTACCCCTAGCCTATGGGTTGAAACAGATAGACAGACTAGAGTCAGGGCCCTACCCTTATCTTCTCTAGTTTGGATTTGTAACTTCTGTGTCTATGCTCTCTGATCAGTAATTCATATACCACTATGGCAGGGTTTTAATGAATCGTTGAATAGCTTTTCATTCAGAATTTTACTTTTACAAATATTGCTTGAAAATATAGGTCCAGATTAGGACTTTACATTTCGTAATATCAGAAAAAGCTATTTAGAAAGTGCTATTGCACTAAAATATGTTACATAACTATCCTTTTTCTCCAGTGAAGCTCTATACTTACCTCCAGACTCAAAAATATTTGTCTCCTTTCATATGTGTGTAATACACATTAAGTCCCTTAACGTCTACTCATTTAATGACTTAATGTTTGCTTTCTGTTTTCATGCATTTTATTTTTGTGGTCTTAGGCTGTGTACTATTTTAATTTTTCATCTTCTGGATGTTAATCAACAAGTCAATAAAGAACCCACACACTTGGCATCAAGACCATCCCCTGCAGGACTGTATGTTTCCATCAGCAGGAGTCAATTAGAGACTTGGAATTCTGCATGCTCTTGGCACTAATCCCCCACTTCTTATTCACCGTAACAAATCACAGCTTTTTCTGCCTTGGGAAAGTCAGTAATGATCTCTCCATACACTCTATCTCTTTCTTGGAAGTCCCCGTAGCAATGTCTGGTCATCCT
Organism: Mesoplodon mirus; assembly: GCF_964341445.2. Lineage (NCBI taxonomy): Eukaryota > Metazoa > Chordata > Mammalia > Artiodactyla > Ziphiidae > Mesoplodon > Mesoplodon mirus. The sequence continues at coordinate 25,305,818 of NC_138981.1, read as the reverse complement.
GGTAACTGGAATCTATGCACAGCTCTGTTGTGACCCTACATCACACCCTGAATTAGTCAGTGTCCTATCATGAAATAGAATGCCACTCAGGTGGTTCACCTGAAAAGATGTGAGGAAAGAGCAATTTACAGAGGCCTGAGAAGAGTTAAAGCAACCAGCAAGAAGTTAATATACCCAGAGACAGACAACAAAAAGAAATCATTACCATAAGGATAATGGGAGAAAAGAATGTTCAGGAGCTTAGTGAAAGCTGAAGCCGTGAAGGAGGATAAGAGGGCAATAGTGATGAAGAGGAGCAGACATTATCAGAATAATGGCCTGAAACAGGGAGAGAGTGGGGCAGAAAAATATGGATAGCCCTATCCTCTTCCCCCCCGCCCACCATCCAGTCTCCTAACAGGGTTAGCAGACGTTTGGGTCTGTCCAAAATGTCCATAAGACATTTGATGCACAAGACATGTCATTCATAAGACACTTGATCCATGCCAAAATGTCCTTGATAGTTGCAGGACCATTTGGTCCTGTCCAAAACATCCATAAAACATGTGGTCCACACCAAAAGGTCCTTGATATTTGGTCCTGTCCAAAACATCCATAAAACATGTGGTCCATACCAAAAGGTCCTTGATATTTGGTCCTGTCCAAAACCATTTGACATGGACCGAATAAGTTCATGGAAATTTTGGCAAGGACCAAATTTCAGGGATCTTTTGGCATGGACCAAATGTCTGTTGGAAGTTTTGGAAAGGACCAAATATCCCTTAAGGTCTAACGGTGCCACCTTTTGTCCAAACCCAAGCAAATGTTGACCAGAAAGGTGATGGAGTCCATAGGAGTCAGATTCCTGGGGTATACGACAGAGAAAAGAAGAGTGAAGAATGAATTTCAGGGGGGTGGTGGCAAAACATGTTCCTCCCCACCGACTGAAATTATTTCATCTTACCCAGTGCACCCCAAGATCAATTATCGGAAAATCCTCTATATTCTCAAACTTTAATCAGTTTCCTTCTTCTTTCTCAAACTATAACTAGGAATTCGTCCTCAAAATACTGCTTTCCCTGGAACCCTCGTAAGTGGTGGCTGTTTTCTTCTTTCTTACACCCCTGTTGTCTACAGGTAGGCTTGCTCTTCATTGCTGCTTCCATGCCAGTCTCCTTCTCTCTTCCATAAAGTATCCCAATATTTGAATCTCCTGTCACGAGAGTATAATACCCATTACCCCTTATTGCAGCCACCCACAGGTCCTTAGGCTCATACCTGTTATTTTACTAATATGTTATTTTGCTCCTGGTTCATTGACATTTTCTGGTATACTACTCCCGTTATACAGCTGATAGCTGATTCCAATATACATTTTGTTTAACTGTTATCCCCTGACTTTTCTTTTATCCAATAATTTTGTCTTCCATCATACCGTAACCATAAACTAATGGCCATAGAATTCGTTACTGCCGGTAAATACCACCTCTTTGGAATCCCAGTTCAAGCCTCCCACCCTTCAATTACCACCTGCCATCTCTTTCAGCTTACTCTCTCAAGCCAACCACCACTGTACCTTCACTTGGTTGATTCTATAATCTTTATGTCTCTCATGTCTCTCTTGTTCTCACTTCCTTTTTTAATTCAACTTAAATTCCATGCGCAATCATTATTATTCCTTCCTTGTGTAGATCCTCAAATGTCTTGCCCTTTTCTAAGTCATACCTTCTTGAACATTCCTACAGCTAATTAAATCCCCCTTTCTACCTCGTCCTTGATGGCACACACACAGTTAAATATAGCTGGAGCAAAGCACGTACCATGGTATTTAGACCCACTTAAATTCATTGTCACTCACTTTATGGGATCCTACTGCTGTTCAGCAATCACACTCCACTTCCCTGTCCACTCTCTCCTAGGGGACTAGTTTATAATTCTTTTCTTTCTCCTCACAATGCCAACACCTCTTTTCCATGATCACCCTCACCTGCTGATGTATTCCATTTCACTGAAAAAAATAAAGCAATCAGAAGAAAATACAAGTTTCCACCACCACATCTACCCACTTACCTTTATCTGTGTCTATTTGCTCTAGAATCTCTGGAGGGACTGTCAGTGTACCTAGATGAGGCCAACTTCTCCACTAATGAACCCTATCCCTTCTCCACTGAGTCGAGCACTTCGCCTCGGCAAGAATCCTCTTTCTCTCCTGAATCAATAATCTTTCTATCTACTGGCTCATTTCCATCTGCATAAAATTTCCCTCACATCTGGCATCAGCCACAACCACAATTCTGTGAATTGCTTCTTGTAAATTTTCTCCACTTTTCTTTTTTTCCTTTGGCTGCACCATGCGGCATGCAGGATCTTAGTTCCCCCACCAGGGGTCAAACCCATTCCCCTGCAGTGGAAGCTCGGAGTGTTAACCACTGGACTGCCAGGGAAGTCCCTGTCCACTTTTCAGTTTGGTTGTTTTATTTTTGATGAGTTATAGTAATAAATTGGCATATCATTATACTAATCCTATGTCGTATATTTTGCAAATATTATCCTATAATTCTACACTGGATACTGAACTTTGTGCTGTCATTTGCCATACAAATAGACAAATTTAGTATAGTCAAATCTGTATGACTTCCTTTTAAAAATTATTTTTCTTTCCTGCTAAGGAAGTCATTCCTAGCCCAAGATCCTAAACATTGTCTTTTTCTTCTAACACTTATAAACAGTTTGTTTTATTTTTTCTTTATATTAAGTCTTTAATAATGCATCTCAAATTTTATTTTTATGAATAGTGTTACAGATCCACTTTGTTTAATTTACTTTCCTTTTCTGCAAATGGATATCATAGTGACTCACCTTTGAAGCAAACTTCTGTTTTTTCCCTCTTGCTTTCAAATAGCATCTCTATCACACACTTAACTTTCACATAAATATGTGTCTGGTCTTACCTCTTAGGTCTGTTGCACTGATCTATTTTCTGCACTCTCCTGCTAATATTATGCATTTATTTTTCTAGCTATTTTATTGGACTCAGTTATCATAGTTCCTTGAGATATGATGAGAAGATGAAATATATAAAATGGATTATTTCCAGAAGTTTTATAATTAATGTTTCTGTAGTTCAAGTAGTGCAAAGAAAGGTCAACTGGGGCTCTTAACTAATCAAGTGTTTATGTATATACTTTTCAAGAGACCAGCCATTATAAAAGCAAGATTTCCTCCTCTGAGCTGTTTGGTCTTCTCAGTGAATGCTCAGAATGACAAGTTTAAAGCATCTGTAACTTAATTAGCTCCCCGCCTATTTTCCGATTGCTACCAAGTAGCAAAGCCAACAGAAAATCAATTGCTGCCTTTTCCTATCCCACAGGGAGACACAGTTTGAGAAACAGTCACCAGTAGCCAACTTCAATCAGCATTTTATGGCAACATACTATTTCCAAACTGACTTTAGTTTAAATTACTTGGAAAATTAAAGTAGACTTGGGAGAGGATGCCTAATCAATCTAGTGAGCTTTGTTTCATTTTTAGCAAACTAGATATTATTGTATACATAAATAAGTGATTTAAATATTAAGGTAAAACATCATTTTAACATTAGAAATTAATCTCTTATCATTAAAATGTATGATCACAGTTAATGTATGTTCATATAAATTAATTTCTAAAGTTAGAAAAGCTCATTAAATCCATTAATGCTATATATCCATTTTTTCAATTATATACTCGTTTTGAAAGCTGAGCACTAATCCTGAAGCAGATTGCTCACTTTCCTCACAAATATGATCATTCCTTCTTCTTATAACTTCTGTCACACTTAAAAAGCTCTGTATTTTTTTCTAAGAATACCTTACATATAAAATATTAGCTTTTAAAATATACTAATAATACCTTATATTTGCACAGAACTTTAACATTTACAATGTGCTTTTAAATATATCACTTTTATTTTTATACATGAGGAGAAGGCTTTTAATCACAGTTGCTAATATTGTGGCTCTTAGGAAGAACACGGGTTTGGGGGAGAGTTGGGAAGAAGATGCTCTAATGGTTGCATTCCATGATTATAGTCTATTACCTGATTTTTGTATGTGAATATATGCCCCACATCCCGCCTGGTTCCCTTTTCCCTTTTATCTACCCTCAGAAGGGCCAGTGGGAAGCAATGAGTAGAAATACTTACCCTTGAGATCATTTATTTAGAAATAGAACTTCCAGATCTCCCTGTTTCCATTGCTGTTACCCGCTTGCATTTCCTTCCACCATGGGGCAATGTAGCCCTCATTCCTCCTAATCTTTGAGCTTCCTTTTTAGCCTGTTTCTAAAACCTCTATTTTGGCTTCAGCTTAGTCCTCAACACAATGAATCGAAATCGAAATACAAGTAAAATGGAGATTTTTGTGTTAATCTAGTGGAAAAGGAAAAATCTAAACTATTTTTATTATTATAGTACCAAGCATAAATTTAATATCACATTTATTCTTCTAGTAATTCTGACATTAAAGTATTAGGTATAAAGTCATAGTGTTAGTTGGATAATTTTCCTAGGCTTCTTATTTATCTGCCTTTCCATGATTTCCTTCATAGTTCTTAAATTCACTCTTACATGACTTTTGAATAGAACAAACTTTCCTATTTTAAATAAATGTTTGATAATTATCTTGAGTTACGTCACTATCCTCAAGGTAATACCCCAAATTAGGTAACGGTCAGTTACCAAATATTAGTAAAGTGGGTATTCAAGAAGTAGTATTGGGTTGGCCAAAAAGTTTGGAAAACCCCGAATGAACTTTTTGGCCAATCCAATAGATGTTTCACGAGGCCATTTATGAGAAAGAAAAAAGAAAGGAATGCATTCCTCAGCATTAGAACTCTATAAACCCTATAAACTGTGAGAAAGGTCAAAAACTGTATACACGTCATTTCATATACATTAAGATGGCTGTTTATCAAAAAATGAAAGTTTAACAAGTGTTATTCAGGATGTGGAGAATTTGGAACCCTTGGCAATTGCTGATGGAAATATAAAATGGTGCAGCCAACAGGGAAAACAGTATGTTAGTTGCTCAAAAAGTGAAACATAGAATTACCATATGATCCGGCATATACCCAAAAGTATTGAAAGCAGGAACTCCAACAGATATTTGTACACCAATGTTCATAGCAGCATTATACACAATAGCAAAAAGGTGAAAACAACCCAAATGTCCATCGACATGTGAATGGATAAACAAAATGGTGTGTATGTGTGTATATATATGCATATGTGTGTGTATATATATATACACACACACACATGTTCAATATATATATGCAATGTAATATTCAGCCTAAAAAAGGAATACAATTCTGATATATGCTACAACATGGACGAAAGTTAAAAACATTATGCTAAGTGAAATAAGCTAGACACAAAAGAACAATTATTGTATGATTCTACTTATATGAGGTACCTAGGGTAGGCAAATTCATAGAGACAGAACATGGTTGCCAGGGGCTGCTAGGAAGAGGGAATGGGGATTGTTTAATGGATATGGAGTTTGTGTTCAGGAGGATAAAAGAGTTCTGGGAATGGATATTGGTGATGGTTGCACAACATTGTGAATGAACTTAATGCCACTGAATTATACGCTTAAAAATGGTTTAAATGGTAAATTTTATGTTATGTGTATTTTACTATGGTAAAGGAAATAAGGCAGGCGGAAAAATTATGTGCACAGAAATGAATGTACATCCTCACGTGACACTTCAATAAAGCCAGGGGATCATTTTCAGAGAATATTTTGCAGATTAGCATATTCTCCCATTCCCAGCGCTTCTGAGAGTAAACGTTAGGCATAGAGACAAGCCTTCTTACCACAGAGTTATAATAACAACATATTAAGAGCAGCTTCTTCTCTCCACCTGTTAACCCCAGTAAAACTCATGTAGAAATCATGGCCAGGGAGGAACTTTGTGATTAGGATCTGGAACCCCTCCTGCTCACCTCCATTGGGCCCCATACCTAGTCATAAATCCTAGACTCCAGAAATCAGGTATGTTAAAGATGAAGACCATTTGGTAAACAGGATATTAGGATATCTTATTGACAGGTAGCCTCCATTGTACATAGAAGAAGCTAGTTCCCAGATCAAGTAAATCTCAGAGAAAAAGCTTTCAAAATGATTTTTTATTCCGGACCTGACCTTTTCTCTTCCACCCATTTATTTTCCCTTCCACCACAGCATTCCCAGTTGCAGGAGGTGTGACAAGAAAAAAAAAGATGATCTCATTGTTGTAACCACCTACCTTTTGCCCAGAGAAGTTTTGTGATATTAACTAGTCCAGTGTATTTGTTTCATTCTTTGCAGTTCTTTATATGCTATAATCAAACTAACTGGTATGCCAGGCAGAGTTTCAATAACCCAAAATACATTCCACGGACCCTCCAATTTTTTTTGTATTTACAAGGAGAGGTGTAGAGAGTTCTTAGCTAATCTTTTTACATCTTAAAACAGAAATGTTAACTCAATTCGCTGGGAATGAGAGGAAAAAAACTTTTATGCAGACGCCTGAACACTGAAAACCTACTTGACTTAAACTTTAAAGGGAAAGAGAAAATAATCTACACACGAGAAGGTCCTAACTGCATGATTATTAATATATAATGCAATGGAGCATAAAACCAATTTGGGAACAGAATGGATGAGGATATAAATACCTTAATGGACGAAGCGGAAATGCTTAAGAAATAGCTAAGAGCTTACTGAGTGTCCACCTACCCTCTATTCCCAGGGGCAGCCCATAGTCTGGTGTCATATAATACAGCAGAAATTTAAGAGCTCATTTTTAAAAACTTCATTCTCCTGATTTTAATATATTTTTATTATTTTTGGATTTGCCCTCCTTAAATTAACATTATTAATGTTAAGAATAATATACATGTATGTAGATTATTATTTATAATCCATTTACTCCATTAAGATAAAAAATAAATCATTTAATAAGAATGTAAACCAAAGGGGCCAAGGACATTTTAAAAAAAGCTAAAATTAACAAAATGAAATTCTCATTTAAAAAAGATGATGTCACAAAAATAATTACTGCTTTCATGCCCTTGTCATCTTGTTGAGTAGCTGCTATTGTATGTATTGTTGGAAACCTTGAAATTATCATTCATCTTTCCCCATATTTAATGTTAATCTTTTTCTCTGGAATAGTTTCCCTTCCTGAACCTGTATGAGTTCTGCTTTTTATTTTAGGATGAGAGTGTATATGTGTATACTATTTATCCTGCCTTATTTGAAAATCCCAAAGTAAGTTAAATTATACATTGGTATCTAAGCAAGTCTTACAAATGAAGACCCTCTCTTAAAAGGAACTGTATTATTCATCTAATGTACATTTTTAATTACTACTAACTTGCTTCCTTAAAAGATAAAACTTCTTCCGTGATCGTGCTGTTTACTGAAGCAGTACAAACCATTCTTTGTCAAATCCACATTAGTTCAATATGTTGAAGGATACTAAAATTTGTGATTTCAATATCCTAATTTTCAGTTGTTTTGTACATATATGTGATGCTTATTTTCTTTAACATAAAGGAGCTAAATTTATTTTTCTCAACAAACAAAATAATTTTAAAGAGCTATTAAATTGATTTAATTTAAAAAGATTAAAAGTTTTAATTGTTCATAATTTTTAATATAGATAATCTGGTTTTACTACTTTATAGACTATATATATATACAACTACACATAATTATATGATATAATATTACATGGTATGAGTTTTTCTGTATATGTATTCATGGTAATTTTAGAAAATAGAAATGAGATTTTAGAAGAAAGTTTTTTTTTTTTTTTTTTTGCATTACACGGGCCTCTCACTGTTGTGGCCTCTCCCGTTGCGGAGCACAGGCTCCGGACGCGCAGGCTCAGCGGCCATGGCTCACGGGCCCAGCCGCTCCGCGGCATGTGGGATCTTCTCAGACCGGGGCACGAACCCGTGTCCCCTGCACCGGCAGGCGGACTCTCAACCACTGCGCCACCAGGGAAGCCCTAGAAGAAAGTTTTGAGATAACAGGCCACATATTTCATGGAATTCCAAGATGTCCTTGGAATTCAGTACAGGTTTTATTTAACACTACTAATGCCTTTAACAGTATAAACGAGGGTAATGAACTTGCAGTGCGATACAGACTAATGGGGGGTTTGGTCTGCCTTTCTGAAAAACCGTGTAGTGTACTGCACACGTGCTAGCATTTGTAAATGAACTAGAAGGGCACTCATGTGTACTTAGGGTGATGCCTGAGTCAAAGATTTAATCACTTTAGGCCTACTCATATCTGTGCATATCTAAAGGATAGGTAGGCTCATCATTCAGCTTTTGGGGAGGCAATACAATAAGAGAGGAAAAAGGCATACATAATGAACTCAAGGCAAGGAGAGACATTACAAAGAGAAATTAACAGGACACTTCGATCATGCTGCTTTCCAGCCTCTTAAACTCTTGAGACCTTGCATAAGTCCTAGTAATCAGAGAACAAATGAAAAATTAAAATGGAATTAACACAAGAAGCAGATGTGTTGTTATAGCAGTTTTGATTCTCCTGAAGAAATGAAGTGAGTGATGTCTTCCGAAGGGTGGTACTGGCATGTTAGTGGCTTTGCCAATGACAGGAGATAATACTCTCATCTCAGACATAATCACTCTCAATACCAGGTATTAGCCAACACGATGGAAGCATCAGCAGGCCCCAACCACTGAAACACTGCCTTTGGCAGGCGTGAACAACAGCAGTGACTTCTGGGGAAAATGACAAAATTGTTGCTGCCTATTAGCGTCAACAGAAAGAGGAAAGCTAGGGATAGAGAATTAAAGCATCATAGTAAGATAATCGCTGCTGCCACCTTTTGGCCAAAGAGACACATGAGTCACCCTCTAGGTACTTCTGGAACCATTTTGAAACACTTAGCAATGTTAGGATTTTCCAGAAATGAATGGGGATAGAGGGTGATAAACACTGATTCATGCCTGTTATTTTGATCATATTTTTCTTTTCAGGGCTTTGTAATCTCAAAAATACAGGTTACATATATAAATAGTTTGAAATATACCTAACAAATGCATTTTTGAAAAGTTTGCTATAACCTGTTATATATTGAATACGTTATTTTCACTCTTTTCAAAAGTGCAGTGCATATCTTCCAATTTATTTGTTTTCTAGGCATATAAAATCATTTTAATAAAAAAATCCTTTATTTTTCATTCTCTTTCAATTGGTTTATTAAATCACTTCATGAATGTTTCTTGCTTACATAACTACATTTCAGGCACATACCATGTCTGCCAATGATATACTGATCTTGTATAAAGATTCTTAAATAATCTCAAACTTGCAGAAAAGCTAAAAGAACAAATAGTGTTTTTATTTCTGAACCTATGAGAGAGTGGGTGGTAACCTGATGCACTAACTCTTCCAAAGGTTTATTTTCTGTTTCTACGTAAGTGTTGTAGGGGAAGTATCCCATTCATGTTATAATTGTCCCAATGATGTTCTTTATAACAAAAGGGTCCAACTCAGAATAAGATATTATAGTAATTTATTATATTTCCTGAGTTTCCGTCAGTCTGAAAGAGTTCTTTATGACTCATGACCTTGACAATTCTGAGCATTACAGGTCAGTTACTTTATCGAATTTTCTTTAATTTGGGTTTGTCTGGCATTTCCTTACAATTATATTCGTTATCAAGTGATGCCCTGCTATTCTCAAAGCTTCCTGTTAAACAATATTGCTTTGACTCATAACTGATGATACTCACTTTGTTCTCTTGAGTAAAATGTCATCTTTCAGGCTCTGTAAAGTTAAACTTTCCTCTTTTTCATTAGTAAGTATCTTGTGGAGAAGGTGCTGCCAAACTACATAAGTACCTTCTTTGGCCTCAGACTCTGAGTTTATTTATTCATTTATATCAGGATGCAGTCAGGTTTCCTATTTTATTAAATGGACTACCATCCACTATTGTCATTATTTATCCTAATCTCAGGCTTGGTCAATAGGAGCCTTTTCAGCTAGTCCCTTTTTGACATGTTCCTGTTTTTTGAGTACTTCCTTGTTTCCTGACGTAAGAGGATATTCAGGGACATATTGTACTTTTCTACCCCAGCCCTAGAATCATCCATCTTCAAAAAGCCTGGAGATTGGTATGTATTGTAGAAGCCAAGATGTGAGTTGAGCGCCAATAGCTCGATGCTATCGTGTGGGCTGCTGCTCCAAGGCGTGTATCCTATACATACATATGCATTGCAAGGCGTGTGTGTATAAAATCGTAGGACCCTTTCTAGTTTTCTCCCTTTCCATATTTATAAATTCCTTCTTCACCAGTGAGAATAACCCTGGCTCCCATTATTCTTAATATATTTATTATGAGATAAAAATCCCCTGGATATAACCCATCTGCTACCACTGCCTCTGGTCCCCCCCCCCACCACACACACACACAACATGGCTGCCCTCCTCATTCTACTCCTGCTTTGATGTACCTCACTGGGCATTACCCCCGTGGATGCCCTCTTCACTGTAGTCAGACTCTGACACACCAGCCTTCTCAGCATACGGACACCTTCCTCACCCCACTCAGTCTCTGACTTCCCATGCTGAGCACATACACACAAATGTCCTCTTCACCCCACTTGGAGTCGGAACCCCAAGTTTTCTTCCATGCGGACATCCATCTCTTGTTCCCAAACCCCTCCCAGGGCTCTCCCCACATGTGGGTTGCCTCCTCACGCTGCCTGGGCCCTGGCCCCGGTGCTGGACCACTTGCAAACATGGAAAGCCCACACTGGACACCTTCCTCCACCTGGAAGCCCTTCCCACTTCACATAGGCTCTGATCCCCTGCTCTAGATGGCTCATGAGCACACACGCCACTCTCAGCCAGCTCAGGACCTGCCAGCACCCCTGCCCGGCCACTTCCCCTCCCTCGGACACCCTTCTCAAGGTGCTTGGACTCTGACTCCTCATGCCAGTACAGTTCAGAGACAGCTGAAGTCCCTGGGGAGACTGTACTGTTCTCAGCTTCTCCTGCCCAGTCCTCCTTTTTTCCCCGGCCACAGATGTTTCCTCAACAATAGTGTAATACATAGAAAACTAACTTACGGTTACCAAACGGGAAAGGGGGTGGGGGAGGGATAAATGAGGAGTTTTGGGACTAGCAGATACGAACTACTATATCTAAAATAGATAAACAATAAGGTCCTACTATATAGCACAGGGAACTATATTCAATATCCTGTTATAAGCAATAATGGAAAAGAATATGAAAAAGGATATATATATATATATATGTATATAACTGAATCACTTGGCTGTACACCAGAAACACAACATTGTAAATCAACTATACATCAATAAAATTTTTTTTTTTAAAGAATAGTCTAATAAACCTTCTACAAGTTAATCTCAGTCTCAGAGACTGCTTGATGATGAACCTAGTCTGAAACACAGTGATATACGGTGCTGTGCCCATTCTATTTTGTGGTTCTAACATCCTGATGTCCCCTGCTTCCAGTCTTATAGACAGAGAGAAGCACTGTGGGTGATATCCCATGGTGGTTTATGACTGGAAGTCATGATGACTTGTTTCTGGAAGTTGTGTACTTGACTTTTTTCCATATCCCAGTGGTCAAAACTCCATAATAGGACCCCATCACGACCATAAGGAAGGTTGAGAAATGTACTTTTCCTTTGGGCCACAGTATAAGAAATAGGATTAGGGAGGATCAAACCATTTTGTACCACAAAGAATATCTGGACAAATATAACAAGCCAACATTGTTCTTAATGATAAAATAGTGGAAGCACTTACTTTCATTTAGGGGAAAAAAAAAAGATACAGATGCCCACAATAACTGCTTTAACCTAAAACTTTAAGTGGGGCCTAGGTAGTACGGTAACACAAGTAAAATGAAATAAGAGCTTGTGATTTAGAAATGAAAGAATACTATTAATTGTAGCAAGAGAGCCACATAAAACACCTCAAAAATCAGAGAATATATTTTTTTAATTAAGTAAGAGAATATAGCAAGCTGACTAGGTACATGATTAACAATCAAAAAGTCATGTGTGATCAACAGCTCAAAAATATGTTTTTAAAAGGTACTATTACATTTCCAAATGTACGTTACCTAGTAATAAGTCTATCAAAAGATGGCTGAATTTTGTGAGGATTTTTTTTGGTTTCAAAAACAAAATAGAGGGCAAGTAAATGGATACAATCCATGTGTCATACAGATGTCAGTTCTCCTCCATATTGTTTTGTATATTCAAAGCGAGGCTTATAAAATTTGTAGCATGTTTCATGAAGGAGTTTGACAAATTTATAAGCAGGAGCAAAGACCAAAGAGTTGGCAACTTATTGTTGAAAACAAACAAACTCACTAGTATATGCTTTTAGCAATAAAGACCGCATGGGTTTGCAAAGTTATGGGCAAACTGTTGTTTGAAACATAATGTAGAAGCCAAAGATACTAGAGAGTTTGTGTGTGTGTGTCTGTGTGTGTGTGTAAATGAATAGCACAGGTACCAAGGAAGATCTGTGGAGAACAGATGGTCTTTTAAATTAGTGGGACAATTGATGCTACAGCTAAGAAATAAAAACATTCTTTACATTATACACACACACACACACACACACACACAAATCCATTTAGATGGATTAATTTCTTTAATGTTAAAGGAAAATTTTAAATACTTAGACGAAAATATAGGAGAATTACCTTTATGATTCAAGGGTAAGGAAGAGTTTTTTAAACCATACATTAAAAAATTAAGTATACAAGAATAGATAATATCAATATGTTGATATTAAGAACTTCTTTTTATCAGAATATATTATAAGTAAATCTGTAAATCTACAATACGGATTAAAAGGTATTTTTAACAGAGATGAAAACAGGTGTATTGTGCTCAACTGTACCAGGGAAATTAAGATACTTTTTGATATCCACTAGAACTAAATTCTTAAAAATTCTGAGGCCGGAGTAGACTTCCTCATACCCTTTCCTCCTAAAAGTCTACCGTTCCCCTTTGAACCCACACAAGGAGATAAGACGGGTCTTCTGAGCAGACACTTAACTAACCTGTTTCCTGCAGAAGCAAGGTTTGCCTCCAACTTGGGTTAGTTAGTGCAGACAGCTCTTAACTTAAAAAAAAAAAATGCACAACGTGAGAGTTGCGAGTTAAGTTTTATTTGGGGCAAAATAAGGACTGCAGCCCGGGAGACAGCATTTCAGATAGCTCTGAAAAACTGCTCCAAAGAAGTGGGGGGGGGGAGGTCAATATATATGTGATTTTGGTGAAGGGGAATACATGCAATCAAGCACATATTTTTGCAGAAGATCTCATGAGGATTACTGCTAGTCACGAGGGGCAGACATCACCATGAAGGAATTTAGTGCTTTTCTAGATATGAGGAGATGCAAGAATTGGGCTCATAAAATCGGCTCCTGAAAACGTCTTAACTATCTGAAGACCTGTTCTGCCAGTTTTACTCAGAGCACCAGTGCCTCATTCCTGATCTCCACCCTGAATTCCTTTCAGGGGATGTTGAAGGCCAGCAGCTGCAGAGGCACCTGATTGAACCCTTGTAGAGGTAGATGGCAAGTGCCAACTTGTCGTTGACACAGCGTTAAAGAATGAGAAAATGCTCATTCTAATACATTAGAGACTATAGTCTCGTTTTATTGGTCACGTTATAAAAGGGGGTAATTTTATGTCTTCTCATGTATGTCTTTTTTTTTTTTTTAAACATTTCTCTCCTTTGTGCTTTCCAGGAGAAATAAGCCTCCAAGAGAATATGATTTTAAGGGATCATGATACCATATACATTCCTTTCTATGTTTTATTAGATACCAATAGGGGCTCTCTCAGCATGAAATCAGACATTATAGAGAAAGAAGCCCAAATGCTTTTAGCAATATGAGCGGTAGAGGAAGCAAGCCAGTGAGAAGTGAGAAATATATGTGCATATTTGTGTCTGATCAGTGACGAGAAAGGGAAAGGACTTCTGCCACTTTTATTTGAGTCAGTTTTTTGAAGAAGATAATTCAAGGCAGTTTTTTGGTTAGCTTTCTAGGAATGATTCTCCTAAGATGAGGCAAATAATAAAATGACTCATTTTTCAGTTGGTTGTTATGATAGTGTAGAGTCCTAGCCCATAAGTTACAACTTATTGCAGGAATCATTAGGGAGTCAGTAATTTTTAAAGAAAATTCTCCTCCTTTGATATTTTTTTCCTCTGTTCTGGCATGTCAGTACCCTCGATTTCCTGTTCTTAAATACTTAATACGGAATTATTCGAAGCATTTAACTTCAACCTTCCCTCCTTCAGTCTTATAATTGAAGTTATTTTACTCGTAGAAAACCTATTATAAAAAAGGGATTATATTTTAAATGAGAACTGTAATGTAGAGAGGGGAAAATGGATGGATCAGATTAGGAAAGGAAGACTGATTGAGGTTTAAATTAAAAATGAAATATAAATGACATAAAAGTGATGCATTTTCTAGATCCTATACTTCATATTTGAAGAGAGCTTTTAGTGTTCTGGCTACTTTTTTAATTGCTGAAAAGGATATGTCCATTTAGGGCTTAAGAGGGTAGGCAGCCTTTTCAAATGTATTTTTCTGAAACTCAGTTACCATCCATTTCATATCTTTTGGATTGCTTTAGATGACTATGCTTCCAAGTTACTTATTTTGGGGTAGTAGGGGAAAAAATTTGCCACCCCCCAAAATGTCTCTCTGGTATGGGGATTATTTCGAGCTGAAAACAGTCAAGGCCCAAAAGACTCAGGAAGAAACTTTGACCTTTCCTGCTAACTGCCTGGAGAATTCAGAGGGCCTGTTAACAGGAATAGAGCTGGCATCAGAGATATCTGCAAAGAATAACGGGTGAGGTGTGGTGGGGAAAATGCTTGAAGGTCAGAGGCCACTCAGTGTCCCATTGTCTCTGCCTGGCCCAGCAAACACGTGTTTACCTAACATTTGCTTTTCCATGTGAATTGCCTTCCTCCTCTTTCAAGTGCCAAATTTCTGCCCCCAACATCCTCTTTACTCTTTAGCTGAAGATCGTATTTTACGGTGAGAGTTATACCAATTTTGGTGAGTAAAACTGGACAAAACTGTTGAACTTCAGCTATATTCATTTATTGTTTGTCTCTCAAAGAAAAAGACATAAGACCTCTTTGTGAAGCCAGTGACCCCCATGAGATACACAGATTCAGAAAGAAGGCCTCTCCACTCATTATGTGGGAAACATACAGGGAAGTGAAGAGAAAGGAACTGGCATATGTCTTATTACAAATCATTTTTCACTAATTCCCACTCAAAATGTGTCCCACATATGTTCCATACTGTGTGAAAAAGTTTGTTTCAGTCTATACATGTAAACCATGGCAAAGTGGACAAAAACATATAATGAGAGTTTTTTCTCCCTAAAAGTATAAATGTACAAACTGGGTAGATAACTGCACTAGACATGAAAATAGGAATATGTCAGTGGGCAGGAGGCTACTCAGGTAAGGGACTCAAAACTCAGCTGCAGCTCAGGAGTGTTAAGGACCCATTAAAGAGAGAGATTAGTCAAAGGAGATTCATAACTGTTGTAGGGGAGCAAAATTTGCCACCCCGAAGTACCTTTTTGGGGGGTGAATTATTTCAAGTTGAAAACAATCAAGGCCCAAAAGACTCAGGAAGAATCTTTGACCTCCTCCCTAACTGCATAAAGAATGTAGATAGAGGACCTGTTCCAGGAAGGGAGCTATTGCCATAGATAACTATAGTATAATAGGCATAAGATAATAAAATATAGCATAAGTATTGGGTTGGCCAAAAAGTTCGTTCAGGTTTGTCCATAACATCTTACAAAAGGCCAACCCAATAGGTGTGTAGACAGGGAACCACCTAGCAAAGTCGTGTCTGTTAAAATTCCTCTCTGTGTCCCTTTGTTTCTGCAGGGCCCAGCAAGCATTTGCCTTTTTACCCCCAGGCAAATTGCCTTCCTCCCCTTTCAGGTCCCAAACCACTACCTCCTGCCCCCGCTCACACCTCTTTTGTCTTTAGCTGAAGATGGTATTTAAGGTGAGGGCTACCGCCAAAAGTTACTCAGTTTTCCTGGGTCTCCCCCATGTATACATGTTACTAAACTTTTGTGTGATTTTTCTCCTGTTAATCTGTCTTATGTCAATTTATGTCTCTGTGTCATATTTTGGTAATTCTCACAATATTTCAAACTCTCCACCAACATAAAGATTATGACTTGATGAAGGCTTAGATGATGGTTAGCATTTTTTAGCAATAAAAAAAATATATATATATATATATATATTTTTTGTGGTACGTGGGCCTCTCACTGTTGTGGCCTCTCCCGTTGCGGAGCACAGGCTCCGATGCGCAGGCTCAGCGGCCATGGCTCACGGGCCCAGCCGCTCCGCGGCATGTGGGATCCTCCCGGACCGGGGCACGAACCTGTGTCCCCTGCATCGGCAGGCGGACTCTCAACCACTGCGCCACCAGGGAAGCCCAGCAATAAAATATTTTTGATTAAAGTATGTACATGTGTTTTTTAGACAATACTGTTGCACACTTATAGACTACAGTATGGTGTAAACATTACTTTATATGCACTCGGAAGCCAAAAAAATTTTGTAACCTCTTTTATTGCAATATTGCCTTTATTGCGATGGTCTAGAACCATACCCACAGTATCTCCAAGGTATACCTGTAATGGCACAAAATTGGAGGCTGTAATGTAGACAACCTAACAAAGAAATCCCTTTGAGTTCTGGGGTAGTTAGATGTGATGTCTTCTTCTTTCCTACTCACCACTACTTTGGATTTGAAAAATAAATAGGAAAAGAAATTAAGAATATGTGAGGGGAAAAAATGGGAGTAAATGGGAAAGGCTAAGATACTGCTAAAGGTTTACACATTCCCAGAACTTGAGCAGATGAAAAGCCACTCTCCTAATTACTCTTTCTCCCCATTCAAGCACTTAAATATTCCATACTGCAACTCTGCATTCATGGGCAGAGCATTTATTTCATCTTCTTAAGCAAATTTGGTTGGGAGAACTCCTTTGAAATTCATGTTAGTCCTTCCAAAATTCAAGGAAATGGAGTTTCTTAAAAGCCAGCAATCTATATTAAAATGTATATATACTCAAAAAAAAAATCACAGAATACCATTGTGTAGCTAATGGCTTCATCTGCGATTCCAGAATGGCAATTGCATTGTGTGAATATTTAAAAGTAAGGCATTCTGCTAGCATGTGCCAAAATACATAAATTGTTTCAGGATAGGATTCAAACTTGATAGATTGAGACATATGTTTCTAGTGCATTATTCAACCTAATCTATTTAATATAACTCCTATATATTGCTTGAATATGACCATATGCAGTGATTTCTGGAATATATCATCTAACTCTTCCTAACTCCACCCCTACTGCCCCCTGTACCTAAATACCAGCTCCACACAATTCCAAATTCTTAGAAAGAGCTCCAAGGCCCTTTCCAACTTTATGTCCTGTCACTACACACTTTACAATGCTTGGAGTCCCTAATTTGTATCTCTAGTAGTAAAGCACAGCTTTCTTTTTTGTAACATGTGCCACAGAGCCTCACTCTCATAAAATGCTCCACAAAAATAAAATAAAATAAAATAAAATTTTTAAAAATGGTTATATTCTTTAAAAAAAGAGAAATGTCACCTATTACATTTTTTCCTATAAGTTCATGCTGCATATTAGCAAGTAAAGTTTCCAAAAAGCTGAAATTAATATTACCCCCAAACTTTCACACTCTGAGCACTTTTAACAACTACTTAAGTCTAGGAAATACTAATTTAGCAGTGTTCCCCCCCCCCAAAATAGAAAATAGTATCT
Source organism: Mesoplodon mirus (assembly GCF_964341445.2). Classification (NCBI taxonomy): domain Eukaryota; kingdom Metazoa; phylum Chordata; class Mammalia; order Artiodactyla; family Ziphiidae; genus Mesoplodon; species Mesoplodon mirus. The sequence goes on along the minus strand of NC_138981.1, from coordinate 25,287,908 downwards.
CATACATCAATATCTAAAGTGTTAAATGTCACTGAAAACAAGTCATTTCAAGATTACTTTAAAAAGAATTGTCAGGTCTTCCCTGGTGGTGCAGTGGTTAAGAATCCGCCTGCAATGCAGGGGACACGGGTTCGAGCCCTGGTCCGGGAAGATCCCACATGCCACGGAGCAACTAAGCCCATGTGCCACAACTACTGAGCCTGTGCTCTAGAGCCCGTGAGCCACAACTACTGAGCCCACGTGCCTAGAGCCCATGCTATGCAACAAGAGAAGTCACCGCAATGAGAAGACCGCACACTGCAACGAAGAGTGGCCCCCGCTCGCCGCAACTAGAGAAAGCCCACACACAGCAACAAAGACCCAACGCAGCCAAAAATAAAAAAAGATTAAAAAAAAAAAAAAGAATTGTCAGAAGGAGTTATTTTGTGGAGATCACAAATTACGCCAAAAGGATAATTTATTTGTCTCTGTGATATGCAAACAGGTACTCATGGCTTCAGTTAACATTTCCAGGCTTCAGTTAACATTTCCAGTAAGAATACCAAACACACAATCAAAAACGGGCTGTGGGGCTTCCCTGGTGGCGCAGTGGTTGAGAGTCCGCCTGCCAATGTAGGGGACACGGGTTCGTGCCCCGGTCCGGGAAGATCCCACATGCCGCGGAGCGGCTGGGCCCGTGAGCCATGGCTGCTGAGCCTGCGCGTCCGGAGCCTGTGCTCCGCAACGGGAGAGGCCACAACAGTGAGAGGCCTGTGTACCGCAAAAACAAAACAAAACGAAAAAAACGGGCTGTGTCTCAAATAACTTAGACTGAAGTGGTATGTGTTCTAGAACACTGTGTTAGGGGTCACAGAAAAGGGATCAAGGTAATGGGAGGACATTGATGTTGGAGTTGGCTTTGAAGCATCTTAAGAAAATTATTTCATTAAATGTGAGTAGAATAAAGAAATATTTTAAAATAACATTTATATATGAGATTTAAATATATGTAACTGAATTAATAAAATCAGAGATTATAAAGAGATATTTGATGTTTTCCTCTATCACCCTGAGGTTTTATATTTAAATAATAATGGGGGGATTAATTCATGTTTGCATTTTTATAGTATACTTCAATATTCACTACCTTTGAGAAGTTCTCTCTGAACTCCTCTCTTTCCTTTTCCTTGTCTCTCTGCCAGGACCTCTGAGTTTTACGTATCTGTTTAAATACAGATCCACAAAGTTTATATCTCTCTTCTCTCCCTATCCAGATCCTTCTCTTCCCATACAGATATTTAGGTTCTATATATATTTGGACTTATGCACTGGAGGACAAGCATGTATCTCACTGGACTATTTATTTCCATGGATTATTACAGTGCCAGGCATAATGCTCAGTGAATGTTAAATTAATTAATAATATTACTTTTCAAATTAACTAATTGATTATCCCCAGATTTCACTTTCTTCTTTTGTTTCAAATCAGGTTGAGTGCATACATGATTTATTCAATAAGTCAGTTCACATGCTAAAAGACTTTGAAATTCCTAAGATGAAAGGAAGTATAAAGCAGCCTTGTAGATGAAAATAATCATTTTATCCTACAAACTTTCACTAGTTCTTCTGATACATCCCAGTTTCAGAGAAATACTCAGTGAGATTTTTTTGATATCAGTAAAACTCTGAGCCTGTGAAAAATATAAAAATGTATTTTTTTCATTTCTGTGACAATATTTTTGTCAAAAACTCAGTTTTCTTTGTGTATGTATCATATTGTTTCAGATTCTCAATAAGAATCATGCTGTGCCGTTGCTAAAAACTTGCAAATTTATTGTTCTCTATCATTAGTAAATTTCAGAATAATTAATTGCTAAAAACTAGTTGAGGTTAAAAAAAACTCATAGCCCTTTCACTTTGTCAGTTTATACACTATAAAAGTTATGATTAAGATTTGAGCATGTGGAAAGAGCTATAGTAACTGTACCAACCAATAATTTATGTAATTTATGAGCTTGATTTAGGCATTGAATTTAGTGACTATAAAAGGGAAAATAAAGCTTCAGAGAAATATTGTAAATGGTTTGTTCATTGTCTGTATAAATCAACAAGATATAAAGCATTATAAATTTTTGTAATATAACCAGCTCTATTATCTAAAAACAGTCATAACAGTGAATACTTTTCTTGAATTCAAATAAGAAATCTAAGAAATTTACAATTCTTTGGGTAAATTGGGAAAGCACATAACAAAGCAATTTCCATAAATTTCACCATTAAAAGATACCATATTTTTCATTTACGTGCTTAATTTTACAAAAGATAATTTTATTGCTTAAGCACAACTTTGCTGGATTTTAAATGTCTTTATTGACTAATATTTTTTATAGCCTTAGGAACTTCACCTCAAATCTTCATATTATTTCAGCTCATCAATAACATTATAGTCATCTAATATATATATATTTTTAACATCTTTATCGGAGTATAATTGCTTTACAGTGGTGTGTTAGTTTCTGCTTTATAACAAAGTGAATCAGCTATACATATACATATGTCCCCATATCTCTTCCCTCTTGCGTCTCCCTCCCTCCCACCCTCCCTATCCCACCTCTCTAGGTGGTCACAAAGCACCGAGCTGCTTCCCACTAGCTATCTATTTTACATTTGGTAGTGTGTATATGTCCATGCCACTCTCTCACTTTGTCCCAGCTTACCCTTCCCCCTCCCCATATCCTCAGGTCTATTCTTTAGTAGGTCTGTGTCTTTATTCCCGTCTTGCCCCATAGTCATCTAATATTTTAAAGTATTTCTTTACCAATAGCTGATTTATACTTTAACTTAGATTGTTAGATTCTCTTGAAAACAATAACTGAAAATAATTAGTATTCATAACCCTTAGCTAAGAGTAAATAAATAAAGACACGGAGGTTTCCATCAGAATTTAATTAAATTTAGTGAGTTATAGCTTGGTGCACATATAATAAAAAGAGTTGACAAATCTCATCTTAATTATTTCCTCCCTGCACTCCATGTTGACTCAACCCTTTGCTATAAAAACACATTTCCAAGTATCAGTCATTAAGTTCTGACATAAATTTATTAAAATTTTTATTGTATTGTGATATTTCCCCTTGCTATTAGTGCAGAAGAATGGGGGGGCGGAAGGGGTCACTTCTTTGGCCCTCACTTTTCTGAAATTGTATCATTTTATTCTTTTGTAAACTTATCCTTTTGTGTATTATGCAGCCCACATTTAATACACTGCCTTGTCACCTGGTCTATGTTCTTCCAAATACAAAACAAAAAAAATACTGTGTTTTACCAACAGATTGTAGTATCAACTTCCTTAGACACATTCAGTCGACATCTGTGACATTGTGAAGAAAGAAAAAACAGTGTTCTGCAATTACATATTAATAAGTCGTTAGTATTTCTTTTCTGTTTATGTAAGGTAGGCTTAAAATTATAGATACCTAACTGAAGGCCGGGGTCTAGTTCAGTAGTGCGGCAGCTCCCCCTACAGGAGGCTTGGAATTATGTGTTGACCCCCTAATCCAGAAAAGGCAAAGCAGTTTTGTTTTTTTTCCTAAGCACCTTAAGTGTTTGATCGTTTTATTCAGTTACTCATTGATTTGTTTTTTAGCAATGTGTATCTTTAAAGTTATTTTCCTTTTAAAGTCGATAGAAGGAGGGAGGGAGAGAGGAGGAAGAGGAGGCGCAGGAGGCCAAGGGGAGAGAATGAGTACTGTGAGTGGACTGATGCCAACAGCTTTTAAGGGAGAATTTTATTTATGTAGTCCATAATAAGAGAAATCTAAATAAAAGGTAATATTTATGAAATATATTCTTTTTTCCCTGTTTCTGTCTAGTTTTCTTTTATTAGTCAAAATTATATGTAAGTGTTATCTGGACAATGGGAAGCTACAATTTCATGGTCAGCCTCAGAGGCTATAAATATAGGAATACTAGATACAAATTAGAACAAATCTCTTATGATTGGATTTAGATATCAGTATTTTGATATATGTGATTTCTATAATTTAGACCAATTAGAAAATGGAATTGTGAATTAGAGAAAAGCTTAACACAAATTACCACCTTTAGGAATGCAATCTTACATCTCTAGCTTATGCACATAAGATGAAAAATTTGAGGTTTCTGCTAAATAATAATTTCATTGAACCAAATTAATCGTGTAATTAGCATGTGCTTCTTATTTGACATTATGGCAGTGAAATATCAATGACATTTCTTCCCTCATGAGTCAGTCATTGTGAAATCTTGCATGGTAATTTTACTATCTGGGTAAATAGTGTAAAAGCTCAGTTCAGTACAGCATAGTCAAATTATCATTAATTTCCATTGACTGAGGTTGTAATGAATGAGGATTATTGTGTAATTGCTAGTGTACACAAGTTGGTGTGCCTGACATACAGTGAAGCCAAACAATACCGAAACGTTGGAGTTTGGAGCAGAGGAAGGCTTATTGCAGGGCCAAGCTGGAGACGGGTGGCTTATGCCCAAACCCTCCCCCCAACTCCCCAAAGGGTTTCAGGAAAGCATTTTTTAAAGGCCAGGTAAGGGAGGTGGGGCTCACAGGGTACGTGATCAGGTCATGCACAATTCTGATTGGTTGATGGTGAAGTAACAGGGCAGTTAACTTATCAATCCTTAGGCGCCAGTAGGTCTGGGGCTATGTGCTCATGATCAAAAAGTAGTTAATTTCTCCCACTTGGTGGTGGGTTTTAGCATCTGAAAAACTCAGGAAATATGCATGAGTTACTATTATCTGGCTACCTCAGAGCAGAGGATATGGGGGAATGGCCTGCCCCAGGAAGGCCCCATAGGGTCCTGCTCATTTACATAATAATATTATCTTGTGTTCCTCAAAGTAATTTTACTTTACCAGAAAAACAAAATGTTTTATATAAAAAAAGTACTAATAACCTGAATTTTGTATTCAGCCTCTTAACCTAGTCCAACTGCCTTATGAGTACTTATATAGGATATTGTTCCAGAATTACCTCAGTTCAGGTACCAATTACTCACTGTTTCATTATCATAATAAGTACAGTGATGGTTGGTCCTACCTCAGTTTGAGTATGTGGTTCAAATAAAATTGGTATAAAAATTATATATGTCTGAATTGATGTTATTTTTCCTTAATATGTCGGTGTTATGATCACTGCCCTTTACTGGCAAACATCTACGGTGGAAACAAGATATAGAAAGGCAGTGTATAGTATCTCTGGTTTTCCCAACTTGTCTTCTTAATTGTGTATTCCGTATAGATAGGAATTAACAAATATTTCTTTATGGACAAACATATTAACCTTTGGAATACCCTTCTGGATAGGCTTTGCTAAGAGAGACAATGGAGTGATACTTCAAATTATGTAAGGGTATACTTTATAAAGCATTCCTGTTAAGGTAACGCTAGGGGCAGCAGAGAATGGCCATGTTCCCCCTGCAGCAACAGGTCATTACACATAGGAGCTCACTACCAGACTGGAATATTTTTGAAGTCTCATGTCTAGTCAGAAAGACTTTACATTCTATTCAATAATATATCTGTGGGTGTTGATTTAAAAAGAAATTATTTGCAATTAAATTATTTGATTTTCTTCCCCCCAACATTTCATGTAGAATCAACATTCACAGAAGATGCATTATACTTAATCTTGGGCTTTGTGTTCACTTGGCAGTTCCTGAGATGCGTCTATGGAGCTCCAATTTCAGAAGCAGGGGCAAAATAATACTTCTTCTATGAACCTCACATCTATCCACTAGTAAGGGGACTCATAAATTAGCTTAAAATTTGGGTAGGGCTTTTAGAATGCCTTCCTGAAGTCCACCATATTCTGCTCTTAGAAACACTGCATTCTGAAATACATAGCAAAACCTTTGCCTCTAAACAGGAAGAAACTTGGCCCCGATAGCTTTACAATATGTTTCCATATTTTCTTATTACATGCTATATACTGCAGAAGGATAATCCAGTATCATTCATGAAATCATTTACTCCTTTCATAACGTAGGGCCAGGGGACAAAAGTCTTCTATTAAACTGCCTCCATTGCAGAACAATGGCAAAAAGTTCTCCTGTCAGACTTCAGAAAACTCTTTACCAAAAATACAATTTTGATCCAAAGAAATGTAACCATTTAAATAATTCTGTCTTTACCATGTACACCAGCCAGTTCTTCAGGGATACAGAAATATGATGTGGATGTTTCCATTTAAAAAGACAGTCAAGTGGCTACCCTGGTGGCGCATTGGTTAAGAATCCACCTGCCAATGCATGGGACACGGGTTTGAGCCCTGGTTGAGGAGGATCCCACATGCCGTGGAGCAACTAACCCCATGTGCCTCAACTACTGAGCCTGCGCTCTAAAGCCTGCATGCCACAGCTACTGAGCCCACGTGCCACAACTACTGAAGCCTAGTTGTGGTACGTGCCTAGAGCCCATGCTTCACAACAAGAGAAGCCACTGCAATGAGAAGCCCACGGACTGCAACGAAGAGTAGTCCCAGCTCACCGCAACCAGCGAAAGCCTGTGCACAGCAATAAAGACCCAAAGCAGCCAAAAATAAAAATAAATTAATTAATAAAAATAAATTAAAAAATAGTCAATCTTAAAGCAAATACTGAAACAGTGCTGATATTAATGAAAAGTCAATCAGATATTCTCAAGGTTTATTGAAACCTTTCAAATGATAAGATTAATGATTGCATCATTTTGGTAACACCCCACCACCAGTCATATAGCTATTATTTGACTTTAAATGATGTCATTATTAATGATATTTAATTAATTAAAAGACCTTAGGTCTTTTGCTCACCTAAGCTAAATGGCATGAATAAAAGGAAGATGAGATAACTGTAGGAATTGTAGACTTAGAACTACTTTTGCAGCGATGCAGGAACAAAGACAGGATGTGTTTCATCAACCATATTGAGAATTAAATGGTCTTGTCCGTAGAAGTGCAAACTAGGAGTAAGATGGTCAACTTGGAAACTTTCCACATTTTCTCAGAACAGACTGTTTTAACCAAGATTTTTAGTCAAGTAAACATGAAACAAAATACCCGAAGAAAGCAATTAAAGAAAGCACATGTAAATAAACTGGGCAGTAACTTGGATTTAAAACCAACGAAAAGTTAAGTACGCATTCCCCAAAGCATGCAGTTACACAGATGGGGATAATGGGAGGAAAGGGACTAAGTACAGAGTGAAGCAGTTTGAACAGATGGCATTCTTAAAGGTTCATGTGAATTGGAGAGCAGGGAGCATTTGGGCTGTAAAGGAGAATAACAGATCACCAACATAATTGGCTGGCTAATGGGATATCTTTGAACAAAGGAACTGTGATCATTATACCTATAGGATAGTATGCATGATAAATAACTTTGTAATGCACAGAGGTGGCTGTTCCTTTTTTCTAGAAGAGGAGAATAGAGTAAGTCCCAGCAAGCTCTTAAAATAGAAGACATTATCATTCAGTGCTGAGAGATAGTGTCATAGCAGACATCGCCTGATGGTGACTGGGCACTACCAGGAAGAAGATTGTGAAGAGAAAGAAGCTTGTGAGTTACCAGGAAGGAGATGGAGTTATAGACAACATATGTTGCTTTACTACACATGTTCCTCATTCAGTGCTACTTACAAGTGTGGATGGAGGCGAAGATAGTATTTGTTGACTATCCACTCTGTGCTTGGTTCTCTAGGCATAGGCATCTCATTTAAGCCTTAAAATATCCTTACAATGGAGATATTATTATTACAGCTGAGATTGAGAGAGAAATTAATTTACCTCAGGACTCTCACCTAATATGTATGAAAACTTGTGTTTGACTCAAAACTGTCCGACTCCCAAGCCTGCCCTCTTTCCTCTACATCCTTTTTCCTTAACAATTAAAATTTGGCGGCCACCCATGATCACTCATGTGACAGGTGACCTTTATCTTATTATAATGCTCTTTTTCACCCAGATGAAACATGGCCATAGGAACCCTCTCTTAGGTGCCCAACAGTCACAGTTGCTGGAATTGACAATTTTTGCTACATGTTATTAATTTATCAAGTAGAGAGAAAGCAGTACTCTAGCCTTGAAAATAGAACTTTTCAGACAACGCTATGTGGTTTAAAGGAAAAAAAATCTTAGGCACCAGGTAGAAGTTTAAAAGTGTAATTTCTTCTGGTTTCTTTTATGTTACTTAAATGTTTGCTTCTCATTTATTATAATTCACTCAGTATTCAGCATGTCTTCTATTTTCTTTCAAACTTGCAGCTTTTTAAAAAATTTATTTTTTTTATACATCAGGTTCTTATTAGTCATCAGTGTATACATGTCAATCCCAATCTCCCAATTCAGCACATCACCACCCCCCCACCCCCCCGCCACTTTCCCCACTTGGTGTCCATATGTTTGTTCTCTACATCTGTTGGAGCTGTTTTGAGATTCTTTGGTTATAAGATTGGTGTCAAATCACCATATGGGCTAAGGGCAATTCCTCTACTCTGTGACTAACTTACCGTGAAGGACGTAAAGCTAAAGCTTCGGAGACTGTCACTTACCGGGGTTTCTCTACGGGCCCTGGGTTTTTTGATCTTGGGAGATGTGGGAGCTTTCTTCAATTTGTAACTTTTTATTCCCTTTCTCATTCTAAATATTAACTTTTTTACTTAAGTTTGTATTTGTTACTGGAGGTCCATTTTCATAAAAGGGGACTCCCCAAATTGTATAAGCCTCTAGCCCTACAAAACCTGGGTTCCCCTCCCCCTCCAGCTGTTATACAGTAGTTATTCATAAAACTAACGTGATTTCTTCGAAAAGCCCAGTTTCTATGTGTTTTGGATCTTTTGGTCCATTTAAAATCTGTGATGTCAGATAAGAAAAATTCTGTTCTACCATGGCAGCTAAAATTCTTTTGAGGTGTGCTTTGCATTTATTTTTGTTAACTATGACCGAGACAATATAAATATCAAAGGAGATACTGCTCCTTTTTTTGACAGTGGAATGAAAATAAGATTAGAAGGATCAAGATGTACTATTTAAAATACTGAGAATACTTTATGAAACATACTCTAATCCCTAGCTGTGCATACTGGCTTGAGATTTATTGGTTTGTATATTTTACTTGCTGATTTTCAATTTCTTCACGAATATAAAAGCCCTATGGGGAGAAGGAACTCTGTCCGCTTATCCTCCAGAGGATCTCCACCACTTAGAAAAGGGCCTGGCACATGGGAAATGGGAAATAAATATCTGCTGAATGAATGACTGAATAAATGATTGTCATGTGCTAAAAATCCCCAAATATACTGATAAGTGGAAGTCGTCGCTAAAAAAAGACCCAATTGATCAAGCTTTCAGAAGTATTCAGGCATTTACAAAATTATACTAATTTTTACTCAACACTCATCACTTCTATACACCAAGTTTCAGCCAGATGTTATTTAAAGTATCTGAATTATAGACCCTTGAAAGCTGGGTTTGTAATGGAAATGCTGACAGCCACTTAACCAGATAATACCACTAGTTCACTTGGTGTGTATATATAGTGTCACTGCTAATATGGCTGTGCCATCTGTTCTGAGAGTTGCAAAGATCTGAGCTTCAAACTACTGGTTAAAAAAAAACCCGGCCAGATAGATTGGATCCTAAAAGGTGAAGCAATGAAATGACACTTTAATGCTTTAATTACATTGCTTTGGTGTACCTAAGTGCAAACAGTGCGCCATGGAAGAGATGATTGGGAAACGGCATGTCACCTTGAAACCCATCAGGCATTTCTGTTTACTGTTCTGTTCCCGCTAGGCAAAGTAGGAGAACATTTTACGCTCATCATTTTTGTAACAGCCTAATAATAGTGCAGGTGTGTGGTCAACAAGGTATAGTGAAAATATGTTTTTTAAGTGCCTAATGGCTGTGCCTCTGCTGACTCTTAACTTGAAGAGAAAAGTCAGAGAAACTCCAGATGACCATCACAAACTCTGCAGCAATGGCTTTCCCTAATTACTGACACTTGACAAGTGTCCCCCCCACCTCCTCCCCAAAATGTAGGCTTTACAGGCACCAGAAATGAATTCTTAACACCTGTGTTACCAGGGCTGGCAGCCTGGGAGATATTCCCTCATGCCTTACAGCCGAATGCCTGGGAGAGCCGTTCCTTTACCTTCCCAACCTCCTAGCTGTTTGGTAACAGAAAAATAATGACAAATACACCGACTGGAAAACCTCAGAGGTCACAAGGTAAGAATCGCCATTCTCTCACAATAGCTGTTGAGTGTCAGATGGACCTGGGCTGCTTCTGCCTAAATAGCATTGTCTGTCTGATTGACCAATATATGTAGCCAAAGATGGGAAGTCCATTTACAAGGAGCTCTTCTAGTGGTCTCCTCACAATCTGTTTATAGTTTCCTGGATAGCCTAAACTTGACCCTCGCTATAAACTTCTCCACTTACTACTACAGGCTTCTTCTACTCTGTGCTTTTACTGCATGTTTTCACAATTTTTTAAGAACAAGTATCATGTCACATGTCTCTTGTTCTCTCTTACCTTTCATTAATTTCGCCATTTCCAGATCTTCACTCTGAAAATTGCTAAGTGGAGCTCCTGGAAGGGCACATAAGAGCAGGAACAGACAGATGAGGGAAGAGTTTGCAATTTTGAGAAACATATGCTGTTTTTGAACATTTTATTATGATTCAGGAAATGCTTATGAAATTTAAAGCACTTTCATAGCATACTAATATCTGGTAGAGATAGGAAAAAAGGATTAAATGTTACATACAATGTGAATTAAAATACAAATTAAGGTACATCAACTATATTTCAATAAAAATTAAAACTATAAATAGAGACACTTCTGAAGAAAAAATTAAGGAAATAGTAAATATGTTGTCTTGTCATTAAGTCATTCATTCATCAAACAGTTTACATTTACCACGTGCTAGTCTGTGTTCTAAGTGATGGAGATACTTTGGAGAACAGAGTTTTTTTTCCTCTTTATAAGGCTTATATATTTGAGAAGATGGAAAATCAACAAATAAATATACAAATAAAGCTCAAGCCAATATATATAATTAAAGATTAGGATATGTTTCATAAAGTAGTCTCAATACTTTAGATAGTGTTTCTTGATCCTTCTAATCTTATCTTCATTCCACTGTCAAAAGAAATTCACCTAATTACATGAAATCAACAACATACAGTGGTGAAAAAGTATTTGGCAAAGTGGTGTGCTGTTCTAGAAAAATTACAATTTGGGGATTGTGTAATGGGTATTCAGTTCCTGGTTTACTACTAACTGTAACTTTGGGCAAGTTACTTCACTTCTCCTATGATCAGTTTTGTCCCCTGTAAAGTGATGCTAATAGTAGTTCCTCCTGTGGGTCATGAAAAGTTAATGAAGCCCCACATAATAAATATAATTAGCACTGTTGCATGTTATATATGAAAGTTGTCAGTAGAGTAAATCCTAAGAATTCTCATCACAAGGAAAAATATTTTTGTACCTATATAATAGATGTTCAGTAAACTTACCGTGATAATCATTTCATGATGTACGTGTTACCGAGCAAAGGGCTTGCTTTCCGGTGTGCGTAGAAGCCAATACTATAGCATCTGCTTTTGAGAAAAGAGAAAGCTCTATTGCAAGGTCAACCAGCAAGGAGACAGGAGGGCACGGCTCTAATGAGCTTCTCTGATGGGGGGGCTTCCATCAAACTTCTGTGAGTTAGGGGAGGATAGGTATTTGGAAGCGCTGGGGTGCAAGTTTCGGTTAGAAGGTTTTGGAACCTGGCCATGTATGGTAAAGTACGGGGAAGGGGTTTCAGCATGGGATCTTCTTGGACAATGGACCCTCCCCTTCTGAAAGGGTTCCGTGTGTTGTTTGAGGTCAGGATTCTCTCGTCTGTGCCTGCTTCGGCTGCATGACTTGCGGTTGTTCTGCTGTCTCGGAGAAACGGTTCTTGTTAGAAACAGTGTCTTGTTAGAAACAGGATAGGGCCAGTTTCGGGCTGGTTCTGTGGTTACAAATGGAAGTCAAATCATTATGCTGTACACACTGAACTTATATGGTACCGTATGTCAGTTACATCTCAGTAAAACTGGAAGAAAAATAAAAGTAAAAAAATAAGTTAATGAAGTAATGTACGTATAGACTTCAGAAAAGTGTGTCACAGAGCAAGCACTTAGTAAAATTTAGCTATTTTTTGTTGTAGCTTAAATTTACAAGTAAAACATCCTTACCTCGAAAAACTTCACAAGAAAAGGTAGATATTAAATAACTACCAAAACTTTTTTCTCCTATGGTAATAATTATATTTAAGAATAGAATAATTTGAGGTCAAAACTTGTTTTGTCAGTGACTGCAGTGCCTCAAGTGAAGGTGACGTCGACTCACACAGACTGCAGTGACAGTGGCGGACTTTCTGCTCAAGCTCTTTTTTTCTTGACAGGAGTCAGCCCCCTGCTAACACCTGAATTGCAGTCTGTAGGCATAATCCTACCAAAAAAAATCTGTTCAAGGAAATTGTGGTTTATAATGCAGTGGCACATCAGCCTTTACTCTGACTTTGAAATTCCTGATCGCCAAACGTAATGGACTTTCACATTTGAAAATACACCAGTCTGGAGGGGGAGCTCTTTTCCCTGATTTTAGCAATTGGAAATGCAGCTTTTGATATCCACAGTGTCTTTTTAGTTGCTTTTTTAATCTGACAGCTGTTGGCTCCATTACCAGAGAAAGTGTTCTTACAAACACTAAACATGAGATCTACCCTTTTAACAAAATTTTAAGTCCACAATACAGTACTGTTAACTATATGCACTGTATTGGACAGCAGATCGTTAGAACTTATTTCTCTGTATATCTATCTGAAAGGTTATATCTGTTAAACAGTAGCTCCCCCTTTCCCCTCTCCTCCCAGCCCCTGGCAACTGTTACTGAAATTTGGCCTCTGTACACCGGTGCAGGATTAAATCTCACAGACACTTTTGGGTGAAGTAGAAAGAAATAGCTTTACTGCTTTGCCAGGCAAAGGGGGCCACAGCAGGCTAATGCACTCAAGACTGTGTCCCGCCCTGGAGTGGGTAGTGAGGAGTTTACAGTGCTCAAGGAGCAGGGCGTGATCAGCTCGTGGACACTCTTCTGACTGGTTGATGGTGAGGTAATGGGGACTCAGCATCATCAGCCTTCTGGTTCCAAACCGTCTGGGGTGTACGTGCTTGTGGGCAGCATACGGTTAACTTCTTTCACCTGGGATGGGGGGAGGTTTTAGTATCTGCAAAACAGCTCAGAGGACATGGCTCAGAATATTACCTATAGTCCTTGGGGAAGAACTAAAGGTCCCTGACTTTGTTTCATGCCTAAAGAATTATTATTTTGTCTTGCTTGACTGTTTTCCTTTCTTTCTGCATTTTCTCACTTCTCTGATTAAATTTTATTCGGCGACTGAAGTTTTTCCCCAAACAAAAGGCAGGCGGAGGACATGGGAGGGCGTCTATCCTGGGAAGGTCTCAAAGGGCCCTGCTCGGTTACACAACCCATCACTCTACTCTCTGTTTCTGTAAGTTTGACTGTGGATTTTAGATTCCTCATATAAGTGGAATCATGCAGTATTTGTCCTTGTGTCTGTCCTATTCAGTACTTCACTTATCGTAACGTCTTCCAGGTCCATCCATGTTATCACAAATGGTAGCATTTTCTTCTTTTTGAAATGTTGAAATGATATTCCATTGTATGCATACACCCCATTTTCTTTGTCCATTCGTCTACTGATGGACATTTAGGTTGTTTCCACCTCTTGGCTATTGTGAATAATGGTGCAGTGAATCTGATCTAAATTCTTTCGGATATATACCCAGAAGGGGGATTCCTGGAGCATGTGGTAGTTCTATTTTTAACTTGTGGAGGAAAGGGCATACTGTTTTCCATCGTGGCTGTCCCGGTTTACATTTCCACCAACAGCATGCAGCCTTCTTCTCTCTGTTTGATGTCTTGAAACTTTGTATCTGTTCCCTCATTAAGCAGTTTCAAAAATGAAAACTAAGGTGTCATAGAATTCATGGGCAGCAGTTCTAATATCTGAACTTTCTTTCTTCCATCTACCAAAATTCATCATCATTCAAACTCATTCCTGAGAATGGCCCATTAATAATTTTTCTCTTTATAGCTATTTTGTAATTATCCTTAGACTTTTGGACAGCAGTTATGAAGGAATAGGGAAAGGAACTGGCAACAAGAAAGAAACCAGAGCAGCTTCAGCTAACAACAAAAAAAAGAGAAAGGTGGGGGAATGTGCATGGAACACGGAGAAATGCTATGTGAAATCCTGACATCTTTCAGTCTGCCATCTCAGTATAAACTTGCAGGAGTTTGGAAATTATGTCTGCAAAAACTCAAATTGTTAACATTAATTTTGAGGATGACTCGAGGCCCCTGGAAACAGAAGAATTGACAAGAAAAGACATGGTTTATCAGCTACCTTTTTAATGAAGGGAGGAATGGGAGAGTTAGGCTTAAAAACTGCTGCATTCCGCATACATTGTCTCTAGGGTTAGCTACGGTTTTTTGTTTTGTTTTGTTTTTGCGCTACGCAGGCCTCTCACTGTTGTGGCCTCTCCCGTTGCGGAGCACAGGCTCCGGCCGCGCAGGCTCCGCAGCCATGGCTCACGGGCCCAGCCGCTCCGCAGCATGTGGGATCTTCCCGGACCGGGGCACGAACCCGTGTCCCCTGCATCGGCAGGCGGACTCTCAACCACTGCGCCACCAGGGAAGCCCTTAGCTATGGTTTTGTATGAGACAGTACTTATCCTTGCTCTCAGAGTTCCCAGTAGGGAAGAGCAGTAGCTAGCTCAAAACACCACTCCGCAGAGCCTTTCAGACCAACTATTAAAGGATGATTCTAGGAAATCCATTTGAGCACACGTGCACACACAAATTAAAAGCTGACCAGTAGGGCTTCCCTGGTGGTGCAGTGGTTAAGAATCCACCTGCCAATGCAGGGCACACGGGTTCAAGCCCTGGTCTGGGAAGATCCCACATGCCGTGGAACAGCTAAGCCCATGCCCCACAACTACTGAGCCCGAGTGCCACAACTACTGAAGCCAGTGCGCCTAGAGCCCATGCTCCGCAACAAAAGAAGCCACTGCAATGAGAAGCCCGTGCACTGCAACGAAGAGTAGCCCCTGCTCTCCGCAACTAGAGAAAGCCCGCGCGCAGCAACGAAGACCCAACGCGGCCAAAAATAAATTAAATAAATAAATTTTTAAAAAGCTGACTCGTATTTTATCATGTTTCTCTGCCATTGCTTGGTTTTGTAACCATCGTTTCTCTCAATATTTTACATTGTATTTTAATTTTTAAGAATTTTTAAAGTTTTGGTACTTGGTGATACACAAATAAGAAGTAAAATTCAAAGGATATAATAGCTGTCCAAATGGTTTTCCTCTCACTCCTATTGCCTGCCCACTCAGTTCTTTTCTAGAGTGGTAAACAGTGTTCGGAGTGTCATATGTTTTCTTCCAAAGATATGATTGAATTTTCATGTTTGTGTGTGTGTGTGTGTGTGTGTGTAGTCATATTTCTTTCTCAGAAAAGATGGCATACTGTAAACACTGCTCTGTACCTTTTTTTAAATCCCCAAACTATATCTCAAAGAATGTTTCATCTCATAATATATGGAGCTGCCTCATTTAAACACAGTGTAAAATCCCATTGCACAAATGTACCACAATTTATTTCTCCAGTCATTTATTAATATGCAATTAGGTTCTTTGAATTTAAACACACTTTTTTCATTTTATTAAATTTATTATAATTTATTATACTTGTGATGCATTAACAATAAACACTTATCTTAAATGGCCATTCAGATCTATTATCTCTACTTCTTCAAAGTATTCATTCTTTCAGTTTTTATGATGGCTTAGTTTCCTTGAAAGATTTATAATTTTTAACTATGTACTTGAGTTGGATTTTTATTTTTCTCTGTAATTTCTCCTTGTTCTTGACTGTAGAGCCATTCCAATGCAGGATTTTTTGGTTTTATCTGTATAAATCCACAATGCTGGACCAATTTTCATGGTAATTCCTTGACTGTGATTTCCTACCCTCAGAGACCAAGTGCAAACCCACTCCCATGCATATCAAAGGCTTAGGTTTCTAGTTTCTCCAGGGTGATTTTTTTCTACCCAAAGTGATCAGCCCAGTTACCCTCCTTAATCTCCATCCGGGGTATGAGTTACCAGTTTAAATAATGGGACAGCTCTTCCAGGCTCTGCATTTTAAGCAAGCATTTATTTATAAGCAAGCATGAGATTACAGATGTGCCTTTTTTTTTTTTTTTTTTTTTAGCGGTACGCGGGCCTCTCACTGTTGTGGCCTCTCCCGTTGCGGAGCACAGGCTCCGGACGCGCAGGCTCAGCGGCCATGGCTCACGGGCCCAGCCGCTCCGCGGCATGTGGGATCTTCCCGGACCGGGGCACGAACCCGCGTCCCCTGCATCGGCAGGCGGACTCTCAACCACTGCGCCACCAGGGAAGCCCAGATGTGGCTATTTTTTAAATTATTATTTTACTATTTTATTTTATTTATTTTGGGCTGTGTCGGGTCTTAGTTTGTGGCTATCTGGATCTTTCATTGCGGCATGCAGGATCTTTCATTGTGGTGCACTGGCTTCTCTCTAGTTGTGGTGTGAGGGCTCCAGAGCACGTGGGCTCTGTAGTTTGCGTCAGGCGGGCTCTCTAGTTGAGGCCCACGGGCTTAGTTGCCCCTCGGCATGTGGGATCTTAGTTCCTGGACCAGGGATCGAACCCACATCCCCTCATTGGGAGGAAGATTCTTTACCACTGGACCACCAGGGAAGTCCCCAGATGTTGCTGTTTTTGATAGATACTTCTGTTTTTTTTTTTTTTTTTTGGCCGCGCGGCATGTGGGATCTTGGTTTCCCGACCAGGGATCGAACCTGCGCCCCCTGCAGTGGAAGCGCAGAGCCTTAACTGCTGGAGCACCAGGGAATTCCTGATAGATACTTTTTATCAGATTAAACAAATGTCCTTCTATTCTTGGTTTGCTCAGAGATATTTATTAGGTGCTGAATTTTATAAAATTCCTGTATGTGAAAAGATATTTTTCTCTTATATTCTGTTAATGTGGTGAATTATATTGACAGATCTTATGTTAAGACAATCTTGATTCTTTGAAATAAAGCCAACTTGTGGTGTATAATTCTTTTAAAATATTACTTGATTTAATTTGCTAATGTCTTGTTGAGGATTTCTGTTTCTATGTTCAGATTGGCCTGTAAATTTCTTTCTTGTAATGTTTTGGTCTGATTTTCACATCATAGTTATTCTGGCCTCATGAAACAAGAGATTCATTCATATTCTCCCCCGACCTTGGAAACGTTTGTGTATGATTTTTTTTTACTGCTTACTGAAATATTTAGAAGAATGCAGTGAAGAGGCTATCTCATCCTGATATTTTCTTAAAGTTAATTATGGGTTCACTTTAACAGAAATAAATCATTATATATGTATATACAACTTTTTTTTTTTTTCAGAATGTTGGGGATTTTTCCTGTGCCAAGTTGGGTAAGTTGTGTTTTTCAGTGAATTTATACATTTCATCTAAAATTTTAAATTTAATAATATACAGTTGTTCACAACATTCTCTTATTTTGAAATACCTCTATTGGGTATGTGTGATATGCCAGTGATTTCTGATAATGGTAATTTGTGCCTTTTCTTTTTTGAATCATCATACTTTTGAGATTCTAAAGAACCAAATTTTGACTTTGTTGATTCTATTGTATATTGATCTCCATTAATTTCTTATGTATATTACCTGTTTTCTTACTCTGTGGGTTTAGTCTGTGGTTTGTTTGGGTTCATTGGTGGACAGAAGATTAATTCAATGAATTTCCGCATATTTTCATTTCAAATATATGAATTTTAGGAGGCTATTGCTACTCTGAGCACAGCTTTCGCTGCTTTCCTCATGATTTTCTATGTCATGTTTTTGTTATTCAGTTAAAATATTTTCTAAGTATGATTATGATTCTTCTGTCACCAATGGATTATTTAGTAGTATATTGCCTAATTTACAAACATTTTGATTTGATTCCACTGTGGTCAGAGAGAATACTCAAACCCTGTCAGTCCTTTCAACATTTTTGAGGTTTGCTTTATGATTCATGGTCAATTTGAGTATATTTTCCAAAAGCACTTCAAACAATATATATTCTAGAAGTTGTTGTTTACAGCATTTTATGTGTCTACTAAGTCAGAACTATTAATCTTGTTCTGCATCCTTACTAATTTTTTGTCTACATAATCAGTTATTACAAAAGGTGTATTGGAATCTCTCACTATGTTTGTTGATTGGTTTATTTCTCTTTGTCTGTTTTGCTTTATCTATTTTGAAACTGTTATTAGATTCATCTAAATTTAGAATCATATCTCCTGATAGACTGGCTCTCTTATCATTATGAGAAGTCCCTCTTTGCCTCTAGTCTTGTGTTTTGCCTTGAAGTCTATTTTGACCGAAATATTGTTACATCAGTTTTCTTTTACATAGTGTTTAAGTAGTCAATCTTCTTGAATCTTTTCACCTTGATTTTTTGTATAATTGTTTATTTAAATTAAGACTTTATTTTTCACAGCAATTTTAGGTACACAGCAAAATTGAGGAGAAGGTACAGAGATTTTCTTTACAACTCCTGTCCCCAAACATGCACAACCTCCTTTATTATCAACATCATTCACCAGAATGACACAGTTTTTACCAAGGATGAACCTATGATGGCACATCATAATCACACAAGTCCATAGTTTACATTATAGTTCACTCTTGGTATTGTACAGTATATGAGTTTGAGCAAATGTATGATGACATGTACCCATCATTATGGTATCATACAGAGCATTTTCATTGCTCTAAAAATCCTCTGTGCTCCACCTATTCATCCCTCCCTTACCCCAGCCCCTGGCAGCTACTGATCTTTTTACTGTCTCTACAGTTTTGCTTTTTCCACAATGTCATATACTCGCAGTCATAAACTATGTAGACTTTTCAGATTGGTTTCTTCCACTTAGTAATATAAATTTATTGTTCCTCCACATCTTGTCATGGCTTAATAAGTCACTTCTTTTTAGCACTGAGTAATATTATTGTCTGGATGTACCACAATTTATCCATTCACCTACTGAAGGACATCTTGATTGCTTCTAAGTTTTGACGATTATGAATAGAGCTGCTGTAAACATCCATGTGCAGGTTTTTGTATGGACATAAGCTTTTAATTCCTTTGGGTAAATACCAAGGTGTGCAATTGCTGGATCTTATGGTAAGACTATGTTTAGGTTTTGTAAGAAACTGCCAAACTGACTTCCAAAGTGGCTGTACCATTTTATATACCAGCCATCAATGAATGAGTGTTCCCTATTGTTCCATATCCTTCCCAGCATTTGGTGTTGTCAGTGTTCCAGATTTTGGGCCTTCTAATAGATGTGTAATAGTAGTTCATTGTTGTTTTAATTTGCATTTCCCTGATGACATATGATGTGTGGCATATTTTTATATGTCACCTGTGTATCTTCTTTGGTGAGGGGATCTGTTAAGGTCTTTGGCCCAAGTTTTAATTGTGTGTGTGTTGTCTTATTGTTGAATTTTAGGAGTTCTTTGTATATTTTGGATAACAGTCTTTCATCAGGTATGTCTTTAGCAAATATTTCCCCCCAGTCTGTGGCTCGTCTTCTCATTCTCCTGATACCCTTGGATTTTGACTTAAGAAATCATTCTTACACTGTTTTTCATTAGTGACATTATTTAGTTCATTTTTCTCTCATTTTTGCCCACATTTGGAATGATAAAGTTTTTCTTTTTTAATTCAATTGCTCCTTCCTTTCAGCTTGTTAGGTTATCCTTTTATTACCATTATCTTTTTGGTGGCTTATTACAGTTGACTATAATTTAGTACTTTTTAACTTTCCAGACAATATTAGAAAGTTTGAACATTTTATCTATATTTATTGCCTTCTCACCTTTTGTAGTATTGTTATATATTTTAATTTTACACTTATTTAATGCCATAAGATATAATGAGCATTGTTTATAATATTCTATAGTAATTTATGTAAAAAAAAATCTCTTAATCCTTTGCCATTTTCTTCCTTTGTTCCTGAATTTCCAGGAACAAAGGCTTCTACCTAGGATGATGTTTTTTCTGCCTGAAGAAGTCCCTTTGCATATATTATAAGGCAGTTCTGCTGGTCATGAGCTCTCTCACTTGTTTTCTATATCAAAATCTAAGTTTCATCTTGATTTTGGGAGGTTTTTAAATGGGTAGGGAATTCTAGATTAGGCGTTGTTTCTATTTTTAAAATGGCGTTCCATTGTTTCATATTTTCTGTTGAAAAAATCAACTTTCAATCTTATTATATGAAGGTAGCATACCTTTTCATCTGCCTCCTTCAAGACTTCGTCTTTATATTTGATTTTCATCAGTTGAACTATAATATACTTATTTAAGATTGTATTTATAATTATCGTGCTTTAGGTTTTAGAATTGGGTTTAGGTTTAGGTTTTAGAATCGAGGCTGTGTTATACATAGTTTTCTAGATTCTCTCATCTCTGGACCTTGGCCCCTCTTGTTCTGGCTCACGTTCTTGATAGTTTTGACAGCAATTTTAATTTGTGAAGCCTTGTTGCCTGCTGAAATCTCTGAGCCACAGCCTTCTGCTTCGTCTCTTCGTCTTTGCCTTCTTTAGAATTGGCATTTGAGACCCTCAGTATTTGCTCCTCCCTCTTCCCTGTCTCACTTTTTTTGTGCTCTTGCTTTTCATACTCCCCAAAAAAGTTTCAGCACGGGCTCTGTTCTCCAGTGAACCTAGGCTAAGACAAATATGATCATATTTAGCCAGTTTCTCTGTGGCTTTGTTCTAAAACTTTGGAAAATTCTTCTGGGTACTATTGCCCATGCAGAGCACTGCTGTCATTCCCTCTGAGTGCTGTCACATCCACTGGTCACTGAGATTGAAACAAATTTACTGGAAAACAATTTGCTAAAACCCTTTGGTAAGAAAAACTTCCTCAAATGACCTATGTACTAATTAAAAAAACAAAAACAACCAAACTTAAAGCCAATTAGCATTTTCATGACAACTTAAACTGCCAGTTCAGCAGAACAGAATGTCAATTTTAAGATTGTAGTGTCAATTTTATGTATAGAAGTTTAAGATTAAAATGTCAATTTTATGGTTTAAACTGTCAAAGATATGTGAAAATTAGATGCAGATGAAACATCGCTTTAGGGATTGACCCAGGAATGGTTCCTGTGCACATGGCCAGATATTTACATTTAGATCAGTGGGGGATTAAAATTCTTAGATGTGTGTATATACGTTTTTGGAAGTATGTGTAGGTCCACTGGATATGTGCTGACACTTTTTAAGTTCCCAGCACCACCTGTAACTTTACTCCTTTGTTTAGTCCCGTATACATTTTGAATGCTGCTTATAAGCACTTTCCAATTCTCTGACATGCCTGGAAACATGTAAATTCCACAGATGGTGACAAAGTAGCTAAAGCTTAGATCTCTGATACATCATTAACTGTATTTCGGTTTCAAATCATTGTCAGTTTTGCATTTCAAACTAAGCAAATTCTTGCATTAAGGGCCATATCTAGCCTGTGGTCAGATATGGTTGCCTACAACTCTTTTTGGAAACTTGGAATTTTTTGAGGTATTTAAAGTAGGGGTCCTTAACCTTTTAAAAGTCACAGACTCCTTGGACTTCTGGTGATATATATATATATATATATATATGCTATCTCAGAATAACTATATAACTAACTATAACTCGATAAGTGCATAAAATTAAATGCATCGGATTAAAATGGAACCATTTGGAATGCAATCATCAAAATATTAAATTTGTGAGACAAGGGCATGTACATTTCTGTATTAATGCTTTTAATAACAATATCTATTGGCAGGCTTAATAACTAGTAATTTTTAAGTCATTATAACCATAAAAGACATTTTAGGAGATCTGTGACCAATACAATATGATAGACTATCTGTGACCTCTGCTGGTTACAAAATCATAGTTACTACTAGTACTGTGATTTATTACTTAGTCATGATAAAAGAAAAAGATCAATTTCAGTTAAACCTAATGAAAACAGTTTTTCCTTCCAAGTTCAGGGGTCACTTGAATTCTATCCATAGAGCCCTTATGTTTCTGTGGCTGCCAGATTAACCCCGGTTTAAAGAGAAACTATTCCTAGAATGCTGAAAATCCAATAGAAGCGTAATGAATGCTATTTACTAAAGGTAAAATATCAGGATTTTCTTGAATATATAATGCTCTAGCCAACAAACACTGTAGCCACTTGATCTTTCCTGTGGGGCCTAGAACCACGTCTGAACGTACACTTGCTAGGTTGCTTTGAACATACAAGTCTCTTATATTCTATGTCAGATTCCTATTGCTTTGTTAACCCCAGAAAAACTCTATCCCATAGGAAAGGACGGAGGGGAGAGGAGAAAGTTTCCATAAGTGTAAACTGGTCTACCATATGTTTATACAAATCTTCCATACGTTGGATATAGTAAACATAACTGTATCCCTCCTGCTGGGTTTTTTTTTTTTTTTAAATGCTTAACCCTGAAGAGAAGCAGAGATGTGGGTCTCGTGGCCAAGCGCCAACTGGGTTGAGAGCACAGGTCAAGGCACGGGCCCAGCTGCAGGCAGGCCCAGGGCTCGGTCCTTCCACACCCTAATTCCAGACCCATCCCTGAAGGGAGACTGCCTCCTGGTGACCAAAAGAGCCAGGGGGTGGGGTTGGGACCGTGCTTAGCTGCCCTGGCCCTTAGGGGGGTTCTGGAAGAGGTTCTGGCTAGTTGAGGGTCCGCTGCCTGGATACAGTAAATATGACTGTATCCCTAGCTGCTGGGATGAATATTTTAATACCATTTTGCTTAATATATATCTGATACCTTCAGTTTATTTTAGTGTGAGCCTCTCTGTTACTTATCTCCAACTGATGGCTTGTTCATTTTAATTAAACTAATTAAACTGCAATTGCTTTCTCCTTCCTAAAACAAGGACAAAGAGCTCTTCCTCTTTAAGTCAATGACCACTCCTATCAAACTCTGTTTAAATTATCCTTTAAGCATAATTAACATAATCAGCTACAAGTATTATTCCTAATAACTGAGAGTGCGCTTCTGAGAGTGAATGCCAGTTGGTTTGGAGATGGGCTAAAATGAAGTACTTTCAAAGAAGCTTTTCTTTTTGCAAAATTTCCTCCAACCGCAAATTAGGAAGAGATTAGTAGAACTCAGTCCTGAAGGAACCTTCAGTCTTTTTTTTCTTGTTCCATTATATGTATGTATCAGTGTATTTGGGAGTGGAGGTGGTAGTGGTGGTTCAGACTAAGATGATGTTTACTTAAGCATCAAGAATGTTTTGGTCAAATACAGAAAAATGCTAAAAAGATGAGAAGGTTCATTAAATGGCAGGACAGATTTCAGGGACTAATGGGCAGATGTTGGCACACAGGGTCCATACGAGACAGTGGGGAAAGATCAAAACAACTCAACCAAAGCCCAGACTTAATTATGCACCTGGTTTGCACAATACAAAACTGAGCTCCTTTATGTTGTTATTTTATTGACTTGGCGCAGAGCTGCCCTGCAGTCCTAAATCAAGCAAGGGAAGCCAAGAATATTTAAATAGAGCTTTTTAAAAATTAGGCTTCCAGAATATGAGCTTTATGACTTTAAGGTTCATGTGAAAATCATTTATGCTATGAACAAATTCCACGGTTGTACTCCTGCCTATAAACATTTATGTATTGTTTTCCAGAAGTTTACAGCTCTTTTTTTTTTTTTTTTTTTTTTTTTTTTGCGGTACGTGGGCCTCTCACTGTTGTGGCCTCTCCCATTGCGGAGCACAGGCTCCGGACGCGCAGGCTCAGCAGCCATGGCTCACGGGCCCAGCCGCTCCGCGGCATGGGGGATCCTCCCAGACCGGGGCACGAACCCGTATCCCCTGCATCGGCAGGCGGACTCTCAACTGCGCCACCAGGGAAGCCCAGAAGTTACAGCTCTTTGACAAAAACTTTTAAGTTCTCAAACCCTTAGAAGTGTTTCATAAATATGAGTGAAGTGTCTCCTCAAAGTCAAAAGTCATATATAGTTTTCAAAATTGGATTTTTATTTCATTTCATGTTGCCATATGATAGTTCTGTCTTTCATTCCTATTTTAACGGAGTAATACTCAAAATCATGGTAGTGTCAAAATTAATTGTAGGAACTACAGTAACTTGCTGCAGTAGTTACAAAGAAAAATACCTTAAATGTTTTCTTCCTTAAAAGTGACTGTAAAATTGCCAGTTCTATTAAATAAATATTGAAAGTTGTAATTTTAAGCTTACAGACCACTTTGCAATGATAAACTTCTTTACTCATCTTCTTTTCTCTAGTATTATATATAAAAACGTAATGATGAGTATTAATGAATGAAAGATTTGTGCCATTCTTTCACTATAAAGTATACATCCTATGTCAGAGTTTATGTAGCACCAAAGCCCAGGAGACTTCTATTTACACACTATTTGAATATAGGGGGTGACATTCATCAGCTGTGAGCTTAGGGAAGTTATTTGAACCATCTTTGCTTTCTTTGGGTTTCTCATCTGTATAATCGGAATATATCTGAGCCTACTACAAAGAGTTATGTTGAGACTAAAATTCTTTTTTTAAAAAAATTATTTATTTATTTATGGCTGTGTTGGGTCTTTGTTTCTGTGCGAGGGCTTTCTCTAGTTGTGGCAAGCGGGGGCCACTCTTCATCGCGGTGTGCGGGCCTCACTGTTGCGGCCTCTCTTGTTGCGGAGCACAGGCTCCAGACGCGCAGGCTCAGTAATTGTGGCTCACGGGCCTAGTTGCTCCGCGGCATGTGGGATCTTCCCAGACCAGGGCTCGAACCCGTGTCCCCTGCATTGGCAGGCAGATTCTCAACCACTGCGCCACCAGGGAAGCCCGAGACTAAAATTCTTGAAAAAATATATGCTAAGTATGAATGGTTATTGCTATTACTAATATCCACTTTTTATATCAGTAGTTGAGGGTCTTGGAAGCAAATGAAAACATAAATTTTCGTTCATAAAAGGTGACTTAAAACATGTTTAAAAAAGAATGAAATTTTGCCATTTGCAACAACATGGATGGACTTGGAGGACATTATACTAAGTGAAATGAGTTAGAGAAAGACAAATGCGGTATGTTATCACTTAACTAGTGAATATAACAAAAACAGGCTCACAGAAAGAACACACTAGTGGTTACCAGTGGGAAGGGGGGAAGTGGGGAGGGGCAATATAGGGGTAGGGGATTAAAAGGTACATACTATTATATATAAAATAAGCTATAAGGATGTATTGTACAACACAGGGAGTAGAGCCAATACTTTAAAGTAACTATGAATGGAGCATAACCTTTAAAAATTGTGAATCACTATATTGTACACCTGTAACGTAATATTGTACATCAGTTATACTTCAATTAAAAAAACATGTTTTATCTTGATTTTTGAAAACTTATTGTTTTGTTGGTTTCTTTTAGGCTTTTAGGCTAAAACAACAAAACATTTTCAGTTGAAACTTGTATTTTTAAACTCATACAATCAAAATCTTAATTTATGCTCAAAAATATGGTTAGGCCCTTTTATATCAGCTAGAGCAAATTTTTTCCATTGATTTTTCAAACCCAACTAACCCCCATCCCCACCCCCCAGGCGATAAAGTAAATGTTACCTTGAAAAGACCTCTGGATTAAGAACTAGAGGATACGGGCTTTAACTGTTAAGTAAAAAGTACTTCATTTTAGTCCATCTCCAAACCAAACTGTTAAGTCAGCCACTGCTAGCTGGGGAATTTTGGACAGGTGATTTAGTCCCCCAGCTCACGGGTTGGGAGTTGCAAAGCTAGCATTAGCTAGCTAGCTAATGTCCATTTTGTATGTCTTCTTTGGAAAATGTCTATTCAAGTTCTTTAATCATTTTTTAATCAGGTTCTTTGTTTTTCTGCTGTTGAGATGTAGGAGTTACTTGAATATTTTGGATATTAAGCCCTTATTGAAGATATGGCTTCCAAATATTTTCTCCCATTCAGTAGGTTGTCTTTTTACCCTTATTTCCTTTGATGTAGTCACTTGTCTGTTTTTGCTTTTGTTGTTTGTGTTTTTGTTTTCAAATCCAAAAACTCATTGACAAGACCAATGTCATAAAGCTTTCCCCCTATGTATTACTTTAGGAGTTTACAGTTTGAAATTTTATGTTTAAATCATGAATCCATTTTGAGTTGATTTTTGTATAAAGTGCAAGTGTCCAGTTTCATTCTTTGGCATGTAGATGCTCAGTTTTCCCAACACCATGGTGTATTCTTGGTGCCCTTTTTGAAGATTAGTTGATCATATATATATATATATATATATATATATATATATATATAGCGGTTTATTTCTGAGTTCTGTTCCATTGATCTGCCTGTTTTTATACCAATAACATACTGTTTTAATTACTGTATTTTTATAGTAGATTTTGAAATCAGGAAATATGATGCCTCCAGCTTTGTTCTTCCTCAAGATTTCTTTGGATAGTTGGATCTTTTGTGGTTCCATATGAATTTTAGGATTACTTTTTCAGTAGAAAAAAATTGTCATGGGATTTTGATAGAGTTTAAATTGAATCTGTAGACCACTTAGGGTAGTGTAGGCATTTTAACAATTTTAAGTCTTCTAATTCATGAACATGGATATCCTTCGATTTATTTGTGTCTTTAATTTCTTTCAGCAATGTTTTAAGTTTTCAGTATTAGAGGCTTTTACCTCCTTGGTTAGGTTTATTTCTAAGTATTTTATTCTTTTTCATGTTATTGTAAATGAGAATTTTTAATACTTTCTTTTGGGGACAGTTTGTTGTTAGTGTTCAGAAATACAGTTGATTTTTGTATGTTGATTTTGTATCCTTCCACTTTACTGAATTCATTTATTAGTTTCAACAGGATTTTTGGTGTATGTGTGGAGTCTATATAGGCTTCTCTACGTATAAAATCATGTCATCTGCAAACAGGTAATTTACTTCTTTTCCAATTTGGATGCCTTTTAAATCTTTTACTTGCCTAATTGCACTGGCTGGAACTTCCAATACTCTGTTGAATTGACGTGGCGATTAGTGGACATCCTAGTCTTATTCCTGATCTTAGAGGAAAACTTTTAACTTTTTCACCATTGAGTATGATATTACTTGTGGGCTGGTCATGTAAAGCCTTTGTTATGCTGAGGTAAATACCTTCTATGCCTAGTTTGTTGAGAGTTTCTATCATGAGAAAGGGTGATGAATTTTGTCACATGCTTTGCTTGCATCTATTGAGATGATTATGTGACTTTTACTCTTTATTGTGTTAATGTGATGTACACATTTATTGATTCACATACATTGAACCATCCTTGCATCCCAGGGATAACTCCCATTTGGTCATGGTGTATTATTTTTTTAACGTACTGTCAAATTTGGCTTGCTAGTATTTTGTGGAGGATTTTTATAACTACGTTGAATAGGTATATTGAATAGGTATATGTAGTTTTCTTATGCTGTCTGGCTTTTGCATAAGGGTAGTATGCTGGCCACATAAAATGAGTCTGAAAGTCTTCCCTTCTCTTCAGTGTTTTAGAAAGTATTTGTGTTATTTCTTCCTTAAATGTTTGGTGGAATCCACCTGGGAAGATATCTGGTCCTGGACTTTTGTTGGGAGGTCTTTGGTTACTGATTCAATCTCTTTATACATCATTGGTCTGTTCAGATTTTATATTTCATCATGATTCAGTCTGGGTAATTTTTTGTTTTGTTTTTGCTGCTTTTTTCCCACTTTTAAATAGACGATTTTTTAGAATAGTTTTAGATTCACAGGAAAATGGAGTACAAGGTACAGAGATTTCCCATATACCCCTGGCCTCCACATACACACAGCCTCCCCTACTATCAATATCCCCCACCAGAGTTGTACACTTGTCACCATCAATGAATCTACACAGACACCTCATTATCACCATAGTTTACCCTGGGATTTGGTTACCTTGGTGTTGAACATTCTGTGGGTTTGGTCAGATGTATAATGA
Source organism: Mesoplodon mirus (assembly GCF_964341445.2). NCBI lineage: Eukaryota > Metazoa > Chordata > Mammalia > Artiodactyla > Ziphiidae > Mesoplodon > Mesoplodon mirus. The sequence continues at coordinate 25,259,727 of NC_138981.1, read as the reverse complement.
TATGTATCCACCATTGTAGTATGGTACAGCGTAGAGCGCACAGTATTTTTAGGGCAGTGAAACTATCATCTCTCCCTTGCCCCAACCCCTGGCATCCACTGATCTTTTTAATACTATCTCCATTGTTTTATCTTTTCCAGAATGTTGGAATCATACAGTATGTAGCCTTTCCAGTTGGCTTCTTTTATTTGGTAATATGCATTTAAAGTTCCGCCATGTCTCTTCACAGCTTGGTAGCTTATTTTTTTTGGTGGTGAATACTATACACTGTCTGGATGCACCATAGTTTATTATGCAGTTACCTACTGAAGGACCTCTTGGTTGCTTCCAAGTTTTGGCAATAAACCTGCTATGAAGATCTGTGTGCAGGTTTTTGCGTAGACATAAGTTTCAATTCATTTGGGTAAGTACCAAGTAGTACAATGGCTGGATCATATGATAAGAATATGTTTAGTTTTGTAAGAAATCACCAGACCGTCTTCCAAAGGGGCTGTACTATTTTGCATTCCCACCGGCAATGAATGATCGTTCATGTTGCTCCACATCCTCGCCAGCATTTGGTGTTGTCAGTGTTTGGGTTTTAGGTGTGTAGTGTTATCTCAGAGTTGTTTTAATTTTCATTTCCCTAATGACATACAATGTGGAACATCTTTTTATATGTTTATTTGCCATCTGTGAGGTATCTGATGAGCTTTCTATTCAAATCTTTTGCTCATTTTAAAATCAGGTTGTTTGTTTTCTTATTGTTGAGTTTAAGAATTCTTTATGTATTTTACATAACAGCCCTTTATCAGACGTGTGTTTTGCAAGTAGTTTCTCCCAGTCTGTGGCTTGTCTTCTCATTCTCTTGACAGTTTCTTCCACAGAGAAGAAGTTTTTAATTTTAATAAGGTCCAATTTATCAACTGTTTCTTTCATGGATCGTGCCTTTGGTGTTGCTTCTAAAAAGTCATCACCATGCCCAAGGTCATCCACATTTTCTCCTATGTTACCTTCTAGTAATTTTATAGTTTCGCATTTTACATTTAGTTCTATGATCCATTTTGATTTATTTTTTTGTGATGGCTCTAAGTTCTGTGTCTGGATTCTTTTTTTTTTTTTTTTTTGCATGTGGATGCCTAGCTGTTTGGCATCATTTGTTGAAAAAGATTATCTTTTCTGAAATGTATTGTCTTTACTTTTTTGTCAAAGATCAACTGACTATATTTATGTGGGTCTATTTCTGGGCTCTCTATTCTGTTCCATTGGTCTATTCATCTATTCTTTGATAGTGTCAGTCCTCTGACTTTGTTCTTTTCCTTTAATATTGTGTTGGCCATTTTGAGTCTTTTGCTTCTCCATATAAACTTTAGAATCAATTTGTTGATATCTACAAAATAACTTTCTGAGATTTTGATTGAGATTGTGTTGAATCTATAGATCAAGTTGGGCTGAAGTGACATCTTGGCAATAACAAATCTTCCTATTGATGAACATGAAATATCTCTACATTTATTTAGTTCTGTTTTGGGTTCTTTTATTAGTGTTTTGTAGTTTTCCTCATATAGATTTTGTTGCTGATACTTTTAAAGTATGTATATGGAATCATACATATACTAGTTACAGTTTCATCATATTTAAATTTTTCCAGCTATTACTTTATGACTATATACTTATACTACATGGTAGAACACAACCGTGCTATTTGCCAATTTCAGAAAGTTTGCAATAAAAATCAATTAAGTGGTGAAAAATAACTACAAACAGTAACAAGTTTTGATCAATACTGACACAGAAGAAAGAGTTCCATGTATATGGTTCAACCCCAGTAAGAATATAGCACAGTAGCCAGCACAAATTACACTAATATTGACGCTTAAAGCTGGTAACAATTTTGAATCTCTTTTTAGTGAAACTAGCATATCAGATAAAATAATTTTTTTCTTTTGTTTTTTCAAATATATTGAAGTGTAGCTGATTTACGATTTACAATGTCACGTTCATTTCTGCTGTACAGCAAAGTGACTCGGTTATACATATATATTCATTCCTTTTCATATTCTTTTCCATTATGGTTTGTCACAGGATATTGAATATAACTTCTCTGTGCTATACAGTAGGACCTTGTTTATCCATTCCATATATAAAAGCTTGCCTCTGCTAATCCCAAACTCCTAATCCTTTCCCTCACCCCTCCTCCCCCTTGGGAACCACAAGTCTGTTCTCTATGTCTGTGACTCTGTTTCATAGATGTGCTCATTTGTGCCATATTTTAGATTCCATGATATCATATGACATTTGTCTTTCTCTGTCTGACTTAACTTCACTTAGTATGATGATCTCTAGGTCCATCCATGTTGCTGCAAATGGCATTATTTCATTCTTTTTTATGGCTGAGTAATATTCCGTTGTGTGTGTGTGTGTGTGTGTGTGTGTGTGTATATATATATATATATATATATATATATATATATATATATATATACACCACATCTTCTTTATCCGTTCATCTGTCAATGGACAGTCTTGGAAAGTTTTTGTTTCTAGGAATTTACCCATTTCTTCTAGGTTATCCAAATGTTGGTATATAATTGTTAATAGTCTCATGATCCTTTGTATTTCCATGGTATCAGTTGTAATATCTCCTCTTTTATTTCTGATTTATCTGAGTCTTCTGTTTTTCTTAGTCTAGCTAAGGGTTTATAAATTTTGTTTATCTTTCAAAAAACCAACTGTTCTGTTGATGTGTTTCTATTGTTTTTTCTATTTTGTTTATTTCTGCTCTAAACTTTTTTTTACTGAAGTATAGATTTACAATATTAGTTTCAGGTATACAACAAAATATTCAGTATTTTTATAGATTATACTCTATTAAAATGTATTACAAGATAATGGCTATAATTCCCTGTGCTATGCAATATACCCTTGTTGCTTATCTATTTTATATAGTATATTGTAGCTCTTCTCTGTTCATTTCTTTTTGTTTCTTCCCTTGTGGTTTGATGATTTTCTTTAGTAGCATGCTTGTGTTCCTTTCTAGTTTTTGTGTGTTTGTTGTAGGTGTTTGAGTTGTGATTTCCATGGGGTTCATATATGTTGACTTATAAATTATAGCTACTTGGTTTAAACTGGTAGTCATTTAAGTTCACACTCTTTCTAAAAGATCTACATTTTGTACTCCCCTCCATTTTGTGTTTTTGATCTCATATTTTACAATTTTATGCTTATCCCTTCACTGTTATTTAATGGTTGGTTTTTTTGCCTTTTAATCTACAAACTGGCTTATTTACGTGGTTGAGCCTCAGTGCTTACTACATATGTGCGTTTCCTAGTGGGATTTTCCCTTTTCTATAGATTCTTTCTAACTTTTCCACTTAGAGAAGACCCTTCAACATTTCCTTTAGGGTAAGTTTAGCATTGATAAACTCTCTTAGTGTTTGCTTGTCAGATAACTTCTCTCTCCTTCCATTCTAAATGCTAATCTTGCTGTGAGGTTTTTCCATTTCAGCACTTTAAATTATAATATCATGCCACTCCTTTCTGACCTGCAAAGTTTCCGCAGCAAAATGAGCAGATAGCCTTATGGAGACTCCCTTGTGTTTGACTTTTTCTCTTGCTGCCTTTAGACTTCTCTTTTGCCATTTTAATGATGACATGTCTTGTTTCAGTTTATCTTGTTTGGGACCCTCTGTGCTTCCTGTATCTGGATATCTGTTTCCTTCATCAGGTTTAGGAATGTTTCAGCCATAATTTCCCCAAATACATTCTTGATCCACTTCTCCCTGTCTTCTCCTTCTGGGAGCCCTATAATGTGAATGTTGTGTTATCTCAGAGATCTCTTAAAAGCAAATTTTCAAAAATGAAATCAGTTTTGCTTTCTGCTGCTCTGATTGGGTGATTTCCATTATTCTAACTTCCAGATCCTGTATGTGTTCTGTTGTTAGTCTGATATTCATTACTTCTAGTGTCTTTTTATTTCAGCTATTGAATACTTCATTTCTGATTGGGTCTTTTTTATATTTTCTAGTTCCTTGTTAAAATGTTCACTGTGTTCATCTATTCTTTTCCCTAATTCAGTTAACATTCTTATTAGCAATGTTTTGAATTCTTTATCTGGTAAATTTGTTTCATTAGTTTTTTCAGGGTTTTGCTCTTTAAATTGAGAATACCACCTCTGCCTTTTCATTTTCCTTAACGTTCTCTTCCTGTGTGAATTTAGGAAACAGTTATCTAGTGTGGACTTGTCGGTGTTCTATGATGTGGGAGTGTCTCCTATACAGACTGCATGTATGCAGTGCCTTTAGCGGAAGAGCTGGATTTTAAGTGTACACAAGTCACAACTTTCCTCAGGGTGTGCTGGCAGCTATCACCTTGGTAGGGGATGGGACTGCAAATTGAGGGGCTAGAGGGAGGACCTTCCCTCTGCTCAGTGGCTGTCGCTGCTCTGTCGGGGGCAGGGTCTGATCCCAAGTTGCTGGAGCAGAAACCCTGAGGGTTGTGTGAGAGCTGCCTCTGTTCCATTTATGTGTGATTTCCCTTCTCCCAGCACCAGAACCCTAGCCTCAGAGGGAGGAAGTGCTGTAGCAAGGGGGTCAGCACAGGATCTCTTTTCTTGTCAGCCAAAGCCAGCCGTAAGAGCTGCCTCTGATGTGCCACCTTTGGAGGTGCCAGCAATTATTTCCCTCGCTCTACTCAAACAGAGCCTCAGGTGCAAGTCTCCTGTGTACGTCAGAGCTGATCACTCCCTTCAGTTCCTGCTGCCCTCACCCTGATGTGGTGTGGCACAGCAGGGCAGCCTTTAGCCTATGTGGGCTTTTGGCTTGTATCAGGGTATGAGCTATGGATGACCAGCTGCCGTCAGAGTTCTGGGATGCTTCTGAGGCACCACTTGAGTAAACAACAACGATGGCCTCTGCCGCCCCACCCAGACTCTGCCCTGGGACCAAAGCATCCGTGCGTACCACAGTTGAACTCTTTCCCTGGTCATGGCAGCCCTACAGCCAGTACTGTGCTGGACATGGAGGAAGCAGGGAGGTAACATTCACTTGCTTCCGGCACTTGTTGAGGAAGCCACAGGAAATCTGGCAGCCACTGGAGCAGTCCTCAGTTTGCCCTCCCTGTCGTGCCTCAGGGATAAGGCAGCACATCTTGCTCCTCACAAGCAAATTCCTGGCTTCCCACAGCCCTCTATAGGGCTACGGAGGGGGGTGGTGGTGCTCGTGTGATGAATTCGGAGATCGGGATTGACATACATACAGTAATATGTGTAAGATGGATAACTAATAAGAACCTGCTGTATAAAAAAATGAAGCGAACATCAAAAACTCAAAAACCCATACGATAGAAGGAAGATATGTTCATTTCAACTGGTCATTTACTAAATAGACAACAAACTCTGAAGGTAGTTGGGACTGTCAATAAAAAGTTAGAGAAAAATGAAAGAAATTACTGGAACAGCAACAAAGAAAACAATATCAAAGACCAAAAAAACTAAAAGCTGGTTCTTTGAGAAGATGAACAATATTGGTAAACCTTTAGCCAGACTCATCAAGATAAAGAGGGAGAGGACTGAAATCAATACAATTAGAAATGGAAAAGAAGTTACACCGGACAACACAGAAATACAAAACATCCTAAGAGACGACTACAAGCACTCTATGCTCACAAAATGGACAATCTGGAAGAAATGGACAAATTCTTAGAGAGGTACGACCTTCCAAGACTGAAGCGGGAAGAAACAGAAAGTATGAACAGACCCAGTGCGAGTGATGAACTTGAAAGTCTGATTACAAATCGTCCAACAAATAAAAGTCCAGTACCAGATGGCTTCACAGGTTAATGCTATCCAACACGTAGAAGAGAAATAACACCCACCTTTCTCAAACTCTTCCAAAGTACTGGCGTGGAGGGAACACTCCGAAACTCTTTCTATGGGGCCACCATCACCCTGTTACGAGAACCAGACAAAGAGGGTAGAAAAGAAGTTACACCCCGATATCACTGATGAGCTTAGGTGCAAAGCGGCTCAACAAAATAGTAGCCAACAGAATCCAACACCATATTAAAAGTATCATACCTCATGATCAAGTGGGCTTTATCGCAGGCATGCGTGGAATCTTCAAACTACGCAGATCAACGTGATACCCCCTATGAACAAACTGAAGAGGAAAAACCATATGATCATGCCAATCGATGCAGAAAAACTTGGGACAAATGTCAGCACACATTTATGATAAAGAAAACAAAAAAAACCCCTCCAGAATGTGGGCTTAGAGGGAAACTCACTCAATTTAATCAGGGACGCATACGACAAACCCACAGCAAACATTTTCACTGGTGAAGAAGTGAAAGCATGTCCTCTAAGATCAGCAACAAGACAAGGATGACCACTCTCTCATCACTATTATTCAACATAGTTTTGGAAGTTCTGGCCACGGCAATCAGAGCAGCACAAGAAATGAAAGGAAGACAAACTGGAAAAGAAGAAGTAACACCGTCCCTCTTTGCATATGACATGATACTATACTTAGAGAATCCTAAAGTGGCCACCATAAAACTAGTAGAGCTAGTCCATGGATTTGGTGACGTGGCAGGACACAAAATTAATGCACAGAAATCCCTTGCATTCCTATACATTAATGAAGGAAAAACAGAAAGAGAAATTAGGAAGGACTCCCATTTACCCCTGCAGGAAAAGGAATAAAATACCTAGGAATAAACCCACCTAGGGAGACAAAAGAGCTGTATGCAGAAAACTATAAGACACTGATGAATGAGACTGAAGATACACACAGATGGAGAGACATACCATGCTCTTGGATTGGAAGAATCAATCTTATGAAAATGACTATACTACCCAAAGCAGTCTACATATTCAATGCAATCCCTCTCAAATTACCAATGGCATTTTTTTTTTTTAACAGAGCTAGAAGGAAAAAATCTGAAAATCTGTATGGAGACACAAAAATCCCCCAATAGCCAAAGCAGTTTGATGGAGAAAAACGGAGCTGGAGGAATCAGACTCCACGACTTCACACTGTACTACAAAGCTACAGTAATCAAGACAGGACGGGCCTGGCACAAAAACAGGAATACAGATCAATGCAACCGGGTAGAAAGCCCTCAGATAATGCCACGCACCTATGGTCAACTAATCTGTGACAAAGGAGGCAAGGATACACAGTGCAGAAAGAAGAGTCTCTTCAGTAAGTGGTTCTGGGGAACCTGGACCAAGACATGTAAAACAATGAAGTAAGAACACTCCCATACACCGTACACAAAAATAATCTGAAAATGGAACAGAGACCTAAACTCAGGACTGTACACTGCGAAACTCTTAGAGGAGAACACAGGAAGAACAGGCTTTGACATAAATCACAACAAGATCTTTTGTAATCCTCCTCCTGGAGTCATGGAAATAAAAACAAAAATGTACAACTGGGACCTAAGGAAACTTAAAAGCTTTTGCTAAGCACAGGAAACTAAGAACAAGAGGAAAACACAACCCTCAGAATGGGAAAAGTATTTGCATACGAAGCAGCGGACTCGGGATCAATCTCCAAAATATATAAACAGCCCATGCTGCTCGGTATTAAAAAATCCAACAACGCGCTCTAAAAATGGGCAGAAGCCCTAAACAGACAATGCTCCAAAGAAGACACAGAGCTGGCCAACAAGCACGTAAAAGCCGGCTCGGGCCTCCCTGGTGGCGCAGTGGTTGAGAGTCCGCCTGCCGATGCAGGGGATACGGGTTCGTGCCCCGATCTGGGAGGATCCCATATGCCGCGGAGCGGCTGGGCCCGTGAGCCATGGCCGCTGAGCCTGTGCGTCCGGAGCCTGTGCTCCGCAACGGGAGAGGCCACAGCAGTGAGAGGCCCGCGTACAGCAAAAAAAGAAAAAAAAAAAAAAAAAAGCCGGCTCTACTTCACTAGCTATTAGAGAGATGCACACCAAAACTACACCGAGCTATCACCTCACACCATTTAGAAAGGGCATCATCGGAAAATCAACAAAGAACAACTGCTGGACACGGTGTGGAGCAGAGAGAACACTCTTGCACTGTCGGTGAGGGTGTAGAGGGATACAGCCACTAGGGAGAAGAGTAAGGAGGTTCCTGAAAAAACTAAAACTAGAACTACCATATGACCCAGCGATCCCACTCCTAGGCGTATACCCTGAGGAAACCAGAATTCAAAAAGAGACATGTACCAAAATGCTCATTGCAGCTCTATTCACGACAGCCCGCAGAGGGAAACAACCTAAGTGTCCATCATCGGATGAATGGATAAAGAAGATGTGGCACCTACATACAATGGAATATTACTCAGCCATAAAAAGCAACGAAACTGATCTATCTGTAATGAGGTGGACAGACCTAGAGTCCGTCATACAGGGTGAAGTAAGTCAGAAAGAGAAAGACAAATCCCGTATGCTGACACATATATATGGAATTTAAGAAAAAAAAATGTCACGAAGAACCTAGGGGTAAGACAGGAATAAAGACACAGACCTACTTGAGAACGGACTTGAGGATATGGGGAGGGGGAAGGGTAAGCTGTGACAAAGCAAGAGAGAGGCATGGACCTATATACAGTACCAAACGTAAGGTAGATAGATAGTGGGAAGCAGCCGCATAGCACCGGGAGATCGGCTCGGTGCTTTGTGACCGCCTGGAGGGGTGGGATGGGGAGGCTGGGAGGGAGAGAGACGCAGGAGGGAAGGGATGTGGGAACAGATGTATATGTATGACTGATTCACTTTGTTCTAAAGCAGAAAGTAATAATAAAAAAAGAAAAAAGACACATGCACCCCAGCGATCATTGCAGCACTCTTTACAATAGCCAGGTCATGGAAACAACCTAAAGGCCCATCCACAGACGAATGGATAAAGAAGATGTGGTACCTATATACGATGGAATATTACTCAGCCAGGAAAGGGAACTGAGTTGGTTCATTTGTACAGGCATGGATAGACCTAGACACTGTCATACAGAGTGAAGCCAGTCAGAAAGAGAAAATCAGGTGTCGTATATAAACGCACATACATGCAACCTAGAAAAATGGTACAGATGAACCGGTGTGCAGGATAGAACTGATACACAGATGTGGAGAACCAACGTATGGCCACCGAGGGGGGAAGGTGGACGGGGTGCTGGTGCTCGTGTGATGAATTCGGAGATCGGGAGTGACATACATACAGTAATATGTGTAAGATGCATAACTAATAAGAACCTGCTGTATAAAAAAATGAAGTGAACGTCAAAAACTCAAAAACCCATACGATAGAAGGAAGATATGTTCATTTCAACTGGTCATTTACTAAATAGACAACAAACTCTGAAGGTAGTTGGGACTGTCAATAAAAAGTTAGAGAAAAATGAAAGAAATTACTGGAACAGCAACAAAGAAAACAATATCAAAGACCAAAAAAACTAAAAGCTGGTTCTTTGAGAAGATGAACAATATTGGTAAACCTTTAGCCAGACTCATCAAGATAAAGAGGGAGAGGACTGAAATCAATACAATTAGAAATGGAAAAGAAGTTACACCGGACAACACAGAAATACAAAACATCCTAAGAGACGACTACAAGCACTCTATGCTCACAAAATGGACAATCTGGAAGAAATGGACAAATTCTTAGAGAGGTACGACCTTCCAAGACTGAAGCGGGAAGAAACAGAAAGTATGAACAGACCCAGTGCGAGTGATGAACTTGAAAGTCTGATTACAAATCGTCCAACAAATAAAAGTCCAGTACCAGATGGCTTCACAGGTTAATGCTATCCAACACGTAGAAGAGAAATAACACCCACCTTTCTCAAACTCTTCCAAAGTACTGGCGTGGAGGGAACACTCCGAAACTCTTTCTATGGGGCCACCATCACCCTGTTACGAGAACCAGACAAAGAGGGTAGAAAAGAAGTTACACCCCGATATCACTGATGAGCTTAGGTGCAAAGCGGCTCAACAAAATAGTAGCCAACAGAATCCAACACCATATTAAAAGTATCATACCTCATGATCAAGTGGGCTTTATCGCAGGCATGCGTGGAATCTTCAAACTACACAGATCAACGTGATACCCCCTATGAACAAACTGAAGAGGAAAAACCATATGATCATGCCAATCGATGCAGAAAAACTTGGGACAAATGTCAGCACACATTTATGATAAAGAAAACAAAAAAAACCCCTCCAGAATGTGGGCTTAGAGGGAAACTCACTCAATTTAATCAGGGACGCATACGACAAACCCACAGCAAACATTTTCACTGGTGAAGAAGTGAAAGCATGTCCTCTAAGATCAGCAACAAGACAAGGATGACCACTCTCTCATCACTATTATTCAACATAGTTTTGGAAGTTCTGGCCACGGCAATCAGAGCAGCACAAGAAATGAAAGGAAGACAAACTGGAAAAGAAGAAGTAACACCGTCCCTCTTTGCATATGACATGATACTATACTTAGAGAATCCTAAAGTGGCCACCATAAAACTAGTAGAGCTAGTCCATGGATTTGGTGACGTGGCAGGACACAAAATTAATGCACAGAAATCCCTTGCATTCCTATACATTAATGAAGGAAAAACAGAAAGAGAAATTAGGAAGGACTCCCATTTACCCCTGCAGGAAAAGGAATAAAATACCTAGGAATAAACCCACCTAGGGAGACAAAAGAGCTGTATGCAGAAAACTATAAGACACTGATGAATGAGACTGAAGATACACACAGATGGAGAGACATACCATGCTCTTGGATTGGAAGAATCAATCTTATGAAAATGACTATACTACCCAAAGCAGTCTACATATTCAATGCAATCCCTCTCAAATTACCAATGGCATTTTTTTTTTTTAACAGAGCTAGAAGGAAAAAATCTGAAAATCTGTATGGAGACACAAAAATCCCCCAATAGCCAAAGCAGTTTGATGGAGAAAAACGGAGCTGGAGGAATCAGACTCCACGACTTCACACTGTACTACAAAGCTACAGTAATCAAGACAGGACGGGCCTGGCACAAAAACAGGAATACAGATCAATGCAACCGGGTAGAAAGCCCTCAGATAATGCCACGCACCTATGGTCAACTAATCTGTGACAAAGGAGGCAAGGATACACAGTGCAGAAAGAAGAGTCTCTTCAGTAAGTGGTTCTGGGGAACCTGGACCAAGACATGTAAAACAATGAAGTAAGAACACTCCCATACACCGTACACAAAAATAATCTGAAAATGGAACAGAGACCTAAACTCAGGACTGTACACTGCGAAACTCTTAGAGGAGAACACAGGAAGAACAGGCTTTGACATAAATCACAACAAGATCTTTTGTAATCCTCCTCCTGGAGTCATGGAAATAAAAACAAAAATGTACAACTGGGACCTAAGGAAACTTAAAAGCTTTTGCTAAGCACAGGAAACTAAGAACAAAAGGAAAACACAACCCTCAGAATGGGAAAAGTATTTGCATACGAAGCAGCGGACTCGGGATCAATCTCCAAAATATATAAACAGCCCATGCTGCTCGGTATTAAAAAATCCAACAACGCGCTCTAAAAATGGGCAGAAGCCCTAAACAGACAATGCTCCAAAGAAGACACAGAGCTGGCCAACAAGCACGTAAAAGCCGGCTCGGGCCTCCCTGGTGGCGCAGTGGTTGAGAGTCCGCCTGCCGATGCAGGGGATACGGGTTCGTGCCCCGATCTGGGAGGATCCCATATGCCGCGGAGCGGCTGGGCCCGTGAGCCATGGCCGCTGAGCCTGTGCGTCCGGAGCCTGTGCTCCGCAACGGGAGAGGCCACAGCAGTGAGAGGCCCGCGTACAGCAAAAAAAGAAAAAAAAAAAAAAAAAAAAGCCGGCTCTACTTCACTAGCTATTAGAGAGATGCACACCAAAACTACACCGAGCTATCACCTCACACCATTTAGAAAGGGCATCATCGGAAAATCAACAAAGAACAACTGCTGGACACGGTGTGGAGCAGAGAGAACACTCTTGCACTGTCGGTGGGAGTGTAGAGGGATACAGCCACTAGGGAGAAGAGTAAGGAGGTTCCTGAAAAAACTAAAACTAGAACTACCATATGACCCAGCGATCCCACTCCTAGGCGTATACCCTGAGGAAACCAGAATTCAAAAAGAGACATGTACCAAAATGCTCATTGCAGCTCTATTCACGACAGCCCGCAGAGGGAAACAACCTAAGTGTCCATCATCGGATGAATGGATAAAGAAGATGTGGCACCTACATACAATGGAATATTACTCAGCCATAAAAAGCAACGAAACTGATCTATCTGTAATGAGGTGGACAGACCTAGAGTCCGTCATACAGGGTGAAGTAAGTCAGAAAGAGAAAGACAAATCCCGTATGCTGACACATATATATGGAATTTAAGAAAAAAAAATGTCACGAAGAACCTAGGGGTAAGACAGGAATAAAGACACAGACCTACTTGAGAACGGACTTGAGGATATGGGGAGGGGGAAGGGTAAGCTGTAACAAAGCGAGAGAGAGGCATGGACCTATATACAGTACCAAACGTAAGGTAGATAGATAGTGGGAAGCAGCCGCATAGCACCGGGAGATCGGCTCGGTGCTTTGTGACCGCCTGGAGGGGTGGGATGGGGAGGCTGGGAGGGAGAGAGACGCAGGAGGGAAGGGATGTGGGAACAGATGTATATGTATGACTGATTCACTTTGTTCTAAAGCAGAAAGTAATAATAAAAAAAGAAAAAAGACACATGCACCCCAGCGATCATTGCAGCACTATTTACAATAGCCAGGTCATGGAAACAACCTAAAGGCCCATCCACAGACGAATGGATAAAGAAGATGTGGTACCTATATACGATGGAATATTACTCAGCCAGGAAAGGGAACTGAGTTGGTTCATTTGTACAGGCGTGGATAGACCTAGACACTGTCATACAGAGTGAAGCCAGTCAGAAAGAGAAAATCAGGTGTCGTATATAAACGCACATACATGCAACCTAGAAAAATGGTACAGATGAACCGGTGTGCAGGATAGAACTGATACACAGATGTGGAGAACCAACGTATGGCCACCGAGGGGGGAAGGTGGACGGGGTGCTGGTGCTCGTGTGATGAATTCGGAGATCGGGAGTGACATACATACAGTAATACGTGTAAGATGCATAACTAATAAGAACCTGCTGTATAAAAAAATGAAGTGAACGTCAAAAACTCAAAAACCCATACGATAGAAGGAAGATATGTTCATTTCAACTGGTCATTTACTAAATAGACAACAAACTCTGAAGGTAGTTGGGACTGTCAATAAAAAGTTAGAGAAAAATGAAAGAAATTACTGGAACAGCAACAAAGAAAACAATATCAAAGACCAAAAAAACTAAAAGCTGGTTCTTTGAGAAGATGAACAATATTGGTAAACCTTTAGCCAGACTCATCAAGATAAAGAGGGAGAGGACTGAAATCAATACAATTAGAAATGGAAAAGAAGTTACACCGGACAACACAGAAATACAAAACATCCTAAGAGACGACTACAAGCACTCTATGCTCACAAAATGGACAATCTGGAAGAAATGGACAAATTCTTAGAGAGGTACGACCTTCCAAGACTGAAGCGGGAAGAAACAGAAAGTATGAACAGACCCAGTGCGAGTGATGAACCTGAAAGTCTGATTACAAATCGTCCAACAAATAAAAGTCCAGTACCAGATGGCTTCACAGGTTAATGCTATCCAACACGTAGAAGAGAAATAACACCCACCTTTCTCAAACTCTTCCAAAGTACTGGCGTGGAGGGAACACTCCGAAACTCTTTCTATGGGGCCACCATCACCCTGTTACGAGAACCAGACAAAGAGGGTAGAAAAGAAGTTACACCCCGATATCACTGATGAGCTTAGGTGCAAAGCGGCTCAACAAAATAGTAGCCAACAGAATCCAACACCATATTAAAAGTATCATACCTCATGATCAAGTGGGCTTTATCGCAGGCATGCGTGGAATCTTCAAACTACACAGATCAACGTGATACCCCCTATGAACAAACTGAAGAGGAAAAACCATATGATCATGCCAATCGATGCAGAAAAACTTGGGACAAATGTCAGCACACATTTATGATAAAGAAAACAAAAAAAACCCCTCCAGAATGTGGGCTTAGAGGGAAACTCACTCAATTTAATCAGGGACGCATACGACAAACCCACAGCAAACATTTTCACTGGTGAAGAACTGAAAGCATGTCCTCTAAGATCAGCAACAAGACAAGGATGACCACTCTCTCATCACTATTATTCAACATAGTTTTGGAAGTTCTGGCCACGGCAATCAGAGCAGCACAAGAAATGAAAGGAAGACAAACTGGAAAAGAAGAAGTAACACCGTCCCTCTTTGCATATGACATGATACTATACTTAGAGAATCCTAAAGTGGCCACCATAAAACTAGTAGAGCTAGTCCATGGATTTGGTGACGTGGCAGGACACAAAATTAATGCACAGAAATCCCTTGCATTCCTATACATTAATGAAGGAAAAACAGAAAGAGAAATTAGGAAGGACTCCCATTTACCCCTGCAGGAAAAGGAATAAAATACCTAGGAATAAACCTACCTAGGGAGACAAAAGAGCTGTATGCAGAAAACTATAAGACACTGATGAATGAGACTGAAGATACACACAGATGGAGAGACATACCATGCTCTTGGATTGGAAGAATCAATCTTATGAAAATGACTATACTACCCAAAGCAGTCTACATATTCAATGCAATCCCTCTCAAATTACCAATGGCATTTTTTTTTTTTAACAGAGCTAGAAGGAAAAAATCTGAAAATCTGTATGGAGACACAAAAATCCCCCAATAGCCAAAGCAGTTTGATGGAGAAAAACGGAGCTGGAGGAATCAGACTCCACGACTTCACACTGTACTACAAAGCTACAGTAATCAAGACAGGACGGGCCTGGCACAAAAACAGGAATACAGATCAATGCAACCGGGTAGAAAGCCCTCAGATAATGCCACGCACCTATGGTCAACTAATCTGTGACAAAGGAGGCAAGGATACACAGTGCAGAAAGAAGAGTCTCTTCAGTAAGTGGTTCTGGGGAACCTGGACCAAGACATGTAAAACAATGAAGTAAGAACACTCCCATACACCGTACACAAAAATAATCTGAAAATGGAACAGAGACCTAAACTCAGGACTGTACACTGCGAAACTCTTAGAGGAGAACACAGGAAGAACAGGCTTTGACATAAATCACAACAAGATCTTTTGTAATCCTCCTCCTGGAGTCATGGAAATAAAAACAAAAATGTACAACTGGGACCTAAGGAAACTTAAAAGCTTTTGCTAAGCACAGGAAACTAAGAACAAGAGGAAAACACAACCCTCAGAATGGGAAAAGTATTTGCATACGAAGCAGCGGACTCGGGATCAATCTCCAAAATATATAAACAGCCCATGCTGCTCGGTATTAAAAAATCCAACAACGCGCTCTAAAAATGGGCAGAAGCCCTAAACAGACAATGCTCCAAAGAAGACACAGAGCTGGCCAACAAGCACGTAAAAGCCGGCTCGGGCCTCCCTGGTGGCGCAGTGGTTGAGAGTCCGCCTGCCGATGCAGGGGATACGGGTTCGTGCCCCGATCTGGGAGGATCCCATATGCCGCGGAGCGGCTGGGCCCGTGAGCCATGGCCGCTGAGCCTGTGCGTCCGGAGCCTGTGCTCCGCAACGGGAGAGGCCACAGCAGTGAGAGGCCCGCGTACAGCAAAAAAAGAAAAAAAAAAAAAAAAGCCGGCTCTACTTCACTAGCTATTAGAGAGATGCACACCAAAACTACACCGAGCTATCACCTCACACCATTTAGAAAGGGCATCATCGGAAAATCAACAAAGAACAACTGCTGGACACGGTGTGGAGCAGAGAGAACACTCTTGCACTGTCGGTGGGAGTGTAGAGGGATACAGCCACTAGGGAGAAGAGTAAGGAGGTTCCTGAAAAAACTAAAACTAGAACTACCATATGACCCAGCGATCCCACTCCTAGGCGTATACCCTGAGGAAACCAGAATTCAAAAAGAGACATGTACCAAAATGCTCATTGCAGCTCTATTCACGACAGCCCGCAGAGGGAAACAACCTAAGTGTCCATCATCGGATGAATGGATAAAGAAGATGTGGCACCTACATACAATGGAATATTACTCAGCCATAAAAAGCAACGAAACTGATCTATCTGTAATGAGGTGGACAGACCTAGAGTCCGTCATACAGGGTGAAGTAAGTCAGAAAGAGAAAGACAAATCCCGTATGCTGACACATATATATGGAATTTAAGAAAAAAAAATGTCACGAAGAACCTAGGGGTAAGACAGGAATAAAGACACAGACCTACTTGAGAACGGACTTGAGGATATGGGGAGGGGGAAGGGTAAGCTGTGACAAAGCGAGAGGCAGGCATGGACCTATATACAGTACCAAACGTAAGGTAGATAGATAGTGGGAAGCAGCCGCATAGCACCGGGAGATCGGCTCGGTGCTTTGTGACCGCCTGGAGGGGTGGGATGGGGAGGCTGGGAGGGAGAGAGACGCAGGAGGGAAGGGATGTGGGAACAGATGTATATGTATGACTGATTCACTTTGTTCTAAAGCAGAAAGTAATAATAAAAAAAGAAAAAAGACACATGCACCCCAGTGATCATTGCAGCACTATTTACAATAGCCAGGTCATGGAAACAACCTAAAGGCCCATCCACAGACGAATGGATAAAGAAGATGTGGTACCTATATACGATGGAATATTACTCAGCCAGGAAAGGGAACTGAGTTGGTTCATTTGTACAGGCGTGGATAGACCTAGACACTGTCATACAGAGTGAAGCCAGTCAGAAAGAGAAAATCAGGTGTCGTATATAAACGCACATACATGCAACCTAGAAAAATGGTACAGATGAACCGGTGTGCAGGATAGAACTGATACACAGATGTGGAGAACCAACGTATGGCCACCGAGGGGGGAAGGTGGACGGGGTGCTGGTGCTCGTGTGATGAATTCGGAGATCGGGAGTGACATACATACAGTAATACGTGTAAGATGCATAACTAATAAGAACCTGCTGTATAAAAAAATGAAGTGAACGTCAAAAACTCAAAAACCCATACGATAGAAGGAAGATATGTTCATTTCAACTGGTCATTTACTAAATAGACAACAAACTCTGAAGGTAGTTGGGACTGTCAATAAAAAGTTAGAGAAAAATGAAAGAAATTACTGGAACAGCAACAAAGAAAACAATATCAAAGACCAAAAAAACTAAAAGCTGGTTCTTTGAGAAGATGAACAATATTGGTAAACCTTTAGCCAGACTCATCAAGATAAAGAGGGAGAGGACTGAAATCAATACAATTAGAAATGGAAAAGAAGTTACACCGGACAACACAGAAATACAAAACATCCTAAGAGACGACTACAAGCACTCTATGCTCACAAAATGGACAATCTGGAAGAAATGGACAAATTCTTAGAGAGGTACGACCTTCCAAGACTGAAGCGGGAAGAAACAGAAAGTATGAACAGACCCAGTGCGAGTGATGAACCTGAAAGTCTGATTACAAATCGTCCAACAAATAAAAGTCCAGTACCAGATGGCTTCACAGGTTAATGCTATCCAACACGTAGAAGAGAAATAACACCCACCTTTCTCAAAGTCTTCCAAAGTACTGGCGTGGAGGGAACACTCCGAAACTCTTTCTATGGGGCCACCATCACCCTGTTACGAGAACCAGACAAAGAGGGTAGAAAAGAAGTTACACCCCGATATCACTGATGAGCTTAGGTGCAAAGCGGCTCAACAAAATAGTAGCCAACAGAATCCAACACCATATTAAAAGTATCATACCTCATGATCAAGTGGGCTTTATCGCAGGCATGCGTGGAATCTTCAAACTACACAGATCAACGTGATACCCCCTATGAACAAACTGAAGAGGAAAAACCATATGATCATGCCAATCGATGCAGAAAAACTTGGGACAAATGTCAGCACACATTTATGATAAAGAAAACAAAAAAAACCCCTCCAGAATGTGGGCTTAGAGGGAAACTCACTCAATTTAATCAGGGACGCATACGACAAACCCACAGCAAACATTTTCACTGGTGAAGAACTGAAAGCATGTCCTCTAAGATCAGCAACAAGACAAGGATGACCACTCTCTCATCACTATTATTCAACATAGTTTTGGAAGTTCTGGCCACGGCAATCAGAGCAGCACAAGAAATGAAAGGAAGACAAACTGGAAAAGAAGAAGTAACACCGTCCCTCTTTGCATATGACATGATACTATACTTAGAGAATCCTAAAGTGGCCACCATAAAACTAGTAGAGCTAGTCCATGGATTTGGTGACGTGGCAGGACACAAAATTAATGCACAGAAATCCCTTGCATTCCTATACATTAATGAAGGAAAAACAGAAAGAGAAATTAGGAAGGACTCCCATTTACCCCTGCAGGAAAAGGAATAAAATACCTAGGAATAAACCTACCTAGGGAGACAAAAGAGCTGTATGCAGAAAACTATAAGACACTGATGAATGAGACTGAAGATACACACAGATGGAGAGACATACCATGCTCTTGGATTGGAAGAATCAATCTTATGAAAATGACTATACTACCCAAAGCAGTCTACATATTCAATGCAATCCCTCTCAAATTACCAATGGCATGTTTTTTTTAACAGAGCTAGAAGGAAAAAATCCGAAAATCTGTATGGAGACACAAAAATCCCCCAATAGCCAAAGCAGTTTGATGGAGAAAAACGGAGCTGGAGGAATCAGACTCCACGACTTCACACTGTACTACAAAGCTACAGTAATCAAGACAGGACGGGCCTGGCACAAAAACAGAAATACAGATCAATGCAACCGGATAGAAAGCCCTCAGATAATGCCACGCACCTATGGTCAACTAACCTGTGACAAAGGAGGCAAGGATACACAGTGCAGAAAGAAGAGTCTCTTCAGTAAGTGGTTCTGGGGAACCTGGACCAAGACATGTAAAACAATGAAGTAAGAACACTCCCATACACCGTACACAAAAATAATCTGAAAATGGAACAGAGACCTAAACTCAGGACTGTACACTGCGAAACTCTTAGAGGAGAACACAGGAAGAACAGGCTTTGACATAAATCACAACAAGATCTTTTGTAATCCTCCTCCTGGAGTCATGGAAATAAAAACAAAAATGTACAACTGGGACCTAAGGAAACTTAAAAGCTTTTGCTAAGCACAGGAAACTAAGAACAAGAGGAAAACACAACCCTCAGAATGGGAAAAGTATTTGCATACGAAGCAGCGGACTCGGGATCAATCTCCAAAATATATAAACAGCCCATGCTGCTCGGTATTAAAAAATCCAACAACGCGCTCTAAAAATGGGCAGAAGCCCTAAACAGACAATGCTCCAAAGAAGACACAGAGCTGGCCAACAAGCACGTAAAAGCCGGCTCTACTTCACTAGCTATTAGAGAGATGCACACCAAAACTACACCGAGCTATCACCTCACACCATTTAGAAAGGGCATCATCGGAAAATCAACAAAGAACAACTGATGAACACAGTGTGGAGCAGAGAGAACACTCTTGCACTGTCGGTGGGAGTGTAGATGGATACAGCCACTAGGGAGAAGACTAAGGAGGTTCCTGAAAAAACTAAAACTAGAACTACCATATGACCCAGCGATCCCACTACTAGGCGTATACCCTGAGGAAACCAGAATTCAAAAGGAGACATGTACCAAAATGTTCATTGCAGCTCTATTCACGACAGCCCGCAGAGGGACACAACCTAAGTGTCCATCATCGGATGAATGGATAAAGAAGATGTGGCACCTACATACAATGGAATATTACTCAGCCATAAAAAGCAACGAAACTGATCTATCTGTAATGAGGTGGACAGACCTAGAGTCCGTCATACAGGGTGAAGTAAGTCAGAAAGAGAAAGACAAATCCCGTATGCTGACACATATATATGGAATTTAAGAAAAAAAAATGTCACGAAGAACCAAGGGGTAAGACAGGAATAAAGACACAGACCTACTTGAGAATGGACTTGAGGATATGGGGAGGGGGAAGGGTAAGCTGTGACAAAGCGAGAGAGAGGCATGGACATATATACAGTACCAAACGTAAGGTAGATAGATAGTGGGAAGCAGCCGCACAGCACCGGGAGATCGGCTCGGTGCTTTGTGAACGCCTGGAGGGGTGGGATGGGGAGGTTGGGAGGGAGAGAGACGCAGGAGGGAAGGGATGTGGGAACAGATGTATATGTATGACTGATTCACTTTGTTCTAAAGCAGAAAGTAATAATAAAAAAAGAAAAAAGACACATGCACCCCAGTGATCATTGCAGCACTATTTACAATAGCCAGGTCATGGAAACAACCTAGAGGCCCATCCACAGACGAATGGACAAAGAAGATGTGGTACCTATATACGATGGAATATTACTCAGCCAGGAAAGGGAACTGAGTTGGTTCATTTGTACAGGCGTGGATAGACCTAGACACTGTTATACAGAGTGAAGCCAGTCAGAAAGAGAAAATCAGGTGTCGTATATAAACGCACATACATGCAACCTAGAAAAATGGTACAGATGAACCGGTGTGCAGGATAGAACTGATACACAGATGTGGAGAACCAACGTATGGCCACCGAGGGGGGAAAGTGGACGGGGTGCTGGTGCTCGTGTGATGAATTCGGAGATCGGGAGTGACATACATACAGTAATATGTGTAAGATGCATAACTAATAAGAACCTGCTGTATAAAAAAATGAAGTGAACGTCAAAAACTCAAAAACCCATACGATAAAAGGAAGATATGTTCATTTCAACTGGTCATTTACTAAATAGACAACAAACTCTGAAGGTAGTTGGGACTGTCAATAAAAAGTTAGAGAAAAATGAAAGAAATTACTGGAACAGCAACAAAGAAAACAATATCAAAGACCAAAAAAACTAAAAGCTGGTTCTTTGAGAAGATGAACAATATTGGTAAACCTTTAGCCAGACTCATCAAGATAAAGAGGGAGAGGACTGAAATCAATACAATTAGAAATGGAAAAGAAGTTACACCGGACAACACAGAAATACAAAACATCCTAAGAGACGACTACAAGCACTCTATGCTCACAAAATGGACAATCTGGAAGAAATGGACAAATTCTTAGAGAGGTACGACCTTCCAAGACTGAAGCGGGAAGAAACAGAAAGTATGAACAGACCCAGTGCGAGTGATGAACCTGAAAGTCTGATTACAAATCGTCCAACAAATAAAAGTCCAGTACCAGATGGCTTCACAGGTTAATGCTATCCAACACGTAGAAGAGAAATAACACCCACCTTTCTCAAACTCTTCCAAAGTACTGGCGTGGAGGGAACACTCCGAAACTCTTTCTATGAGGCCACCATCACCCTGTTACGAGAACCAGACAAAGAGGGTAGAAAAGAAGTTACACCCCGATATCACTGATGAGCTTAGGTGCAAAGCGGCTCAACAAAATAGTAGCCAACAGAATCCAACACCATATTAAAAGTATCATACCTCATGATCAAGTGGGCTTTATCGCAGGCATGCGTGGACTCTTCAAACTACGCAGATCAACGTGATACCCCCTATGAACAAACTGAAGAGGAAAAACCATATGATCATGCCAATCGATGCAGAAAAACTTGGGACAAATGTCAGCACACATTTATGATAAAGAAAACAAAAAAAACCCCTCCAGAATGTGGGCTTAGAGGGAAACTCACTCAATTTAATCAGGGACGCATACGACAAACCCACAGCAAACATTTTCACTGGTGAAGAAGTGAAAGCATGTCCTCTAAGATCAGCAACAAGACAAGGATGACCACTCTCTCATCACTATTATTCAACATAGTTTTGGAAGTTCTGGCCACGGCAATCAGAGCAGCACAAGAAATGAAAGGAAGACAAACTGGAAAAGAAGAAGTAACACCGTCCCTCTTTGCATATGACATGATACTATACTTAGAGAATCCTAAAGTGGCCACCATAAAACTAGTAGAGCTAGTCCATGGATTTGGTGACGTGGCAGGACACAAAATTAATGCACAGAAATCCCTTGCATTCCTATACATTAATGAAGGAAAAACAGAAAGAGAAATTAGGAAGGACTCCCATTTACCCCTGCAGGAAAAGGAATAAAATACCTAGGAATAAACCTACCTAGGGAGACAAAAGAGCTGTATGCAGAAAACTATAAGACACTGATGAATGAGACTGAAGATACACACAGATGGAGAGACATACCATGCTCTTGGATTGGAAGAATCAATCTTATGAAAATGACTATACTACCCAAAGCAGTCTACATATTCAATGCAATCCCTCTCAAATTACCAATGGCATGTTTTTTTTAACAGAGCTAGAAGGAAAAAATCCGAAAATCTGTATGGAGACACAAAAATCCCCCAATAGCCAAAGCAGTTTGATGGAGAAAAACGGAGCTGGAGGAATCAGACTCCACGACTTCACACTGTACTACAAAGCTACAGTAATCAAGACAGGACGGGCCTGGCACAAAAACAGGAATACAGATCAATGCAACCGGATAGAAAGCCCTCAGATAATGCCACGCACCTATGGTCAACTAATCTGTGACAAAGGAGGCAAGGATACACAGTGCAGAAAGAAGAGTCTCTTCAGTAAGTGGTTCTGGGGAACCTGGACCAAGACATGTAAAACAATGAAGTAAGAACACTCCCATACACCGTACACAAAAATAATCTGAAAATGGAACAGAGACCTAAACTCAGGACTGTACACTGCGAAACTCTTAGAGGAGAACACAGGAAGAACAGGCTTTGACATAAATCACAACAAGATCTTTTGTAATCCTCCTCCTGGAGTCATGGAAATAAAAACAAAAATGTACAACTGGGACCTAAGGAAACTTAAAAGCTTTTGCTAAGCACAGGAAACTAAGAACAAGAGGAAAACACAACCCTCAGAATGGGAAAAGTATTTGCATACGAAGCAGCGGACTCGGGATCAATCTCCAAAATATATAAACAGCCCATGCTGCTCGGTATTAAAAAATCCAACAACGCGCTCTAAAAATGGGCAGAAGCCCTAAACAGACAAGACATAGAGCTGGCCAACAAGCACGTAAAAGCCGGCTCTACTTCACTAGCTATTAGAGAGATGCACACCAAAACTACACCGAGCTATCACCTCACACCATTTAGAAAGGGCATCATCGGAAAATCAACAAAGAACAACTGCTGGACACGGTGTGGAGCAGAGAGAACACTCTTGCACTGTCGGTGGGAGTGTAGAGGGATACAGCCACTAGGGAGAAGAGTAAGGAGGTTCCTGAAAAAACTAAAACTAGAACTACCATATGACCCAGCGATCCCACTCCTAGGCGTATACCCTGAGGAAACCAGAATTCAAAAAGAGACATGTACCAAAATGCTCATTGCAGCTCTATTCACGACAGCCCGCAGAGGGAAACAACCTAAGTGTCCATCATCGGATGAATGGATAAAGAAGATGTGGCACCTACATACAATGGAATATTACTCAGCCATAAAAAGCAACGAAACTGATCTATCTGTAATGAGGTGGACAGACCTAGAGTCCGTCATACAGGGTGAAGTAAGTCAGAAAGAGAAAGACAAATCCCGTATGCTGACACATATATATGGAATTTAAGAAAAAAAAATGTCACGAAGAACCTAGGGGTAAGACAGGAATAAAGACACAGACCTACTTGAGAACGGACTTGAGGATATGGGGAGGGGGAAGGGTAAGCTGTGACAAAGCGAGAGGCAGGCATGGACCTATATACAGTACCAAACGTAAGGTAGATAGATAGTGGGAAGCAGCCGCATAGCACCGGGAGATCGGCTCGGTGCTTTGTGACCGCCTGGAGGGGTGGGATGGGGAGGCTGGGAGGGAGAGAGACGCAGGAGGGAAGGGATGTGGGAACAGATGTATATGTATGACTGATTCACTTTGTTCTAAAGCAGAAAGTAATAATAAAAAAAGAAAAAAGACACATGCACCCCAGCGATCATTGCAGCACTATTTACAATAGCCAGGTCATGGAAACAACCTAAAGGCCCATCCACAGACGAATGGATAAAGAAGATGTGGTACCTATATACGATGGAATATTACTCAGCCAGGAAAGGGAACTGAGTTGGTTCATTTGTACAGGCGTGGATAGACCTAGACACTGTCATACAGAGTGAAGCCAGTCAGAAAGAGAAAATCAGGTGTCGTATATAAACGCACATACATGCAACCTAGAAAAATGGTACAGATGAACCGGTGTGCAGGATAGAACTGATACACAGATGTGGAGAACCAACGTATGGCCACCGAGGGGGGAAGGTGGACGGGGTGCTGGTGCTCGTGTGATGAATTCGGAGATCGGGAGTGACA
The DNA here is from genome assembly GCF_964341445.2 of Mesoplodon mirus. Classification (NCBI taxonomy): domain Eukaryota; kingdom Metazoa; phylum Chordata; class Mammalia; order Artiodactyla; family Ziphiidae; genus Mesoplodon; species Mesoplodon mirus. The sequence continues at coordinate 25,235,262 of NC_138981.1, read as the reverse complement.
TACATACAGTAATACGTGTAAGATGCATAACTAATAAGAACCTGCTGTATAAAAAAATGAAGTGAACGTCAAAAACTCAAAAACCCATACGATAGAAGGAAGATATGTTCATTTCAACTGGTCATTTACTAAATAGACAACAAACTCTGAAGGTAGTTGGGACTGTCAATAAAAAGTTAGAGAAAAATGAAAGAAATTACTGGAACAGCAACAAAGAAAACAATATCAAAGACCAAAAAAACTAAAAGCTGGTTCTTTGAGAAGATGAACAATATTGGTAAACCTTTAGCCAGACTCATCAAGATAAAGAGGGAGAGGACTGAAATCAATACAATTAGAAATGGAAAAGAAGTTACACCGGACAACACAGAAATACAAAACATCCTAAGAGACGACTACAAGCACTCTATGCTCACAAAATGGACAATCTGGAAGAAATGGACAAATTCTTAGAGAGGTACGACCTTCCAAGACTGAAGCGGGAAGAAACAGAAAGTATGAACAGACCCAGTGCGAGTGATGAACCTGAAAGTCTGATTACAAATCGTCCAACAAATAAAAGTCCAGTACCAGATGGCTTCACAGGTTAATGCTATCCAACACGTAGAAGAGAAATAACACCCACCTTTCTCAAAGTCTTCCAAAGTACTGGCGTGGAGGGAACACTCCGAAACTCTTTCTATGGGGCCACCATCACCCTGTTACGAGAACCAGACAAAGAGGGTAGAAAAGAAGTTACACCCCGATATCACTGATGAGCTTAGGTGCAAAGCGGCTCAACAAAATAGTAGCCAACAGAATCCAACACCATATTAAAAGTATCATACCTCATGATCAAGTGGGCTTTATCGCAGGCATGCGTGGAATCTTCAAACTACACAGATCAACGTGATACCCCCTATGAACAAACTGAAGAGGAAAAACCATATGATCATGCCAATCGATGCAGAAAAACTTGGGACAAATGTCAGCACACATTTATGATAAAGAAAACAAAAAAAACCCCTCCAGAATGTGGGCTTAGAGGGAAACTCACTCAATTTAATCAGGGACGCATACGACAAACCCACAGCAAACATTTTCACTGGTGAAGAAGTGAAAGCATGTCCTCTAAGATCAGCAACAAGACAAGGATGACCACTCTCTCATCACTATTATTCAACATAGTTTTGGAAGTTCTGGCCACGGCAATCAGAGCAGCACAAGAAATGAAAGGAAGACAAACTGGAAAAGAAGAAGTAACACCGTCCCTCTTTGCATATGACATGATACTATACTTAGAGAATCCTAAAGTGGCCACCATAAAACTAGTAGAGCTAGTCCATGGATTTGGTGACGTGGCAGGACACAAAATTAATGCACAGAAATCCCTTGCATTCCTATACATTAATGAAGGAAAAACAGAAAGAGAAATTAGGAAGGACTCCCATTTACCCCTGCAGGAAAAGGAATAAAATACCTAGGAATAAACCTACCTAGGGAGACAAAAGAGCTGTATGCAGAAAACTATAAGACACTGATGAATGAGACTGAAGATACACACAGATGGAGAGACATACCATGCTCTTGGATTGGAAGAATCAATCTTATGAAAATGACTATACTACCCAAAGCAGTCTACATATTCAATGCAATCCCTCTCAAATTACCAATGGCATGTTTTTTTTAACAGAGCTAGAAGGAAAAAATCCGAAAATCTGTATGGAGACACAAAAATCCCCCAATAGCCAAAGCAGTTTGATGGAGAAAAACGGAGCTGGAGGAATCAGACTCCACGACTTCACACTGTACTACAAAGCTACAGTAATCAAGACAGGACGGGCCTGGCACAAAAACAGGAATACAGATCAATGCAACCGGATAGAAAGCCCTCAGATAATGCCACGCACCTATGGTCAACTAACCTGTGACAAAGGAGGCAAGGATACACAGTGCAGAAAGAAGAGTCTCTTCAGTAAGTGGTTCTGGGGAACCTGGACCAAGACATGTAAAACAATGAAGTAAGAACACTCCCATACACCGTACACAAAAATAATCTGAAAATGGAACAGAGACCTAAACTCAGGACTGTACACTGCGAAACTCTTAGAGGAGAACACAGGAAGAACAGGCTTTGACATAAATCACAACAAGATCTTTTGTAATCCTCCTCCTGGAGTCATGGAAATAAAAACAAAAATGTACAACTGGGACCTAAGGAAACTTAAAAGCTTTTGCTAAGCACAGGAAACTAAGAACAAGAGGAAAACACAACCCTCAGAATGGGAAAAGTATTTGCATACGAAGCAGCGGACTCGGGATCAATCTCCAAAATATATAAACAGCCCATGCTGCTCGGTATTAAAAAATCCAACAACGCGCTCTAAAAATGGGCAGAAGCCCTAAACAGACAATGCTCCAAAGAAGACACAGAGCTGGCCAACAAGCACGTAAAAGCCGGCTCTACTTCACTAGCTATTAGAGAGATGCACACCAAAACTACACCGAGCTATCACCTCACACCATTTAGAAAGGGCATCATCGGAAAATCAACAAAGAACAACTGATGAACACAGTGTGGAGCAGAGAGAACACTCTTGCACTGTCGGTGGGAGTGTAGATGGATACAGCCACTAGGGAGAAGACTAAGGAGGTTCCTGAAAAAACTAAAACTAGAACTACCATATGACCCAGCGATCCCACTACTAGGCGTATACCCTGAGGAAACCAGAATTCAAAAGGAGACATGTACCAAAATGTTCATTGCAGCTCTATTCACGACAGCCCGCAGAGGGACACAACCTAAGTGTCCATCATCGGATGAATGGATAAAGAAGATGTGGCACCTACATACAATGGAATATTACTCAGCCATAAAAAGCAACGAAACTGATCTATCTGTAATGAGGTGGACAGACCTAGAGTCCGTCATACAGGGTGAAGTAAGTCAGAAAGAGAAAGACAAATCCCGTATGCTGACACATATATATGGAATTTAAGAAAAAAAAATGTCACGAAGAACCAAGGGGTAAGACAGGAATAAAGACACAGACCTACTTGAGAATGGACTTGAGGATATGGGGAGGGGGAAGGGTAAGCTGTGACAAAGCGAGAGAGAGGCATGGACATATATACAGTACCAAACGTAAGGTAGATAGATAGTGGGAAGCAGCCGCACAGCACCGGGAGATCGGCTCGGTGCTTTGTGAACGCCTGGAGGGGTGGGATGGGGAGGTTGGGAGGGAGAGAGACGCAGGAGGGAAGGGATGTGGGAACAGATGTATATGTATGACTGATTCACTTTGTTCTAAAGCAGAAAGTAATAATAAAAAAAGAAAAAAGACACATGCACCCCAGTGATCATTGCAGCACTATTTACAATAGCCAGGTCATGGAAACAACCTAGAGGCCCATCCACAGACGAATGGACAAAGAAGATGTGGTACCTATATACGATGGAATATTACTCAGCCAGGAAAGGGAACTGAGTTGGTTCATTTGTACAGGCGTGGATAGACCTAGACACTGTTATACAGAGTGAAGCCAGTCAGAAAGAGAAAATCAGGTGTCGTATATAAACGCACATACATGCAACCTAGAAAAATGGTACAGATGAACCGGTGTGCAGGATAGAACTGATACACAGATGTGGAGAACCAACGTATGGCCACCGAGGGGGGAAAGTGGACGGGGTGCTGGTGCTCGTGTGATGAATTCGGAGATCGGGAGTGACATACATACAGTAATATGTGTAAGATGCATAACTAATAAGAACCTGCTGTATAAAAAAATGAAGTGAACGTCAAAAACTCAAAAACCCATACGATAAAAGGAAGATATGTTCATTTCAACTGGTCATTTACTAAATAGACAACAAACTCTGAAGGTAGTTGGGACTGTCAATAAAAAGTTAGAGAAAAATGAAAGAAATTACTGGAACAGCAACAAAGAAAACAATATCAAAGACCAAAAAAACTAAAAGCTGGTTCTTTGAGAAGATGAACAATATTGGTAAACCTTTAGCCAGACTCATCAAGATAAAGAGGGAGAGGACTGAAATCAATACAATTAGAAATGGAAAAGAAGTTACACCGGACAACACAGAAATACAAAACATCCTAAGAGACGACTACAAGCACTCTATGCTCACAAAATGGACAATCTGGAAGAAATGGACAAATTCTTAGAGAGGTACGACCTTCCAAGACTGAAGCGGGAAGAAACAGAAAGTATGAACAGACCCAGTGCGAGTGATGAACCTGAAAGTCTGATTACAAATCGTCCAACAAATAAAAGTCCAGTACCAGATGGCTTCACAGGTTAATGCTATCCAACACGTAGAAGAGAAATAACACCCACCTTTCTCAAACTCTTCCAAAGTACTGGCGTGGAGGGAACACTCCGAAACTCTTTCTATGAGGCCACCATCACCCTGTTACGAGAACCAGACAAAGAGGGTAGAAAAGAAGTTACACCCCGATATCACTGATGAGCTTAGGTGCAAAGCGGCTCAACAAAATAGTAGCCAACAGAATCCAACACCATATTAAAAGTATCATACCTCATGATCAAGTGGGCTTTATCGCAGGCATGCGTGGACTCTTCAAACTACGCAGATCAACGTGATACCCCCTATGAACAAACTGAAGAGGAAAAACCATATGATCATGCCAATCGATGCAGAAAAACTTGGGACAAATGTCAGCACACATTTATGATAAAGAAAACAAAAAAAAACCCTCCAGAATGTGGGCTTAGAGGGAAACTCACTCAATTTAATCAGGGACGCATACGACAAACCCACAGCAAACATTTTCACTGGTGAAGAACTGAAAGCATGTCCTCTAAGATCAGCAACAAGACAAGGATGACCACTCTCTCATCACTATTATTCAACATAGTTTTGGAAGTTCTGGCCACGGCAATCAGAGCAGCACAAGAAATGAAAGGAAGACAAACTGGAAAAGAAGAAGTAACACCGTCCCTCTTTGCATATGACATGATACTATACTTAGAGAATCCTAAAGTGGCCACCATAAAACTAGTAGAGCTAGTCCATGGATTTGGTGACGTGGCAGGACACAAAATTAATGCACAGAAATCCCTTGCATTCCTATACATTAATGAAGGAAAAACAGAAAGAGAAATTAGGAAGGACTCCCATTTACCCCTGCAGGAAAAGGAATAAAATACCTAGGAATAAACCTACCTAGGGAGACAAAAGAGCTGTATGCAGAAAACTATAAGACACTGATGAATGAGACTGAAGATACACACAGATGGAGAGACATACCATGCTCTTGGATTGGAAGAATCAATCTTATGAAAATGACTATACTACCCAAAGCAGTCTACATATTCAATGCAATCCCTCTCAAATTACCAATGGCATGTTTTTTTTAACAGAGCTAGAAGGAAAAAATCCGAAAATCTGTATGGAGACACAAAAATCCCCCAATAGCCAAAGCAGTTTGATGGAGAAAAACGGAGCTGGAGGAATCAGACTCCACGACTTCACACTGTACTACAAAGCTACAGTAATCAAGACAGGACGGGCCTGGCACAAAAACAGGAATACAGATCAATGCAACCGGATAGAAAGCCCTCAGATAATGCCACGCACCTATGGTCAACTAATCTGTGACAAAGGAGGCAAGGATACACAGTGCAGAAAGAAGAGTCTCTTCAGTAAGTGGTTCTGGGGAACCTGGACCAAGACATGTAAAACAATGAAGTAAGAACACTCCCATACACCGTACACAAAAATAATCTGAAAATGGAACAGAGACCTAAACTCAGGACTGTACACTGCGAAACTCTTAGAGGAGAACACAGGAAGAACAGGCTTTGACATAAATCACAACAAGATCTTTTGTAATCCTCCTCCTGGAGTCATGGAAATAAAAACAAAAATGTACAACTGGGACCTAAGGAAACTTAAAAGCTTTTGCTAAGCACAGGAAACTAAGAACAAGAGGAAAACACAACCCTCAGAATGGGAAAAGTATTTGCATACGAAGCAGCGGACTCGGGATCAATCTCCAAAATATATAAACAGCCCATGCTGCTCGGTATTAAAAAATCCAACAACGCGCTCTAAAAATGGGCAGAAGCCCTAAACAGACAAGACATAGAGCTGGCCAACAAGCACGTAAAAGCCGGCTCTACTTCACTAGCTATTAGAGAGATGCACACCAAAACTACACCGAGCTATCACCTCACACCATTTAGAAAGGGCATCATCGGAAAATCAACAAAGAACAACTGCTGGACACGGTGTGGAGCAGAGAGAACACTCTTGCACTGTCGGTGGGAGTGTAGAGGGATACAGCCACTAGGGAGAAGAGTAAGGAGGTTCCTGAAAAAACTAAAACTAGAACTACCATATGACCCAGCGATCCCACTCCTAGGCGTATACCCTGAGGAAACCAGAATTCAAAAAGAGACATGTACCAAAATGCTCATTGCAGCTCTATTCACGACAGCCCGCAGAGGGAAACAACCTAAGTGTCCATCATCGGATGAATGGATAAAGAAGATGTGGCACCTACATACAATGGAATATTACTCAGCCATAAAAAGCAACGAAACTGATCTATCTGTAATGAGGTGGACAGACCTAGAGTCCGTCATACAGGGTGAAGTAAGTCAGAAAGAGAAAGACAAATCCCGTATGCTGACACATATATATGGAATTTAAGAAAAAAAAATGTCACGAAGAACCTAGGGGTAAGACAGGAATAAAGACACAGACCTACTTGAGAACGGACTTGAGGATATGGGGAGGGGGAAGGGTAAGCTGTGACAAAGCGAGAGGCAGGCATGGACCTATATACAGTACCAAACGTAAGGTAGATAGATAGTGGGAAGCAGCCGCATAGCACCGGGAGATCGGCTCGGTGCTTTGTGACCGCCTGGAGGGGTGGGATGGGGAGGCTGGGAGGGAGAGAGACGCAGGAGGGAAGGGATGTGGGAACAGATGTATATGTATGACTGATTCACTTTGTTCTAAAGCAGAAAGTAATAATAAAAAAAGAAAAAAGACACATGCACCCCAGCGATCATTGCAGCACTATTTACAATAGCCAGGTCATGGAAACAACCTAAAGGCCCATCCACAGACGAATGGATAAAGAAGATGTGGTACCTATATACGATGGAATATTACTCAGCCAGGAAAGGGAACTGAGTTGGTTCATTTGTACAGGCGTGGATAGACCTAGACACTGTCATACAGAGTGAAGCCAGTCAGAAAGAGAAAATCAGGTGTCGTATATAAACGCACATACATGCAACCTAGAAAAATGGTACAGATGAACCGGTGTGCAGGATAGAACTGATACACAGATGTGGAGAACCAACGTATGGCCACCGAGGGGGGAAGGTGGACGGGGTGCTGGTGCTCGTGTGATGAATTCGGAGATCGGGAGTGACATACATACAGTAATACGTGTAAGATGCATAACTAATAAGAACCTGCTGTATAAAAAAATGAAGTGAACGTCAAAAACTCAAAAACCCATACGATAGAAGGAAGATATGTTCATTTCAACTGGTCATTTACTAAATAGACAACAAACTCTGAAGGTAGTTGGGACTGTCAATAAAAAGTTAGAGAAAAATGAAAGAAATTACTGGAACAGCAACAAAGAAAACAATATCAAAGACCAAAAAAACTAAAAGCTGGTTCTTTGAGAAGATGAACAATATTGGTAAACCTTTAGCCAGACTCATCAAGATAAAGAGGGAGAGGACTGAAATCAATACAATTAGAAATGGAAAAGAAGTTACACCGGACAACACAGAAATACAAAACATCCTAAGAGACGACTACAAGCACTCTATGCTCACAAAATGGACAATCTGGAAGAAATGGACAAATTCTTAGAGAGGTACGACCTTCCAAGACTGAAGCGGGAAGAAACAGAAAGTATGAACAGACCCAGTGCGAGTGATGAACGTGAAAGTCTGATTACAAATCGTCCAACAAATAAAAGTCCAGTACCAGATGGCTTCACAGGTTAATGCTATCCAACACGTAGAAGAGAAATAACACCCACCTTTCTCAAACTCTTCCAAAGTACTGGCGTGGAGGGAACACTCCGAAACTCTTTCTATGGGGCCACCATCACCCTGTTACGAGAACCAGACAAAGAGGGTAGAAAAGAAGTTACACCCCGATATCACTGATGAGCTTAGGTGCAAAGCGGCTCAACAAAATAGTAGCCAACAGAATCCAACACCATATTAAAAGTATCATACCTCATGATCAAGTGGGCTTTATCGCAGGCATGCGTGGAATCTTCAAACTACACAGATCAACGTGATACCCCCTATGAACAAACTGAAGAGGAAAAACCATATGATCATGCCAATCGATGCAGAAGAACTTGGGACAAATGTCAGCACACATTTATGATAAAGAAAACAAAAAAAACCCCTCCAGAATGTGGGCTTAGAGGGAAACTCACTCAATTTAATCAGGGACGCATACGACAAACCCACAGCAAACATTTTCACTGGTGAAGAAGTGAAAGCATGTCCTCTAAGATCAGCAACAAGACAAGGATGACCACTCTCTCATCACTATTATTCAACATAGTTTTGGAAGTTCTGGCCACGGCAATCAGAGCAGCACAAGAAATGAAAGGAAGACAAACTGGAAAAGAAGAAGTAACACCGTCCCTCTTTGCATATGACATGATACTATACTTAGAGAATCCTAAAGTGGCCACCATAAAACTAGTAGAGCTAGTCCATGGATTTGGTGACGTGGCAGGACACAAAATTAATGCACAGAAATCCCTTGCATTCCTATACATTAATGAAGGAAAAACAGAAAGAGAAATTAGGAAGGACTCCCATTTACCCCTGCAGGAAAAGGAATAAAATACCTAGGAATAAACCCACCTAGGGAGACAAAAGAGCTGTATGCAGAAAACTATAAGACACTGATGAATGAGACTGAAGATACACACAGATGGAGAGACATACCATGCTCTTGGATTGGAAGAATCAATCTTATGAAAATGACTATACTACCCAAAGCAGTCTACATATTCAATGCAATCCCTCTCAAATTACCAATGGCATTTTTTTTTTTTAACAGAGCTAGAAGGAAAAAATCTGAAAATCTGTATGGAGACACAAAAATCCCCCAATAGCCAAAGCAGTTTGATGGAGAAAAACGGAGCTGGAGGAATCAGACTCCACGACTTCACACTGTACTACAAAGCTACAGTAATCAAGACAGGACGGGCCTGGCACAAAAACAGGAATACAGATCAATGCAACCGGGTAGAAAGCCCTCAGATAATGCCACGCACCTATGGTCAACTAATCTGTGACAAAGGAGGCAAGGATACACAGTGCAGAAAGAAGAGTCTCTTCAGTAAGTGGTTCTGGGGAACCTGGACCAAGACATGTAAAACAATGAAGTAAGAACACTCCCATACACCGTACACAAAAATAATCTGAAAATGGAACAGAGACCTAAACTCAGGACTGTACACTGCGAAACTCTTAGAGGAGAACACAGGAAGAACAGGCTTTGACATAAATCACAACAAGATCTTTTGTAATCCTCCTCCTGGAGTCATGGAAATAAAAACAAAAATGTACAACTGGGACCTAAGGAAACTTAAAAGCTTTTGCTAAGCACAGGAAACTAAGAACAAGAGGAAAACACAACCCTCAGAATGGGAAAAGTATTTGCATACGAAGCAGCGGACTCGGGATCAATCTCCAAAATATATAAACAGCCCATGCTGCTCGGTATTAAAAAATCCAACAACGCGCTCTAAAAATGGGCAGAAGCCCTAAACAGACAATGCTCCAAAGAAGACACAGAGCTGGCCAACAAGCACGTAAAAGCCGGCTCGGGCCTCCCTGGTGGCGCAGTGGTTGAGAGTCCGCCTGCCGATGCAGGGGATACGGGTTCGTGCCCCGATCTGGGAGGATCCCATATGCCGCGGAGCGGCTGGGCCCGTGAGCCATGGCCGCTGAGCCTGTGCGTCCGGAGCCTGTGCTCCGCAACGGGAGAGGCCACAGCAGTGAGAGGCCCGCGTACAGCAAAAAAAGAAAAAAAAAAAAAAAAAAGCCGGCTCTACTTCACTAGCTATTAGAGAGATGCACACCAAAACTACACCGAGCTATCACCTCACACCATTTAGAAAGGGCATCATCGGAAAATCAACAAAGAACAACTGCTGGACACGGTGTGGAGCAGAGAGAACACTCTTGCACTGTCGGTGAGGGTGTAGAGGGATACAGCCACTAGGGAGAAGAGTAAGGAGGTTCCTGAAAAAACTAAAACTAGAACTACCATATGACCCAGCGATCCCACTCCTAGGCGTATACCCTGAGGAAACCAGAATTCAAAAAGAGACATGTACCAAAATGCTCATTGCAGCTCTATTCACGACAGCCCGCAGAGGGAAACAACCTAAGTGTCCATCATCGGATGAATGGATAAAGAAGATGTGGCACCTACATACAATGGAATATTACTCAGCCATAAAAAGCAACGAAACTGATCTATCTGTAATGAGGTGGACAGACCTAGAGTCCGTCATACAGGGTGAAGTAAGTCAGAAAGAGAAAGACAAATCCCGTATGCTGACACATATATATGGAATTTAAGAAAAAAAAATGTCACGAAGAACCTAGGGGTAAGACAGGAATAAAGACACAGACCTACTTGAGAACGGACTTGAGGATATGGGGAGGGGGAAGGGTAAGCTGTGACAAAGCAAGAGAGAGGCATGGACCTATATACAGTACCAAACGTAAGGTAGATAGATAGTGGGAAGCAGCCGCATAGCACCGGGAGATCGGCTCGGTGCTTTGTGACCGCCTGGAGGGGTGGGATGGGGAGGCTGGGAGGGAGAGAGACGCAGGAGGGAAGGGATGTGGGAACAGATGTATATGTATGACTGATTCACTTTGTTCTAAAGCAGAAAGTAATAATAAAAAAAGAAAAAAGACACATGCACCCCAGCGATCATTGCAGCACTCTTTACAATAGCCAGGTCATGGAAACAACCTAAAGGCCCATCCACAGACGAATGGATAAAGAAGATGTGGTACCTATATACGATGGAATATTACTCAGCCAGGAAAGGGAACTGAGTTGGTTCATTTGTACAGGCATGGATAGACCTAGACACTGTCATACAGAGTGAAGCCAGTCAGAAAGAGAAAATCAGGTGTCGTATATAAACGCACATACATGCAACCTAGAAAAATGGTACAGATGAACCGGTGTGCAGGATAGAACTGATACACAGATGTGGAGAACCAACGTATGGCCACCGAGGGGGGAAGGTGGACGGGGTGCTGGTGCTCGTGTGATGAATTCGGAGATCGGGAGTGACATACATACAGTAATATGTGTAAGATGCATAACTAATAAGAACCTGCTGTATAAAAAAATGAAGTGAACGTCAAAAACTCAAAAACCCATACGATAGAAGGAAGATATGTTCATTTCAACTGGTCATTTACTAAATAGACAACAAACTCTGAAGGTAGTTGGGACTGTCAATAAAAAGTTAGAGAAAAATGAAAGAAATTACTGGAACAGCAACAAAGAAAACAATATCAAAGACCAAAAAAACTAAAAGCTGGTTCTTTGAGAAGATGAACAATATTGGTAAACCTTTAGCCAGACTCATCAAGATAAAGAGGGAGAGGACTGAAATCAATACAATTAGAAATGGAAAAGAAGTTACACCGGACAACACAGAAATACAAAACATCCTAAGAGACGACTACAAGCACTCTATGCTCACAAAATGGACAATCTGGAAGAAATGGACAAATTCTTAGAGAGGTACGACCTTCCAAGACTGAAGCGGGAAGAAACAGAAAGTATGAACAGACCCAGTGCGAGTGATGAACTTGAAAGTCTGATTACAAATCGTCCAACAAATAAAAGTCCAGTACCAGATGGCTTCACAGGTTAATGCTATCCAACACGTAGAAGAGAAATAACACCCACCTTTCTCAAACTCTTCCAAAGTACTGGCGTGGAGGGAACACTCCGAAACTCTTTCTATGGGGCCACCATCACCCTGTTACGAGAACCAGACAAAGAGGGTAGAAAAGAAGTTACACCCCGATATCACTGATGAGCTTAGGTGCAAAGCGGCTCAACAAAATAGTAGCCAACAGAATCCAACACCATATTAAAAGTATCATACCTCATGATCAAGTGGGCTTTATCGCAGGCATGCGTGGAATCTTCAAACTACACAGATCAACGTGATACCCCCTATGAACAAACTGAAGAGGAAAAACCATATGATCATGCCAATCGATGCAGAAAAACTTGGGACAAATGTCAGCACACATTTATGATAAAGAAAACAAAAAAAACCCCTCCAGAATGTGGGCTTAGAGGGAAACTCACTCAATTTAATCAGGGACGCATACGACAAACCCACAGCAAACATTTTCACTGGTGAAGAAGTGAAAGCATGTCCTCTAAGATCAGCAACAAGACAAGGATGACCACTCTCTCATCACTATTATTCAACATAGTTTTGGAAGTTCTGGCCACGGCAATCAGAGCAGCACAAGAAATGAAAGGAAGACAAACTGGAAAAGAAGAAGTAACACCGTCCCTCTTTGCATATGACATGATACTATACTTAGAGAATCCTAAAGTGGCCACCATAAAACTAGTAGAGCTAGTCCATGGATTTGGTGACGTGGCAGGACACAAAATTAATGCACAGAAATCCCTTGCATTCCTATACATTAATGAAGGAAAAACAGAAAGAGAAATTAGGAAGGACTCCCATTTACCCCTGCAGGAAAAGGAATAAAATACCTAGGAATAAACCCACCTAGGGAGACAAAAGAGCTGTATGCAGAAAACTATAAGACACTGATGAATGAGACTGAAGATACACACAGATGGAGAGACATACCATGCTCTTGGATTGGAAGAATCAATCTTATGAAAATGACTATACTACCCAAAGCAGTCTACATATTCAATGCAATCCCTCTCAAATTACCAATGGCATTTTTTTTTTTTAACAGAGCTAGAAGGAAAAAATCTGAAAATCTGTATGGAGACACAAAAATCCCCCAATAGCCAAAGCAGTTTGATGGAGAAAAACGGAGCTGGAGGAATCAGACTCCACGACTTCACACTGTACTACAAAGCTACAGTAATCAAGACAGGACGGGCCTGGCACAAAAACAGGAATACAGATCAATGCAACCGGGTAGAAAGCCCTCAGATAATGCCACGCACCTATGGTCAACTAATCTGTGACAAAGGAGGCAAGGATACACAGTGCAGAAAGAAGAGTCTCTTCAGTAAGTGGTTCTGGGGAACCTGGACCAAGACATGTAAAACAATGAAGTAAGAACACTCCCATACACCGTACACAAAAATAATCTGAAAATGGAACAGAGACCTAAACTCAGGACTGTACACTGCGAAACTCTTAGAGGAGAACACAGGAAGAACAGGCTTTGACATAAATCACAACAAGATCTTTTGTAATCCTCCTCCTGGAGTCATGGAAATAAAAACAAAAATGTACAACTGGGACCTAAGGAAACTTAAAAGCTTTTGCTAAGCACAGGAAACTAAGAACAAAAGGAAAACACAACCCTCAGAATGGGAAAAGTATTTGCATACGAAGCAGCGGACTCGGGATCAATCTCCAAAATATATAAACAGCCCATGCTGCTCGGTATTAAAAAATCCAACAACGCGCTCTAAAAATGGGCAGAAGCCCTAAACAGACAATGCTCCAAAGAAGACACAGAGCTGGCCAACAAGCACGTAAAAGCCGGCTCGGGCCTCCCTGGTGGCGCAGTGGTTGAGAGTCCGCCTGCCGATGCAGGGGATACGGGTTCGTGCCCCGATCTGGGAGGATCCCATATGCCGCGGAGCGGCTGGGCCCGTGAGCCATGGCCGCTGAGCCTGTGCGTCCGGAGCCTGTGCTCCGCAACGGGAGAGGCCACAGCAGTGAGAGGCCCGCGTACAGCAAAAAAAGAAAAAAAAAAAAAAAAAAAAGCCGGCTCTACTTCACTAGCTATTAGAGAGATGCACACCAAAACTACACCGAGCTATCACCTCACACCATTTAGAAAGGGCATCATCGGAAAATCAACAAAGAACAACTGCTGGACACGGTGTGGAGCAGAGAGAACACTCTTGCACTGTCGGTGGGAGTGTAGAGGGATACAGCCACTAGGGAGAAGAGTAAGGAGGTTCCTGAAAAAACTAAAACTAGAACTACCATATGACCCAGCGATCCCACTCCTAGGCGTATACCCTGAGGAAACCAGAATTCAAAAAGAGACATGTACCAAAATGCTCATTGCAGCTCTATTCACGACAGCCCGCAGAGGGAAACAACCTAAGTGTCCATCATCGGATGAATGGATAAAGAAGATGTGGCACCTACATACAATGGAATATTACTCAGCCATAAAAAGCAACGAAACTGATCTATCTGTAATGAGGTGGACAGACCTAGAGTCCGTCATACAGGGTGAAGTAAGTCAGAAAGAGAAAGACAAATCCCGTATGCTGACACATATATATGGAATTTAAGAAAAAAAAATGTCACGAAGAACCTAGGGGTAAGACAGGAATAAAGACACAGACCTACTTGAGAACGGACTTGAGGATATGGGGAGGGGGAAGGGTAAGCTGTAACAAAGCGAGAGAGAGGCATGGACCTATATACAGTACCAAACGTAAGGTAGATAGATAGTGGGAAGCAGCCGCATAGCACCGGGAGATCGGCTCGGTGCTTTGTGACCGCCTGGAGGGGTGGGATGGGGAGGCTGGGAGGGAGAGAGACGCAGGAGGGAAGGGATGTGGGAACAGATGTATATGTATGACTGATTCACTTTGTTCTAAAGCAGAAAGTAATAATAAAAAAAGAAAAAAGACACATGCACCCCAGCGATCATTGCAGCACTATTTACAATAGCCAGGTCATGGAAACAACCTAAAGGCCCATCCACAGACGAATGGATAAAGAAGATGTGGTACCTATATACGATGGAATATTACTCAGCCAGGAAAGGGAACTGAGTTGGTTCATTTGTACAGGCGTGGATAGACCTAGACACTGTCATACAGAGTGAAGCCAGTCAGAAAGAGAAAATCAGGTGTCGTATATAAACGCACATACATGCAACCTAGAAAAATGGTACAGATGAACCGGTGTGCAGGATAGAACTGATACACAGATGTGGAGAACCAACGTATGGCCACCGAGGGGGGAAGGTGGACGGGGTGCTGGTGCTCGTGTGATGAATTCGGAGATCGGGAGTGACATACATACAGTAATACGTGTAAGATGCATAACTAATAAGAACCTGCTGTATAAAAAAATGAAGTGAACGTCAAAAACTCAAAAACCCATACGATAGAAGGAAGATATGTTCATTTCAACTGGTCATTTACTAAATAGACAACAAACTCTGAAGGTAGTTGGGACTGTCAATAAAAAGTTAGAGAAAAATGAAAGAAATTACTGGAACAGCAACAAAGAAAACAATATCAAAGACCAAAAAAACTAAAAGCTGGTTCTTTGAGAAGATGAACAATATTGGTAAACCTTTAGCCAGACTCATCAAGATAAAGAGGGAGAGGACTGAAATCAATACAATTAGAAATGGAAAAGAAGTTACACCGGACAACACAGAAATACAAAACATCCTAAGAGACGACTACAAGCACTCTATGCTCACAAAATGGACAATCTGGAAGAAATGGACAAATTCTTAGAGAGGTACGACCTTCCAAGACTGAAGCGGGAAGAAACAGAAAGTATGAACAGACCCAGTGCGAGTGATGAACCTGAAAGTCTGATTACAAATCGTCCAACAAATAAAAGTCCAGTACCAGATGGCTTCACAGGTTAATGCTATCCAACACGTAGAAGAGAAATAACACCCACCTTTCTCAAACTCTTCCAAAGTACTGGCGTGGAGGGAACACTCCGAAACTCTTTCTATGGGGCCACCATCACCCTGTTACGAGAACCAGACAAAGAGGGTAGAAAAGAAGTTACACCCCGATATCACTGATGAGCTTAGGTGCAAAGCGGCTCAACAAAATAGTAGCCAACAGAATCCAACACCATATTAAAAGTATCATACCTCATGATCAAGTGGGCTTTATCGCAGGCATGCGTGGAATCTTCAAACTACGCAGATCAACGTGATACCCCCTATGAACAAACTGAAGAGGAAAAACCATATGATCATGCCAATCGATGCAGAAAAACTTGGGACAAATGTCAGCACACATTTATGATAAAGAAAACAAAAAAAACCCCTCCAGAATGTGGGCTTAGAGGGAAACTCACTCAATTTAATCAGGGACGCATACGACAAACCCACAGCAAACATTTTCACTGGTGAAGAACTGAAAGCATGTCCTCTAAGATCAGCAACAAGACAAGGATGACCACTCTCTCATCACTATTATTCAACATAGTTTTGGAAGTTCTGGCCACGGCAATCAGAGCAGCACAAGAAATGAAAGGAAGACAAACTGGAAAAGAAGAAGTAACACCGTCCCTCTTTGCATATGACATGATACTATACTTAGAGAATCCTAAAGTGGCCACCATAAAACTAGTAGAGCTAGTCCATGGATTTGGTGACGTGGCAGGACACAAAATTAATGCACAGAAATCCCTTGCATTCCTATACATTAATGAAGGAAAAACAGAAAGAGAAATTAGGAAGGACTCCCATTTACCCCTGCAGGAAAAGGAATAAAATACCTAGGAATAAACCTACCTAGGGAGACAAAAGAGCTGTATGCAGAAAACTATAAGACACTGATGAATGAGACTGAAGATACACACAGATGGAGAGACATACCATGCTCTTGGATTGGAAGAATCAATCTTATGAAAATGACTATACTACCCAAAGCAGTCTACATATTCAATGCAATCCCTCTCAAATTACCAATGGCATTTTTTTTTTTTAACAGAGCTAGAAGGAAAAAATCTGAAAATCTGTATGGAGACACAAAAATCCCCCAATAGCCAAAGCAGTTTGATGGAGAAAAACGGAGCTGGAGGAATCAGACTCCACGACTTCACACTGTACTACAAAGCTACAGTAATCAAGACAGGACGGGCCTGGCACAAAAACAGGAATACAGATCAATGCAACCGGGTAGAAAGCCCTCAGATAATGCCACGCACCTATGGTCAACTAATCTGTGACAAAGGAGGCAAGGATACACAGTGCAGAAAGAAGAGTCTCTTCAGTAAGTGGTTCTGGGGAACCTGGACCAAGACATGTAAAACAATGAAGTAAGAACACTCCCATACACCGTACACAAAAATAATCTGAAAATGGAACAGAGACCTAAACTCAGGACTGTACACTGCGAAACTCTTAGAGGAGAACACAGGAAGAACAGGCTTTGACATAAATCACAACAAGATCTTTTGTAATCCTCCTCCTGGAGTCATGGAAATAAAAACAAAAATGTACAACTGGGACCTAAGGAAACTTAAAAGCTTTTGCTAAGCACAGGAAACTAAGAACAAGAGGAAAACACAACCCTCAGAATGGGAAAAGTATTTGCATACGAAGCAGCGGACTCGGGATCAATCTCCAAAATATATAAACAGCCCATGCTGCTCGGTATTAAAAAATCCAACAACGCGCTCTAAAAATGGGCAGAAGCCCTAAACAGACAATGCTCCAAAGAAGACACAGAGCTGGCCAACAAGCACGTAAAAGCCGGCTCGGGCCTCCCTGGTGGCGCAGTGGTTGAGAGTCCGCCTGCCGATGCAGGGGATACGGGTTCGTGCCCCGATCTGGGAGGATCCCATATGCCGCGGAGCGGCTGGGCCCGTGAGCCATGGCCGCTGAGCCTGTGCGTCCGGAGCCTGTGCTCCGCAACGGGAGAGGCCACAGCAGTGAGAGGCCCGCGTACAGCAAAAAAAGAAAAAAAAAAAAAAAAGCCGGCTCTACTTCACTAGCTATTAGAGAGATGCACACCAAAACTACACCGAGCTATCACCTCACACCATTTAGAAAGGGCATCATCGGAAAATCAACAAAGAACAACTGCTGGACACGGTGTGGAGCAGAGAGAACACTCTTGCACTGTCGGTGGGAGTGTAGAGGGATACAGCCACTAGGGAGAAGAGTAAGGAGGTTCCTGAAAAAACTAAAACTAGAACTACCATATGACCCAGCGATCCCACTCCTAGGCGTATACCCTGAGGAAACCAGAATTCAAAAAGAGACATGTACCAAAATGCTCATTGCAGCTCTATTCACGACAGCCCGCAGAGGGAAACAACCTAAGTGTCCATCATCGGATGAATGGATAAAGAAGATGTGGCACCTACATACAATGGAATATTACTCAGCCATAAAAAGCAACGAAACTGATCTATCTGTAATGAGGTGGACAGACCTAGAGTCCGTCATACAGGGTGAAGTAAGTCAGAAAGAGAAAGACAAATCCCGTATGCTGACACATATATATGGAATTTAAGAAAAAAAAATGTCACGAAGAACCTAGGGGTAAGACAGGAATAAAGACACAGACCTACTTGAGAACGGACTTGAGGATATGGGGAGGGGGAAGGGTAAGCTGTGACAAAGCGAGAGGCAGGCATGGACCTATATACAGTACCAAACGTAAGGTAGATAGATAGTGGGAAGCAGCCGCATAGCACCGGGAGATCGGCTCGGTGCTTTGTGACCGCCTGGAGGGGTGGGATGGGGAGGCTGGGAGGGAGAGAGACGCAGGAGGGAAGGGATGTGGGAACAGATGTATATGTATGACTGATTCACTTTGTTCTAAAGCAGAAAGTAATAATAAAAAAAGAAAAAAGACACATGCACCCCAGTGATCATTGCAGCACTATTTACAATAGCCAGGTCATGGAAACAACCTAAAGGCCCATCCACAGACGAATGGATAAAGAAGATGTGGTACCTATATACGATGGAATATTACTCAGCCAGGAAAGGGAACTGAGTTGGTTCATTTGTACAGGCGTGGATAGACCTAGACACTGTCATACAGAGTGAAGCCAGTCAGAAAGAGAAAATCAGGTGTCGTATATAAACGCACATACATGCAACCTAGAAAAATGGTACAGATGAACCGGTGTGCAGGATAGAACTGATACACAGATGTGGAGAACCAACGTATGGCCACCGAGGGGGGAAGGTGGACGGGGTGCTGGTGCTCGTGTGATGAATTCGGAGATCGGGAGTGACATACATACAGTAATACGTGTAAGATGCATAACTAATAAGAACCTGCTGTATAAAAAAATGAAGTGAACGTCAAAAACTCAAAAACCCATACGATAGAAGGAAGATATGTTCATTTCAACTGGTCATTTACTAAATAGACAACAAACTCTGAAGGTAGTTGGGACTGTCAATAAAAAGTTAGAGAAAAATGAAAGAAATTACTGGAACAGCAACAAAGAAAACAATATCAAAGACCAAAAAAACTAAAAGCTGGTTCTTTGAGAAGATGAACAATATTGGTAAACCTTTAGCCAGACTCATCAAGATAAAGAGGGAGAGGACTGAAATCAATACAATTAGAAATGGAAAAGAAGTTACACCGGACAACACAGAAATACAAAACATCCTAAGAGACGACTACAAGCACTCTATGCTCACAAAATGGACAATCTGGAAGAAATGGACAAATTCTTAGAGAGGTACGACCTTCCAAGACTGAAGCGGGAAGAAACAGAAAGTATGAACAGACCCAGTGCGAGTGATGAACCTGAAAGTCTGATTACAAATCGTCCAACAAATAAAAGTCCAGTACCAGATGGCTTCACAGGTTAATGCTATCCAACACGTAGAAGAGAAATAACACCCACCTTTCTCAAAGTCTTCCAAAGTACTGGCGTGGAGGGAACACTCCGAAACTCTTTCTATGGGGCCACCATCACCCTGTTACGAGAACCAGACAAAGAGGGTAGAAAAGAAGTTACACCCCGATATCACTGATGAGCTTAGGTGCAAAGCGGCTCAACAAAATAGTAGCCAACAGAATCCAACACCATATTAAAAGTATCATACCTCATGATCAAGTGGGCTTTATCGCAGGCATGCGTGGAATCTTCAAACTACACAGATCAACGTGATACCCCCTATGAACAAACTGAAGAGGAAAAACCATATGATCATGCCAATCGATGCAGAAAAACTTGGGACAAATGTCAGCACACATTTATGATAAAGAAAACAAAAAAAACCCCTCCAGAATGTGGGCTTAGAGGGAAACTCACTCAATTTAATCAGGGACGCATACGACAAACCCACAGCAAACATTTTCACTGGTGAAGAACTGAAAGCATGTCCTCTAAGATCAGCAACAAGACAAGGATGACCACTCTCTCATCACTATTATTCAACATAGTTTTGGAAGTTCTGGCCACGGCAATCAGAGCAGCACAAGAAATGAAAGGAAGACAAACTGGAAAAGAAGAAGTAACACCGTCCCTCTTTGCATATGACATGATACTATACTTAGAGAATCCTAAAGTGGCCACCATAAAACTAGTAGAGCTAGTCCATGGATTTGGTGACGTGGCAGGACACAAAATTAATGCACAGAAATCCCTTGCATTCCTATACATTAATGAAGGAAAAACAGAAAGAGAAATTAGGAAGGACTCCCATTTACCCCTGCAGGAAAAGGAATAAAATACCTAGGAATAAACCTACCTAGGGAGACAAAAGAGCTGTATGCAGAAAACTATAAGACACTGATGAATGAGACTGAAGATACACACAGATGGAGAGACATACCATGCTCTTGGATTGGAAGAATCAATCTTATGAAAATGACTATACTACCCAAAGCAGTCTACATATTCAATGCAATCCCTCTCAAATTACCAATGGCATGTTTTTTTTAACAGAGCTAGAAGGAAAAAATCCGAAAATCTGTATGGAGACACAAAAATCCCCCAATAGCCAAAGCAGTTTGATGGAGAAAAACGGAGCTGGAGGAATCAGACTCCACGACTTCACACTGTACTACAAAGCTACAGTAATCAAGACAGGACGGGCCTGGCACAAAAACAGAAATACAGATCAATGCAACCGGATAGAAAGCCCTCAGATAATGCCACGCACCTATGGTCAACTAACCTGTGACAAAGGAGGCAAGGATACACAGTGCAGAAAGAAGAGTCTCTTCAGTAAGTGGTTCTGGGGAACCTGGACCAAGACATGTAAAACAATGAAGTAAGAACACTCCCATACACCGTACACAAAAATAATCTGAAAATGGAACAGAGACCTAAACTCAGGACTGTACACTGCGAAACTCTTAGAGGAGAACACAGGAAGAACAGGCTTTGACATAAATCACAACAAGATCTTTTGTAATCCTCCTCCTGGAGTCATGGAAATAAAAACAAAAATGTACAACTGGGACCTAAGGAAACTTAAAAGCTTTTGCTAAGCACAGGAAACTAAGAACAAGAGGAAAACACAACCCTCAGAATGGGAAAAGTATTTGCATACGAAGCAGCGGACTCGGGATCAATCTCCAAAATATATAAACAGCCCATGCTGCTCGGTATTAAAAAATCCAACAACGCGCTCTAAAAATGGGCAGAAGCCCTAAACAGACAATGCTCCAAAGAAGACACAGAGCTGGCCAACAAGCACGTAAAAGCCGGCTCTACTTCACTAGCTATTAGAGAGATGCACACCAAAACTACACCGAGCTATCACCTCACACCATTTAGAAAGGGCATCATCGGAAAATCAACAAAGAACAACTGATGAACACAGTGTGGAGCAGAGAGAACACTCTTGCACTGTCGGTGGGAGTGTAGATGGATACAGCCACTAGGGAGAAGACTAAGGAGGTTCCTGAAAAAACTAAAACTAGAACTACCATATGACCCAGCGATCCCACTACTAGGCGTATACCCTGAGGAAACCAGAATTCAAAAGGAGACATGTACCAAAATGTTCATTGCAGCTCTATTCACGACAGCCCGCAGAGGGACACAACCTAAGTGTCCATCATCGGATGAATGGATAAAGAAGATGTGGCACCTACATACAATGGAATATTACTCAGCCATAAAAAGCAACGAAACTGATCTATCTGTAATGAGGTGGACAGACCTAGAGTCCGTCATACAGGGTGAAGTAAGTCAGAAAGAGAAAGACAAATCCCGTATGCTGACACATATATATGGAATTTAAGAAAAAAAAATGTCACGAAGAACCAAGGGGTAAGACAGGAATAAAGACACAGACCTACTTGAGAATGGACTTGAGGATATGGGGAGGGGGAAGGGTAAGCTGTGACAAAGCGAGAGAGAGGCATGGACATATATACAGTACCAAACGTAAGGTAGATAGATAGTGGGAAGCAGCCGCACAGCACCGGGAGATCGGCTCGGTGCTTTGTGAACGCCTGGAGGGGTGGGATGGGGAGGTTGGGAGGGAGAGAGACGCAGGAGGGAAGGGATGTGGGAACAGATGTATATGTATGACTGATTCACTTTGTTCTAAAGCAGAAAGTAATAATAAAAAAAGAAAAAAGACACATGCACCCCAGTGATCATTGCAGCACTATTTACAATAGCCAGGTCATGGAAACAACCTAGAGGCCCATCCACAGACGAATGGACAAAGAAGATGTGGTACCTATATACGATGGAATATTACTCAGCCAGGAAAGGGAACTGAGTTGGTTCATTTGTACAGGCGTGGATAGACCTAGACACTGTTATACAGAGTGAAGCCAGTCAGAAAGAGAAAATCAGGTGTCGTATATAAACGCACATACATGCAACCTAGAAAAATGGTACAGATGAACCGGTGTGCAGGATAGAACTGATACACAGATGTGGAGAACCAACGTATGGCCACCGAGGGGGGAAAGTGGACGGGGTGCTGGTGCTCGTGTGATGAATTCGGAGATCGGGAGTGACATACATACAGTAATATGTGTAAGATGCATAACTAATAAGAACCTGCTGTATAAAAAAATGAAGTGAACGTCAAAAACTCAAAAACCCATACGATAAAAGGAAGATATGTTCATTTCAACTGGTCATTTACTAAATAGACAACAAACTCTGAAGGTAGTTGGGACTGTCAATAAAAAGTTAGAGAAAAATGAAAGAAATTACTGGAACAGCAACAAAGAAAACAATATCAAAGACCAAAAAAACTAAAAGCTGGTTCTTTGAGAAGATGAACAATATTGGTAAACCTTTAGCCAGACTCATCAAGATAAAGAGGGAGAGGACTGAAATCAATACAATTAGAAATGGAAAAGAAGTTACACCGGACAACACAGAAATACAAAACATCCTAAGAGACGACTACAAGCACTCTATGCTCACAAAATGGACAATCTGGAAGAAATGGACAAATTCTTAGAGAGGTACGACCTTCCAAGACTGAAGCGGGAAGAAACAGAAAGTATGAACAGACCCAGTGCGAGTGATGAACCTGAAAGTCTGATTACAAATCGTCCAACAAATAAAAGTCCAGTACCAGATGGCTTCACAGGTTAATGCTATCCAACACGTAGAAGAGAAATAACACCCACCTTTCTCAAACTCTTCCAAAGTACTGGCGTGGAGGGAACACTCCGAAACTCTTTCTATGAGGCCACCATCACCCTGTTACGAGAACCAGACAAAGAGGGTAGAAAAGAAGTTACACCCCGATATCACTGATGAGCTTAGGTGCAAAGCGGCTCAACAAAATAGTAGCCAACAGAATCCAACACCATATTAAAAGTATCATACCTCATGATCAAGTGGGCTTTATCGCAGGCATGCGTGGACTCTTCAAACTACGCAGATCAACGTGATACCCCCTATGAACAAACTGAAGAGGAAAAACCATATGATCATGCCAATCGATGCAGAAAAACTTGGGACAAATGTCAGCACACATTTATGATAAAGAAAACAAAAAAAAACCCTCCAGAATGTGGGCTTAGAGGGAAACTCACTCAATTTAATCAGGGACGCATACGACAAACCCACAGCAAACATTTTCACTGGTGAAGAACTGAAAGCATGTCCTCTAAGATCAGCAACAAGACAAGGATGACCACTCTCTCATCACTATTATTCAACATAGTTTTGGAAGTTCTGGCCACGGCAATCAGAGCAGCACAAGAAATGAAAGGAAGACAAACTGGAAAAGAAGAAGTAACACCGTCCCTCTTTGCATATGACATGATACTATACTTAGAGAATCCTAAAGTGGCCACCATAAAACTAGTAGAGCTAGTCCATGGATTTGGTGACGTGGCAGGACACAAAATTAATGCACAGAAATCCCTTGCATTCCTATACATTAATGAAGGAAAAACAGAAAGAGAAATTAGGAAGGACTCCCATTTACCCCTGCAGGAAAAGGAATAAAATACCTAGGAATAAACCTACCTAGGGAGACAAAAGAGCTGTATGCAGAAAACTATAAGACACTGATGAATGAGACTGAAGATACACACAGATGGAGAGACATACCATGCTCTTGGATTGGAAGAATCAATCTTATGAAAATGACTATACTACCCAAAGCAGTCTACATATTCAATGCAATCCCTCTCAAATTACCAATGGCATGTTTTTTTTAACAGAGCTAGAAGGAAAAAATCCGAAAATCTGTATGGAGACACAAAAATCCCCCAATAGCCAAAGCAGTTTGATGGAGAAAAACGGAGCTGGAGGAATCAGACTCCACGACTTCACACTGTACTACAAAGCTACAGTAATCAAGACAGGACGGGCCTGGCACAAAAACAGGAATACAGATCAATGCAACCGGATAGAAAGCCCTCAGATAATGCCACGCACCTATGGTCAACTAATCTGTGACAAAGGAGGCAAGGATACACAGTGCAGAAAGAAGAGTCTCTTCAGTAAGTGGTTCTGGGGAACCTGGACCAAGACATGTAAAACAATGAAGTAAGAACACTCCCATACACCGTACACAAAAATAATCTGAAAATGGAACAGAGACCTAAACTCAGGACTGTACACTGCGAAACTCTTAGAGGAGAACACAGGAAGAACAGGCTTTGACATAAATCACAACAAGATCTTTTGTAATCCTCCTCCTGGAGTCATGGAAATAAAAACAAAAATGTACAACTGGGACCTAAGGAAACTTAAAAGCTTTTGCTAAGCACAGGAAACTAAGAACAAGAGGAAAACACAACCCTCAGAATGGGAAAAGTATTTGCATACGAAGCAGCGGACTCGGGATCAATCTCCAAAATATATAAACAGCCCATGCTGCTCGGTATTAAAAAATCCAACAACGCGCTCTAAAAATGGGCAGAAGCCCTAAACAGACAAGACATAGAGCTGGCCAACAAGCACGTAAAAGCCGGCTCTACTTCACTAGCTATTAGAGAGATGCACACCAAAACTACACCGAGCTATCACCTCACACCATTTAGAAAGGGCATCATCGGAAAATCAACAAAGAACAACTGCTGGACACGGTGTGGAGCAGAGAGAACACTCTTGCACTGTCGGTGAGGGTGTAGAGGGATACAGCCACTAGGGAGAAGAGTAAGGAGGTTCCTGAAAAAACTAAAACTAGAACTACCATATGACCCAGCGATCCCACTCCTAGGCGTATACCCTGAGGAAACCAGAATTCAAAAAGAGACATGTACCAAAATGCTCATTGCAGCTCTATTCACGACAGCCCGCAGAGGGAAACAACCTAAGTGTCCATCATCGGATGAATGGATAAAGAAGATGTGGCACCTACATACAATGGAATATTACTCAGCCATAAAAAGCAACGAAACTGATCTATCTGTAATGAGGTGGACAGACCTAGAGTCCGTCATACAGGGTGAAGTAAGTCAGAAAGAGAAAGACAAATCCCGTATGCTGACACATATATATGGAATTTAAGAAAAAAAAATGTCACGAAGAACCTAGGGGTAAGACAGGAATAAAGACACAGACCTACTTGAGAACGGACTTGAGGATATGGGGAGGGGGAAGGGTAAGCTGTGACAAAGCAAGAGAGAGGCATGGACCTATATACAGTACCAAACGTAAGGTAGATAGATAGTGGGAAGCAGCCGCATAGCACCGGGAGATCGGCTCGGTGCTTTGTGACCGCCTGGAGGGGTGGGATGGGGAGGCTGGGAGGGAGAGAGACGCAGGAGGGAAGGGATGTGGGAACAGATGTATATGTATGACTGATTCACTTTGTTCTAAAGCAGAAAGTAATAATAAAAAAAGAAAAAAGACACATGCACCCCAGCGATCATTGCAGCACTCTTTACAATAGCCAGGTCATGGAAACAACCTAAAGGCCCATCCACAGACGAATGGATAAAGAAGATGTGGTACCTATATACGATGGAATATTACTCAGCCAGGAAAGGGAACTGAGTTGGTTCATTTGTACAGGCATGGATAGACCTAGACACTGTCATACAGAGTGAAGCCAGTCAGAAAGAGAAAATCAGGTGTCGTATATAAACGCACATACATGCAACCTAGAAAAATGGTACAGATGAACCGGTGTGCAGGATAGAACTGATACACAGATGTGGAGAACCAACGTATGGCCACCGAGGGGGGAAGGTGGACGGGGTGCTGGTGCTCGTGTGATGAATTCGGAGATCGGGAGTGACATACATACAGTAATATGTGTAAGATGCATAACTAATAAGAACCTGCTGTATAAAAAAATGAAGTGAACGTCAAAAACTCAAAAACCCATACGATAGAAGGAAGATATGTTCATTTCAACTGGTCATTTACTAAATAGACAACAAACTCTGAAGGTAGTTGGGACTGTCAATAAAAAGTTAGAGAAAAATGAAAGAAATTACTGGAACAGCAACAAAGAAAACAATATCAAAGACCAAAAAAACTAAAAGCTGGTTCTTTGAGAAGATGAACAATATTGGTAAACCTTTAGCCAGACTCATCAAGATAAAGAGGGAGAGGACTGAAATCAATACAATTAGAAATGGAAAAGAAGTTACACCGGACAACACAGAAATACAAAACATCCTAAGAGACGACTACAAGCACTCTATGCTCACAAAATGGACAATCTGGAAGAAATGGACAAATTCTTAGAGAGGTACGACCTTCCAAGACTGAAGCGGGAAGAAACAGAAAGTATGAACAGACCCAGTGCGAGTGATGAACTTGAAAGTCTGATTACAAATCGTCCAACAAATAAAAGTCCAGTACCAGATGGCTTCACAGGTTAATGCTATCCAACACGTAGAAGAGAAATAACACCCACCTTTCTCAAACTCTTCCAAAGTACTGGCGTGGAGGGAACACTCCGAAACTCTTTCTATGGGGCCACCATCACCCTGTTACGAGAACCAGACAAAGAGGGTAGAAAAGAAGTTACACCCCGATATCACTGATGAGCTTAGGTGCAAAGCGGCTCAACAAAATAGTAGCCAACAGAATCCAACACCATATTAAAAGTATCATACCTCATGATCAAGTGGGCTTTATCGCAGGCATGCGTGGAATCTTCAAACTACACAGATCAACGTGATACCCCCTATGAACAAACTGAAGAGGAAAAACCATATGATCATGCCAATCGATGCAGAAAAACTTGGGACAAATGTCAGCACACATTTATGATAAAGAAAACAAAAAAAACCCCTCTAGAATGTGGGCTTAGAGGGAAACTCACTCAATTTAATCAGGGACGCATACGACAAACCCACAGCAAACATTTTCACTGGTGAAGAAGTGAAAGCATGTCCTCTAAGATCAGCAACAAGACAAGGATGACCACTCTCTCATCACTATTATTCAACATAGTTTTGGAAGTTCTGGCCACGGCAATCAGAGCAGCACAAGAAATGAAAGGAAGACAAACTGGAAAAGAAGAAGTAACACCGTCCCTCTTTGCATATGACATGATACTATACTTAGAGAATCCTAAAGTGGCCACCATAAAACTAGTAGAGCTAGTCCATGGATTTGGTGACGTGGCAGGACACAAAATTAATGCACAGAAATCCCTTGCATTCCTATACATTAATGAAGGAAAAACAGAAAGAGAAATTAGGAAGGACTCCCATTTACCCCTGCAGGAAAAGGAATAAAATACCTAGGAATAAACCCACCTAGGGAGACAAAAGAGCTGTATGCAGAAAACTATAAGACACTGATGAATGAGACTGAAGATACACACAGATGGAGAGACATACCATGCTCTTGGATTGGAAGAATCAATCTTATGAAAATGACTATACTACCCAAAGCAGTCTACATATTCAATGCAATCCCTCTCAAATTACCAATGGCATTTTTTTTTTTTAACAGAGCTAGAAGGAAAAAATCTGAAAATCTGTATGGAGACACAAAAATCCCCCAATAGCCAAAGCAGTTTGATGGAGAAAAACGGAGCTGGAGGAATCAGACTCCACGACTTCACACTGTACTACAAAGCTACAGTAATCAAGACAGGACGGGCCTGGCACAAAAACAGGAATACAGATCAATGCAACCGGGTAGAAAGCCCTCAGATAATGCCACGCACCTATGGTCAACTAATCTGTGACAAAGGAGGCAAGGATACACAGTGCAGAAAGAAGAGTCTCTTCAGTAAGTGGTTCTGGGGAACCTGGACCAAGACATGTAAAACAATGAAGTAAGAACACTCCCATACACCGTACACAAAAATAATCTGAAAATGGAACAGAGACCTAAACTCAGGACTGTACACTGCGAAACTCTTAGAGGAGAACACAGGAAGAACAGGCTTTGACATAAATCACAACAAGATCTTTTGTAATCCTCCTCCTGGAGTCATGGAAATAAAAACAAAAATGTACAACTGGGACCTAAGGAAACTTAAAAGCTTTTGCTAAGCACAGGAAACTAAGAACAAAAGGAAAACACAACCCTCAGAATGGGAAAAGTATTTGCATACGAAGCAGCGGACTCGGGATCAATCTCCAAAATATATAAACAGCCCATGCTGCTCGGTATTAAAAAATCCAACAACGCGCTCTAAAAATGGGCAGAAGCCCTAAACAGACAATGCTCCAAAGAAGACACAGAGCTGGCCAACAAGCACGTAAAAGCCGGCTCGGGCCTCCCTGGTGGCGCAGTGGTTGAGAGTCCGCCTGCCGATGCAGGGGATACGGGTTCGTGCCCCGATCTGGGAGGATCCCATATGCCGCGGAGCGGCTGGGCCCGTGAGCCATGGCCGCTGAGCCTGTGCGTCCGGAGCCTGTGCTCCGCAACGGGAGAGGCCACAGCAGTGAGAGGCCCGCGTACAGCAAAAAAAGAAAAAAAAAAAAAAAAAAAAGCCGGCTCTACTTCACTAGCTATTAGAGAGATGCACACCAAAACTACACCGAGCTATCACCTCACACCATTTAGAAAGGGCATCATCGGAAAATCAACAAAGAACAACTGCTGGACACGGTGTGGAGCAGAGAGAACACTCTTGCACTGTCGGTGGGAGTGTAGAGGGATACAGCCACTAGGGAGAAGAGTAAGGAGGTTCCTGAAAAAACTAAAACTAGAACTACCATATGACCCAGCGATCCCACTCCTAGGCGTATACCCTGAGGAAACCAGAATTCAAAAAGAGACATGTACCAAAATGCTCATTGCAGCTCTATTCACGACAGCCCGCAGAGGGAAACAACCTAAGTGTCCATCATCGGATGAATGGATAAAGAAGATGTGGCACCTACATACAATGGAATATTACTCAGCCATAAAAAGCAACGAAACTGATCTATCTGTAATGAGGTGGACAGACCTAGAGTCCGTCATACAGGGTGAAGTAAGTCAGAAAGAGAAAGACAAATCCCGTATGCTGACACATATATATGGAATTTAAGAAAAAAAAATGTCACGAAGAACCTAGGGGTAAGACAGGAATAAAGACACAGACCTACTTGAGAACGGACTTGAGGATATGGGGAGGGGGAAGGGTAAGCTGTAACAAAGCGAGAGAGAGGCATGGACCTATATACAGTACCAAACGTAAGGTAGATAGATAGTGGGAAGCAGCCGCATAGCACCGGGAGATCGGCTCGGTGCTTTGTGACCGCCTGGAGGGGTGGGATGGGGAGGCTGGGAGGGAGAGAGACGCAGGAGGGAAGGGATGTGGGAACAGATGTATATGTATGACTGATTCACTTTGTTCTAAAGCAGAAAGTAATAATAAAAAAAGAAAAAAGACACATGCACCCCAGCGATCATTGCAGCACTATTTACAATAGCCAGGTCATGGAAACAACCTAAAGGCCCATCCACAGACGAATGGATAAAGAAGATGTGGTACCTATATACGATGGAATATTACTCAGCCAGGAAAGGGAACTGAGTTGGTTCATTTGTACAGGCGTGGATAGACCTAGACACTGTCATACAGAGTGAAGCCAGTCAGAAAGAGAAAATCAGGTGTCGTATATAAACGCACATACATGCAACCTAGAAAAATGGTACAGATGAACCGGTGTGCAGGATAGAACTGATACACAGATGTGGAGAACCAACGTATGGCCACCGAGGGGGGAAGGTGGACGGGGTGCTGGTGCTCGTGTGATGAATTCGGAGATCGGGAGTGACATACATACAGTAATACGTGTAAGATGCATAACTAATAAGAACCTGCTGTATAAAAAAATGAAGTGAACGTCAAAAACTCAAAAACCCATACGATAGAAGGAAGATATGTTCATTTCAACTGGTCATTTACTAAATAGACAACAAACTCTGAAGGTAGTTGGGACTGTCAATAAAAAGTTAGAGAAAAATGAAAGAAATTACTGGAACAGCAACAAAGAAAACAATATCAAAGACCAAAAAAACTAAAAGCTGGTTCTTTGAGAAGATGAACAATATTGGTAAACCTTTAGCCAGACTCATCAAGATAAAGAGGGAGAGGACTGAAATCAATACAATTAGAAATGGAAAAGAAGTTACACCGGACAACACAGAAATACAAAACATCCTAAGAGACGACTACAAGCACTCTATGCTCACAAAATGGACAATCTGGAAGAAATGGACAAATTCTTAGAGAGGTACGACCTTCCAAGACTGAAGCGGGAAGAAACAGAAAGTATGAACAGACCCAGTGCGAGTGATGAACCTGAAAGTCTGATTACAAATCGTCCAACAAATAAAAGTCCAGTACCAGATGGCTTCACAGGTTAATGCTATCCAACACGTAGAAGAGAAATAACACCCACCTTTCTCAAACTCTTCCAAAGTACTGGCGTGGAGGGAACACTCCGAAACTCTTTCTATGGGGCCACCATCACCCTGTTACGAGAACCAGACAAAGAGGGTAGAAAAGAAGTTACACCCCGATATCACTGATGAGCTTAGGTGCAAAGCGGCTCAACAAAATAGTAGCCAACAGAATCCAACACCATATTAAAAGTATCATACCTCATGATCAAGTGGGCTTTATCGCAGGCATGCGTGGAATCTTCAAACTACACAGATCAACGTGATACCCCCTATGAACAAACTGAAGAGGAAAAACCATATGATCATGCCAATCGATGCAGAAAAACTTGGGACAAATGTCAGCACACATTTATGATAAAGAAAACAAAAAAAACCCCTCCAGAATGTGGGCTTAGAGGGAAACTCACTCAATTTAATCAGGGACGCATACGACAAACCCACAGCAAACATTTTCACTGGTGAAGAAGTGAAAGCATGTCCTCTAAGATCAGCAACAAGACAAGGATGACCACTCTCTCATCACTATTATTCAACATAGTTTTGGAAGTTCTGGCCACGGCAATCAGAGCAGCACAAGAAATGAAAGGAAGACAAACTGGAAAAGAAGAAGTAACACCGTCCCTCTTTGCATATGACATGATACTATACTTAGAGAATCCTAAAGTGGCCACCATAAAACTAGTAGAGCTAGTCCATGGATTTGGTGACGTGGCAGGACACAAAATTAATGCACAGAAATCCCTTGCATTCCTATACATTAATGAAGGAAAAACAGAAAGAGAAATTAGGAAGGACTCCCATTTACCCCTGCAGGAAAAGGAATAAAATACCTAGGAATAAACCTACCTAGGGAGACAAAAGAGCTGTATGCAGAAAACTATAAGACACTGATGAATGAGACTGAAGATACACACAGATGGAGAGACATACCATGCTCTTGGATTGGAAGAATCAATCTTATGAAAATGACTATACTACCCAAAGCAGTCTACATATTCAATGCAATCCCTCTCAAATTACCAATGGCATTTTTTTTTTTTAACAGAGCTAGAAGGAAAAAATCTGAAAATCTGTATGGAGACACAAAAATCCCCCAATAGCCAAAGCAGTTTGATGGAGAAAAACGGAGCTGGAGGAATCAGACTCCACGACTTCACACTGTACTACAAAGCTACAGTAATCAAGACAGGACGGGCCTGGCACAAAAACAGGAATACAGATCAATGCAACCGGGTAGAAAGCCCTCAGATAATGCCACGCACCTATGGTCAACTAATCTGTGACAAAGGAGGCAAGGATACACAGTGCAGAAAGAAGAGTCTCTTCAGTAAGTGGTTCTGGGGAACCTGGACCAAGACATGTAAAACAATGAAGTAAGAACACTCCCATACACCGTACACAAAAATAATCTGAAAATGGAACAGAGACCTAAACTCAGGACTGTACACTGCGAAACTCTTAGAGGAGAACACAGGAAGAACAGGCTTTGACATAAATCACAACAAGATCTTTTGTAATCCTCCTCCTGGAGTCATGGAAATAAAAACAAAAATGTACAACTGGGACCTAAGGAAACTTAAAAGCTTTTGCTAAGCACAGGAAACTAAGAACAAGAGGAAAACACAACCCTCAGAATGGGAAAAGTATTTGCATACGAAGCAGCGGACTCGGGATCAATCTCCAAAATATATAAACAGCCCATGCTGCTCGGTATTAAAAAATCCAACAACGCGCTCTAAAAATGGGCAGAAGCCCTAAACAGACAATGCTCCAAAGAAGACACAGAGCTGGCCAACAAGCACGTAAAAGCCGGCTCGGGCCTCCCTGGTGGCGCAGTGGTTGAGAGTCCGCCTGCCGATGCAGGGGATACGGGTTCGTGCCCCGATCTGGGAGGATCCCATATGCCGCGGAGCGGCTGGGCCCGTGAGCCATGGCCGCTGAGCCTGTGCGTCCGGAGCCTGTGCTCCGCAACGGGAGAGGCCACAGCAGTGAGAGGCCCGCGTACAGCAAAAAAAGAAAAAAAAAAAAAAAAGCCGGCTCTACTTCACTAGCTATTAGAGAGATGCACACCAAAACTACACCGAGCTATCACCTCACACCATTTAGAAAGGGCATCATCGGAAAATCAACAAAGAACAACTGCTGGACACGGTGTGGAGCAGAGAGAACACTCTTGCACTGTCGGTGGGAGTGTAGAGGGATACAGCCACTAGGGAGAAGAGTAAGGAGGTTCCTGAAAAAACTAAAACTAGAACTACCATATGACCCAGCGATCCCACTCCTAGGCGTATACCCTGAGGAAACCAGAATTCAAAAAGAGACATGTACCAAAATGCTCATTGCAGCTCTATTCACGACAGCCCGCAGAGGGAAACAACCTAAGTGTCCATCATCGGATGAATGGATAAAGAAGATGTGGCACCTACATACAATGGAATATTACTCAGCCATAAAAAGCAACGAAACTGATCT
Organism: Mesoplodon mirus; assembly: GCF_964341445.2. Lineage (NCBI taxonomy): Eukaryota > Metazoa > Chordata > Mammalia > Artiodactyla > Ziphiidae > Mesoplodon > Mesoplodon mirus. Next base: position 25,201,567 of record NC_138981.1, on the reverse strand, counting down.
ATCTGTAATGAGGTGGACAGACCTAGAGTCCGTCATACAGGGTGAAGTAAGTCAGAAAGAGAAAGACAAATCCCGTATGCTGACACATATATATGGAATTTAAGAAAAAAAAATGTCACGAAGAACCTAGGGGTAAGACAGGAATAAAGACACAGACCTACTTGAGAACGGACTTGAGGATATGGGGAGGGGGAAGGGTAAGCTGTGACAAAGCGAGAGGCAGGCATGGACCTATATACAGTACCAAACGTAAGGTAGATAGATAGTGGGAAGCAGCCGCATAGCACCGGGAGATCGGCTCGGTGCTTTGTGACCGCCTGGAGGGGTGGGATGGGGAGGCTGGGAGGGAGAGAGACGCAGGAGGGAAGGGATGTGGGAACAGATGTATATGTATGACTGATTCACTTTGTTCTAAAGCAGAAAGTAATAATAAAAAAAGAAAAAAGACACATGCACCCCAGTGATCATTGCAGCACTATTTACAATAGCCAGGTCATGGAAACAACCTAAAGGCCCATCCACAGACGAATGGATAAAGAAGATGTGGTACCTATATACGATGGAATATTACTCAGCCAGGAAAGGGAACTGAGTTGGTTCATTTGTACAGGCGTGGATAGACCTAGACACTGTCATACAGAGTGAAGCCAGTCAGAAAGAGAAAATCAGGTGTCGTATATAAACGCACATACATGCAACCTAGAAAAATGGTACAGATGAACCGGTGTGCAGGATAGAACTGATACACAGATGTGGAGAACCAACGTATGGCCACCGAGGGGGGAAGGTGGACGGGGTGCTGGTGCTCGTGTGATGAATTCGGAGATCGGGAGTGACATACATACAGTAATACGTGTAAGATGCATAACTAATAAGAACCTGCTGTATAAAAAAATGAAGTGAACGTCAAAAACTCAAAAACCCATACGATAGAAGGAAGATATGTTCATTTCAACTGGTCATTTACTAAATAGACAACAAACTCTGAAGGTAGTTGGGACTGTCAATAAAAAGTTAGAGAAAAATGAAAGAAATTACTGGAACAGCAACAAAGAAAACAATATCAAAGACCAAAAAAACTAAAAGCTGGTTCTTTGAGAAGATGAACAATATTGGTAAACCTTTAGCCAGACTCATCAAGATAAAGAGGGAGAGGACTGAAATCAATACAATTAGAAATGGAAAAGAAGTTACACCGGACAACACAGAAATACAAAACATCCTAAGAGACGACTACAAGCACTCTATGCTCACAAAATGGACAATCTGGAAGAAATGGACAAATTCTTAGAGAGGTACGACCTTCCAAGACTGAAGCGGGAAGAAACAGAAAGTATGAACAGACCCAGTGCGAGTGATGAACCTGAAAGTCTGATTACAAATCGTCCAACAAATAAAAGTCCAGTACCAGATGGCTTCACAGGTTAATGCTATCCAACACGTAGAAGAGAAATAACACCCACCTTTCTCAAAGTCTTCCAAAGTACTGGCGTGGAGGGAACACTCCGAAACTCTTTCTATGGGGCCACCATCACCCTGTTACGAGAACCAGACAAAGAGGGTAGAAAAGAAGTTACACCCCGATATCACTGATGAGCTTAGGTGCAAAGCGGCTCAACAAAATAGTAGCCAACAGAATCCAACACCATATTAAAAGTATCATACCTCATGATCAAGTGGGCTTTATCGCAGGCATGCGTGGAATCTTCAAACTACACAGATCAACGTGATACCCCCTATGAACAAACTGAAGAGGAAAAACCATATGATCATGCCAATCGATGCAGAAAAACTTGGGACAAATGTCAGCACACATTTATGATAAAGAAAACAAAAAAAACCCCTCCAGAATGTGGGCTTAGAGGGAAACTCACTCAATTTAATCAGGGACGCATACGACAAACCCACAGCAAACATTTTCACTGGTGAAGAACTGAAAGCATGTCCTCTAAGATCAGCAACAAGACAAGGATGACCACTCTCTCATCACTATTATTCAACATAGTTTTGGAAGTTCTGGCCACGGCAATCAGAGCAGCACAAGAAATGAAAGGAAGACAAACTGGAAAAGAAGAAGTAACACCGTCCCTCTTTGCATATGACATGATACTATACTTAGAGAATCCTAAAGTGGCCACCATAAAACTAGTAGAGCTAGTCCATGGATTTGGTGACGTGGCAGGACACAAAATTAATGCACAGAAATCCCTTGCATTCCTATACATTAATGAAGGAAAAACAGAAAGAGAAATTAGGAAGGACTCCCATTTACCCCTGCAGGAAAAGGAATAAAATACCTAGGAATAAACCTACCTAGGGAGACAAAAGAGCTGTATGCAGAAAACTATAAGACACTGATGAATGAGACTGAAGATACACACAGATGGAGAGACATACCATGCTCTTGGATTGGAAGAATCAATCTTATGAAAATGACTATACTACCCAAAGCAGTCTACATATTCAATGCAATCCCTCTCAAATTACCAATGGCATGTTTTTTTTAACAGAGCTAGAAGGAAAAAATCCGAAAATCTGTATGGAGACACAAAAATCCCCCAATAGCCAAAGCAGTTTGATGGAGAAAAACGGAGCTGGAGGAATCAGACTCCACGACTTCACACTGTACTACAAAGCTACAGTAATCAAGACAGGACGGGCCTGGCACAAAAACAGAAATACAGATCAATGCAACCGGATAGAAAGCCCTCAGATAATGCCACGCACCTATGGTCAACTAACCTGTGACAAAGGAGGCAAGGATACACAGTGCAGAAAGAAGAGTCTCTTCAGTAAGTGGTTCTGGGGAACCTGGACCAAGACATGTAAAACAATGAAGTAAGAACACTCCCATACACCGTACACAAAAATAATCTGAAAATGGAACAGAGACCTAAACTCAGGACTGTACACTGCGAAACTCTTAGAGGAGAACACAGGAAGAACAGGCTTTGACATAAATCACAACAAGATCTTTTGTAATCCTCCTCCTGGAGTCATGGAAATAAAAACAAAAATGTACAACTGGGACCTAAGGAAACTTAAAAGCTTTTGCTAAGCACAGGAAACTAAGAACAAGAGGAAAACACAACCCTCAGAATGGGAAAAGTATTTGCATACGAAGCAGCGGACTCGGGATCAATCTCCAAAATATATAAACAGCCCATGCTGCTCGGTATTAAAAAATCCAACAACGCGCTCTAAAAATGGGCAGAAGCCCTAAACAGACAATGCTCCAAAGAAGACACAGAGCTGGCCAACAAGCACGTAAAAGCCGGCTCTACTTCACTAGCTATTAGAGAGATGCACACCAAAACTACACCGAGCTATCACCTCACACCATTTAGAAAGGGCATCATCGGAAAATCAACAAAGAACAACTGATGAACACAGTGTGGAGCAGAGAGAACACTCTTGCACTGTCGGTGGGAGTGTAGATGGATACAGCCACTAGGGAGAAGACTAAGGAGGTTCCTGAAAAAACTAAAACTAGAACTACCATATGACCCAGCGATCCCACTACTAGGCGTATACCCTGAGGAAACCAGAATTCAAAAGGAGACATGTACCAAAATGTTCATTGCAGCTCTATTCACGACAGCCCGCAGAGGGACACAACCTAAGTGTCCATCATCGGATGAATGGATAAAGAAGATGTGGCACCTACATACAATGGAATATTACTCAGCCATAAAAAGCAACGAAACTGATCTATCTGTAATGAGGTGGACAGACCTAGAGTCCGTCATACAGGGTGAAGTAAGTCAGAAAGAGAAAGACAAATCCCGTATGCTGACACATATATATGGAATTTAAGAAAAAAAAATGTCACGAAGAACCAAGGGGTAAGACAGGAATAAAGACACAGACCTACTTGAGAATGGACTTGAGGATATGGGGAGGGGGAAGGGTAAGCTGTGACAAAGCGAGAGAGAGGCATGGACATATATACAGTACCAAACGTAAGGTAGATAGATAGTGGGAAGCAGCCGCACAGCACCGGGAGATCGGCTCGGTGCTTTGTGAACGCCTGGAGGGGTGGGATGGGGAGGTTGGGAGGGAGAGAGACGCAGGAGGGAAGGGATGTGGGAACAGATGTATATGTATGACTGATTCACTTTGTTCTAAAGCAGAAAGTAATAATAAAAAAAGAAAAAAGACACATGCACCCCAGTGATCATTGCAGCACTATTTACAATAGCCAGGTCATGGAAACAACCTAGAGGCCCATCCACAGACGAATGGACAAAGAAGATGTGGTACCTATATACGATGGAATATTACTCAGCCAGGAAAGGGAACTGAGTTGGTTCATTTGTACAGGCGTGGATAGACCTAGACACTGTTATACAGAGTGAAGCCAGTCAGAAAGAGAAAATCAGGTGTCGTATATAAACGCACATACATGCAACCTAGAAAAATGGTACAGATGAACCGGTGTGCAGGATAGAACTGATACACAGATGTGGAGAACCAACGTATGGCCACCGAGGGGGGAAAGTGGACGGGGTGCTGGTGCTCGTGTGATGAATTCGGAGATCGGGAGTGACATACATACAGTAATATGTGTAAGATGCATAACTAATAAGAACCTGCTGTATAAAAAAATGAAGTGAACGTCAAAAACTCAAAAACCCATACGATAAAAGGAAGATATGTTCATTTCAACTGGTCATTTACTAAATAGACAACAAACTCTGAAGGTAGTTGGGACTGTCAATAAAAAGTTAGAGAAAAATGAAAGAAATTACTGGAACAGCAACAAAGAAAACAATATCAAAGACCAAAAAAACTAAAAGCTGGTTCTTTGAGAAGATGAACAATATTGGTAAACCTTTAGCCAGACTCATCAAGATAAAGAGGGAGAGGACTGAAATCAATACAATTAGAAATGGAAAAGAAGTTACACCGGACAACACAGAAATACAAAACATCCTAAGAGACGACTACAAGCACTCTATGCTCACAAAATGGACAATCTGGAAGAAATGGACAAATTCTTAGAGAGGTACGACCTTCCAAGACTGAAGCGGGAAGAAACAGAAAGTATGAACAGACCCAGTGCGAGTGATGAACCTGAAAGTCTGATTACAAATCGTCCAACAAATAAAAGTCCAGTACCAGATGGCTTCACAGGTTAATGCTATCCAACACGTAGAAGAGAAATAACACCCACCTTTCTCAAACTCTTCCAAAGTACTGGCGTGGAGGGAACACTCCGAAACTCTTTCTATGAGGCCACCATCACCCTGTTACGAGAACCAGACAAAGAGGGTAGAAAAGAAGTTACACCCCGATATCACTGATGAGCTTAGGTGCAAAGCGGCTCAACAAAATAGTAGCCAACAGAATCCAACACCATATTAAAAGTATCATACCTCATGATCAAGTGGGCTTTATCGCAGGCATGCGTGGACTCTTCAAACTACGCAGATCAACGTGATACCCCCTATGAACAAACTGAAGAGGAAAAACCATATGATCATGCCAATCGATGCAGAAAAACTTGGGACAAATGTCAGCACACATTTATGATAAAGAAAACAAAAAAAACCCCTCCAGAATGTGGGCTTAGAGGGAAACTCACTCAATTTAATCAGGGACGCATACGACAAACCCACAGCAAACATTTTCACTGGTGAAGAACTGAAAGCATGTCCTCTAAGATCAGCAACAAGACAAGGATGACCACTCTCTCATCACTATTATTCAACATAGTTTTGGAAGTTCTGGCCACGGCAATCAGAGCAGCACAAGAAATGAAAGGAAGACAAACTGGAAAAGAAGAAGTAACACCGTCCCTCTTTGCATATGACATGATACTATACTTAGAGAATCCTAAAGTGGCCACCATAAAACTAGTAGAGCTAGTCCATGGATTTGGTGACGTGGCAGGACACAAAATTAATGCACAGAAATCCCTTGCATTCCTATACATTAATGAAGGAAAAACAGAAAGAGAAATTAGGAAGGACTCCCATTTACCCCTGCAGGAAAAGGAATAAAATACCTAGGAATAAACCTACCTAGGGAGACAAAAGAGCTGTATGCAGAAAACTATAAGACACTGATGAATGAGACTGAAGATACACACAGATGGAGAGACATACCATGCTCTTGGATTGGAAGAATCAATCTTATGAAAATGACTATACTACCCAAAGCAGTCTACATATTCAATGCAATCCCTCTCAAATTACCAATGGCATGTTTTTTTTAACAGAGCTAGAAGGAAAAAATCCGAAAATCTGTATGGAGACACAAAAATCCCCCAATAGCCAAAGCAGTTTGATGGAGAAAAACGGAGCTGGAGGAATCAGACTCCACGACTTCACACTGTACTACAAAGCTACAGTAATCAAGACAGGACGGGCCTGGCACAAAAACAGGAATACAGATCAATGCAACCGGATAGAAAGCCCTCAGATAATGCCACGCACCTATGGTCAACTAATCTGTGACAAAGGAGGCAAGGATACACAGTGCAGAAAGAAGAGTCTCTTCAGTAAGTGGTTCTGGGGAACCTGGACCAAGACATGTAAAACAATGAAGTAAGAACACTCCCATACACCGTACACAAAAATAATCTGAAAATGGAACAGAGACCTAAACTCAGGACTGTACACTGCGAAACTCTTAGAGGAGAACACAGGAAGAACAGGCTTTGACATAAATCACAACAAGATCTTTTGTAATCCTCCTCCTGGAGTCATGGAAATAAAAACAAAAATGTACAACTGGGACCTAAGGAAACTTAAAAGCTTTTGCTAAGCACAGGAAACTAAGAACAAGAGGAAAACACAACCCTCAGAATGGGAAAAGTATTTGCATACGAAGCAGCGGACTCGGGATCAATCTCCAAAATATATAAACAGCCCATGCTGCTCGGTATTAAAAAATCCAACAACGCGCTCTAAAAATGGGCAGAAGCCCTAAACAGACAAGACATAGAGCTGGCCAACAAGCACGTAAAAGCCGGCTCTACTTCACTAGCTATTAGAGAGATGCACACCAAAACTACACCGAGCTATCACCTCACACCATTTAGAAAGGGCATCATCGGAAAATCAACAAAGAACAACTGCTGGACACGGTGTGGAGCAGAGAGAACACTCTTGCACTGTCGGTGGGAGTGTAGAGGGATACAGCCACTAGGGAGAAGAGTAAGGAGGTTCCTGAAAAAACTAAAACTAGAACTACCATATGACCCAGCGATCCCACTCCTAGGCGTATACCCTGAGGAAACCAGAATTCAAAAAGAGACATGTACCAAAATGCTCATTGCAGCTCTATTCACGACAGCCCGCAGAGGGAAACAACCTAAGTGTCCATCATCGGATGAATGGATAAAGAAGATGTGGCACCTACATACAATGGAATATTACTCAGCCATAAAAAGCAACGAAACTGATCTATCTGTAATGAGGTGGACAGACCTAGAGTCCGTCATACAGGGTGAAGTAAGTCAGAAAGAGAAAGACAAATCCCGTATGCTGACACATATATATGGAATTTAAGAAAAAAAAATGTCACGAAGAACCTAGGGGTAAGACAGGAATAAAGACACAGACCTACTTGAGAACGGACTTGAGGATATGGGGAGGGGGAAGGGTAAGCTGTGACAAAGCGAGAGGCAGGCATGGACCTATATACAGTACCAAACGTAAGGTAGATAGATAGTGGGAAGCAGCCGCATAGCACCGGGAGATCGGCTCGGTGCTTTGTGACCGCCTGGAGGGGTGGGATGGGGAGGCTGGGAGGGAGAGAGACGCAGGAGGGAAGGGATGTGGGAACAGATGTATATGTATGACTGATTCACTTTGTTCTAAAGCAGAAAGTAATAATAAAAAAAGAAAAAAGACACATGCACCCCAGCGATCATTGCAGCACTATTTACAATAGCCAGGTCATGGAAACAACCTAAAGGCCCATCCACAGACGAATGGATAAAGAAGATGTGGTACCTATATACGATGGAATATTACTCAGCCAGGAAAGGGAACTGAGTTGGTTCATTTGTACAGGCGTGGATAGACCTAGACACTGTCATACAGAGTGAAGCCAGTCAGAAAGAGAAAATCAGGTGTCGTATATAAACGCACATACATGCAACCTAGAAAAATGGTACAGATGAACCGGTGTGCAGGATAGAACTGATACACAGATGTGGAGAACCAACGTATGGCCACCGAGGGGGGAAGGTGGACGGGGTGCTGGTGCTCGTGTGATGAATTCGGAGATCGGGAGTGACATACATACAGTAATACGTGTAAGATGCATAACTAATAAGAACCTGCTGTATAAAAAAATGAAGTGAACGTCAAAAACTCAAAAACCCATACGATAGAAGGAAGATATGTTCATTTCAACTGGTCATTTACTAAATAGACAACAAACTCTGAAGGTAGTTGGGACTGTCAATAAAAAGTTAGAGAAAAATGAAAGAAATTACTGGAACAGCAACAAAGAAAACAATATCAAAGACCAAAAAAACTAAAAGCTGGTTCTTTGAGAAGATGAACAATATTGGTAAACCTTTAGCCAGACTCATCAAGATAAAGAGGGAGAGGACTGAAATCAATACAATTAGAAATGGAAAAGAAGTTACACCGGACAACACAGAAATACAAAACATCCTAAGAGACGACTACAAGCACTCTATGCTCACAAAATGGACAATCTGGAAGAAATGGACAAATTCTTAGAGAGGTACGACCTTCCAAGACTGAAGCGGGAAGAAACAGAAAGTATGAACAGACCCAGTGCGAGTGATGAACCTGAAAGTCTGATTACAAATCGTCCAACAAATAAAAGTCCAGTACCAGATGGCTTCACAGGTTAATGCTATCCAACACGTAGAAGAGAAATAACACCCACCTTTCTCAAACTCTTCCAAAGTACTGGCGTGGAGGGAACACTCCGAAACTCTTTCTATGGGGCCACCATCACCCTGTTACGAGAACCAGACAAAGAGGGTAGAAAAGAAGTTACACCCCGATATCACTGATGAGCTTAGGTGCAAAGCGGCTCAACAAAATAGTAGCCAACAGAATCCAACACCATATTAAAAGTATCATACCTCATGATCAAGTGGGCTTTATCGCAGGCATGCGTGGAATCTTCAAACTACACAGATCAACGTGATACCCCCTATGAACAAACTGAAGAGGAAAAACCATATGATCATGCCAATCGATGCAGAAGAACTTGGGACAAATGTCAGCACACATTTATGATAAAGAAAACAAAAAAAACCCCTCCAGAATGTGGGCTTAGAGGGAAACTCACTCAATTTAATCAGGGACGCATACGACAAACCCACAGCAAACATTTTCACTGGTGAAGAAGTGAAAGCATGTCCTCTAAGATCAGCAACAAGACAAGGATGACCACTCTCTCATCACTATTATTCAACATAGTTTTGGAAGTTCTGGCCACGGCAATCAGAGCAGCACAAGAAATGAAAGGAAGACAAACTGGAAAAGAAGAAGTAACACTGTCCCTCTTTGCATATGACATGATACTATACTTAGAGAATCCTAAAGTGGCCACCATAAAACTAGTAGAGCTAGTCCATGGATTTGGTGACGTGGCAGGACACAAAATTAATGCACAGAAATCCCTTGCATTCCTATACATTAATGAAGGAAAAACAGAAAGAGAAATTAGGAAGGACTCCCATTTACCCCTGCAGGAAAAGGAATAAAATACCTAGGAATAAACCTACCTAGGGAGACAAAAGAGCTGTATGCAGAAAACTATAAGACACTGATGAATGAGACTGAAGATACACACAGATGGAGAGACATACCATGCTCTTGGATTGGAAGAATCAATCTTATGAAAATGACTATACTACCCAAAGCAGTCTACATATTCAATGCAATCCCTCTCAAATTACCAATGGCATTTTTTTTTTTTAACAGAGCTAGAAGGAAAAAATCTGAAAATCTGTATGGAGACACAAAAATCCCCCAATAGCCAAAGCAGTTTGATGGAGAAAAACGGAGCTGGAGGAATCAGACTCCACGACTTCACACTGTACTACAAAGCTACAGTAATCAAGACAGGACGGGCCTGGCACAAAAACAGGAATACAGATCAATGCAACCGGGTAGAAAGCCCTCAGATAATGCCACGCACCTATGGTCAACTAATCTGTGACAAAGGAGGCAAGGATACACAGTGCAGAAAGAAGAGTCTCTTCAGTAAGTGGTTCTGGGGAACCTGGACCAAGACATGTAAAACAATGAAGTAAGAACACTCCCATACACCGTACACAAAAATAATCTGAAAATGGAACAGAGACCTAAACTCAGGACTGTACACTGCGAAACTCTTAGAGGAGAACACAGGAAGAACAGGCTTTGACATAAATCACAACAAGATCTTTTGTAATCCTCCTCCTGGAGTCATGGAAATAAAAACAAAAATGTACAACTGGGACCTAAGGAAACTTAAAAGCTTTTGCTAAGCACAGGAAACTAAGAACAAGAGGAAAACACAACCCTCAGAATGGGAAAAGTATTTGCATACGAAGCAGCGGACTCGGGATCAATCTCCAAAATATATAAACAGCCCATGCTGCTCGGTATTAAAAAATCCAACAACGCGCTCTAAAAATGGGCAGAAGCCCTAAACAGACAATGCTCCAAAGAAGACACAGAGCTGGCCAACAAGCACGTAAAAGCCGGCTCGGGCCTCCCTGGTAGCGCAGTGGTTGAGAGTCCGCCTGCCGATGCAGGTGATACGGGTTCGTGCCCCGATCTGGGAGGATCCCATATGCCGCGGAGCGGCTGGGCCCGTGAGCCATGGCCGCTGAGCCTGTGCGTCCGGAGCCTGTGCTCCGCAACGGGAGAGGCCACAGCAGTGAGAGGCCCGCGTACAGCAAAAAAAGAAAAAAAAAAAAAAAAAAGCCGGCTCTACTTCACTAGCTATTAGAGAGATGCACACCAAAACTACACCGAGCTATCACCTCACACCATTTAGAAAGGGCATCATCGGAAAATCAACAAAGAACAACTGCTGGACACGGTGTGGAGCAGAGAGAACACTCTTGCACTGTCGGTGGGAGTGTAGAGGGATACAGCCACTAGGGAGAAGAGTAAGGAGGTTCCTGAAAAAACTAAAACTAGAACTACCATATGACCCAGCGATCCCACTCCTAGGCGTATACCCTGAGGAAACCAGAATTCAAAAAGAGACATGTACCAAAATGCTCATTGCAGCTCTATTCACGACAGCCCGCAGAGGGAAACAACCTAAGTGTCCATCATCGGATGAATGGATAAAGAAGATGTGGCACCTACATACAATGGAATATTACTCAGCCATAAAAAGCAACGAAACTGATCTATCTGTAATGAGGTGGACAGACCTAGAGTCCGTCATACAGGGTGAAGTAAGTCAGAAAGAGAAAGACAAATCCCGTATGCTGACACATATATATGGAATTTAAGAAAAAAAAATGTCACGAAGAACCTAGGGGTAAGACAGGAATAAAGACACAGACCTACTTGAGAACGGACTTGAGGATATGGGGAGGGGGAAGGGTAAGCTGTAACAAAGCGAGAGAGAGGCATGGACCTATATACAGTACCAAACGTAAGGTAGATAGATAGTGGGAAGCAGCCGCATAGCACCGGGAGATCGGCTCGGTGCTTTGTGACCGCCTGGAGGGGTGGGATGGGGAGGCTGGGAGGGAGAGAGACGCAGGAGGGAAGGGATGTGGGAACAGATGTATATGTATGACTGATTCACTTTGTTCTAAAGCAGAAAGTAATAATAAAAAAAGAAAAAAGACACATGCACCCCAGCGATCATTGCAGCACTATTTACAATAGCCAGGTCATGGAAACAACCTAAAGGCCCATCCACAGACGAATGGATAAAGAAGATGTGGTACCTATATACGATGGAATATTACTCAGCCAGGAAAGGGAACTGAGTTGGTTCATTTGTACAGGCGTGGATAGACCTAGACACTGTCATACAGAGTGAAGCCAGTCAGAAAGAGAAAATCAGGTGTCGTATATAAACGCACATACATGCAACCTAGAAAAATGGTACAGATGAACCGGTGTGCAGGATAGAACTGATACACAGATGTGGAGAACCAACGTATGGCCACCGAGGGGGGAAGGTGGACGGGGTGCTGGTGCTCGTGTGATGAATTCGGAGATCGGGAGTGACATACATACAGTAATACGTGTAAGATGCATAACTAATAAGAACCTGCTGTATAAAAAAATGAAGTGAACGTCAAAAACTCAAAAACCCATACGATAGAAGGAAGATATGTTCATTTCAACTGGTCATTTACTAAATAGACAACAAACTCTGAAGGTAGTTGGGACTGTCAATAAAAAGTTAGAGAAAAATGAAAGAAATTACTGGAACAGCAACAAAGAAAACAATATCAAAGACCAAAAAAACTAAAAGCTGGTTCTTTGAGAAGATGAACAATATTGGTAAACCTTTATCCAGACTCATCAAGATAAAGAGGGAGAGGACTGAAATCAATACAATTAGAAATGGAAAAGAAGTTACACCGGACAACACAGAAATACAAAACATCCTAAGAGACGACTACAAGCACTCTATGCTCACAAAATGGACAATCTGGAAGAAATGGACAAATTCTTAGAGAGGTACGACCTTCCAAGACTGAAGCGGGAAGAAACAGAAAGTATGAACAGACCCAGTGCGAGTGATGAACTTGAAAGTCTGATTACAAATCGTCCAACAAATAAAAGTCCAGTACCAGATGGCTTCACAGGTTAATGCTATCCAACACGTAGAAGAGAAATAACACCCACCTTTCTCAAACTCTTCCAAAGTACTGGCGTGGAGGGAACACTCCGAAACTCTTTCTATGAGGCCACCATCACCCTGTTACGAGAACCAGACAAAGAGGGTAGAAAAGAAGTTACACCCCGATATCACTGATGAGCTTAGGTGCAAAGCGGCTCAACAAAATAGTAGCCAACAGAATCCAACACCATATTAAAAGTATCATACCTCATGATCAAGTGGGCTTTATCGCAGGCATGCGTGGAATCTTCAAACTACGCAGATCAACGTGATACCCTCTATGAACAAACTGAAGAGGAAAAACCATATGATCATGCCAATCGATGCAGAAAAACTTGGGACAAATGTCAGCACACATTTATGATAAAGAAAACAAAAAAAACCCCTCCAGAATGTGGGCTTAGAGGGAAACTCACTCAATTTAATCAGGGACGCATACGACAAACCCACAGCAAACATTTTCACTGGTGAAGAACTGAAAGCATGTCCCCTAAGATCAGCAACAAGACAAGGATGACCACTCTCTCATCACTATTATTCAACATAGTTTTGGAAGTTCTGGCCACGGCAATCAGAGCAGCACAAGAAATGAAAGGAAGACAAACTGGAAAAGAAGAAGTAACACCGTCCCTCTTTGCATATGACATGATACTATACTTAGAGAATCCTAAAGTGGCCACCATAAAACTAGTAGAGCTAGTCCATGGATTTGGTGATGTGGCAGGACACAAAATTAATGCACAGAAATCCCTTGCATTCCTATACATTAATGAAGGAAAAACAGAAAGAGAAATTAGGAAGGACTCCCATTTACCCCTGCAGGAAAAGGAATAAAATACCTAGGAATAAACCCACCTAGGGAGACAAAAGAGCTGTATGCAGAAAACTATAAGACACTGATGAATGAGACTGAAGATACACACAGATGGAGAGACATACCATGCTCTTGGATTGGAAGAATCAATCTTATGAAAATGACTATACTACCCAAAGCAGTCTACATATTCAATGCAATCCCTCTCAAATTACCAATGGCATTTTTTTTTTTAACAGAGCTAGAAGGAAAAAATCTGAAAATCTGTATGGAGACACAAAAATCCCCCAATAGCCAAAGCAGTTTGATGGAGAAAAACGGAGCTGGAGGAATCAGACTCCACGACTTCACACTGTACTACAAAGCTACAGTAATCAAGACAGGACGGGCCTGGCACAAAAACAGGAATACAGATCAATGCAACCGGATAGAAAGCCCTCAGATAATGCCACGCACCTATGGTCAACTAATCTGTGACAAAGGAGGCAAGGATACACAGTGCAGAAAGAAGAGTCTCTTCAGTAAGTGGTTCTGGGGAACCTGGACCAAGACATGTAAAACAATGAAGTAAGAACACTCCCATACACCGTACACAAAAATAATCTGAAAATGGAACAGAGACCTAAACTCAGGACTGTACACTGCGAAACTCTTAGAGGAGAACACAGGAAGAACAGGCTTTGACATAAATCACAACAAGATCTTTTGTAATCCTCCTCCTGGAGTCATGGAAATAAAAACAAAAATGTACAACTGGGACCTAAGGAAACTTAAAAGCTTTTGCTAAGCACAGGAAACTAAGAACAAGAGGAAAACACAACCCTCAGAATGGGAAAAGTATTTGCATACGAAGCAGCGGACTCGGGATCAATCTCCAAAATATATAAACAGCCCATGCTGCTCGGTATTAAAAAATCCAACAACGCGCTCTAAAAATGGGCAGAAGCCCTAAACAGACAAGACATAGAGCTGGCCAACAAGCACGTAAAAGCCGGCTCTACTTCACTAGCTATTAGAGAGATGCACACCAAAACTACACCGAGCTATCACCTCACACCATTTAGAAAGGGCATCATCGGAAAATCAACAAAGAACAACTGCTGGACACGGTGTGGAGCAGAGAGAACACTCTTGCACTGTCGGTGGGAGTGTAGAGGGATACAGCCACTAGGGAGAAGAGTAAGGAGGTTCCTGAAAAAACTAAAACTAGAACTACCATATGACCCAGCGATCCCACTCCTAGGCGTATACCCTGAGGAAACCAGAATTCAAAAAGAGACATGTACCAAAATGCTCATTGCAGCTCTATTCACGACAGCCCGCAGAGGGAAACAACCTAAGTGTCCATCATCGGATGAATGGATAAAGAAGATGTGGCACCTACATACAATGGAATATTACTCAGCCATAAAAAGCAACGAAACTGATCTATCTGTAATGAGGTGGACAGACCTAGAGTCCGTCATACAGGGTGAAGTAAGTCAGAAAGAGAAAGACAAATCCCGTATGCTGACACATATATATGGAATTTAAGAAAAAAAAATGTCACGAAGAACCTAGGGGTAAGACAGGAATAAAGACACAGACCTACTTGAGAACGGACTTGAGGATATGGGGAGGGGGAAGGGTAAGCTGTGACAAAGCGAGAGAGAGGCATGGACCTATATACAGTACCAAACGTAAGGTAGATAGATAGTGGGAAGCAGCCGCATAGCACCGGGAGATCGGCTCGGTGCTTTGTGACCGCCTGGAGGGGTGGGATGGGGAGGCTGGGAGGGAGAGAGACGCAGGAGGGAAGGGATGTGGGAACAGATGTATATGTATGACTGATTCACTTTGTTCTAAAGCAGAAAGTAATAATAAAAAAAGAAAAAAGACACATGCACCCCAGTGATCATTGCAGCACTATTTACAATAGCCAGGTCATGGAAACAACCTAAAGGCCCATCCACAGACGAATGGATAAAGAAGATGTGGTACCTATATACGATGGAATATTACTCAGCCAGGAAAGGGAACTGAGTTGGTTCATTTGTACAGGCGTGGATAGACCTAGACACTGTCATACAGAGTGAAGCCAGTCAGAAAGAGAAAATCAGGTGTCGTATATAAACGCACATACATGCAACCTAGAAAAATGGTACAGATGAACCGGTGTGCAGGATAGAACTGATACACAGATGTGGAGAACCAACGTATGGCCACCGAGGGGGGAAGGTGGACGGGGTGCTGGTGCTCGTGTGATGAATTCGGAGATCGGGAGTGACATACATACAGTAATACGTGTAAGATGCATAACTAATAAGAACCTGCTGTATAAAAAAATGAAGTGAACGTCAAAAACTCAAAAACCCATACGATAGAAGGAAGATATGTTCATTTCAACTGGTCATTTACTAAATAGACAACAAACTCTGAAGGTAGTTGGGACTGTCAATAAAAAGTTAGAGAAAAATGAAAGAAATTACTGGAACAGCAACAAAGAAAACAATATCAAAGACCAAAAAAACTAAAAGCTGGTTCTTTGAGAAGATGAACAATATTGGTAAACCTTTAGCCAGACTCATCAAGATAAAGAGGGAGAGGACTGAAATCAATACAATTAGAAATGGAAAAGAAGTTACACCGGACAACACAGAAATACAAAACATCCTAAGAGACGACTACAAGCACTCTATGCTCACAAAATGGACAATCTGGAAGAAATGGACAAATTCTTAGAGAGGTACGACCTTCCAAGACTGAAGCGGGAAGAAACAGAAAGTATGAACAGACCCAGTGCGAGTGATGAACCTGAAAGTCTGATTACAAATCGTCCAACAAATAAAAGTCCAGTACCAGATGGCTTCACAGGTTAATGCTATCCAACACGTAGAAGAGAAATAACACCCACCTTTCTCAAAGTCTTCCAAAGTACTGGCGTGGAGGGAACACTCCGAAACTCTTTCTATGGGGCCACCATCACCCTGTTACGAGAACCAGACAAAGAGGGTAGAAAAGAAGTTACACCCCGATATCACTGATGAGCTTAGGTGCAAAGCGGCTCAACAAAATAGTAGCCAACAGAATCCAACACCATATTAAAAGTATCATACCTCATGATCAAGTGGGCTTTATCGCAGGCATGCGTGGAATCTTCAAACTACACAGATCAACGTGATACCCCCTATGAACAAACTGAAGAGGAAAAACCATATGATCATGCCAATCGATGCAGAAAAACTTGGGACAAATGTCAGCACACATTTATGATAAAGAAAACAAAAAAAACCCCTCCAGAATGTGGGCTTAGAGGGAAACTCACTCAATTTAATCAGGGACGCATACGACAAACCCACAGCAAACATTTTCACTGGTGAAGAACTGAAAGCATGTCCTCTAAGATCAGCAACAAGACAAGGATGACCACTCTCTCATCACTATTATTCAACATAGTTTTGGAAGTTCTGGCCACGGCAATCAGAGCAGCACAAGAAATGAAAGGAAGACAAACTGGAAAAGAAGAAGTAACACCGTCCCTCTTTGCATATGACATGATACTATACTTAGAGAATCCTAAAGTGGCCACCATAAAACTAGTAGAGCTAGTCCATGGATTTGGTGACGTGGCAGGACACAAAATTAATGCACAGAAATCCCTTGCATTCCTATACATTAATGAAGGAAAAACAGAAAGAGAAATTAGGAAGGACTCCCATTTACCCCTGCAGGAAAAGGAATAAAATACCTAGGAATAAACCTACCTAGGGAGACAAAAGAGCTGTATGCAGAAAACTATAAGACACTGATGAATGAGACTGAAGATACACACAGATGGAGAGACATACCATGCTCTTGGATTGGAAGAATCAATCTTATGAAAATGACTATACTACCCAAAGCAGTCTACATATTCAATGCAATCCCTCTCAAATTACCAATGGCATGTTTTTTTTAACAGAGCTAGAAGGAAAAAATCTGAAAATCTGTATGGAGACACAAAAATCCCCCAATAGCCAAAGCAGTTTGATGGAGAAAAACGGAGCTGGAGGAATCAGACTCCACGACTTCACACTGTACTACAAAGCTACAGTAATCAAGACAGGACGGGCCTGGCACAAAAACAGAAATACAGATCAATGCAACCGGATAGAAAGCCCTCAGATAATGCCACGCACCTATGGTCAACTAACCTGTGACAAAGGAGGCAAGGATACACAGTGCAGAAAGAAGAGTCTCTTCAGTAAGTGGTTCTGGGGAACCTGGACCAAGACATGTAAAACAATGAAGTAAGAACACTCCCATACACCGTACACAAAAATAATCTGAAAATGGAACAGAGACCTAAACTCAGGACTGTACACTGCGAAACTCTTAGAGGAGAACACAGGAAGAACAGGCTTTGACATAAATCACAACAAGATCTTTTGTAATCCTCCTCCTGGAGTCATGGAAATAAAAACAAAAATGTACAACTGGGACCTAAGGAAACTTAAAAGCTTTTGCTAAGCACAGGAAACTAAGAACAAGAGGAAAACACAACCCTCAGAATGGGAAAAGTATTTGCATACGAAGCAGCGGACTCGGGATCAATCTCCAAAATATATAAACAGCCCATGCTGCTCGGTATTAAAAAATCCAACAACGCGCTCTAAAAATGGGCAGAAGCCCTAAACAGACAATGCTCCAAAGAAGACACAGAGCTGGCCAACAAGCACGTAAAAGCCGGCTCTACTTCACTAGCTATTAGAGAGATGCACACCAAAACTACACCGAGCTATCACCTCACACCATTTAGAAAGGGCATCATCGGAAAATCAACAAAGAACAACTGATGAACACAGTGTGGAGCAGAGAGAACACTCTTGCACTGTCGGTGGGAGTGTAGATGGATACAGCCACTAGGGAGAAGAGTAAGGAGGTTCCTGAAAAAACTAAAACTAGAACTACCATATGACCCAGCGATCCCACTACTAGGCGTATACCCTGAGGAAACCAGAATTCAAAAGGAGACATGTACCAAAATGTTCATTGCAGCTCTATTCACGACAGCCCGCAGAGGGACACAACCTAAGTGTCCATCATCGGATGAATGGATAAAGAAGATGTGGCACCTACATACAATGGAATATTACTCAGCCATAAAAAGCAACGAAACTGATCTATCTGTAATGAGGTGGACAGACCTAGAGTCCGTCATACAGGGTGAAGTAAGTCAGAAAGAGAAAGACAAATCCCGTATGCTGACACATATATATGGAATTTAAGAAAAAAAAATGTCACGAAGAACCAAGGGGTAAGACAGGAATAAAGACACAGACCTACTTGAGAATGGACTTGAGGATATGGGGAGGGGGAAGGGTAAGCTGTGACAAAGCGAGAGAGAGGCATGGACATATATACAGTACCAAACGTAAGGTAGATAGATAGTGGGAAGCAGCCGCACAGCACCGGGAGATCGGCTCGGTGCTTTGTGAACGCCTGGAGGGGTGGGATGGGGAGGTTGGGAGGGAGAGAGACGCAGGAGGGAAGGGATGTGGGAACAGATGTATATGTATGACTGATTCACTTTGTTCTAAAGCAGAAAGTAATAATAAAAAAAGAAAAAAGACACATGCACCCCAGTGATCATTGCAGCACTATTTACAATAGCCAGGTCATGGAAACAACCTAGAGGCCCATCCACAGACGAATGGACAAAGAAGATGTGGTACCTATATACGATGGAATATTACTCAGCCAGGAAAGGGAACTGAGTTGGTTCATTTGTACAGGCGTGGATAGACCTAGACACTGTTATACAGAGTGAAGCCAGTCAGAAAGAGAAAATCAGGTGTCGTATATAAACGCACATACATGCAACCTAGAAAAATGGTACAGATGAACCGGTGTGCAGGATAGAACTGATACACAGATGTGGAGAACCAACGTATGGCCACCGAGGGGGGAAAGTGGACGGGGTGCTGGTGCTCGTGTGATGAATTCGGAGATCGGGAGTGACATACATACAGTAATATGTGTAAGATGCATAACTAATAAGAACCTGCTGTATAAAAAAATGAAGTGAACGTCAAAAACTCAAAAACCCATACGATAAAAGGAAGATATGTTCATTTCAACTGGTCATTTACTAAATAGACAACAAACTCTGAAGGTAGTTGGGACTGTCAATAAAAAGTTAGAGAAAAATGAAAGAAATTACTGGAACAGCAACAAAGAAAACAATATCAAAGACCAAAAAAACTAAAAGCTGGTTCTTTGAGAAGATGAACAATATTGGTAAACCTTTAGCCAGACTCATCAAGATAAAGAGGGAGAGGACTGAAATCAATACAATTAGAAATGGAAAAGAAGTTACACCGGACAACACAGAAATACAAAACATCCTAAGAGACGACTACAAGCACTCTATGCTCACAAAATGGACAATCTGGAAGAAATGGACAAATTCTTAGAGAGGTACGACCTTCCAAGACTGAAGCGGGAAGAAACAGAAAGTATGAACAGACCCAGTGCGAGTGATGAACCTGAAAGTCTGATTACAAATCGTCCAACAAATAAAAGTCCAGTACCAGATGGCTTCACAGGTTAATGCTATCCAACACGTAGAAGAGAAATAACACCCACCTTTCTCAAACTCTTCCAAAGTACTGGCGTGGAGGGAACACTCCGAAACTCTTTCTATGAGGCCACCATCACCCTGTTACGAGAACCAGACAAAGAGGGTAGAAAAGAAGTTACACCCCGATATCACTGATGAGCTTAGGTGCAAAGCGGCTCAACAAAATAGTAGCCAACAGAATCCAACACCATATTAAAAGTATCATACCTCATGATCAAGTGGGCTTTATCGCAGGCATGCGTGGACTCTTCAAACTACGCAGATCAACGTGATACCCCCTATGAACAAACTGAAGAGGAAAAACCATATGATCATGCCAATCGATGCAGAAAAACTTGGGACAAATGTCAGCACACATTTATGATAAAGAAAACAAAAAAAAACCCTCCAGAATGTGGGCTTAGAGGGAAACTCACTCAATTTAATCAGGGACGCATACGACAAACCCACAGCAAACATTTTCACTGGTGAAGAACTGAAAGCATGTCCTCTAAGATCAGCAACAAGACAAGGATGACCACTCTCTCATCACTATTATTCAACATAGTTTTGGAAGTTCTGGCCACGGCAATCAGAGCAGCACAAGAAATGAAAGGAAGACAAACTGGAAAAGAAGAAGTAACACCGTCCCTCTTTGCATATGACATGATACTATACTTAGAGAATCCTAAAGTGGCCACCATAAAACTAGTAGAGCTAGTCCATGGATTTGGTGACGTGGCAGGACACAAAATTAATGCACAGAAATCCCTTGCATTCCTATACATTAATGAAGGAAAAACAGAAAGAGAAATTAGGAAGGACTCCCATTTACCCCTGCAGGAAAAGGAATAAAATACCTAGGAATAAACCTACCTAGGGAGACAAAAGAGCTGTATGCAGAAAACTATAAGACACTGATGAATGAGACTGAAGATACACACAGATGGAGAGACATACCATGCTCTTGGATTGGAAGAATCAATCTTATGAAAATGACTATACTACCCAAAGCAGTCTACATATTCAATGCAATCCCTCTCAAATTACCAATGGCATGTTTTTTTTAACAGAGCTAGAAGGAAAAAATCCGAAAATCTGTATGGAGACACAAAAATCCCCCAATAGCCAAAGCAGTTTGATGGAGAAAAACGGAGCTGGAGGAATCAGACTCCACGACTTCACACTGTACTACAAAGCTACAGTAATCAAGACAGGACGGGCCTGGCACAAAAACAGGAATACAGATCAATGCAACCGGATAGAAAGCCCTCAGATAATGCCACGCACCTATGGTCAACTAATCTGTGACAAAGGAGGCAAGGATACACAGTGCAGAAAGAAGAGTCTCTTCAGTAAGTGGTTCTGGGGAACCTGGACCAAGACATGTAAAACAATGAAGTAAGAACACTCCCATACACCGTACACAAAAATAATCTGAAAATGGAACAGAGACCTAAACTCAGGACTGTACACTGCGAAACTCTTAGAGGAGAACACAGGAAGAACAGGCTTTGACATAAATCACAACAAGATCTTTTGTAATCCTCCTCCTGGAGTCATGGAAATAAAAACAAAAATGTACAACTGGGACCTAAGGAAACTTAAAAGCTTTTGCTAAGCACAGGAAACTAAGAACAAGAGGAAAACACAACCCTCAGAATGGGAAAAGTATTTGCATACGAAGCAGCGGACTCGGGATCAATCTCCAAAATATATAAACAGCCCATGCTGCTCGGTATTAAAAAATCCAACAACGCGCTCTAAAAATGGGCAGAAGCCCTAAACAGACAAGACATAGAGCTGGCCAACAAGCACGTAAAAGCCGGCTCTACTTCACTAGCTATTAGAGAGATGCACACCAAAACTACACCGAGCTATCACCTCACACCATTTAGAAAGGGCATCATCGGAAAATCAACAAAGAACAACTGCTGGACACGGTGTGGAGCAGAGAGAACACTCTTGCACTGTCGGTGGGAGTGTAGAGGGATACAGCCACTAGGGAGAAGAGTAAGGAGGTTCCTGAAAAAACTAAAACTAGAACTACCATCTGACCCAGCGATCCCACTACTAGGCGTATACCCTGAGGAAACCAGAATTCAAAAGGAGACATGTACCAAAATGTTCATTGCAGCTCTATTCACGACAGCCCGCAGAGGGAAACAACCTAAGTGTCCATCATCGGATGAATGGATAAAGAAGATGTGGCACCTACATACAATGGAATATTACTCAGCCATAAAAAGCAACGAAACTGATCTATCTGTAATGAGGTGGACAGACCTAGAGTCCGTCATACAGGGTGAAGTAAGTCAGAAAGAGAAAGACAAATCCCGTATGCTGACACATATATATGGAATTTAAGAAAAAAAAATGTCACGAAGAACCAAGGGGTAAGACAGGAATAAAGACACAGACCTACTTGAGAATGGACTTGAGGATATGGGGAGGGGGAAGGGTAAGCTGTGACAAAGCGAGAGAGAGGCATGGACATATATACAGTACCAAACGTAAGGTAGATAGATAGTGGGAAGCAGCCGCATAGCACCGGGAGATCCGCTCAGTGCTTTGTGACCGCCTGGAGGGTGGGATGGGGAGGCTGGGAGGGAGAGAGACGCAGGAGGGAAGGGATGTGGGAACAGATGTATATGTATGACTGATTCACTTTGTTCTAAAGCAGAAAGTAATAATAAAAAAAGAAAAAAGACACATGCACCCCAGTGATCATTGCAGCACTATTTACAATAGCCAGGTCATGGAAACAACCTAAAGGCCCATCCACAGACGAATGGATAAAGAAGATGTGGTACCTATATACGATGGAATATTACTCAGCCAGGAAAGGGAACTGAGTTGGTTCATTTGTACAGGCGTGGATAGACCTAGACACTGTCATACAGAGTGAAGCCAGTCAGAAAGAGAAAATCAGGTGTCGTATATAAACGCACATACATGCAACCTAGAAAAATGGTACAGATGAACCGGTGTGCAGGATAGAACTGATACACAGATGTGGAGAACCAACGTATGGCCACCGAGGGGGGAAGGTGGACGGGGTGCTGGTGCTCGTGTGATGAATTCGGAGATCGGGAGTGACATACATACAGTAATACGTGTAAGATGCATAACTAATAAGAACCTGCTGTATAAAAAAATGAAGTGAACGTCAAAAACTCAAAAACCCATACGATAGAAGGAAGATATGTTCATTTCAACTGGTCATTTACTAAATAGACAACAAACTCTGAAGGTAGTTGGGACTGTCAATAAAAAGTTAGAGAAAAATGAAAGAAATTACTGGAACAGCAACAAAGAAAACAATATCAAAGACCAAAAAAACTAAAAGCTGGTTCTTTGAGAAGATGAACAATATTGGTAAACCTTTAGCCAGACTCATCAAGATAAAGAGGGAGAGGACTGAAATCAATACAATTAGAAATGGAAAAGAAGTTACACCGGACAACACAGAAATACAAAACATCCTAAGAGACGACTACAAGCACTCTATGCTCACAAAATGGACAATCTGGAAGAAATGGACAAATTCTTAGAGAGGTACGACCTTCCAAGACTGAAGCGGGAAGAAACAGAAAGTATGAACAGACCCAGTGCGAGTGATGAACCTGAAAGTCTGATTACAAATCGTCCAACAAATAAAAGTCCAGTACCAGATGGCTTCACAGGTTAATGCTATCCAACACGTAGAAGAGAAATAACACCCACCTTTCTCAAACTCTTCCAAAGTACTGGCGTGGAGGGAACACTCCGAAACTCTTTCTATGAGGCCACCATCACCCTGTTACGAGAACCAGACAAAGAGGGTAGAAAAGAAGTTACACCCCGATATCACTGATGAGCTTAGGTGCAAAGCGGCTCAACAAAATAGTAGCCAACAGAATCCAACACCATATTAAAAGTATCATACCTCATGATCAAGTGGGCTTTATCGCAGGCATGCGTGGAATCTTCAAACTACGCAGATCAACGTGATACCCCCTATGAACAAACTGAAGAGGAAAAACCATATGATCATGCCAATCGATGCAGAAAAACTTGGGACAAATGTCAGCACACATTTATGATAAAGAAAACAAAAAAAACCCCTCCAGAATGTGGGCTTAGAGGGAAACTCACTCAATTTAATCAGGGACGCATACGACAAACCCACAGCAAACATTTTCACTGGTGAAGAACTGAAAGCATGTCCTCTAAGATCAGCAACAAGACAAGGATGACCACTCTCTCATCACTATTATTCAACATAGTTTTGGAAGTTCTGGCCACGGCAATCAGAGCAGCACAAGAAATGAAAGGAAGACAAACTGGAAAAGAAGAAGTAACACCGTCCCTCTTTGCATATGACATGATACTATACTTAGAGAATCCTAAAGTGGCCACCATAAAACTAGTAGGGCTAGTCCATGGATTTGGTGACGTGGCAGGACACAAAATTAATGCACAGAAATCCCTTGCATTCCTATACATTAATGAAGGAAAAACAGAAAGAGAAATTAGGAAGGACTCCCATTTACCCCTGCAGGAAAAGGAATAAAATACCTAGGAATAAACCCACCTAGGGAGACAAAAGAGCTGTATGCAGAAAACTATAAGACACTGATGAATGAGACTGAAGATACACACAGATGGAGAGACATACCATGCTCTTGGATTGGAAGAATCAATCTTATGAAAATGACTATACTACCCAAAGCAGTCTACATATTCAATGCAATCCCTCTCAAATTACCAATGGCATTTTTTTTTTAACAGAGCTAGAAGGAAAAACTCTGAAAATCTGTATGGAGACACAAAAATCCCCCAATAGCCAAAGCAGTTTGATGGAGAAAAACGGAGCTGGAGGAATCAGACTCCACGACTTCACACTGTACTACAAAGCTACAGTAATCAAGACAGGACGGGCCTGGCACAAAAACAGAAATACAGATCAATGCAACCGGATAGAAAGCCCTCAGATAATGCCACGCACCTATGGTCAACTAACCTGTGACAAAGGAGGCAAGGATACACAGTGCAGAAAGAAGAGTCTCTTCAGTAAGTGGTTCTGGGGAACCTGGACCAAGACATGTAAAACAATGAAGTAAGAACACTCCCATACACCGTACACAAAAATAATCTGAAAATGGAACAGAGACCTAAACTCAGGACTGTACACTGCGAAACTCTTAGAGGAGAACACAGGAAGAACAGGCTTTGACATAAATCACAACAAGATCTTTTGTAATCCTCCTCCTGGAGTCATGGAAATAAAAACAAAAATGTACAACTGGGACCTAAGGAAACTTAAAAGCTTTTGCTAAGCACAGGAAACTAAGAACAAGAGGAAAACACAACCCTCAGAATGGGAAAAGTATTTGCATACGAAGCAGCGGACTCGGGATCAATCTCCAAAATATATAAACAGCCCATGCTGCTCGGTATTAAAAAATCCAACAACGCACTCTAAAAATGGGCAGAAGCCCTAAACAGACAAGACATAGAGCTGGCCAACAAGCACGTAAAAGCCGGCTCTACTTCACTAACTATTAGAGAGATGCACACCAAAACTACACCGAGCTATCACCTCACACCATTTAGAAAGGGCATCATCGGAAAATCAACAAAGAACAACTGCTGGACACGGTGTGGAGCAGAGAGAACACTCTTGCACTGTCGGTGGGAGTGTAGAGGGATACAGCCACTAGGGAGAAGAGTAAGGAGGTTCCTGAAAAAACTAAAACTAGAACTACCATATGACCCAGCGATCCTACTCCTAGGCGTATACCCTGAGGAAACCAGAATTCAAAAAGAGACATGTACCAAAATGCTCATTGCAGCTCTATTCACGACAGCCCGCAGAGGGAAACAACCTAAGTGTCCATCATCGGATGAATGGATAAAGAAGATGTGGCACCTACATACAATGGAATATTACTCAGCCATAAAAAGCAACGAAACTGATCTATCTGTAATGAGGTGGACAGACCTAGAGTCCGTCATACAGGGTGAAGTCAGTCAGAAAGAGAAAGACAAATCCCGTATGCTGACACATATATATGGAATTTAAGAAAAAAAAATGTCACGAAGAACCTAGGGGTAAGACAGGAATAAAGACACAGACCTACTTGAGAATGGACTTGAGGATATGGGGAGGGGGAAGGGTAAGCTGTGACAAAGCGAGAGAGAGGCATGGACATATATACAGTACCAAACGTAAGGTAGATAGATAGTGGGAAGCAGCCGCATAGCACCGGGAGATCGGCTCGGTGCTTTGTGACCGCCTGGAGGGGTGGGATGGGGAGGCTGGGAGGGAGAGAGACGCAGGAGGGAAGGGATGTGGGAACAGATGTATATGTATGACTGATTCACTTTGTTCTAAAGCAGAAAGTAATAATAAAAAAAGAAAAAAGACACATGCACCCCAGTGATCATTGCAGCACTATTTACAATAGCCAGGTCATGGAAACAACCTAAAGGCCCATCCACAGACGAATGGATAAAGAAGATGTGGTACCTATATACGATGGAATATTACTCAGCCAGGAAAGGGAACTGAGTTGGTTCATTTGTACAGGCGTGGATAGACCTAGACACTGTCATACAGAGTGAAGCCAGTCAGAAAGAGAAAATCAGGTGTCGTATATAAACGCACATACATGCAACCTAGAAAAATGGTACAGATGAACCGGTGTGCAGGATAGAACTGATACACAGATGTGGAGAACCAACGTATGGCCACCGAGGGGGGAAGGTGGACGGGGTGCTGGTGCTCGTGTGATGAATTCGGAGATCGGGAGTGACATACATACAGTAATACGTGTAAGATGCATAACTAATAAGAACCTGCTGTATAAAAAAATGAAGTGAACGTCAAAAACTCAAAAACCCATACGATAGAAGGAAGATATGTTCATTTCAACTGGTCATTTACTAAATAGACAACAAACTCTGAAGGTAGTTGGGACTGTCAATAAAAAGTTAGAGAAAAATGAAAGAAATTACTGGAACAGCAACAAAGAAAACAATATCAAAGACCAAAAAAACTAAAAGCTGGTTCTTTGAGAAGATGAACAATATTGGTAAACCTTTAGCCAGACTCATCAAGATAAAGAGGGAGAGGACTGAAATCAATACAATTAGAAATGGAAAAGAAGTTACACCGGACAACACAGAAATACAAAACATCCTAAGAGACGACTACAAGCACTCTATGCTCACAAAATGGACAATCTGGAAGAAATGGACAAATTCTTAGAGAGGTACGACCTTCCAAGACTGAAGCGGGAAGAAACAGAAAGTATGAACAGACCCAGTGCGAGTGATGAACCTGAAAGTCTGATTACAAATCGTCCAACAAATAAAAGTCCAGTACCAGATGGCTTCACAGGTTAATGCTATCCAACACGTAGAAGAGAAATAACACCCACCTTTCTCAAACTCTTCCAAAGTACTGGCGTGGAGGGAACACTCCGAAACTCTTTCTATGAGGCCACCATCACCCTGTTACGAGAACCAGACAAAGAGGGTAGAAAAGAAGTTACACCCCGATATCACTGATGAGCTTAGGTGCAAAGCGGCTCAACAAAATAGTAGCCAACAGAATCCAACACCATATTAAAAGTATCATACCTCATGATCAAGTGGGCTTTATCACAGGCATGCATGGAATCTTCAAACTACGCAGATCAACGTGATACCCCCTATGAACAAACTGAAGAGGAAAAACCATATGATCATGCCAATCGATGCAGAAAAACTTGGGACAAATGTCAGCACACATTTATGATAAAGAAAACAAAAAAAACCCCTCCAGAATGTGGGCTTAGAGGGAAACTCACTCAATTTAATCAGGGACGCATACGACAAACCCACAGCAAACACTTTCACTGGTGAAGAACTGAAAGCATGTCCTCTAAGATCAGCAACAAGACAAGGATGACCACTCTCTCATCACTATTATTCAACATAGTTTTGGAAGTTCTGGCCACGGCAATCAGAGCAGCACAAGAAATGAAAGGAAGACAAACTGGAAAAGAAGAAGTAACACCGTCCCTCTTTGCATATGACATGATACTATACTTAGAGAATCCTAAAGTGGCCACCATAAAACTAGTAGAGCTAGTCCATGGATTTGGTGACGTGGCAGGACACAAAATTAATGCACAGAAATCCCTTGCATTCCTATATATTAATGAAGGAAAAACAGAAAGAGAAATTAGGAAGGACTCCCATTTACCCCTGCAGGAAAAGGAATAAAATACCTAGGAATAAACCTACCTAGGGAGACAAAAGAGCTGTATGCAGAAAACTATAAGACACTGATGAATGAGACTGAAGATACACACAGATGGAGAGACATACCATGCTCTTGGATTGGAAGAATCAATCTTATGAAAATGACTATACTACCCAAAGCAGTCTACATATTCAATGCAATCCCTCTCAAATTACCAATGGCATTTTTTTTTTAACAGAGCTAGAAGGAAAAAATCTGAAAATCTGTATGGAGACACAAAAATCCCCCAATAGCCAAAGCAGTTTGATGGAAAAAAACGGAGCTGGAGGAATCAGACTCCACGACTTCACACTGTACTACAAAGCTACAGTAATCAAGACAGGACGGGCCTGGCACAAAAACAGAAATACAGATCAATGCAACCGGATAGAAAGCCCTCAGATAATGCCACGCACCTATGGTCAACTAACCTGTGACAAAGGAGGCAAGGATACACAGTGCAGAAAGAAGAGTCTCTTCAGTAAGTGGTTCTGGGGAACCTGGACCAAGACATGTAAAACAATGAAGTAAGAACACTCCCATACACCGTACACAAAAATAATCTGAAAATGGAACAGAGACCTAAACTCAGGACTGTACACTGCGAAACTCTTAGAGGAGAACACAGGAAGAACAGGCTTTGACATAAATCACAACAAGATCTTTTGTAATCCTCCTCCTGGAGTCATGGAAATAAAAACAAAAATGTACAACTGGGACCTAAGGAAACTTAAAAGCTTTTGCTAAGCACAGGAAACTAAGAACAAGAGGAAAACACAACCCTCAGAATGGGAAAAGTATTTGCATACGAAGCAGCGGACTCGGGATCAATCTCCAAAATATATAAACAGCCCATGCTGCTCGGTATTAAAAAATCCAACAACGCGCTCTAAAAATGGGCAGAAGCCCTAAACAGACAAGACATAGAGCTGGCCAACAAGCACGTAAAAGCCGGCTCTACTTCACTAGCTATTAGAGAGATGCACACCAAAACTACACCGAGCTATCACCTCACACCATTTAGAAAGGGCATCATCGGAAAATCAACAAAGAACAACTGCTGGACACGGTGTGGAGCAGAGAGAACACTCTTGCACTGTCGGTGGGAGTGTAGAGGGATACAGCCACTAGGGAGAAGAGTAAGGAGGTTCCTGAAAAAACTAAAACTAGAACTACCATCTGACCCAGCGATCCCACTACTAGGCGTATACCCTGAGGAAACCAGAATTCAAAAGGAGACATGTACCAAAATGTTCATTGCAGCTCTATTCACGACAGCCCGCAGAGGGAAACAACCTAAGTGTCCATCATCGGATGAATGGATAAAGAAGATGTGGCACCTACATACAATGGAATATTACTCAGCCATAAAAAGCAACGAAACTGATCTATCTGTAATGAGGTGGACAGACCTAGAGTCCGTCATACAGGGTGAAGTAAGTCAGAAAGAGAAAGACAAATCCCGTATGCTGACACATATATATGGAATTTAAGAAAAAAAAATGTCACGAAGAACCAAGGGGTAAGACAGGAATAAAGACACAGACCTACTTGAGAATGGACTTGAGGATATGGGGAGGGGGAAGGGTAAGCTGTGACAAAGCGAGAGAGAGGCATGGACATATATACAGTACCAAACGTAAGGTAGATAGATAGTGGGAAGCAGCCGCATAGCACCGGGAGATCCGCTCAGTGCTTTGTGACCGCCTGGAGGGTGGGATGGGGAGGCTGGGAGGGAGAGAGACGCAGGAGGGAAGGGATGTGGGAACAGATGTATATGTATGACTGATTCACTTTGTTCTAAAGCAGAAAGTAATAATAAAAAAAGAAAAAAGACACATGCACCCCAGTGATCATTGCAGCACTATTTACAATAGCCAGGTCATGGAAACAACCTAAAGGCCCATCCACAGACGAATGGATAAAGAAGATGTGGTACCTATATACGATGGAATATTACTCAGCCAGGAAAGGGAACTGAGTTGGTTCATTTGTACAGGCGTGGATAGACCTAGACACTGTCATACAGAGTGAAGCCAGTCAGAAAGAGAAAATCAGGTGTCGTATATAAACGCACATACATGCAACCTAGAAAAATGGTACAGATGAACCGGTGTGCAGGATAGAACTGATACACAGATGTGGAGAACCAACGTATGGCCACCGAGGGGGGAAGGTGGACGGGGTGCTGGTGCTCGTGTGATGAATTCGGAGATCGGGAGTGACATACATACAGTAATACGTGTAAGATGCATAACTAATAAGAACCTGCTGTATAAAAAAATGAAGTGAACGTCAAAAACTCAAAAACCCATACGATAGAAGGAAGATATGTTCATTTCAACTGGTCATTTACTAAATAGACAACAAACTCTGAAGGTAGTTGGGACTGTCAATAAAAAGTTAGAGAAAAATGAAAGAAATTACTGGAACAGCAACAAAGAAAACAATATCAAAGACCAAAAAAACTAAAAGCTGGTTCTTTGAGAAGATGAACAATATTGGTAAACCTTTAGCCAGACTCATCAAGATAAAGAGGGAGAGGACTGAAATCAATACAATTAGAAATGGAAAAGAAGTTACACCGGACAACACAGAAATACAAAACATCCTAAGAGACGACTACAAGCACTCTATGCTCACAAAATGGACAATCTGGAAGAAATGGACAAATTCTTAGAGAGGTACGACCTTCCAAGACTGAAGCGGGAAGAAACAGAAAGTATGAACAGACCCAGTGCGAGTGATGAACCTGAAAGTCTGATTACAAATCGTCCAACAAATAAAAGTCCAGTACCAGATGGCTTCACAGATTAATGCTATCCAACACGTAGAAGAGAAATAACACCCACCTTTCTCAAACTCTTCCAAAGTACTGGCGTGGAGGGAACACTCCGAAACTCTTTCTATGAGGCCACCATCACCCTGTTACGAGAACCAGACAAAGAGGGTAGAAAAGAAGTTACACCCCGATATCACTGATGAGCTTAGGTGCAAAGCGGCTCAACAAAATAGTAGCCAACAGAATCCAACACCATATTAAAAGTATCATACCTCATGATCAAGTGGGCTTTATCGCAGGCATGCGTGGAATCTTCAAACTACGCAGATCAACGTGATACCCCCTATGAACAAACTGAAGAGGAAAAACCATATGATCATGCCAATCGATGCAGAAAAACTTGGGACAAATGTCAGCACACATTTATGATAAAGAAAACAAAAAAAACCCCTCCAGAATGTGGGCTTAGAGGGAAACTCACTCAATTTAATCAGGGACGCATACGACAAACCCACAGCAAACATTTTCACTGGTGAAGAACTGAAAGCATGTCCTCTAAGATCAGCAACAAGACAAGGATGACCACTCTCTCATCACTATTATTCAACATAGTTTTGGAAGTTCTGGCCACGGCAATCAGAGCAGCACAAGAAATGAAAGGAAGACAAACTGGAAAAGAAGAAGTAACACCGTCCCTCTTTGCATATGACATGATACTATACTTAGAGAATCCTAAAGTGGCCACCATAAAACTAGTAGGGCTAGTCCATGGATTTGGTGACGTGGCAGGACACAAAATTAATGCACAGAAATCCCTTGCATTCCTATACATTAATGAAGGAAAAACAGAAAGAGAAATTAGGAAGGACTCCCATTTACCCCTGCAGGAAAAGGAATAAAATACCTAGGAATAAACCCACCTAGGGAGACAAAAGAGCTGTATGCAGAAAACTATAAGACACTGATGAATGAGACTGAAGATACACACAGATGGAGAGACATACCATGCTCTTGGATTGGAAGAATCAATCTTATGAAAATGACTATACTACCCAAAGCAGTCTACATATTCAATGCAATCCCTCTCAAATTACCAATGGCATTTTTTTTTTAACAGAGCTAGAAGGAAAAACTCTGAAAATCTGTATGGAGACACAAAAATCCCCCAATAGCCAAAGCAGTTTGATGGAGAAAAACGGAGCTGGAGGAATCAGACTCCACGACTTCACACTGTACTACAAAGCTACAGTAATCAAGACAGGACGGGCCTGGCACAAAAACAGAAATACAGATCAATGCAACCGGATAGAAAGCCCTCAGATAATGCCACGCACCTATGGTCAACTAACCTGTGACAAAGGAGGCAAGGATACACAGTGCAGAAAGAAGAGTCTCTTCAGTAAGTGGTTCTGGGGAACCTGGACCAAGACATGTAAAACAATGAAGTAAGAACACTCCCATACACCGTACACAAAAATAATCTGAAAATGGAACAGAGACCTAAACTCAGGACTGTACACTGCGAAACTCTTAGAGGAGAACACAGGAAGAACAGGCTTTGACATAAATCACAACAAGATCTTTTGTAATCCTCCTCCTGGAGTCATGGAAATAAAAACAAAAATGTACAACTGGGACCTAAGGAAACTTAAAAGCTTTTGCTAAGCACAGGAAACTAAGAACAAGAGGAAAACACAACCCTCAGAATGGGAAAAGTATTTGCATACGAAGCAGCGGACTCGGGATCAATCTCCAAAATATATAAACAGCCCATGCTGCTCGGTATTAAAAAATCCAACAACGCACTCTAAAAATGGGCAGAAGCCCTAAACAGACAAGACATAGAGCTGGCCAACAAGCACGTAAAAGCCGGCTCTACTTCACTAACTATTAGAGAGATGCACACCAAAACTACACCGAGCTATCACCTCACACCATTTAGAAAGGGCATCATCGGAAAATCAACAAAGAACAACTGCTGGACACGGTGTGGAGCAGAGAGAACACTCTTGCACTGTCGGTGGGAGTGTAGAGGGATACAGCCACTAGGGAGAAGAGTAAGGAGGTTCCTGAAAAAACTAAAACTAGAACTACCATATGACCCAGCGATCCTACTCCTAGGCGTATACCCTGAGGAAACCAGAATTCAAAAAGAGACATGTACCAAAATGCTCATTGCAGCTCTATTCACGACAGCCCGCAGAGGGAAACAACCTAAGTGTCCATCATCGGATGAATGGATAAAGAAGATGTGGCACCTACATACAATGGAATATTACTCAGCCATAAAAAGCAACGAAACTGATCTATCTGTAATGAGGTGGACAGACCTAGAGTCCGTCATACAGGGTGAAGTCAGTCAGAAAGAGAAAGACAAATCCCGTATGCTGACACATATATATGGAATTTAAGAAAAAAAAATGTCACGAAGAACCTAGGGGTAAGACAGGAATAAAGACACAGACCTACTTGAGAATGGACTTGAGGATATGGGGAGGGGGAAGGGTAAGCTGTGACAAAGCGAGAGAGAGGCATGGACATATATACAGTACCAAACGTAAGGTAGATAGATAGTGGGAAGCAGCCGCATAGCACCGGGAGATCGGCTCGGTGCTTTGTGACCGCCTGGAGGGGTGGGATGGGGAGGCTGGGAGGGAGAGAGACGCAGGAGGGAAGGGATGTGGGAACAGATGTATATGTATGACTGATTCACTTTGTTCTAAAGCAGAAAGTAATAATAAAAAAAGAAAAAAGACACATGCACCCCAGTGATCATTGCAGCACTATTTACAATAGCCAGGTCATGGAAACAACCTAAAGGCCCATCCACAGACGAATGGATAAAGAAGATGTGGTACCTATATACGATGGAATATTACTCAGCCAGGAAAGGGAACTGAGTTGGTTCATTTGTACAGGCGTGGATAGACCTAGACACTGTCATACAGAGTGAAGCCAGTCAGAAAGAGAAAATCAGGTGTCGTATATAAACGCACATACATGCAACCTAGAAAAATGGTACAGATGAACCGGTGTGCAGGATAGAACTGATACACAGATGTGGAGAACCAACGTATGGCCACCGAGGGGGGAAGGTGGACGGGGTGCTGGTGCTCGTGTGATGAATTCGGAGATCGGGAGTGACATACATACAGTAATACGTGTAAGATGCATAACTAATAAGAACCTGCTGTATAAAAAAATGAAGTGAACGTCAAAAACTCAAAAACCCATACGATAGAAGGAAGATATGTTCATTTCAACTGGTCATTTACTAAATAGACAACAAACTCTGAAGGTAGTTGGGACTGTCAATAAAAAGTTAGAGAAAAATGAAAGAAATTACTGGAACAGCAACAAAGAAAACAATATCAAAGACCAAAAAAACTAAAAGCTGGTTCTTTGAGAAGATGAACAATATTGGTAAACCTTTAGCCAGACTCATCAAGATAAAGAGGGAGAGGACTGAAATCAATACAATTAGAAATGGAAAAGAAGTTACACCGGACAACACAGAAATACAAAACATCCTAAGAGACGACTACAAGCACTCTATGCTCACAAAATGGACAATCTGGAAGAAATGGACAAATTCTTAGAGAGGTACGACCTTCCAAGACTGAAGCGGGAAGAAACAGAAAGTATGAACAGACCCAGTGCGAGTGATGAACCTGAAAGTCTGATTACAAATCGTCCAACAAATAAAAGTCCAGTACCAGATGGCTTCACAGGTTAATGCTATCCAACACGTAGAAGAGAAATAACACCCACCTTTCTCAAACTCTTCCAAAGTACTGGCGTGGAGGGAACACTCCGAAACTCTTTCTATGAGGCCACCATCACCCTGTTACGAGAACCAGACAAAGAGGGTAGAAAAGAAGTTACACCCCGATATCACTGATGAGCTTAGGTGCAAAGCGGCTCAACAAAATAGTAGCCAACAGAATCCAACACCATATTAAAAGTATCATACCTCATGATCAAGTGGGCTTTATCACAGGCATGCATGGAATCTTCAAACTACGCAGATCAACGTGATACCCCCTATGAACAAACTGAAGAGGAAAAACCATATGATCATGCCAATCGATGCAGAAAAACTTGGGACAAATGTCAGCACACATTTATGATAAAGAAAACAAAAAAAACCCCTCCAGAATGTGGGCTTAGAGGGAAACTCACTCAATTTAATCAGGGACGCATACGACAAACCCACAGCAAACACTTTCACTGGTGAAGAACTGAAAGCATGTCCTCTAAGATCAGCAACAAGACAAGGATGACCACTCTCTCATCACTATTATTCAACATAGTTTTGGAAGTTCTGGCCACGGCAATCAGAGCAGCACAAGAAATGAAAGGAAGACAAACTGGAAAAGAAGAAGTAACACCGTCCCTCTTTGCATATGACATGATACTATACTTAGAGAATCCTAAAGTGGCCACCATAAAACTAGTAGAGCTAGTCCATGGATTTGGTGACGTGGCAGGACACAAAATTAATGCACAGAAATCCCTTGCATTCCTATATATTAATGAAGGAAAAACAGAAAGAGAAATTAGGAAGGACTCCCATTTACCCCTGCAGGAAAAGGAATAAAATACCTAGGAATAAACCTACCTAGGGAGACAAAAGAGCTGTATGCAGAAAACTATAAGACACTGATGAATGAGACTGAAGATACACACAGATGGAGAGACATACCATGCTCTTGGATTGGAAGAATCAATCTTATGAAAATGACTATACTACCCAAAGCAGTCTACATATTCAATGCAATCCCTCTCAAATTACCAATGGCATTTTTTTTTTTAACAGAGCTAGAAGGAAAAAATCTGAAAATCTGTATGGAGACACAAAAATCCCCCAATAGCCAAAGCAGTTTGATGGAAAAAAACGGAGCTGGAGGAATCAGACTCCACGACTTCACACTGTACTACAAAGCTACAGTAATCAAGACAGGACGGGCCTGGCACAAAAACAGAAATACAGATCAATGCAACCGGATAGAAAGCCCTCAGATAATGCCACGCACCTATGGTCAACTAACCTGTGACAAAGGAGGCAAGGATACACAGTGCAGAAAGAAGAGTCTCTTCAGTAAGTGGTTCTGGGGAACCTGGACCAAGACATGTAAAACAATGAAGTAAGAACACTCCCATACACCGTACACAAAAATAATGTGAAAATGGAACAGAGACCTAAACTCAGGACTGTACACTGCGAAACTCTTAGAGGAGAACACAGGAAGAACAGGCTTTGACATAAATCACAACAAGATCTTTTGTAATCCTCCTCCTGGAGTCATGGAAATAAAAACAAAAATGTACAACTGGGACCTAAGGAAACTTAAAAGCTTTTGCTAAGCACAGGAAACTAAGAACAAGAGGAAAACACAACCCTCAGAATGGGAAAAGTATTTGCATACGAAGCAGCGGACTCGGGATCAATCTCCAAAATATATAAACAGCCCATGCTGCTCGGTATTAAAAAATCCAACAACGCGCTCTAAAAATGGGCAGAAGCCCTAAACAGACAATGCTCCAAAGAAGACACAGAGCTGGCCAACAAGCACGTAAAAGCCGGCTCTACTTCACTAGCTATTAGAGAGATGCACACCAAAACTACACCGAGCTATCACCTCACACCATTTAGAAAGGGCATCATCGGAAAATCAACAAAGAACAACTGCTGGACACGGTGTGGAGCAGAGAGAACACTCTTGCACTGTCGGTGGGAGTGTAGAGGGATACAGCCACTAGGGAGAAGAGTAAGGAGGTTCCTGAAAAAACTAAAACTAGAACTACCATATGACCCAGCGATCCTACTCCTAGGCGTATACCCTGAGGAAACCAGAATTCAAAAAGAGACATGTACCAAAATGCTCATTGCAGCTCTATTCACGACAGCCCGGAGAGGGAAACAACCTAAGTGTCCATCATCGGATGAATGGATAAAGAAGATGTGGCACCTACATACAATGGAATATTACTCAGCCATAAAAAGCAACGAAACTGATCTATCTGTAATGAGGTGGACAGACCTAGAGTCCGTCATACAGGGTGAAGTAAGTCAGAAAGAGAAAGACAAATCCCGTATGCTGACACATATATATGGAATTTAAGAAAAAAAAATGTCACGAAGAACCAAGGGGTAAGACAGGAATAAAGACACAGACCTACTTGAGAATGGACTTGAGGATATGGGGAGGGGGAAGGGTAAGCTGTGACAAAGCGAGAGAGAGGCATGGACATATATACAGTACCAAACGTAAGGTAGATAGATAGTGGGAAGCAGCCGCACAGCACCGGGAGATCGGCTCGGTGCTTTGTGACCGCCTGGAGGGGTGGGATGGGGAGGCTGGGAGGGAGAGAGACGCAGGAGGGAAGGGATGTGGGAACAGATGTATATGTATGACTGATTCACTTTGTTCTAAAGCAGAAAGTAATAATAAAAAAAGAAAAAAGACACATGCACCCCAGTGATCATTGCAGCACTATTTACAATAGCCAGGTCATGGAAACAACCTAGAGGCCCATCCACAGACGAATGGACAAAGAAGATGTGGTACCTATATACGATGGAATATTACTCAGCCAGGAAAGGGAACTGAGTTGGTTCATTTGTACAGGCGTGGATAGACCTAGACACTGTCATACAGAGTGAAGCCAGTCAGAAAGAGAAAATCAGGTGTCGTATATAAACGCACATACATGCAACCTAGAAAAATGGTACAGATGAACCGGTGTGCAGGATAGAACTGATACACAGATGTGGAGAACCAACGTATGGCCACCGAGGGGGGAAAGTGGACGGGGTGCTGGTGCTCGTGTGATGAATTCGGAGATCGGGAGTGACATACATACAGTAATACGTGTAAGATGCATAACTAATAAGAACCTGCTGTATAAAAAAATGAAGTGAACGTCAAAAACTCAAAAACCCATACGATAAAAGGAAGATATGTTCATTTCAACTGGTCATTTACTAAATAGACAACAAACTCTGAAGGTAGTTGGGACTGTCAATAAAAAGTTAGAGAAAAATGAAAGAAATTACTGGAACAGCAACAAAGAAAACAATATCAAAGACCAAAAAAACTAAAAGCTGGTTCTTTGAGAAGATGAACAATATTGGTAAACCTTTAGCCAGACTCATCAAGATAAAGAGGGAGAGGACTGAAATCAATACAATTAGAAATGGAAAAGAAGTTACACCGGACAACACAGAAATACAAAACATCCTAAGAGACGACTACAAGCACTCTATGCTCACAAAATGGACAATCTGGAAGAAATGGACAAATTCTTAGAGAGGTACGACCTTCCAAGACTGAAGCGGGAAGAAACAGAAAGTATGAACAGACCCAGTGCGAGTGATGAACCTGAAAGTCTGATTACAAATCGTCCAACAAATAAAAGTCCAGTACCAGATGGCTTCACAGGTTAATGCTATCCAACACGTAGAAGAGAAATAACACCCACCTTTCTCAAACTCTTCCAAAGTACTGGCGTGGAGGGAACACTCCGAAACTCTTTCTATGGGGCCACCATCACCCTGTTACGAGAACCAGACAAAGAGGGTAGAAAAGAAGTTACACCCCGATATCACTGATGAGCTTAGGTGCAAAGCGGCTCAACAAAATAGTAGCCAACAGAATCCAACACCATATTAAAAGTATCATACCTCATGATCAAGTGGGCTTTATCGCAGGCATGCGTGGAATCTTCAAACTACACAGATCAACGTGATACCCCCTATGAACAAACTGAAGAGGAAAAACCATATGATCATGCCAATCGATGCAGAAAAACTTGGGACAAATGTCAGCACACATTTATGATAAAGAAAACAAAAAAAACCCCTCCAGAATGTGGGCTTAGAGGGAAACTCACTCAATTTAATCAGGGACGCATACGACAAACCCACAGCAAACATTTTCACTGGTGAAGAACTGAAAGCATGTCCTCTAAGATCAGCAACAAGACAAGGATGACCACTCTCTCATCACTATTATTCAACATAGTTTTGGAAGTTCTGGCCACGGCAATCAGAGCAGCACAAGAAATGAAAGGAAGACAAACTGGAAAAGAAGAAGTAACACCGTCCCTCTTTGCATATGACATGATACTATACTTAGAGAATCCTAAAGTGGCCACCATAAAACTAGTAGAGCTAGTCCATGGATTTGGTGACGTGGCAGGACACAAAATTAATGCACAGAAATCCCTTGCATTCCTATACATTAATGAAGGAAAAACAGAAAGAGAAATTAGGAAGGACTCCCATTTACCCCTGCAGGAAAAGGAATAAAATACCTAGGAATAAACCTACCTA
The DNA here is from genome assembly GCF_964341445.2 of Mesoplodon mirus. Lineage (NCBI taxonomy): Eukaryota > Metazoa > Chordata > Mammalia > Artiodactyla > Ziphiidae > Mesoplodon > Mesoplodon mirus. The sequence goes on along the minus strand of NC_138981.1, from coordinate 25,161,965 downwards.
GGGAGACAAAAGAGCTGTATGCAGAAAACTATAAGACACTGATGAATGAGACTGAAGATACACACAGATGGAGAGACATACCATGCTCTTGGATTGGAAGAATCAATCTTATGAAAATGACTATACTACCCAAAGCAGTCTACATATTCAATGCAATCCCTCTCAAATTACCAATGGCATGTTTTTTTTAACAGAGCTAGAAGGAAAAAATCCGAAAATCTGTATGGAGACACAAAAATCCCCCAATAGCCAAAGCAGTTTGATGGAGAAAAACGGAGCTGGAGGAATCAGACTCCACGACTTCACACTGTACTACAAAGCTACAGTAATCAAGACAGGACGGGCCTGGCACAAAAACAGAAATACAGATCAATGCAACCGGATAGAAAGCCCTCAGATAATGCCACGCACCTATGGTCAACTAATCTGTGACAAAGGAGGCAAGGATACACAGTGCAGAAAGAAGAGTCTCTTCAGTAAGTGGTTCTGGGGAACCTGGACCAAGACATGTAAAACAATGAAGTAAGAACACTCCCATACACCGTACACAAAAATAATCTGAAAATGGAACAGAGACCTAAACTCAGGACTGTACACTGCGAAACTCTTAGAGGAGAACACAGGAAGAACAGGCTTTGACATAAATCACAACAAGATCTTTTGTAATCCTCCTCCTGGAGTCATGGAAATAAAAACAAAAATGTACAACTGGGACCTAAGGAAACTTAAAAGCTTTTGCTAAGCACAGGAAACTAAGAACAAGAGGAAAACACAACCCTCAGAATGGGAAAAGTATTTGCATACGAAGCAGCGGACTCGGGATCAATCTCCAAAATATATAAACAGCCCATGCTGCTCGGTATTAAAAAATCCAACAACGCGCTCTAAAAATGGGCAGAAGCCCTAAACAGACAATGCTCCAAAGAAGACACAGAGCTGGCCAACAAGCACGTAAAAGCCGGCTCTACTTCACTAGCTATTAGAGAGATGCACACCAAAACTACACCGAGCTATCACCTCACACCATTTAGAAAGGGCATCATCGGAAAATCAACAAAGAACAACTGATGAACACAGTGTGGAGCAGAGAGAACACTCTTGCACTGTCGGTGGGAGTGTAGATGGATACAGCCACTAGGGAGAAGACTAAGGAGGTTCCTGAAAAAACTAAAACTAGAACTACCATATGACCCAGCGATCCCACTACTAGGCGTATACCCTGAGGAAACCAGAATTCAAAAGGAGACATGTACCAAAATGTTCATTGCAGCTCTATTCACGACAGCCCGCAGAGGGACACAACCTAAGTGTCCATCATCGGATGAATGGATAAAGAAGATGTGGCACCTACATACAATGGAATATTACTCAGCCATAAAAAGCAACGAAACTGATCTATCTGTAATGAGGTGGACAGACCTAGAGTCCGTCATACAGGGTGAAGTAAGTCAGAAAGAGAAAGACAAATCCCGTATGCTGACACATATATATGGAATTTAAGAAAAAAAAATGTCACGAAGAACCAAGGGGTAAGACAGGAATAAAGACACAGACCTACTTGAGAATGGACTTGAGGATATGGGGAGGGGGAAGGGTAAGCTGTGACAAAGCGAGAGAGAGGCATGGACATATATACAGTACCAAACGTAAGGTAGATAGATAGTGGGAAGCAGCCGCACAGCACCGGGAGATCGGCTCGGTGCTTTGTGAACGCCTGGAGGGGTGGGATGGGGAGGTTGGGAGGGAGAGAGACGCAGGAGGGAAGGGATGTGGGAACAGATGTATATGTATGACTGATTCACTTTGTTCTAAAGCAGAAAGTAATAATAAAAAAAGAAAAAAGACACATGCACCCCAGTGATCATTGCAGCACTATTTACAATAGCCAGGTCATGGAAACAACCTAGAGGCCCATCCACAGACGAATGGACAAAGAAGATGTGGTACCTATATACGATGGAATATTACTCAGCCAGGAAAGGGAACTGAGTTGGTTCATTTGTACAGGCGTGGATAGACCTAGACACTGTTATACAGAGTGAAGCCAGTCAGAAAGAGAAAATCAGGTGTCGTATATAAACGCACATACATGCAACCTAGAAAAATGGTACAGATGAACCGGTGTGCAGGATAGAACTGATACACAGATGTGGAGAACCAACGTATGGCCACCGAGGGGGGAAAGTGGACGGGGTGCTGGTGCTCGTGTGATGAATTCGGAGATCGGGAGTGACATACATACAGTAATATGTGTAAGATGCATAACTAATAAGAACCTGCTGTATAAAAAAATGAAGTGAACGTCAAAAACTCAAAAACCCATACGATAAAAGGAAGATATGTTCATTTCAACTGGTCATTTACTAAATAGACAACAAACTCTGAAGGTAGTTGGGACTGTCAATAAAAAGTTAGAGAAAAATGAAAGAAATTACTGGAACAGCAACAAAGAAAACAATATCAAAGACCAAAAAAACTAAAAGCTGGTTCTTTGAGAAGATGAACAATATTGGTAAACCTTTAGCCAGACTCATCAAGATAAAGAGGGAGAGGACTGAAATCAATACAATTAGAAATGGAAAAGAAGTTACACCGGACAACACAGAAATACAAAACATCCTAAGAGACGACTACAAGCACTCTATGCTCACAAAATGGACAATCTGGAAGAAATGGACAAATTCTTAGAGAGGTACGACCTTCCAAGACTGAAGCGGGAAGAAACAGAAAGTATGAACAGACCCAGTGCGAGTGATGAACCTGAAAGTCTGATTACAAATCGTCCAACAAATAAAAGTCCAGTACCAGATGGCTTCACAGGTTAATGCTATCCAACACGTAGAAGAGAAATAACACCCACCTTTCTCAAACTCTTCCAAAGTACTGGCGTGGAGGGAACACTCCGAAACTCTTTCTATGAGGCCACCATCACCCTGTTACGAGAACCAGACAAAGAGGGTAGAAAAGAAGTTACACCCCGATATCACTGATGAGCTTAGGTGCAAAGCGGCTCAACAAAATAGTAGCCAACAGAATCCAACACCATATTAAAAGTATCATACCTCATGATCAAGTGGGCTTTATCGCAGGCATGCGTGGAATCTTCAAACTACGCAGATCAACGTGATACCCCCTATGAACAAACTGAAGAGGAAAAACCATATGATCATGCCAATCGATGCAGAAAAACTTGGGACAAATGTCAGCACACATTTATGATAAAGAAAACAAAAAAAAACCCTCCAGAATGTGGGCTTAGAGGGAAACTCACTCAATTTAATCAGGGACGCATACGACAAACCCACAGCAAACATTTTCACTGGTGAAGAACTGAAAGCATGTCCTCTAAGATCAGCAACAAGACAAGGATGACCACTCTCTCATCACTATTATTCAACATAGTTTTGGAAGTTCTGGCCACGGCAATCAGAGCAGCACAAGAAATGAAAGGAAGACAAACTGGAAAAGAAGAAGTAACACCGTCCCTCTTTGCATATGACATGATACTATACTTAGAGAATCCTAAAGTGGCCACCATAAAACTAGTAGAGCTAGTCCATGGATTTGGTGACGTGGCAGGACACAAAATTAATGCACAGAAATCCCTTGCATTCCTATACATTAATGAAGGAAAAACAGAAAGAGAAATTAGGAAGGACTCCCATTTACCCCTGCAGGAAAAGGAATAAAATACCTAGGAATAAACCTACCTAGGGAGACAAAAGAGCTGTATGCAGAAAACTATAAGACACTGATGAATGAGACTGAAGATACACACAGATGGAGAGACATACCATGCTCTTGGATTGGAAGAATCAATCTTATGAAAATGACTATACTACCCAAAGCAGTCTACATATTCAATGCAATCCCACTCAAATTACCAATGGCATTTTTTTTTTAACAGAGCTAGAAGGAAAAAATCCGAAAATCTGTATGGAGACACAAAAATCCCCCAATAGCCAAAGCAGTTTGATGGAGAAAAACGGAGCTGGAGGAATCAGACTCCACGACTTCACACTGTACTACAAAGCTACAGTAATCAAGACAGGACGGGCCTGGCACAAAAACAGAAATACAGATCAATGCAACCGGATAGAAAGCCCTCAGATAATGCCACGCACCTATGGTCAACTAACCTGTGACAAAGGAGGCAAGGATACACAGTGCAGAAAGAAGAGTCTCTTCAGTAAGTGGTTCTGGGGAACCTGGACCAAGACATGTAAAACAATGAAGTAAGAACACTCCCATACACCGTACACAAAAATAATCTGAAAATGGAACAGAGACCTAAACTCAGGACTGTACACTGCGAAACTCTTAGAGGAGAACACAGGAAGAACAGGCTTTGACATAAATCACAACAAGATCTTTTGTAATCCTCCTCCTGGAGTCATGGAAATAAAAACAAAAATGTACAACTGGGACCTAAGGAAACTTAAAAGCTTTTGCTAAGCACAGGAAACTAAGAACAAGAGGAAAACACAACCCTCAGAATGGGAAAAGTATTTGCATACGAAGCAGCGGACTCGGGATCAATCTCCAAAATATATAAACAGCCCATGCTGCTCGGTATTAAAAAATCCAACAACGCGCTCTAAAAATGGGCAGAAGCCCTAAACAGACAAGACATAGAGCTGGCCAACAAGCACGTAAAAGCCGGCTCTACTTCACTAACTATTAGAGAGATGCACACCAAAACTACACCGAGCTATCACCTCACACCATTTAGAAAGGGCATCATCGGAAAATCAACAAAGAACAACTGCTGGACACGGTGTGGAGCAGAGAGAACACTCTTGCACTGTCGGTGGGAGTGTAGAGGGATACAGCCACTAGGGAGAAGAGTAAGGAGGTTCCTGAAAAAACTAAAACTAGAACTACCATATGACCCAGCGATCCTACTCCTAGGCGTATACCCTGAGGAAACCAGAATTCAAAAAGAGACATGTACCAAAATGCTCATTGCAGCTCTATTCACGACAGCCCGCAGAGGGAAACAACCTAAGTGTCCATCATCGGATGAATGGATAAAGAAGATGTGGCACCTACATACAATGGAATATTACTCAGCCATAAAAAGCAACGAAACTGATCTATCTGTAATGAGGTGGACAGACCTAGAGTCCGTCATACAGGGTGAAGTCAGTCAGAAAGAGAAAGACAAATCCCGTATGCTGACACATATATATGGAATTTAAGAAAAAAAAATGTCACGAAGAACCTAGGGGTAAGACAGGAATAAAGACACAGACCTACTTGAGAATGGACTTGAGGATATGGGGAGGGGGAAGGGTAAGCTGTGACAAAGCGAGAGAGAGGCATGGACATATATACAGTACCAAACGTAAGGTAGATAGATAGTGGGAAGCAGCCGCATAGCACCGGGAGATCGGCTCGGTGCTTTGTGACCGCCTGGAGGGGTGGGATGGGGAGGCTGGGAGGGAGAGAGACGCAGGAGGGAAGGGATGTGGGAACAGATGTATATGTATGACTGATTCACTTTGTTCTAAAGCAGAAAGTAATAATAAAAAAAGAAAAAAGACACATGCACCCCAGTGATCATTGCAGCACTATTTACAATAGCCAGGTCATGGAAACAACCTAAAGGCCCATCCACAGACGAATGGATAAAGAAGATGTGGTACCTATATACGATGGAATATTACTCAGCCAGGAAAGGGAACTGAGTTGGTTCATTTGTACAGGCGTGGATAGACCTAGACACTGTCATACAGAGTGAAGCCAGTCAGAAAGAGAAAATCAGGTGTCGTATATAAACGCACATACATGCAACCTAGAAAAATGGTACAGATGAACCGGTGTGCAGGATAGAACTGATACACAGATGTGGAGAACCAACGTATGGCCACCGAGGGGGGAAGGTGGACGGGGTGCTGGTGCTCGTGTGATGAATTCGGAGATCGGGAGTGACATACATACAGTAATACGTGTAAGATGCATAACTAATAAGAACCTGCTGTATAAAAAAATGAAGTGAACGTCAAAAACTCAAAAACCCATACGATAGAAGGAAGATATGTTCATTTCAACTGGTCATTTACTAAATAGACAACAAACTCTGAAGGTAGTTGGGACTGTCAATAAAAAGTTAGAGAAAAATGAAAGAAATTACTGGAACAGCAACAAAGAAAACAATATCAAAGACCAAAAAAACTAAAAGCTGGTTCTTTGAGAAGATGAACAATATTGGTAAACCTTTAGCCAGACTCATCAAGATAAAGAGGGAGAGGACTGAAATCAATACAATTAGAAATGGAAAAGAAGTTACACCGGACAACACAGAAATACAAAACATCCTAAGAGACGACTACAAGCACTCTATGCTCACAAAATGGACAATCTGGAAGAAATGGACAAATTCTTAGAGAGGTACGACCTTCCAAGACTGAAGCGGGAAGAAACAGAAAGTATGAACAGACCCAGTGCGAGTGATGAACCTGAAAGTCTGATTACAAATCGTCCAACAAATAAAAGTCCAGTACCAGATGGCTTCACAGGTTAATGCTATCCAACACGTAGAAGAGAAATAACACCCACCTTTCTCAAACTCTTCCAAAGTACTGGCGTGGAGGGAACACTCCGAAACTCTTTCTATGAGGCCACCATCACCCTGTTACGAGAACCAGACAAAGAGGGTAGAAAAGAAGTTACACCCCGATATCACTGATGAGCTTAGGTGCAAAGCGGCTCAACAAAATAGTAGCCAACAGAATCCAACACCATATTAAAAGTATCATACCTCATGATCAAGTGGGCTTTATCACAGGCATGCATGGAATCTTCAAACTACGCAGATCAACGTGATACCCCCTATGAACAAACTGAAGAGGAAAAACCATATGATCATGCCAATCGATGCAGAAAAACTTGGGACAAATGTCAGCACACATTTATGATAAAGAAAACAAAAAAAAACCCTCCAGAATGTGGGCTTAGAGGGAAACTCACTCAATTTAATCAGGGACGCATACGACAAACCCACAGCAAACACTTTCACTGGTGAAGAACTGAAAGCATGTCCTCTAAGATCAGCAACAAGACAAGGATGACCACTCTCTCATCACTATTATTCAACATAGTTTTGGAAGTTCTGGCCACGGCAATCAGAGCAGCACAAGAAATGAAAGGAAGACAAACTGGAAAAGAAGAAGTAACACCGTCCCTCTTTGCATATGACATGATACTATACTTAGAGAATCCTAAAGTGGCCACCATAAAACTAGTAGAGCTAGTCCATGGATTTGGTGACGTGGCAGGACACAAAATTAATGCACAGAAATCCCTTGCATTCCTATATATTAATGAAGGAAAAACAGAAAGAGAAATTAGGAAGGACTCCCATTTACCCCTGCAGGAAAAGGAATAAAATACCTAGGAATAAACCTACCTAGGGAGACAAAAGAGCTGTATGCAGAAAACTATAAGACACTGATGAATGAGACTGAAGATACACACAGATGGAGAGACATACCATGCTCTTGGATTGGAAGAATCAATCTTATGAAAATGACTATACTACCCAAAGCAGTCTACATATTCAATGCAATCCCTCTCAAATTACCAATGGCATTTTTTTTTTTTAACAGAGCTAGAAGGAAAAAATCTGAAAATCTGTATGGAGACACAAAAATCCCCCAATAGCCAAAGCAGTTTGATGGAAAAAAACGGAGCTGGAGGAATCAGACTCCACGACTTCACACTGTACTACAAAGCTACAGTAATCAAGACAGGACGGGCCTGGCACAAAAACAGAAATACAGATCAATGCAACCGGATAGAAAGCCCTCAGATAATGCCACGCACCTATGGTCAACTAACCTGTGACAAAGGAGGCAAGGATACACAGTGCAGAAAGAAGAGTCTCTTCAGTAAGTGGTTCTGGGGAACCTGGACCAAGACATGTAAAACAATGAAGTAAGAACACTCCCATACACCGTACACAAAAATAATGTGAAAATGGAACAGAGACCTAAACTCAGGACTGTACACTGCGAAACTCTTAGAGGAGAACACAGGAAGAACAGGCTTTGACATAAATCACAACAAGATCTTTTGTAATCCTCCTCCTGGAGTCATGGAAATAAAAACAAAAATGTACAACTGGGACCTAAGGAAACTTAAAAGCTTTTGCTAAGCACAGGAAACTAAGAACAAGAGGAAAACACAACCCTCAGAATGGGAAAAGTATTTGCATACGAAGCAGCGGACTCGGGATCAATCTCCAAAATATATAAACAGCCCATGCTGCTCGGTATTAAAAAATCCAACAACGCGCTCTAAAAATGGGCAGAAGCCCTAAACAGACAATGCTCCAAAGAAGACACAGAGCTGGCCAACAAGCACGTAAAAGCCGGCTCTACTTCACTAGCTATTAGAGAGATGCACACCAAAACTACACCGAGCTATCACCTCACACCATTTAGAAAGGGCATCATCGGAAAATCAACAAAGAACAACTGCTGGACACGGTGTGGAGCAGAGAGAACACTCTTGCACTGTCGGTGGGAGTGTAGAGGGATACAGCCACTAGGGAGAAGAGTAAGGAGGTTCCTGAAAAAACTAAAACTAGAACTACCATATGACCCAGCGATCCTACTCCTAGGCGTATACCCTGAGGAAACCAGAATTCAAAAAGAGACATGTACCAAAATGCTCATTGCAGCTCTATTCACGACAGCCCGGAGAGGGAAACAACCTAAGTGTCCATCATCGGATGAATGGATAAAGAAGATGTGGCACCTACATACAATGGAATATTACTCAGCCATAAAAAGCAACGAAACTGATCTATCTGTAATGAGGTGGACAGACCTAGAGTCCGTCATACAGGGTGAAGTAAGTCAGAAAGAGAAAGACAAATCCCGTATGCTGACACATATATATGGAATTTAAGAAAAAAAAATGTCACGAAGAACCAAGGGGTAAGACAGGAATAAAGACACAGACCTACTTGAGAATGGACTTGAGGATATGGGGAGGGGGAAGGGTAAGCTGTGACAAAGCGAGAGAGAGGCATGGACATATATACAGTACCAAACGTAAGGTAGATAGATAGTGGGAAGCAGCCGCACAGCACCGGGAGATCGGCTCGGTGCTTTGTGACCGCCTGGAGGGGTGGGATGGGGAGGCTGGGAGGGAGAGAGACGCAGGAGGGAAGGGATGTGGGAACAGATGTATATGTATGACTGATTCACTTTGTTCTAAAGCAGAAAGTAATAATAAAAAAAGAAAAAAGACACATGCACCCCAGTGATCATTGCAGCACTATTTACAATAGCCAGGTCATGGAAACAACCTAGAGGCCCATCCACAGACGAATGGACAAAGAAGATGTGGTACCTATATACGATGGAATATTACTCAGCCAGGAAAGGGAACTGAGTTGGTTCATTTGTACAGGCGTGGATAGACCTAGACACTGTCATACAGAGTGAAGCCAGTCAGAAAGAGAAAATCAGGTGTCGTATATAAACGCACATACATGCAACCTAGAAAAATGGTACAGATGAACCGGTGTGCAGGATAGAACTGATACACAGATGTGGAGAACCAACGTATGGCCACCGAGGGGGGAAAGTGGACGGGGTGCTGGTGCTCGTGTGATGAATTCGGAGATCGGGAGTGACATACATACAGTAATACGTGTAAGATGCATAACTAATAAGAACCTGCTGTATAAAAAAATGAAGTGAACGTCAAAAACTCAAAAACCCATACGATAGAAGGAAGATATGTTCATTTCAACTGGTCATTTACTAAATAGACAACAAACTCTGAAGGTAGTTGGGACTGTCAATAAAAAGTTAGAGAAAAATGAAAGAAATTACTGGAACAGCAACAAAGAAAACAATATCAAAGACCAAAAAAACTAAAAGCTGGTTCTTTGAGAAGATGAACAATATTGGTAAACCTTTAGCCAGACTCATCAAGATAAAGAGGGAGAGGACTGAAATCAATACAATTAGAAATGGAAAAGAAGTTACACCGGACAACACAGAAATACAAAACATCCTAAGAGACGACTACAAGCACTCTATGCTCACAAAATGGACAATCTGGAAGAAATGGACAAATTCTTAGAGAGGTACGACCTTCCAAGACTGAAGCGGGAAGAAACAGAAAGTATGAACAGACCCAGTGCGAGTGATGAACCTGAAAGTCTGATTACAAATCGTCCAACAAATAAAAGTCCAGTACCAGATGGCTTCACAGGTTAATGCTATCCAACACGTAGAAGAGAAATAACACCCACCTTTCTCAAACTCTTCCAAAGTACTGGCGTGGAGGGAACACTCCGAAACTCTTTCTATGAGGCCACCATCACCCTGTTACGAGAACCAGACAAAGAGGGTAGAAAAGAAGTTACACCCCGATATCACTGATGAGCTTAGGTGCAAAGCGGCTCAACAAAATAGTAGCCAACAGAATCCAACACCATATTAAAAGTATCATACCTCATGATCAAGTGGGCTTTATCACAGGCATGCATGGAATCTTCAAACTACGCAGATCAACGTGATACCCCCTATGAACAAACTGAAGAGGAAAAACCATATGATCATGCCAATCGATGCAGAAAAACTTGGGACAAATGTCAGCACACATTTATGATAAAGAAAACAAAAAAAACCCCTCCAGAATGTGGGCTTAGAGGGAAACTCACTCAATTTAATCAGGGACGCATACGACAAACCCACAGCAAACACTTTCACTGGTGAAGAACTGAAAGCATGTCCTCTAAGATCAGCAACAAGACAAGGATGACCACTCTCTCATCACTATTATTCAACATAGTTTTGGAAGTTCTGGCCACGGCAATCAGAGCAGCACAAGAAATGAAAGGAAGACAAACTGGAAAAGAAGAAGTAACACCGTCCCTCTTTGCATATGACATGATACTATACTTAGAGAATCCTAAAGTGGCCACCATAAAACTAGTAGAGCTAGTCCATGGATTTGGTGACGTGGCAGGACACAAAATTAATGCACAGAAATCCCTTGCATTCCTATATATTAATGAAGGAAAAACAGAAAGAGAAATTAGGAAGGACTCCCATTTACCCCTGCAGGAAAAGGAATAAAATACCTAGGAATAAACCTACCTAGGGAGACAAAAGAGCTGTATGCAGAAAACTATAAGACACTGATGAATGAGACTGAAGATACACACAGATGGAGAGACATACCATGCTCTTGGATTGGAAGAATCAATCTTATGAAAATGACTATACTACCCAAAGCAGTCTACATATTCAATGCAATCCCTCTCAAATTACCAATGGCATTTTTTTTTTTAACAGAGCTAGAAGGAAAAAATCTGAAAATCTGTATGGAGACACAAAAATCCCCCAATAGCCAAAGCAGTTTGATGGAAAAAAACGGAGCTGGAGGAATCAGACTCCACGACTTCACACTGTACTACAAAGCTACAGTAATCAAGACAGGACGGGCCTGGCACAAAAACAGAAATACAGATCAATGCAACCGGATAGAAAGCCCTCAGATAATGCCACGCACCTATGGTCAACTAACCTGTGACAAAGGAGGCAAGGATACACAGTGCAGAAAGAAGAGTCTCTTCAGTAAGTGGTTCTGGGGAACCTGGACCAAGACATGTAAAACAATGAAGTAAGAACACTCCCATACACCGTACACAAAAATAATCTGAAAATGGAACAGAGACCTAAACTCAGGACTGTACACTGCGAAACTCTTAGAGGAGAACACAGGAAGAACAGGCTTTGACATAAATCACAACAAGATCTTTTGTAATCCTCCTCCTGGAGTCATGGAAATAAAAACAAAAATGTACAACTGGGACCTAAGGAAACTTAAAAGCTTTTGCTAAGCACAGGAAACTAAGAACAAGAGGAAAACACAACCCTCAGAATGGGAAAAGTATTTGCATACGAAGCAGCGGACTCGGGATCAATCTCCAAAATATATAAACAGCCCATGCTGCTCGGTATTAAAAAATCCAACAACGCGCTCTAAAAATGGGCAGAAGCCCTAAACAGACAATGCTCCAAAGAAGACACAGAGCTGGCCAACAAGCACGTAAAAGCCGGCTCTACTTCACTAGCTATTAGAGAGATGCACACCAAAACTACACCGAGCTATCACCTCACACCATTTAGAAAGGGCATCATCGGAAAATCAACAAAGAACAACTGCTGGACACGGTGTGGAGCAGAGAGAACACTCTTGCACTGTCGGTGGGAGTGTAGAGGGATACAGCCACTAGGGAGAAGAGTAAGGAGGTTCCTGAAAAAACTAAAACTAGAACTACCATATGACCCAGCGATCCTACTCCTAGGCGTATACCCTGAGGAAACCAGAATTCAAAAAGAGACATGTACCAAAATGCTCATTGCAGCTCTATTCACGACAGCCCGCAGAGGGAAACAACCTAAGTGTCCATCATCGGATGAATGGATAAAGAAGATGTGGCACCTACATACAATGGAATATTACTCAGCCATAAAAAGCAACGAAACTGATCTATCTGTAATGAGGTGGACAGACCTAGAGTCCGTCATACAGGGTGAAGTAAGTCAGAAAGAGAAAGACAAATCCCGTATGCTGACACATATATATGGAATTTAAGAAAAAAAAATGTCACGAAGAACCAAGGGGTAAGACAGGAATAAAGACACAGACCTACTTGAGAATGGACTTGAGGATATGGGGAGGGGGAAGGGTAAGCTGTGACAAAGCGAGAGAGAGGCATGGACATATATACAGTACCAAACGTAAGGTAGATAGATAGTGGGAAGCAGCCGCACAGCACCGGGAGATCGGCTCGGTGCTTTGTGACCGCCTGGAGGGGTGGGATGGGGAGGCTGGGAGGGAGAGAGACGCAGGAGGGAAGGGATGTGGGAACAGATGTATATGTATGACTGATTCACTTTGTTCTAAAGCAGAAAGTAATAATAAAAAAAGAAAAAAGACACATGCACCCCAGTGATCATTGCAGCACTATTTACAATAGCCAGGTCATGGAAACAACCTAGAGGCCCATCCACAGACGAATGGACAAAGAAGATGTGGTACCTATATACGATGGAATATTACTCAGCCAGGAAAGGGAACTGAGTTGGTTCATTTGTACAGGCGTGGATAGACCTAGACACTGTCATACAGAGTGAAGCCAGTCAGAAAGAGAAAATCAGGTGTCGTATATAAACGCACATACATGCAACCTAGAAAAATGGTACAGATGAACCGGTGTGCAGGATAGAACTGATACACAGATGTGGAGAACCAACGTATGGCCACCGAGGGGGGAAAGTGGACGGGGTGCTGGTGCTCGTGTGATGAATTCGGAGATCGGGAGTGACATACATACAGTAATACGTGTAAGATGCATAACTAATAAGAACCTGCTGTATAAAAAAATGAAGTGAACGTCAAAAACTCAAAAACCCATACGATAAAAGGAAGATATGTTCATTTCAACTGGTCATTTACTAAATAGACAACAAACTCTGAAGGTAGTTGGGACTGTCAATAAAAAGTTAGAGAAAAATGAAAGAAATTACTGGAACAGCAACAAAGAAAACAATATCAAAGACCAAAAAAACTAAAAGCTGGTTCTTTGAGAAGATGAACAATATTGGTAAACCTTTAGCCAGACTCATCAAGATAAAGAGGGAGAGGACTGAAATCAATACAATTAGAAATGGAAAAGAAGTTACACCGGACAACACAGAAATACAAAACATCCTAAGAGACGACTACAAGCACTCTATGCTCACAAAATGGACAATCTGGAAGAAATGGACAAATTCTTAGAGAGGTACGACCTTCCAAGACTGAAGCGGGAAGAAACAGAAAGTATGAACAGACCCAGTGCGAGTGATGAACCTGAAAGTCTGATTACAAATCGTCCAACAAATAAAAGTCCAGTACCAGATGGCTTCACAGGTTAATGCTATCCAACACGTAGAAGAGAAATAACACCCACCTTTCTCAAACTCTTCCAAAGTACTGGCGTGGAGGGAACACTCCGAAACTCTTTCTATGGGGCCACCATCACCCTGTTACGAGAACCAGACAAAGAGGGTAGAAAAGAAGTTACACCCCGATATCACTGATGAGCTTAGGTGCAAAGCGGCTCAACAAAATAGTAGCCAACAGAATCCAACACCATATTAAAAGTATCATACCTCATGATCAAGTGGGCTTTATCGCAGGCATGCGTGGAATCTTCAAACTACACAGATCAACGTGATACCCCCTATGAACAAACTGAAGAGGAAAAACCATATGATCATGCCAATCGATGCAGAAAAACTTGGGACAAATGTCAGCACACATTTATGATAAAGAAAACAAAAAAAAACCCTCCAGAATGTGGGCTTAGAGGGAAACTCACTCAATTTAATCAGGGACGCATACGACAAACCCACAGCAAACATTTTCACTGGTGAAGAACTGAAAGCATGTCCTCTAAGATCAGCAACAAGACAAGGATGACCACTCTCTCATCACTATTATTCAACATAGTTTTGGAAGTTCTGGCCACGGCAATCAGAGCAGCACAAGAAATGAAAGGAAGACAAACTGGAAAAGAAGAAGTAACACCGTCCCTCTTTGCATATGACATGATACTATACTTAGAGAATCCTAAAGTGGCCACCATAAAACTAGTAGAGCTAGTCCATGGATTTGGTGACGTGGCAGGACACAAAATTAATGCACAGAAATCCCTTGCATTCCTATACATTAATGAAGGAAAAACAGAAAGAGAAATTAGGAAGGACTCCCATTTACCCCTGCAGGAAAAGGAATAAAATACCTAGGAATAAACCTACCTAGGGAGACAAAAGAGCTGTATGCAGAAAACTATAAGACACTGATGAATGAGACTGAAGATACACACAGATGGAGAGACATACCATGCTCTTGGATTGGAAGAATCAATCTTATGAAAATGACTATACTACCCAAAGCAGTCTACATATTCAATGCAATCCCTCTCAAATTACCAATGGCATGTTTTTTTTAACAGAGCTAGAAGGAAAAAATCCGAAAATCTGTATGGAGACACAAAAATCCCCCAATAGCCAAAGCAGTTTGATGGAGAAAAACGGAGCTGGAGGAATCAGACTCCACGACTTCACACTGTACTACAAAGCTACAGTAATCAAGACAGGACGGGCCTGGCACAAAAACAGAAATACAGATCAATGCAACCGGATAGAAAGCCCTCAGATAATGCCACGCACCTATGGTCAACTAATCTGTGACAAAGGAGGCAAGGATACACAGTGCAGAAAGAAGAGTCTCTTCAGTAAGTGGTTCTGGGGAACCTGGACCAAGACATGTAAAACAATGAAGTAAGAACACTCCCATACACCGTACACAAAAATAATCTGAAAATGGAACAGAGACCTAAACTCAGGACTGTACACTGCGAAACTCTTAGAGGAGAACACAGGAAGAACAGGCTTTGACATAAATCACAACAAGATCTTTTGTAATCCTCCTCCTGGAGTCATGGAAATAAAAACAAAAATGTACAACTGGGACCTAAGGAAACTTAAAAGCTTTTGCTAAGCACAGGAAACTAAGAACAAGAGGAAAACACAACCCTCAGAATGGGAAAAGTATTTGCATACGAAGCAGCGGACTCGGGATCAATCTCCAAAATATATAAACAGCCCATGCTGCTCGGTATTAAAAAATCCAACAACGCGCTCTAAAAATGGGCAGAAGCCCTAAACAGACAATGCTCCAAAGAAGACACAGAGCTGGCCAACAAGCACGTAAAAGCCGGCTCTACTTCACTAGCTATTAGAGAGATGCACACCAAAACTACACCGAGCTATCACCTCACACCATTTAGAAAGGGCATCATCGGAAAATCAACAAAGAACAACTGATGAACACAGTGTGGAGCAGAGAGAACACTCTTGCACTGTCGGTGGGAGTGTAGATGGATACAGCCACTAGGGAGAAGACTAAGGAGGTTCCTGAAAAAACTAAAACTAGAACTACCATATGACCCAGCGATCCCACTACTAGGCGTATACCCTGAGGAAACCAGAATTCAAAAGGAGACATGTACCAAAATGTTCATTGCAGCTCTATTCACGACAGCCCGCAGAGGGACACAACCTAAGTGTCCATCATCGGATGAATGGATAAAGAAGATGTGGCACCTACATACAATGGAATATTACTCAGCCATAAAAAGCAACGAAACTGATCTATCTGTAATGAGGTGGACAGACCTAGAGTCCGTCATACAGGGTGAAGTAAGTCAGAAAGAGAAAGACAAATCCCGTATGCTGACACATATATATGGAATTTAAGAAAAAAAAATGTCACGAAGAACCAAGGGGTAAGACAGGAATAAAGACACAGACCTACTTGAGAATGGACTTGAGGATATGGGGAGGGGGAAGGGTAAGCTGTGACAAAGCGAGAGAGAGGCATGGACATATATACAGTACCAAACGTAAGGTAGATAGATAGTGGGAAGCAGCCGCACAGCACCGGGAGATCGGCTCGGTGCTTTGTGAACGCCTGGAGGGGTGGGATGGGGAGGTTGGGAGGGAGAGAGACGCAGGAGGGAAGGGATGTGGGAACAGATGTATATGTATGACTGATTCACTTTGTTCTAAAGCAGAAAGTAATAATAAAAAAAGAAAAAAGACACATGCACCCCAGTGATCATTGCAGCACTATTTACAATAGCCAGGTCATGGAAACAACCTAGAGGCCCATCCACAGACGAATGGACAAAGAAGATGTGGTACCTATATACGATGGAATATTACTCAGCCAGGAAAGGGAACTGAGTTGGTTCATTTGTACAGGCGTGGATAGACCTAGACACTGTTATACAGAGTGAAGCCAGTCAGAAAGAGAAAATCAGGTGTCGTATATAAACGCACATACATGCAACCTAGAAAAATGGTACAGATGAACCGGTGTGCAGGATAGAACTGATACACAGATGTGGAGAACCAACGTATGGCCACCGAGGGGGGAAAGTGGACGGGGTGCTGGTGCTCGTGTGATGAATTCGGAGATCGGGAGTGACATACATACAGTAATATGTGTAAGATGCATAACTAATAAGAACCTGCTGTATAAAAAAATGAAGTGAACGTCAAAAACTCAAAAACCCATACGATAAAAGGAAGATATGTTCATTTCAACTGGTCATTTACTAAATAGACAACAAACTCTGAAGGTAGTTGGGACTGTCAATAAAAAGTTAGAGAAAAATGAAAGAAATTACTGGAACAGCAACAAAGAAAACAATATCAAAGACCAAAAAAACTAAAAGCTGGTTCTTTGAGAAGATGAACAATATTGGTAAACCTTTAGCCAGACTCATCAAGATAAAGAGGGAGAGGACTGAAATCAATACAATTAGAAATGGAAAAGAAGTTACACCGGACAACACAGAAATACAAAACATCCTAAGAGACGACTACAAGCACTCTATGCTCACAAAATGGACAATCTGGAAGAAATGGACAAATTCTTAGAGAGGTACGACCTTCCAAGACTGAAGCGGGAAGAAACAGAAAGTATGAACAGACCCAGTGCGAGTGATGAACCTGAAAGTCTGATTACAAATCGTCCAACAAATAAAAGTCCAGTACCAGATGGCTTCACAGGTTAATGCTATCCAACACGTAGAAGAGAAATAACACCCACCTTTCTCAAACTCTTCCAAAGTACTGGCGTGGAGGGAACACTCCGAAACTCTTTCTATGAGGCCACCATCACCCTGTTACGAGAACCAGACAAAGAGGGTAGAAAAGAAGTTACACCCCGATATCACTGATGAGCTTAGGTGCAAAGCGGCTCAACAAAATAGTAGCCAACAGAATCCAACACCATATTAAAAGTATCATACCTCATGATCAAGTGGGCTTTATCGCAGGCATGCGTGGAATCTTCAAACTACGCAGATCAACGTGATACCCCCTATGAACAAACTGAAGAGGAAAAACCATATGATCATGCCAATCGATGCAGAAAAACTTGGGACAAATGTCAGCACACATTTATGATAAAGAAAACAAAAAAAAACCCTCCAGAATGTGGGCTTAGAGGGAAACTCACTCAATTTAATCAGGGACGCATACGACAAACCCACAGCAAACATTTTCACTGGTGAAGAACTGAAAGCATGTCCTCTAAGATCAGCAACAAGACAAGGATGACCACTCTCTCATCACTATTATTCAACATAGTTTTGGAAGTTCTGGCCACGGCAATCAGAGCAGCACAAGAAATGAAAGGAAGACAAACTGGAAAAGAAGAAGTAACACCGTCCCTCTTTGCATATGACATGATACTATACTTAGAGAATCCTAAAGTGGCCACCATAAAACTAGTAGAGCTAGTCCATGGATTTGGTGACGTGGCAGGACACAAAATTAATGCACAGAAATCCCTTGCATTCCTATACATTAATGAAGGAAAAACAGAAAGAGAAATTAGGAAGGACTCCCATTTACCCCTGCAGGAAAAGGAATAAAATACCTAGGAATAAACCTACCTAGGGAGACAAAAGAGCTGTATGCAGAAAACTATAAGACACTGATGAATGAGACTGAAGATACACACAGATGGAGAGACATACCATGCTCTTGGATTGGAAGAATCAATCTTATGAAAATGACTATACTACCCAAAGCAGTCTACATATTCAATGCAATCCCACTCAAATTACCAATGGCATTTTTTTTTTAACAGAGCTAGAAGGAAAAAATCCGAAAATCTGTATGGAGACACAAAAATCCCCCAATAGCCAAAGCAGTTTGATGGAGAAAAACGGAGCTGGAGGAATCAGACTCCACGACTTCACACTGTACTACAAAGCTACAGTAATCAAGACAGGACGGGCCTGGCACAAAAACAGAAATACAGATCAATGCAACCGGATAGAAAGCCCTCAGATAATGCCACGCACCTATGGTCAACTAACCTGTGACAAAGGAGGCAAGGATACACAGTGCAGAAAGAAGAGTCTCTTCAGTAAGTGGTTCTGGGGAACCTGGACCAAGACATGTAAAACAATGAAGTAAGAACACTCCCATACACCGTACACAAAAATAATCTGAAAATGGAACAGAGACCTAAACTCAGGACTGTACACTGCGAAACTCTTAGAGGAGAACACAGGAAGAACAGGCTTTGACATAAATCACAACAAGATCTTTTGTAATCCTCCTCCTGGAGTCATGGAAATAAAAACAAAAATGTACAACTGGGACCTAAGGAAACTTAAAAGCTTTTGCTAAGCACAGGAAACTAAGAACAAGAGGAAAACACAACCCTCAGAATGGGAAAAGTATTTGCATACGAAGCAGCGGACTCGGGATCAATCTCCAAAATATATAAACAGCCCATGCTGCTCGGTATTAAAAAATCCAACAACGCGCTCTAAAAATGGGCAGAAGCCCTAAACAGACAAGACATAGAGCTGGCCAACAAGCACGTAAAAGCCGGCTCTACTTCACTAACTATTAGAGAGATGCACACCAAAACTACACCGAGCTATCACCTCACACCATTTAGAAAGGGCATCATCGGAAAATCAACAAAGAACAACTGCTGGACACGGTGTGGAGCAGAGAGAACACTCTTGCACTGTCGGTGGGAGTGTAGAGGGATACAGCCACTAGGGAGAAGAGTAAGGAGGTTCCTGAAAAAACTAAAACTAGAACTACCATATGACCCAGCGATCCTACTCCTAGGCGTATACCCTGAGGAAACCAGAATTCAAAAAGAGACATGTACCAAAATGCTCATTGCAGCTCTATTCACGACAGCCCGCAGAGGGAAACAACCTAAGTGTCCATCATCGGATGAATGGATAAAGAAGATGTGGCACCTACATACAATGGAATATTACTCAGCCATAAAAAGCAACGAAACTGATCTATCTGTAATGAGGTGGACAGACCTAGAGTCCGTCATACAGGGTGAAGTCAGTCAGAAAGAGAAAGACAAATCCCGTATGCTGACACATATATATGGAATTTAAGAAAAAAAAATGTCACGAAGAACCTAGGGGTAAGACAGGAATAAAGACACAGACCTACTTGAGAATGGACTTGAGGATATGGGGAGGGGGAAGGGTAAGCTGTGACAAAGCGAGAGAGAGGCATGGACATATATACAGTACCAAACGTAAGGTAGATAGATAGTGGGAAGCAGCCGCATAGCACCGGGAGATCGGCTCGGTGCTTTGTGACCGCCTGGAGGGGTGGGATGGGGAGGCTGGGAGGGAGAGAGACGCAGGAGGGAAGGGATGTGGGAACAGATGTATATGTATGACTGATTCACTTTGTTCTAAAGCAGAAAGTAATAATAAAAAAAGAAAAAAGACACATGCACCCCAGTGATCATTGCAGCACTATTTACAATAGCCAGGTCATGGAAACAACCTAAAGGCCCATCCACAGACGAATGGATAAAGAAGATGTGGTACCTATATACGATGGAATATTACTCAGCCAGGAAAGGGAACTGAGTTGGTTCATTTGTACAGGCGTGGATAGACCTAGACACTGTCATACAGAGTGAAGCCAGTCAGAAAGAGAAAATCAGGTGTCGTATATAAACGCACATACATGCAACCTAGAAAAATGGTACAGATGAACCGGTGTGCAGGATAGAACTGATACACAGATGTGGAGAACCAACGTATGGCCACCGAGGGGGGAAGGTGGACGGGGTGCTGGTGCTCGTGTGATGAATTCGGAGATCGGGAGTGACATACATACAGTAATACGTGTAAGATGCATAACTAATAAGAACCTGCTGTATAAAAAAATGAAGTGAACGTCAAAAACTCAAAAACCCATACGATAGAAGGAAGATATGTTCATTTCAACTGGTCATTTACTAAATAGACAACAAACTCTGAAGGTAGTTGGGACTGTCAATAAAAAGTTAGAGAAAAATGAAAGAAATTACTGGAACAGCAACAAAGAAAACAATATCAAAGACCAAAAAAACTAAAAGCTGGTTCTTTGAGAAGATGAACAATATTGGTAAACCTTTAGCCAGACTCATCAAGATAAAGAGGGAGAGGACTGAAATCAATACAATTAGAAATGGAAAAGAAGTTACACCGGACAACACAGAAATACAAAACATCCTAAGAGACGACTACAAGCACTCTATGCTCACAAAATGGACAATCTGGAAGAAATGGACAAATTCTTAGAGAGGTACGACCTTCCAAGACTGAAGCGGGAAGAAACAGAAAGTATGAACAGACCCAGTGCGAGTGATGAACCTGAAAGTCTGATTACAAATCGTCCAACAAATAAAAGTCCAGTACCAGATGGCTTCACAGGTTAATGCTATCCAACACGTAGAAGAGAAATAACACCCACCTTTCTCAAACTCTTCCAAAGTACTGGCGTGGAGGGAACACTCCGAAACTCTTTCTATGAGGCCACCATCACCCTGTTACGAGAACCAGACAAAGAGGGTAGAAAAGAAGTTACACCCCGATATCACTGATGAGCTTAGGTGCAAAGCGGCTCAACAAAATAGTAGCCAACAGAATCCAACACCATATTAAAAGTATCATACCTCATGATCAAGTGGGCTTTATCACAGGCATGCATGGAATCTTCAAACTACGCAGATCAACGTGATACCCCCTATGAACAAACTGAAGAGGAAAAACCATATGATCATGCCAATCGATGCAGAAAAACTTGGGACAAATGTCAGCACACATTTATGATAAAGAAAACAAAAAAAACCCCTCCAGAATGTGGGCTTAGAGGGAAACTCACTCAATTTAATCAGGGACGCATACGACAAACCCACAGCAAACACTTTCACTGGTGAAGAACTGAAAGCATGTCCTCTAAGATCAGCAACAAGACAAGGATGACCACTCTCTCATCACTATTATTCAACATAGTTTTGGAAGTTCTGGCCACGGCAATCAGAGCAGCACAAGAAATGAAAGGAAGACAAACTGGAAAAGAAGAAGTAACACCGTCCCTCTTTGCATATGACATGATACTATACTTAGAGAATCCTAAAGTGGCCACCATAAAACTAGTAGAGCTAGTCCATGGATTTGGTGACGTGGCAGGACACAAAATTAATGCACAGAAATCCCTTGCATTCCTATATATTAATGAAGGAAAAACAGAAAGAGAAATTAGGAAGGACTCCCATTTACCCCTGCAGGAAAAGGAATAAAATACCTAGGAATAAACCTACCTAGGGAGACAAAAGAGCTGTATGCAGAAAACTATAAGACACTGATGAATGAGACTGAAGATACACACAGATGGAGAGACATACCATGCTCTTGGATTGGAAGAATCAATCTTATGAAAATGACTATACTACCCAAAGCAGTCTACATATTCAATGCAATCCCTCTCAAATTACCAATGGCATTTTTTTTTTTAACAGAGCTAGAAGGAAAAAATCTGAAAATCTGTATGGAGACACAAAAATCCCCCAATAGCCAAAGCAGTTTGATGGAAAAAAACGGAGCTGGAGGAATCAGACTCCACGACTTCACACTGTACTACAAAGCTACAGTAATCAAGACAGGACGGGCCTGGCACAAAAACAGAAATACAGATCAATGCAACCGGATAGAAAGCCCTCAGATAATGCCACGCACCTATGGTCAACTAACCTGTGACAAAGGAGGCAAGGATACACAGTGCAGAAAGAAGAGTCTCTTCAGTAAGTGGTTCTGGGGAACCTGGACCAAGACATGTAAAACAATGAAGTAAGAACACTCCCATACACCGTACACAAAAATAATGTGAAAATGGAACAGAGACCTAAACTCAGGACTGTACACTGCGAAACTCTTAGAGGAGAACACAGGAAGAACAGGCTTTGACATAAATCACAACAAGATCTTTTGTAATCCTCCTCCTGGAGTCATGGAAATAAAAACAAAAATGTACAACTGGGACCTAAGGAAACTTAAAAGCTTTTGCTAAGCACAGGAAACTAAGAACAAGAGGAAAACACAACCCTCAGAATGGGAAAAGTATTTGCATACGAAGCAGCGGACTCGGGATCAATCTCCAAAATATATAAACAGCCCATGCTGCTCGGTATTAAAAAATCCAACAACGCGCTCTAAAAATGGGCAGAAGCCCTAAACAGACAATGCTCCAAAGAAGACACAGAGCTGGCCAACAAGCACGTAAAAGCCGGCTCTACTTCACTAGCTATTAGAGAGATGCACACCAAAACTACACCGAGCTATCACCTCACACCATTTAGAAAGGGCATCATCGGAAAATCAACAAAGAACAACTGCTGGACACGGTGTGGAGCAGAGAGAACACTCTTGCACTGTCGGTGGGAGTGTAGAGGGATACAGCCACTAGGGAGAAGAGTAAGGAGGTTCCTGAAAAAACTAAAACTAGAACTACCATATGACCCAGCGATCCTACTCCTAGGCGTATACCCTGAGGAAACCAGAATTCAAAAAGAGACATGTACCAAAATGCTCATTGCAGCTCTATTCACGACAGCCCGGAGAGGGAAACAACCTAAGTGTCCATCATCGGATGAATGGATAAAGAAGATGTGGCACCTACATACAATGGAATATTACTCAGCCATAAAAAGCAACGAAACTGATCTATCTGTAATGAGGTGGACAGACCTAGAGTCCGTCATACAGGGTGAAGTAAGTCAGAAAGAGAAAGACAAATCCCGTATGCTGACACATATATATGGAATTTAAGAAAAAAAAATGTCACGAAGAACCAAGGGGTAAGACAGGAATAAAGACACAGACCTACTTGAGAATGGACTTGAGGATATGGGGAGGGGGAAGGGTAAGCTGTGACAAAGCGAGAGAGAGGCATGGACATATATACAGTACCAAACGTAAGGTAGATAGATAGTGGGAAGCAGCCGCACAGCACCGGGAGATCGGCTCGGTGCTTTGTGACCGCCTGGAGGGGTGGGATGGGGAGGCTGGGAGGGAGAGAGACGCAGGAGGGAAGGGATGTGGGAACAGATGTATATGTATGACTGATTCACTTTGTTCTAAAGCAGAAAGTAATAATAAAAAAAGAAAAAAGACACATGCACCCCAGTGATCATTGCAGCACTATTTACAATAGCCAGGTCATGGAAACAACCTAGAGGCCCATCCACAGACGAATGGACAAAGAAGATGTGGTACCTATATACGATGGAATATTACTCAGCCAGGAAAGGGAACTGAGTTGGTTCATTTGTACAGGCGTGGATAGACCTAGACACTGTCATACAGAGTGAAGCCAGTCAGAAAGAGAAAATCAGGTGTCGTATATAAACGCACATACATGCAACCTAGAAAAATGGTACAGATGAACCGGTGTGCAGGATAGAACTGATACACAGATGTGGAGAACCAACGTATGGCCACCGAGGGGGGAAAGTGGACGGGGTGCTGGTGCTCGTGTGATGAATTCGGAGATCGGGAGTGACATACATACAGTAATACGTGTAAGATGCATAACTAATAAGAACCTGCTGTATAAAAAAATGAAGTGAACGTCAAAAACTCAAAAACCCATACGATAAAAGGAAGATATGTTCATTTCAACTGGTCATTTACTAAATAGACAACAAACTCTGAAGGTAGTTGGGACTGTCAATAAAAAGTTAGAGAAAAATGAAAGAAATTACTGGAACAGCAACAAAGAAAACAATATCAAAGACCAAAAAAACTAAAAGCTGGTTCTTTGAGAAGATGAACAATATTGGTAAACCTTTAGCCAGACTCATCAAGATAAAGAGGGAGAGGACTGAAATCAATACAATTAGAAATGGAAAAGAAGTTACACCGGACAACACAGAAATACAAAACATCCTAAGAGACGACTACAAGCACTCTATGCTCACAAAATGGACAATCTGGAAGAAATGGACAAATTCTTAGAGAGGTACGACCTTCCAAGACTGAAGCGGGAAGAAACAGAAAGTATGAACAGACCCAGTGCGAGTGATGAACCTGAAAGTCTGATTACAAATCGTCCAACAAATAAAAGTCCAGTACCAGATGGCTTCACAGGTTAATGCTATCCAACACGTAGAAGAGAAATAACACCCACCTTTCTCAAACTCTTCCAAAGTACTGGCGTGGAGGGAACACTCCGAAACTCTTTCTATGAGGCCACCATCACCCTGTTACGAGAACCAGACAAAGAGGGTAGAAAAGAAGTTACACCCCGATATCACTGATGAGCTTAGGTGCAAAGCGGCTCAACAAAATAGTAGCCAACAGAATCCAACACCATATTAAAAGTATCATACCTCATGATCAAGTGGGCTTTATCGCAGGCATGCGTGGACTCTTCAAACTACGCAGATCAACGTGATACCCCCTATGAACAAACTGAAGAGGAAAAACCATATGATCATGCCAATCGATGCAGAAAAACTTGGGACAAATGTCAGCACACATTTATGATAAAGAAAACAAAAAAAAACCCTCCAGAATGTGGGCTTAGAGGGAAACTCACTCAATTTAATCAGGGACGCATACGACAAACCCACAGCAAACATTTTCACTGGTGAAGAACTGAAAGCATGTCCTCTAAGATCAGCAACAAGACAAGGATGACCACTCTCTCATCACTATTATTCAACATAGTTTTGGAAGTTCTGGCCACGGCAATCAGAGCAGCACAAGAAATGAAAGGAAGACAAACTGGAAAAGAAGAAGTAACACCGTCCCTCTTTGCATATGACATGATACTATACTTAGAGAATCCTAAAGTGGCCACCATAAAACTAGTAGAGCTAGTCCATGGATTTGGTGACGTGGCAGGACACAAAATTAATGCACAGAAATCCCTTGCATTCCTATACATTAATGAAGGAAAAACAGAAAGAGAAATTAGGAAGGACTCCCATTTACCCCTGCAGGAAAAGGAATAAAATACCTAGGAATAAACCTACCTAGGGAGACAAAAGAGCTGTATGCAGAAAACTATAAGACACTGATGAATGAGACTGAAGATACACACAGATGGAGAGACATACCATGCTCTTGGATTGGAAGAATCAATCTTATGAAAATGACTATACTACCCAAAGCAGTCTACATATTCAATGCAATCCCTCTCAAATTACCAATGGCATGTTTTTTTTAACAGAGCTAGAAGGAAAAAATCCGAAAATCTGTATGGAGACACAAAAATCCCCCAATAGCCAAAGCAGTTTGATGGAGAAAAACGGAGCTGGAGGAATCAGACTCCACGACTTCACACTGTACTACAAAGCTACAGTAATCAAGACAGGACGGGCCTGGCACAAAAACAGGAATACAGATCAATGCAACCGGATAGAAAGCCCTCAGATAATGCCACGCACCTATGGTCAACTAATCTGTGACAAAGGAGGCAAGGATACACAGTGCAGAAAGAAGAGTCTCTTCAGTAAGTGGTTCTGGGGAACCTGGACCAAGACATGTAAAACAATGAAGTAAGAACACTCCCATACACCGTACACAAAAATAATCTGAAAATGGAACAGAGACCTAAACTCAGGACTGTACACTGCGAAACTCTTAGAGGAGAACACAGGAAGAACAGGCTTTGACATAAATCACAACAAGATCTTTTGTAATCCTCCTCCTGGAGTCATGGAAATAAAAACAAAAATGTACAACTGGGACCTAAGGAAACTTAAAAGCTTTTGCTAAGCACAGGAAACTAAGAACAAGAGGAAAACACAACCCTCAGAATGGGAAAAGTATTTGCATACGAAGCAGCGGACTCGGGATCAATCTCCAAAATATATAAACAGCCCATGCTGCTCGGTATTAAAAAATCCAACAACGCGCTCTAAAAATGGGCAGAAGCCCTAAACAGACAATGCTCCAAAGAAGACACAGAGCTGGCCAACAAGCACGTAAAAGCCGGCTCTACTTCACTAGCTATTAGAGAGATGCACACCAAAACTACACCGAGCTATCACCTCACACCATTTAGAAAGGGCATCATCGGAAAATCAACAAAGAACAACTGATGAACACAGTGTGGAGCAGAGAGAACACTCTTGCACTGTCGGTGGGAGTGTAGATGGATACAGCCACTAGGGAGAAGACTAAGGAGGTTCCTGAAAAAACTAAAACTAGAACTACCATATGACCCAGCGATCCCACTACTAGGCGTATACCCTGAGGAAACCAGAATTCAAAAGGAGACATGTACCAAAATGTTCATTGCAGCTCTATTCACGACAGCCCGCAGAGGGACACAACCTAAGTGTCCATCATCGGATGAATGGATAAAGAAGATGTGGCACCTACATACAATGGAATATTACTCAGCCATAAAAAGCAACGAAACTGATCTATCTGTAATGAGGTGGACAGACCTAGAGTCCGTCATACAGGGTGAAGTAAGTCAGAAAGAGAAAGACAAATCCCGTATGCTGACACATATATATGGAATTTAAGAAAAAAAAATGTCACGAAGAACCAAGGGGTAAGACAGGAATAAAGACACAGACCTACTTGAGAATGGACTTGAGGATATGGGGAGGGGGAAGGGTAAGCTGTGACAAAGCGAGAGAGAGGCATGGACATATATACAGTACCAAACGTAAGGTAGATAGATAGTGGGAAGCAGCCGCACAGCACCGGGAGATCGGCTCGGTGCTTTGTGAACGCCTGGAGGGGTGGGATGGGGAGGTTGGGAGGGAGAGAGACGCAGGAGGGAAGGGATGTGGGAACAGATGTATATGTATGACTGATTCACTTTGTTCTAAAGCAGAAAGTAATAATAAAAAAAGAAAAAAGACACATGCACCCCAGTGATCATTGCAGCACTATTTACAATAGCCAGGTCATGGAAACAACCTAGAGGCCCATCCACAGACGAATGGACAAAGAAGATGTGGTACCTATATACGATGGAATATTACTCAGCCAGGAAAGGGAACTGAGTTGGTTCATTTGTACAGGCGTGGATAGACCTAGACACTGTTATACAGAGTGAAGCCAGTCAGAAAGAGAAAATCAGGTGTCGTATATAAACGCACATACATGCAACCTAGAAAAATGGTACAGATGAACCGGTGTGCAGGATAGAACTGATACACAGATGTGGAGAACCAACGTATGGCCACCGAGGGGGGAAAGTGGACGGGGTGCTGGTGCTCGTGTGATGAATTCGGAGATCGGGAGTGACATACATACAGTAATATGTGTAAGATGCATAACTAATAAGAACCTGCTGTATAAAAAAATGAAGTGAACGTCAAAAACTCAAAAACCCATACGATAAAAGGAAGATATGTTCATTTCAACTGGTCATTTACTAAATAGACAACAAACTCTGAAGGTAGTTGGGACTGTCAATAAAAAGTTAGAGAAAAATGAAAGAAATTACTGGAACAGCAACAAAGAAAACAATATCAAAGACCAAAAAAACTAAAAGCTGGTTCTTTGAGAAGATGAACAATATTGGTAAACCTTTAGCCAGACTCATCAAGATAAAGAGGGAGAGGACTGAAATCAATACAATTAGAAATGGAAAAGAAGTTACACCGGACAACACAGAAATACAAAACATCCTAAGAGACGACTACAAGCACTCTATGCTCACAAAATGGACAATCTGGAAGAAATGGACAAATTCTTAGAGAGGTACGACCTTCCAAGACTGAAGCGGGAAGAAACAGAAAGTATGAACAGACCCAGTGCGAGTGATGAACCTGAAAGTCTGATTACAAATCGTCCAACAAATAAAAGTCCAGTACCAGATGGCTTCACAGGTTAATGCTATCCAACACGTAGAAGAGAAATAACACCCACCTTTCTCAAACTCTTCCAAAGTACTGGCGTGGAGGGAACACTCCGAAACTCTTTCTATGAGGCCACCATCACCCTGTTACGAGAACCAGACAAAGAGGGTAGAAAAGAAGTTACACCCCGATATCACTGATGAGCTTAGGTGCAAAGCGGCTCAACAAAATAGTAGCCAACAGAATCCAACACCATATTAAAAGTATCATACCTCATGATCAAGTGGGCTTTATCGCAGGCATGCGTGGACTCTTCAAACTACGCAGATCAACGTGATACCCCCTATGAACAAACTGAAGAGGAAAAACCATATGATCATGCCAATCGATGCAGAAAAACTTGGGACAAATGTCAGCACACATTTATGATAAAGAAAACAAAAAAAACCCCTCCAGAATGTGGGCTTAGAGGGAAACTCACTCAATTTAATCAGGGACGCATACGACAAACCCACAGCAAACATTTTCACTGGTGAAGAAGTGAAAGCATGTCCTCTAAGATCAGCAACAAGACAAGGATGACCACTCTCTCATCACTATTATTCAACATAGTTTTGGAAGTTCTGGCCACGGCAATCAGAGCAGCACAAGAAATGAAAGGAAGACAAACTGGAAAAGAAGAAGTAACACCGTCCCTCTTTGCATATGACATGATACTATACTTAGAGAATCCTAAAGTGGCCACCATAAAACTAGTAGAGCTAGTCCATGGATTTGGTGACGTGGCAGGACACAAAATTAATGCACAGAAATCCCTTGCATTCCTATACATTAATGAAGGAAAAACAGAAAGAGAAATTAGGAAGGACTCCCATTTACCCCTGCAGGAAAAGGAATAAAATACCTAGGAATAAACCTACCTAGGGAGACAAAAGAGCTGTATGCAGAAAACTATAAGACACTGATGAATGAGACTGAAGATACACACAGATGGAGAGACATACCATGCTCTTGGATTGGAAGAATCAATCTTATGAAAATGACTATACTACCCAAAGCAGTCTACATATTCAATGCAATCCCTCTCAAATTACCAATGGCATGTTTTTTTTAACAGAGCTAGAAGGAAAAAATCCGAAAATCTGTATGGAGACACAAAAATCCCCCAATAGCCAAAGCAGTTTGATGGAGAAAAACGGAGCTGGAGGAATCAGACTCCACGACTTCACACTGTACTACAAAGCTACAGTAATCAAGACAGGACGGGCCTGGCACAAAAACAGGAATACAGATCAATGCAACCGGATAGAAAGCCCTCAGATAATGCCACGCACCTATGGTCAACTAATCTGTGACAAAGGAGGCAAGGATACACAGTGCAGAAAGAAGAGTCTCTTCAGTAAGTGGTTCTGGGGAACCTGGACCAAGACATGTAAAACAATGAAGTAAGAACACTCCCATACACCGTACACAAAAATAATCTGAAAATGGAACAGAGACCTAAACTCAGGACTGTACACTGCGAAACTCTTAGAGGAGAACACAGGAAGAACAGGCTTTGACATAAATCACAACAAGATCTTTTGTAATCCTCCTCCTGGAGTCATGGAAATAAAAACAAAAATGTACAACTGGGACCTAAGGAAACTTAAAAGCTTTTGCTAAGCACAGGAAACTAAGAACAAGAGGAAAACACAACCCTCAGAATGGGAAAAGTATTTGCATACGAAGCAGCGGACTCGGGATCAATCTCCAAAATATATAAACAGCCCATGCTGCTCGGTATTAAAAAATCCAACAACGCGCTCTAAAAATGGGCAGAAGCCCTAAACAGACAAGACATAGAGCTGGCCAACAAGCACGTAAAAGCCGGCTCTACTTCACTAGCTATTAGAGAGATGCACACCAAAACTACACCGAGCTATCACCTCACACCATTTAGAAAGGGCATCATCGGAAAATCAACAAAGAACAACTGCTGGACACGGTGTGGAGCAGAGAGAACACTCTTGCACTGTCGGTGGGAGTGTAGAGGGATACAGCCACTAGGGAGAAGAGTAAGGAGGTTCCTGAAAAAACTAAAACTAGAACTACCATATGACCCAGCGATCCCACTCCTAGGCGTATACCCTGAGGAAACCAGAATTCAAAAAGAGACATGTACCAAAATGCTCATTGCAGCTCTATTCACGACAGCCCGCAGAGGGAAACAACCTAAGTGTCCATCATCGGATGAATGGATAAAGAAGATGTGGCACCTACATACAATGGAATATTACTCAGCCATAAAAAGCAACGAAACTGATCTATCTGTAATGAGGTGGACAGACCTAGAGTCCGTCATACAGGGTGAAGTAAGTCAGAAAGAGAAAGACAAATCCCGTATGCTGACACATATATATGGAATTTAAGAAAAAAAAATGTCACGAAGAACCTAGGGGTAAGACAGGAATAAAGACACAGACCTACTTGAGAACGGACTTGAGGATATGGGGAGGGGGAAGGGTAAGCTGTGACAAAGCGAGAGGCAGGCATGGACCTATATACAGTACCAAACGTAAGGTAGATAGATAGTGGGAAGCAGCCGCATAGCACCGGGAGATCGGCTCGGTGCTTTGTGACCGCCTGGAGGGGTGGGATGGGGAGGCTGGGAGGGAGAGAGACGCAGGAGGGAAGGGATGTGGGAACAGATGTATATGTATGACTGATTCACTTTGTTCTAAAGCAGAAAGTAATAATAAAAAAAGAAAAAAGACACATGCACCCCAGCGATCATTGCAGCACTATTTACAATAGCCAGGTCATGGAAACAACCTAAAGGCCCATCCACAGACGAATGGATAAAGAAGATGTGGTACCTATATACGATGGAATATTACTCAGCCAGGAAAGGGAACTGAGTTGGTTCATTTGTACAGGCGTGGATAGACCTAGACACTGTCATACAGAGTGAAGCCAGTCAGAAAGAGAAAATCAGGTGTCGTATATAAACGCACATACATGCAACCTAGAAAAATGGTACAGATGAACCGGTGTGCAGGATAGAACTGATACACAGATGTGGAGAACCAACGTATGGCCACCGAGGGGGGAAGGTGGACGGGGTGCTGGTGCTCGTGTGATGAATTCGGAGATCGGGAGTGACATACATACAGTAATACGTGTAAGATGCATAACTAATAAGAACCTGCTGTATAAAAAAATGAAGTGAACGTCAAAAACTCAAAAACCCATACGATAGAAGGAAGATATGTTCATTTCAACTGGTCATTTACTAAATAGACAACAAACTCTGAAGGTAGTTGGGACTGTCAATAAAAAGTTAGAGAAAAATGAAAGAAATTACTGGAACAGCAACAAAGAAAACAATATCAAAGACCAAAAAAACTAAAAGCTGGTTCTTTGAGAAGATGAACAATATTGGTAAACCTTTAGCCAGACTCATCAAGATAAAGAGGGAGAGGACTGAAATCAATACAATTAGAAATGGAAAAGAAGTTACACCGGACAACACAGAAATACAAAACATCCTAAGAGACGACTACAAGCACTCTATGCTCACAAAATGGACAATCTGGAAGAAATGGACAAATTCTTAGAGAGGTACGACCTTCCAAGACTGAAGCGGGAAGAAACAGAAAGTATGAACAGACCCAGTGCGAGTGATGAACCTGAAAGTCTGATTACAAATCGTCCAACAAATAAAAGTCCAGTACCAGATGGCTTCACAGGTTAATGCTATCCAACACGTAGAAGAGAAATAACACCCACCTTTCTCAAAGTCTTCCAAAGTACTGGCGTGGAGGGAACACTCCGAAACTCTTTCTATGGGGCCACCATCACCCTGTTACGAGAACCAGACAAAGAGGGTAGAAAAGAAGTTACACCCCGATATCACTGATGAGCTTAGGTGCAAAGCGGCTCAACAAAATAGTAGCCAACAGAATCCAACACCATATTAAAAGTATCATACCTCATGATCAAGTGGGCTTTATCGCAGGCATGCGTGGAATCTTCAAACTACACAGATCAACGTGATACCCCCTATGAACAAACTGAAGAGGAAAAACCATATGATCATGCCAATCGATGCAGAAAAACTTGGGACAAATGTCAGCACACATTTATGATAAAGAAAACAAAAAAAACCCCTCCAGAATGTGGGCTTAGAGGGAAACTCACTCAATTTAATCAGGGACGCATACGACAAACCCACAGCAAACATTTTCACTGGTGAAGAAGTGAAAGCATGTCCTCTAAGATCAGCAACAAGACAAGGATGACCACTCTCTCATCACTATTATTCAACATAGTTTTGGAAGTTCTGGCCACGGCAATCAGAGCAGCACAAGAAATGAAAGGAAGACAAACTGGAAAAGAAGAAGTAACACCGTCCCTCTTTGCATATGACATGATACTATACTTAGAGAATCCTAAAGTGGCCACCATAAAACTAGTAGAGCTAGTCCATGGATTTGGTGACGTGGCAGGACACAAAATTAATGCACAGAAATCCCTTGCATTCCTATACATTAATGAAGGAAAAACAGAAAGAGAAATTAGGAAGGACTCCCATTTACCCCTGCAGGAAAAGGAATAAAATACCTAGGAATAAACCTACCTAGGGAGACAAAAGAGCTGTATGCAGAAAACTATAAGACACTGATGAATGAGACTGAAGATACACACAGATGGAGAGACATACCATGCTCTTGGATTGGAAGAATCAATCTTATGAAAATGACTATACTACCCAAAGCAGTCTACATATTCAATGCAATCCCTCTCAAATTACCAATGGCATGTTTTTTTTAACAGAGCTAGAAGGAAAAAATCCGAAAATCTGTATGGAGACACAAAAATCCCCCAATAGCCAAAGCAGTTTGATGGAGAAAAACGGAGCTGGAGGAATCAGACTCCACGACTTCACACTGTACTACAAAGCTACAGTAATCAAGACAGGACGGGCCTGGCACAAAAACAGGAATACAGATCAATGCAACCGGATAGAAAGCCCTCAGATAATGCCACGCACCTATGGTCAACTAACCTGTGACAAAGGAGGCAAGGATACACAGTGCAGAAAGAAGAGTCTCTTCAGTAAGTGGTTCTGGGGAACCTGGACCAAGACATGTAAAACAATGAAGTAAGAACACTCCCATACACCGTACACAAAAATAATCTGAAAATGGAACAGAGACCTAAACTCAGGACTGTACACTGCGAAACTCTTAGAGGAGAACACAGGAAGAACAGGCTTTGACATAAATCACAACAAGATCTTTTGTAATCCTCCTCCTGGAGTCATGGAAATAAAAACAAAAATGTACAACTGGGACCTAAGGAAACTTAAAAGCTTTTGCTAAGCACAGGAAACTAAGAACAAGAGGAAAACACAACCCTCAGAATGGGAAAAGTATTTGCATACGAAGCAGCGGACTCGGGATCAATCTCCAAAATATATAAACAGCCCATGCTGCTCGGTATTAAAAAATCCAACAACGCGCTCTAAAAATGGGCAGAAGCCCTAAACAGACAATGCTCCAAAGAAGACACAGAGCTGGCCAACAAGCACGTAAAAGCCGGCTCTACTTCACTAGCTATTAGAGAGATGCACACCAAAACTACACCGAGCTATCACCTCACACCATTTAGAAAGGGCATCATCGGAAAATCAACAAAGAACAACTGATGAACACAGTGTGGAGCAGAGAGAACACTCTTGCACTGTCGGTGGGAGTGTAGATGGATACAGCCACTAGGGAGAAGACTAAGGAGGTTCCTGAAAAAACTAAAACTAGAACTACCATATGACCCAGCGATCCCACTACTAGGCGTATACCCTGAGGAAACCAGAATTCAAAAGGAGACATGTACCAAAATGTTCATTGCAGCTCTATTCACGACAGCCCGCAGAGGGACACAACCTAAGTGTCCATCATCGGATGAATGGATAAAGAAGATGTGGCACCTACATACAATGGAATATTACTCAGCCATAAAAAGCAACGAAACTGATCTATCTGTAATGAGGTGGACAGACCTAGAGTCCGTCATACAGGGTGAAGTAAGTCAGAAAGAGAAAGACAAATCCCGTATGCTGACACATATATATGGAATTTAAGAAAAAAAAATGTCACGAAGAACCAAGGGGTAAGACAGGAATAAAGACACAGACCTACTTGAGAATGGACTTGAGGATATGGGGAGGGGGAAGGGTAAGCTGTGACAAAGCGAGAGAGAGGCATGGACATATATACAGTACCAAACGTAAGGTAGATAGATAGTGGGAAGCAGCCGCACAGCACCGGGAGATCGGCTCGGTGCTTTGTGAACGCCTGGAGGGGTGGGATGGGGAGGTTGGGAGGGAGAGAGACGCAGGAGGGAAGGGATGTGGGAACAGATGTATATGTATGACTGATTCACTTTGTTCTAAAGCAGAAAGTAATAATAAAAAAAGAAAAAAGACACATGCACCCCAGTGATCATTGCAGCACTATTTACAATAGCCAGGTCATGGAAACAACCTAGAGGCCCATCCACAGACGAATGGACAAAGAAGATGTGGTACCTATATACGATGGAATATTACTCAGCCAGGAAAGGGAACTGAGTTGGTTCATTTGTACAGGCGTGGATAGACCTAGACACTGTTATACAGAGTGAAGCCAGTCAGAAAGAGAAAATCAGGTGTCGTATATAAACGCACATACATGCAACCTAGAAAAATGGTACAGATGAACCGGTGTGCAGGATAGAACTGATACACAGATGTGGAGAACCAACGTATGGCCACCGAGGGGGGAAAGTGGACGGGGTGCTGGTGCTCGTGTGATGAATTCGGAGATCGGGAGTGACATACATACAGTAATATGTGTAAGATGCATAACTAATAAGAACCTGCTGTATAAAAAAATGAAGTGAACGTCAAAAACTCAAAAACCCATACGATAAAAGGAAGATATGTTCATTTCAACTGGTCATTTACTAAATAGACAACAAACTCTGAAGGTAGTTGGGACTGTCAATAAAAAGTTAGAGAAAAATGAAAGAAATTACTGGAACAGCAACAAAGAAAACAATATCAAAGACCAAAAAAACTAAAAGCTGGTTCTTTGAGAAGATGAACAATATTGGTAAACCTTTAGCCAGACTCATCAAGATAAAGAGGGAGAGGACTGAAATCAATACAATTAGAAATGGAAAAGAAGTTACACCGGACAACACAGAAATACAAAACATCCTAAGAGACGACTACAAGCACTCTATGCTCACAAAATGGACAATCTGGAAGAAATGGACAAATTCTTAGAGAGGTACGACCTTCCAAGACTGAAGCGGGAAGAAACAGAAAGTATGAACAGACCCAGTGCGAGTGATGAACCTGAAAGTCTGATTACAAATCGTCCAACAAATAAAAGTCCAGTACCAGATGGCTTCACAGGTTAATGCTATCCAACACGTAGAAGAGAAATAACACCCACCTTTCTCAAACTCTTCCAAAGTACTGGCGTGGAGGGAACACTCCGAAACTCTTTCTATGAGGCCACCATCACCCTGTTACGAGAACCAGACAAAGAGGGTAGAAAAGAAGTTACACCCCGATATCACTGATGAGCTTAGGTGCAAAGCGGCTCAACAAAATAGTAGCCAACAGAATCCAACACCATATTAAAAGTATCATACCTCATGATCAAGTGGGCTTTATCGCAGGCATGCGTGGACTCTTCAAACTACGCAGATCAACGTGATACCCCCTATGAACAAACTGAAGAGGAAAAACCATATGATCATGCCAATCGATGCAGAAAAACTTGGGACAAATGTCAGCACACATTTATGATAAAGAAAACAAAAAAAACCCCTCCAGAATGTGGGCTTAGAGGGAAACTCACTCAATTTAATCAGGGACGCATACGACAAACCCACAGCAAACATTTTCACTGGTGAAGAACTGAAAGCATGTCCTCTAAGATCAGCAACAAGACAAGGATGACCACTCTCTCATCACTATTATTCAACATAGTTTTGGAAGTTCTGGCCACGGCAATCAGAGCAGCACAAGAAATGAAAGGAAGACAAACTGGAAAAGAAGAAGTAACACCGTCCCTCTTTGCATATGACATGATACTATACTTAGAGAATCCTAAAGTGGCCACCATAAAACTAGTAGAGCTAGTCCATGGATTTGGTGACGTGGCAGGACACAAAATTAATGCACAGAAATCCCTTGCATTCCTATACATTAATGAAGGAAAAACAGAAAGAGAAATTAGGAAGGACTCCCATTTACCCCTGCAGGAAAAGGAATAAAATACCTAGGAATAAACCTACCTAGGGAGACAAAAGAGCTGTATGCAGAAAACTATAAGACACTGATGAATGAGACTGAAGATACACACAGATGGAGAGACATACCATGCTCTTGGATTGGAAGAATCAATCTTATGAAAATGACTATACTACCCAAAGCAGTCTACATATTCAATGCAATCCCTCTCAAATTACCAATGGCATGTTTTTTTTAACAGAGCTAGAAGGAAAAAATCCGAAAATCTGTATGGAGACACAAAAATCCCCCAATAGCCAAAGCAGTTTGATGGAGAAAAACGGAGCTGGAGGAATCAGACTCCACGACTTCACACTGTACTACAAAGCTACAGTAATCAAGACAGGACGGGCCTGGCACAAAAACAGGAATACAGATCAATGCAACCGGATAGAAAGCCCTCAGATAATGCCACGCACCTATGGTCAACTAATCTGTGACAAAGGAGGCAAGGATACACAGTGCAGAAAGAAGAGTCTCTTCAGTAAGTGGTTCTGGGGAACCTGGACCAAGACATGTAAAACAATGAAGTAAGAACACTCCCATACACCGTACACAAAAATAATCTGAAAATGGAACAGAGACCTAAACTCAGGACTGTACACTGCGAAACTCTTAGAGGAGAACACAGGAAGAACAGGCTTTGACATAAATCACAACAAGATCTTTTGTAATCCTCCTCCTGGAGTCATGGAAATAAAAACAAAAATGTACAACTGGGACCTAAGGAAACTTAAAAGCTTTTGCTAAGCACAGGAAACTAAGAACAAGAGGAAAACACAACCCTCAGAATGGGAAAAGTATTTGCATACGAAGCAGCGGACTCGGGATCAATCTCCAAAATATATAAACAGCCCATGCTGCTCGGTATTAAAAAATCCAACAACGCGCTCTAAAAATGGGCAGAAGCCCTAAACAGACAAGACATAGAGCTGGCCAACAAGCACGTAAAAGCCGGCTCTACTTCACTAGCTATTAGAGAGATGCACACCAAAACTACACCGAGCTATCACCTCACACCATTTAGAAAGGGCATCATCGGAAAATCAACAAAGAACAACTGCTGGACACGGTGTGGAGCAGAGAGAACACTCTTGCACTGTCGGTGGGAGTGTAGAGGGATACAGCCACTAGGGAGAAGAGTAAGGAGGTTCCTGAAAAAACTAAAACTAGAACTACCATATGACCCAGCGATCCCACTCCTAGGCGTATACCCTGAGGAAACCAGAATTCAAAAAGAGACATGTACCAAAATGCTCATTGCAGCTCTATTCACGACAGCCCGCAGAGGGAAACAACCTAAGTGTCCATCATCGGATGAATGGATAAAGAAGATGTGGCACCTACATACAATGGAATATTACTCAGCCATAAAAAGCAACGAAACTGATCTATCTGTAATGAGGTGGACAGACCTAGAGTCCGTCATACAGGGTGAAGTAAGTCAGAAAGAGAAAGACAAATCCCGTATGCTGACACATATATATGGAATTTAAGAAAAAAAAATGTCACGAAGAACCTAGGGGTAAGACAGGAATAAAGACACAGACCTACTTGAGAACGGACTTGAGGATATGGGGAGGGGGAAGGGTAAGCTGTGACAAAGCGAGAGGCAGGCATGGACCTATATACAGTACCAAACGTAAGGTAGATAGATAGTGGGAAGCAGCCGCATAGCACCGGGAGATCGGCTCGGTGCTTTGTGACCGCCTGGAGGGGTGGGATGGGGAGGCTGGGAGGGAGAGAGACGCAGGAGGGAAGGGATGTGGGAACAGATGTATATGTATGACTGATTCACTTTGTTCTAAAGCAGAAAGTAATAATAAAAAAAGAAAAAAGACACATGCACCCCAGTGATCATTGCAGCACTATTTACAATAGCCAGGTCATGGAAACAACCTAAAGGCCCATCCACAGACGAATGGATAAAGAAGATGTGGTACCTATATACGATGGAATATTACTCAGCCAGGAAAGGGAACTGAGTTGGTTCATTTGTACAGGCGTGGATAGACCTAGACACTGTCATACAGAGTGAAGCCAGTCAGAAAGAGAAAATCAGGTGTCGTATATAAACGCACATACATGCAACCTAGAAAAATGGTACAGATGAACCGGTGTGCAGGATAGAACTGATACACAGATGTGGAGAACCAACGTATGGCCACCGAGGGGGGAAGGTGGACGGGGTGCTGGTGCTCGTGTGATGAATTCGGAGATCGGGAGTGACATACATACAGTAATACGTGTAAGATGCATAACTAATAAGAACCTGCTGTATAAAAAAATGAAGTGAACGTCAAAAACTCAAAAACCCATACGATAGAAGGAAGATATGTTCATTTCAACTGGTCATTTACTAAATAGACAACAAACTCTGAAGGTAGTTGGGACTGTCAATAAAAAGTTAGAGAAAAATGAAAGAAATTACTGGAACAGCAACAAAGAAAACAATATCAAAGACCAAAAAAACTAAAAGCTGGTTCTTTGAGAAGATGAACAATATTGGTAAACCTTTAGCCAGACTCATCAAGATAAAGAGGGAGAGGACTGAAATCAATACAATTAG
Source organism: Mesoplodon mirus (assembly GCF_964341445.2). NCBI lineage: Eukaryota > Metazoa > Chordata > Mammalia > Artiodactyla > Ziphiidae > Mesoplodon > Mesoplodon mirus. The sequence continues at coordinate 25,122,306 of NC_138981.1, read as the reverse complement.
AAATGGAAAAGAAGTTACACCGGACAACACAGAAATACAAAACATCCTAAGAGACGACTACAAGCACTCTATGCTCACAAAATGGACAATCTGGAAGAAATGGACAAATTCTTAGAGAGGTACGACCTTCCAAGACTGAAGCGGGAAGAAACAGAAAGTATGAACAGACCCAGTGCGAGTGATGAACCTGAAAGTCTGATTACAAATCGTCCAACAAATAAAAGTCCAGTACCAGATGGCTTCACAGGTTAATGCTATCCAACACGTAGAAGAGAAATAACACCCACCTTTCTCAAAGTCTTCCAAAGTACTGGCGTGGAGGGAACACTCCGAAACTCTTTCTATGGGGCCACCATCACCCTGTTACGAGAACCAGACAAAGAGGGTAGAAAAGAAGTTACACCCCGATATCACTGATGAGCTTAGGTGCAAAGCGGCTCAACAAAATAGTAGCCAACAGAATCCAACACCATATTAAAAGTATCATACCTCATGATCAAGTGGGCTTTATCGCAGGCATGCGTGGAATCTTCAAACTACACAGATCAACGTGATACCCCCTATGAACAAACTGAAGAGGAAAAACCATATGATCATGCCAATCGATGCAGAAAAACTTGGGACAAATGTCAGCACACATTTATGATAAAGAAAACAAAAAAAACCCCTCCAGAATGTGGGCTTAGAGGGAAACTCACTCAATTTAATCAGGGACGCATACGACAAACCCACAGCAAACATTTTCACTGGTGAAGAACTGAAAGCATGTCCTCTAAGATCAGCAACAAGACAAGGATGACCACTCTCTCATCACTATTATTCAACATAGTTTTGGAAGTTCTGGCCACGGCAATCAGAGCAGCACAAGAAATGAAAGGAAGACAAACTGGAAAAGAAGAAGTAACACCGTCCCTCTTTGCATATGACATGATACTATACTTAGAGAATCCTAAAGTGGCCACCATAAAACTAGTAGAGCTAGTCCATGGATTTGGTGACGTGGCAGGACACAAAATTAATGCACAGAAATCCCTTGCATTCCTATACATTAATGAAGGAAAAACAGAAAGAGAAATTAGGAAGGACTCCCATTTACCCCTGCAGGAAAAGGAATAAAATACCTAGGAATAAACCTACCTAGGGAGACAAAAGAGCTGTATGCAGAAAACTATAAGACACTGATGAATGAGACTGAAGATACACACAGATGGAGAGACATACCATGCTCTTGGATTGGAAGAATCAATCTTATGAAAATGACTATACTACCCAAAGCAGTCTACATATTCAATGCAATCCCTCTCAAATTACCAATGGCATGTTTTTTTTAACAGAGCTAGAAGGAAAAAATCCGAAAATCTGTATGGAGACACAAAAATCCCCCAATAGCCAAAGCAGTTTGATGGAGAAAAACGGAGCTGGAGGAATCAGACTCCACGACTTCACACTGTACTACAAAGCTACAGTAATCAAGACAGGACGGGCCTGGCACAAAAACAGAAATACAGATCAATGCAACCGGATAGAAAGCCCTCAGATAATGCCACGCACCTATGGTCAACTAACCTGTGACAAAGGAGGCAAGGATACACAGTGCAGAAAGAAGAGTCTCTTCAGTAAGTGGTTCTGGGGAACCTGGACCAAGACATGTAAAACAATGAAGTAAGAACACTCCCATACACCGTACACAAAAATAATCTGAAAATGGAACAGAGACCTAAACTCAGGACTGTACACTGCGAAACTCTTAGAGGAGAACACAGGAAGAACAGGCTTTGACATAAATCACAACAAGATCTTTTGTAATCCTCCTCCTGGAGTCATGGAAATAAAAACAAAAATGTACAACTGGGACCTAAGGAAACTTAAAAGCTTTTGCTAAGCACAGGAAACTAAGAACAAGAGGAAAACACAACCCTCAGAATGGGAAAAGTATTTGCATACGAAGCAGCGGACTCGGGATCAATCTCCAAAATATATAAACAGCCCATGCTGCTCGGTATTAAAAAATCCAACAACGCGCTCTAAAAATGGGCAGAAGCCCTAAACAGACAATGCTCCAAAGAAGACACAGAGCTGGCCAACAAGCACGTAAAAGCCGGCTCTACTTCACTAGCTATTAGAGAGATGCACACCAAAACTACACCGAGCTATCACCTCACACCATTTAGAAAGGGCATCATCGGAAAATCAACAAAGAACAACTGATGAACACAGTGTGGAGCAGAGAGAACACTCTTGCACTGTCGGTGGGAGTGTAGATGGATACAGCCACTAGGGAGAAGACTAAGGAGGTTCCTGAAAAAACTAAAACTAGAACTACCATATGACCCAGCGATCCCACTACTAGGCGTATACCCTGAGGAAACCAGAATTCAAAAGGAGACATGTACCAAAATGTTCATTGCAGCTCTATTCACGACAGCCCGCAGAGGGACACAACCTAAGTGTCCATCATCGGATGAATGGATAAAGAAGATGTGGCACCTACATACAATGGAATATTACTCAGCCATAAAAAGCAACGAAACTGATCTATCTGTAATGAGGTGGACAGACCTAGAGTCCGTCATACAGGGTGAAGTAAGTCAGAAAGAGAAAGACAAATCCCGTATGCTGACACATATATATGGAATTTAAGAAAAAAAAATGTCACGAAGAACCAAGGGGTAAGACAGGAATAAAGACACAGACCTACTTGAGAATGGACTTGAGGATATGGGGAGGGGGAAGGGTAAGCTGTGACAAAGCGAGAGAGAGGCATGGACATATATACAGTACCAAACGTAAGGTAGATAGATAGTGGGAAGCAGCCGCACAGCACCGGGAGATCGGCTCGGTGCTTTGTGAACGCCTGGAGGGGTGGGATGGGGAGGTTGGGAGGGAGAGAGACGCAGGAGGGAAGGGATGTGGGAACAGATGTATATGTATGACTGATTCACTTTGTTCTAAAGCAGAAAGTAATAATAAAAAAAGAAAAAAGACACATGCACCCCAGTGATCATTGCAGCACTATTTACAATAGCCAGGTCATGGAAACAACCTAGAGGCCCATCCACAGACGAATGGACAAAGAAGATGTGGTACCTATATACGATGGAATATTACTCAGCCAGGAAAGGGAACTGAGTTGGTTCATTTGTACAGGCGTGGATAGACCTAGACACTGTTATACAGAGTGAAGCCAGTCAGAAAGAGAAAATCAGGTGTCGTATATAAACGCACATACATGCAACCTAGAAAAATGGTACAGATGAACCGGTGTGCAGGATAGAACTGATACACAGATGTGGAGAACCAACGTATGGCCACCGAGGGGGGAAAGTGGACGGGGTGCTGGTGCTCGTGTGATGAATTCGGAGATCGGGAGTGACATACATACAGTAATATGTGTAAGATGCATAACTAATAAGAACCTGCTGTATAAAAAAATGAAGTGAACGTCAAAAACTCAAAAACCCATACGATAAAAGGAAGATATGTTCATTTCAACTGGTCATTTACTAAATAGACAACAAACTCTGAAGGTAGTTGGGACTGTCAATAAAAAGTTAGAGAAAAATGAAAGAAATTACTGGAACAGCAACAAAGAAAACAATATCAAAGACCAAAAAAACTAAAAGCTGGTTCTTTGAGAAGATGAACAATATTGGTAAACCTTTAGCCAGACTCATCAAGATAAAGAGGGAGAGGACTGAAATCAATACAATTAGAAATGGAAAAGAAGTTACACCGGACAACACAGAAATACAAAACATCCTAAGAGACGACTACAAGCACTCTATGCTCACAAAATGGACAATCTGGAAGAAATGGACAAATTCTTAGAGAGGTACGACCTTCCAAGACTGAAGCGGGAAGAAACAGAAAGTATGAACAGACCCAGTGCGAGTGATGAACCTGAAAGTCTGATTACAAATCGTCCAACAAATAAAAGTCCAGTACCAGATGGCTTCACAGGTTAATGCTATCCAACACGTAGAAGAGAAATAACACCCACCTTTCTCAAACTCTTCCAAAGTACTGGCGTGGAGGGAACACTCCGAAACTCTTTCTATGAGGCCACCATCACCCTGTTACGAGAACCAGACAAAGAGGGTAGAAAAGAAGTTACACCCCGATATCACTGATGAGCTTAGGTGCAAAGCGGCTCAACAAAATAGTAGCCAACAGAATCCAACACCATATTAAAAGTATCATACCTCATGATCAAGTGGGCTTTATCGCAGGCATGCGTGGACTCTTCAAACTACGCAGATCAACGTGATACCCCCTATGAACAAACTGAAGAGGAAAAACCATATGATCATGCCAATCGATGCAGAAAAACTTGGGACAAATGTCAGCACACATTTATGATAAAGAAAACAAAAAAAAACCCTCCAGAATGTGGGCTTAGAGGGAAACTCACTCAATTTAATCAGGGACGCATACGACAAACCCACAGCAAACATTTTCACTGGTGAAGAACTGAAAGCATGTCCTCTAAGATCAGCAACAAGACAAGGATGACCACTCTCTCATCACTATTATTCAACATAGTTTTGGAAGTTCTGGCCACGGCAATCAGAGCAGCACAAGAAATGAAAGGAAGACAAACTGGAAAAGAAGAAGTAACACCGTCCCTCTTTGCATATGACATGATACTATACTTAGAGAATCCTAAAGTGGCCACCATAAAACTAGTAGAGCTAGTCCATGGATTTGGTGACGTGGCAGGACACAAAATTAATGCACAGAAATCCCTTGCATTCCTATACATTAATGAAGGAAAAACAGAAAGAGAAATTAGGAAGGACTCCCATTTACCCCTGCAGGAAAAGGAATAAAATACCTAGGAATAAACCTACCTAGGGAGACAAAAGAGCTGTATGCAGAAAACTATAAGACACTGATGAATGAGACTGAAGATACACACAGATGGAGAGACATACCATGCTCTTGGATTGGAAGAATCAATCTTATGAAAATGACTATACTACCCAAAGCAGTCTACATATTCAATGCAATCCCTCTCAAATTACCAATGGCATGTTTTTTTTAACAGAGCTAGAAGGAAAAAATCCGAAAATCTGTATGGAGACACAAAAATCCCCCAATAGCCAAAGCAGTTTGATGGAGAAAAACGGAGCTGGAGGAATCAGACTCCACGACTTCACACTGTACTACAAAGCTACAGTAATCAAGACAGGACGGGCCTGGCACAAAAACAGGAATACAGATCAATGCAACCGGATAGAAAGCCCTCAGATAATGCCACGCACCTATGGTCAACTAATCTGTGACAAAGGAGGCAAGGATACACAGTGCAGAAAGAAGAGTCTCTTCAGTAAGTGGTTCTGGGGAACCTGGACCAAGACATGTAAAACAATGAAGTAAGAACACTCCCATACACCGTACACAAAAATAATCTGAAAATGGAACAGAGACCTAAACTCAGGACTGTACACTGCGAAACTCTTAGAGGAGAACACAGGAAGAACAGGCTTTGACATAAATCACAACAAGATCTTTTGTAATCCTCCTCCTGGAGTCATGGAAATAAAAACAAAAATGTACAACTGGGACCTAAGGAAACTTAAAAGCTTTTGCTAAGCACAGGAAACTAAGAACAAGAGGAAAACACAACCCTCAGAATGGGAAAAGTATTTGCATACGAAGCAGCGGACTCGGGATCAATCTCCAAAATATATAAACAGCCCATGCTGCTCGGTATTAAAAAATCCAACAACGCGCTCTAAAAATGGGCAGAAGCCCTAAACAGACAAGACATAGAGCTGGCCAACAAGCACGTAAAAGCCGGCTCTACTTCACTAGCTATTAGAGAGATGCACACCAAAACTACACCGAGCTATCACCTCACACCATTTAGAAAGGGCATCATCGGAAAATCAACAAAGAACAACTGCTGGACACGGTGTGGAGCAGAGAGAACACTCTTGCACTGTCGGTGAGGGTGTAGAGGGATACAGCCACTAGGGAGAAGAGTAAGGAGGTTCCTGAAAAAACTAAAACTAGAACTACCATATGACCCAGCGATCCCACTCCTAGGCGTATACCCTGAGGAAACCAGAATTCAAAAAGAGACATGTACCAAAATGCTCATTGCAGCTCTATTCACGACAGCCCGCAGAGGGAAACAACCTAAGTGTCCATCATCGGATGAATGGATAAAGAAGATGTGGCACCTACATACAATGGAATATTACTCAGCCATAAAAAGCAACGAAACTGATCTATCTGTAATGAGGTGGACAGACCTAGAGTCCGTCATACAGGGTGAAGTAAGTCAGAAAGAGAAAGACAAATCCCGTATGCTGACACATATATATGGAATTTAAGAAAAAAAAATGTCACGAAGAACCTAGGGGTAAGACAGGAATAAAGACACAGACCTACTTGAGAACGGACTTGAGGATATGGGGAGGGGGAAGGGTAAGCTGTGACAAAGCAAGAGAGAGGCATGGACCTATATACAGTACCAAACGTAAGGTAGATAGATAGTGGGAAGCAGCCGCATAGCACCGGGAGATCGGCTCGGTGCTTTGTGACCGCCTGGAGGGGTGGGATGGGGAGGCTGGGAGGGAGAGAGACGCAGGAGGGAAGGGATGTGGGAACAGATGTATATGTATGACTGATTCACTTTGTTCTAAAGCAGAAAGTAATAATAAAAAAAGAAAAAAGACACATGCACCCCAGCGATCATTGCAGCACTCTTTACAATAGCCAGGTCATGGAAACAACCTAAAGGCCCATCCACAGACGAATGGATAAAGAAGATGTGGTACCTATATACGATGGAATATTACTCAGCCAGGAAAGGGAACTGAGTTGGTTCATTTGTACAGGCATGGATAGACCTAGACACTGTCATACAGAGTGAAGCCAGTCAGAAAGAGAAAATCAGGTGTCGTATATAAACGCACATACATGCAACCTAGAAAAATGGTACAGATGAACCGGTGTGCAGGATAGAACTGATACACAGATGTGGAGAACCAACGTATGGCCACCGAGGGGGGAAGGTGGACGGGGTGCTGGTGCTCGTGTGATGAATTCGGAGATCGGGAGTGACATACATACAGTAATATGTGTAAGATGCATAACTAATAAGAACCTGCTGTATAAAAAAATGAAGTGAACGTCAAAAACTCAAAAACCCATACGATAGAAGGAAGATATGTTCATTTCAACTGGTCATTTACTAAATAGACAACAAACTCTGAAGGTAGTTGGGACTGTCAATAAAAAGTTAGAGAAAAATGAAAGAAATTACTGGAACAGCAACAAAGAAAACAATATCAAAGACCAAAAAAACTAAAAGCTGGTTCTTTGAGAAGATGAACAATATTGGTAAACCTTTAGCCAGACTCATCAAGATAAAGAGGGAGAGGACTGAAATCAATACAATTAGAAATGGAAAAGAAGTTACACCGGACAACACAGAAATACAAAACATCCTAAGAGACGACTACAAGCACTCTATGCTCACAAAATGGACAATCTGGAAGAAATGGACAAATTCTTAGAGAGGTACGACCTTCCAAGACTGAAGCGGGAAGAAACAGAAAGTATGAACAGACCCAGTGCGAGTGATGAACTTGAAAGTCTGATTACAAATCGTCCAACAAATAAAAGTCCAGTACCAGATGGCTTCACAGGTTAATGCTATCCAACACGTAGAAGAGAAATAACACCCACCTTTCTCAAACTCTTCCAAAGTACTGGCGTGGAGGGAACACTCCGAAACTCTTTCTATGGGGCCACCATCACCCTGTTACGAGAACCAGACAAAGAGGGTAGAAAAGAAGTTACACCCCGATATCACTGATGAGCTTAGGTGCAAAGCGGCTCAACAAAATAGTAGCCAACAGAATCCAACACCATATTAAAAGTATCATACCTCATGATCAAGTGGGCTTTATCGCAGGCATGCGTGGAATCTTCAAACTACACAGATCAACGTGATACCCCCTATGAACAAACTGAAGAGGAAAAACCATATGATCATGCCAATCGATGCAGAAAAACTTGGGACAAATGTCAGCACACATTTATGATAAAGAAAACAAAAAAAACCCCTCTAGAATGTGGGCTTAGAGGGAAACTCACTCAATTTAATCAGGGACGCATACGACAAACCCACAGCAAACATTTTCACTGGTGAAGAAGTGAAAGCATGTCCTCTAAGATCAGCAACAAGACAAGGATGACCACTCTCTCATCACTATTATTCAACATAGTTTTGGAAGTTCTGGCCACGGCAATCAGAGCAGCACAAGAAATGAAAGGAAGACAAACTGGAAAAGAAGAAGTAACACCGTCCCTCTTTGCATATGACATGATACTATACTTAGAGAATCCTAAAGTGGCCACCATAAAACTAGTAGAGCTAGTCCATGGATTTGGTGACGTGGCAGGACACAAAATTAATGCACAGAAATCCCTTGCATTCCTATACATTAATGAAGGAAAAACAGAAAGAGAAATTAGGAAGGACTCCCATTTACCCCTGCAGGAAAAGGAATAAAATACCTAGGAATAAACCCACCTAGGGAGACAAAAGAGCTGTATGCAGAAAACTATAAGACACTGATGAATGAGACTGAAGATACACACAGATGGAGAGACATACCATGCTCTTGGATTGGAAGAATCAATCTTATGAAAATGACTATACTACCCAAAGCAGTCTACATATTCAATGCAATCCCTCTCAAATTACCAATGGCATTTTTTTTTTTTAACAGAGCTAGAAGGAAAAAATCTGAAAATCTGTATGGAGACACAAAAATCCCCCAATAGCCAAAGCAGTTTGATGGAGAAAAACGGAGCTGGAGGAATCAGACTCCACGACTTCACACTGTACTACAAAGCTACAGTAATCAAGACAGGACGGGCCTGGCACAAAAACAGGAATACAGATCAATGCAACCGGGTAGAAAGCCCTCAGATAATGCCACGCACCTATGGTCAACTAATCTGTGACAAAGGAGGCAAGGATACACAGTGCAGAAAGAAGAGTCTCTTCAGTAAGTGGTTCTGGGGAACCTGGACCAAGACATGTAAAACAATGAAGTAAGAACACTCCCATACACCGTACACAAAAATAATCTGAAAATGGAACAGAGACCTAAACTCAGGACTGTACACTGCGAAACTCTTAGAGGAGAACACAGGAAGAACAGGCTTTGACATAAATCACAACAAGATCTTTTGTAATCCTCCTCCTGGAGTCATGGAAATAAAAACAAAAATGTACAACTGGGACCTAAGGAAACTTAAAAGCTTTTGCTAAGCACAGGAAACTAAGAACAAAAGGAAAACACAACCCTCAGAATGGGAAAAGTATTTGCATACGAAGCAGCGGACTCGGGATCAATCTCCAAAATATATAAACAGCCCATGCTGCTCGGTATTAAAAAATCCAACAACGCGCTCTAAAAATGGGCAGAAGCCCTAAACAGACAATGCTCCAAAGAAGACACAGAGCTGGCCAACAAGCACGTAAAAGCCGGCTCGGGCCTCCCTGGTGGCGCAGTGGTTGAGAGTCCGCCTGCCGATGCAGGGGATACGGGTTCGTGCCCCGATCTGGGAGGATCCCATATGCCGCGGAGCGGCTGGGCCCGTGAGCCATGGCCGCTGAGCCTGTGCGTCCGGAGCCTGTGCTCCGCAACGGGAGAGGCCACAGCAGTGAGAGGCCCGCGTACAGCAAAAAAAGAAAAAAAAAAAAAAAAAAAAGCCGGCTCTACTTCACTAGCTATTAGAGAGATGCACACCAAAACTACACCGAGCTATCACCTCACACCATTTAGAAAGGGCATCATCGGAAAATCAACAAAGAACAACTGCTGGACACGGTGTGGAGCAGAGAGAACACTCTTGCACTGTCGGTGGGAGTGTAGAGGGATACAGCCACTAGGGAGAAGAGTAAGGAGGTTCCTGAAAAAACTAAAACTAGAACTACCATATGACCCAGCGATCCCACTCCTAGGCGTATACCCTGAGGAAACCAGAATTCAAAAAGAGACATGTACCAAAATGCTCATTGCAGCTCTATTCACGACAGCCCGCAGAGGGAAACAACCTAAGTGTCCATCATCGGATGAATGGATAAAGAAGATGTGGCACCTACATACAATGGAATATTACTCAGCCATAAAAAGCAACGAAACTGATCTATCTGTAATGAGGTGGACAGACCTAGAGTCCGTCATACAGGGTGAAGTAAGTCAGAAAGAGAAAGACAAATCCCGTATGCTGACACATATATATGGAATTTAAGAAAAAAAAATGTCACGAAGAACCTAGGGGTAAGACAGGAATAAAGACACAGACCTACTTGAGAACGGACTTGAGGATATGGGGAGGGGGAAGGGTAAGCTGTAACAAAGCGAGAGAGAGGCATGGACCTATATACAGTACCAAACGTAAGGTAGATAGATAGTGGGAAGCAGCCGCATAGCACCGGGAGATCGGCTCGGTGCTTTGTGACCGCCTGGAGGGGTGGGATGGGGAGGCTGGGAGGGAGAGAGACGCAGGAGGGAAGGGATGTGGGAACAGATGTATATGTATGACTGATTCACTTTGTTCTAAAGCAGAAAGTAATAATAAAAAAAGAAAAAAGACACATGCACCCCAGCGATCATTGCAGCACTATTTACAATAGCCAGGTCATGGAAACAACCTAAAGGCCCATCCACAGACGAATGGATAAAGAAGATGTGGTACCTATATACGATGGAATATTACTCAGCCAGGAAAGGGAACTGAGTTGGTTCATTTGTACAGGCGTGGATAGACCTAGACACTGTCATACAGAGTGAAGCCAGTCAGAAAGAGAAAATCAGGTGTCGTATATAAACGCACATACATGCAACCTAGAAAAATGGTACAGATGAACCGGTGTGCAGGATAGAACTGATACACAGATGTGGAGAACCAACGTATGGCCACCGAGGGGGGAAGGTGGACGGGGTGCTGGTGCTCGTGTGATGAATTCGGAGATCGGGAGTGACATACATACAGTAATACGTGTAAGATGCATAACTAATAAGAACCTGCTGTATAAAAAAATGAAGTGAACGTCAAAAACTCAAAAACCCATACGATAGAAGGAAGATATGTTCATTTCAACTGGTCATTTACTAAATAGACAACAAACTCTGAAGGTAGTTGGGACTGTCAATAAAAAGTTAGAGAAAAATGAAAGAAATTACTGGAACAGCAACAAAGAAAACAATATCAAAGACCAAAAAAACTAAAAGCTGGTTCTTTGAGAAGATGAACAATATTGGTAAACCTTTAGCCAGACTCATCAAGATAAAGAGGGAGAGGACTGAAATCAATACAATTAGAAATGGAAAAGAAGTTACACCGGACAACACAGAAATACAAAACATCCTAAGAGACGACTACAAGCACTCTATGCTCACAAAATGGACAATCTGGAAGAAATGGACAAATTCTTAGAGAGGTACGACCTTCCAAGACTGAAGCGGGAAGAAACAGAAAGTATGAACAGACCCAGTGCGAGTGATGAACCTGAAAGTCTGATTACAAATCGTCCAACAAATAAAAGTCCAGTACCAGATGGCTTCACAGGTTAATGCTATCCAACACGTAGAAGAGAAATAACACCCACCTTTCTCAAACTCTTCCAAAGTACTGGCGTGGAGGGAACACTCCGAAACTCTTTCTATGGGGCCACCATCACCCTGTTACGAGAACCAGACAAAGAGGGTAGAAAAGAAGTTACACCCCGATATCACTGATGAGCTTAGGTGCAAAGCGGCTCAACAAAATAGTAGCCAACAGAATCCAACACCATATTAAAAGTATCATACCTCATGATCAAGTGGGCTTTATCGCAGGCATGCGTGGAATCTTCAAACTACACAGATCAACGTGATACCCCCTATGAACAAACTGAAGAGGAAAAACCATATGATCATGCCAATCGATGCAGAAAAACTTGGGACAAATGTCAGCACACATTTATGATAAAGAAAACAAAAAAAACCCCTCCAGAATGTGGGCTTAGAGGGAAACTCACTCAATTTAATCAGGGACGCATACGACAAACCCACAGCAAACATTTTCACTGGTGAAGAAGTGAAAGCATGTCCTCTAAGATCAGCAACAAGACAAGGATGACCACTCTCTCATCACTATTATTCAACATAGTTTTGGAAGTTCTGGCCACGGCAATCAGAGCAGCACAAGAAATGAAAGGAAGACAAACTGGAAAAGAAGAAGTAACACCGTCCCTCTTTGCATATGACATGATACTATACTTAGAGAATCCTAAAGTGGCCACCATAAAACTAGTAGAGCTAGTCCATGGATTTGGTGACGTGGCAGGACACAAAATTAATGCACAGAAATCCCTTGCATTCCTATACATTAATGAAGGAAAAACAGAAAGAGAAATTAGGAAGGACTCCCATTTACCCCTGCAGGAAAAGGAATAAAATACCTAGGAATAAACCTACCTAGGGAGACAAAAGAGCTGTATGCAGAAAACTATAAGACACTGATGAATGAGACTGAAGATACACACAGATGGAGAGACATACCATGCTCTTGGATTGGAAGAATCAATCTTATGAAAATGACTATACTACCCAAAGCAGTCTACATATTCAATGCAATCCCTCTCAAATTACCAATGGCATTTTTTTTTTTTAACAGAGCTAGAAGGAAAAAATCTGAAAATCTGTATGGAGACACAAAAATCCCCCAATAGCCAAAGCAGTTTGATGGAGAAAAACGGAGCTGGAGGAATCAGACTCCACGACTTCACACTGTACTACAAAGCTACAGTAATCAAGACAGGACGGGCCTGGCACAAAAACAGGAATACAGATCAATGCAACCGGGTAGAAAGCCCTCAGATAATGCCACGCACCTATGGTCAACTAATCTGTGACAAAGGAGGCAAGGATACACAGTGCAGAAAGAAGAGTCTCTTCAGTAAGTGGTTCTGGGGAACCTGGACCAAGACATGTAAAACAATGAAGTAAGAACACTCCCATACACCGTACACAAAAATAATCTGAAAATGGAACAGAGACCTAAACTCAGGACTGTACACTGCGAAACTCTTAGAGGAGAACACAGGAAGAACAGGCTTTGACATAAATCACAACAAGATCTTTTGTAATCCTCCTCCTGGAGTCATGGAAATAAAAACAAAAATGTACAACTGGGACCTAAGGAAACTTAAAAGCTTTTGCTAAGCACAGGAAACTAAGAACAAGAGGAAAACACAACCCTCAGAATGGGAAAAGTATTTGCATACGAAGCAGCGGACTCGGGATCAATCTCCAAAATATATAAACAGCCCATGCTGCTCGGTATTAAAAAATCCAACAACGCGCTCTAAAAATGGGCAGAAGCCCTAAACAGACAATGCTCCAAAGAAGACACAGAGCTGGCCAACAAGCACGTAAAAGCCGGCTCGGGCCTCCCTGGTGGCGCAGTGGTTGAGAGTCCGCCTGCCGATGCAGGGGATACGGGTTCGTGCCCCGATCTGGGAGGATCCCATATGCCGCGGAGCGGCTGGGCCCGTGAGCCATGGCCGCTGAGCCTGTGCGTCCGGAGCCTGTGCTCCGCAACGGGAGAGGCCACAGCAGTGAGAGGCCCGCGTACAGCAAAAAAAGAAAAAAAAAAAAAAAAGCCGGCTCTACTTCACTAGCTATTAGAGAGATGCACACCAAAACTACACCGAGCTATCACCTCACACCATTTAGAAAGGGCATCATCGGAAAATCAACAAAGAACAACTGCTGGACACGGTGTGGAGCAGAGAGAACACTCTTGCACTGTCGGTGGGAGTGTAGAGGGATACAGCCACTAGGGAGAAGAGTAAGGAGGTTCCTGAAAAAACTAAAACTAGAACTACCATATGACCCAGCGATCCCACTCCTAGGCGTATACCCTGAGGAAACCAGAATTCAAAAAGAGACATGTACCAAAATGCTCATTGCAGCTCTATTCACGACAGCCCGCAGAGGGAAACAACCTAAGTGTCCATCATCGGATGAATGGATAAAGAAGATGTGGCACCTACATACAATGGAATATTACTCAGCCATAAAAAGCAACGAAACTGATCTATCTGTAATGAGGTGGACAGACCTAGAGTCCGTCATACAGGGTGAAGTAAGTCAGAAAGAGAAAGACAAATCCCGTATGCTGACACATATATATGGAATTTAAGAAAAAAAAATGTCACGAAGAACCTAGGGGTAAGACAGGAATAAAGACACAGACCTACTTGAGAACGGACTTGAGGATATGGGGAGGGGGAAGGGTAAGCTGTGACAAAGCGAGAGGCAGGCATGGACCTATATACAGTACCAAACGTAAGGTAGATAGATAGTGGGAAGCAGCCGCATAGCACCGGGAGATCGGCTCGGTGCTTTGTGACCGCCTGGAGGGGTGGGATGGGGAGGCTGGGAGGGAGAGAGACGCAGGAGGGAAGGGATGTGGGAACAGATGTATATGTATGACTGATTCACTTTGTTCTAAAGCAGAAAGTAATAATAAAAAAAGAAAAAAGACACATGCACCCCAGTGATCATTGCAGCACTATTTACAATAGCCAGGTCATGGAAACAACCTAAAGGCCCATCCACAGACGAATGGATAAAGAAGATGTGGTACCTATATACGATGGAATATTACTCAGCCAGGAAAGGGAACTGAGTTGGTTCATTTGTACAGGCGTGGATAGACCTAGACACTGTCATACAGAGTGAAGCCAGTCAGAAAGAGAAAATCAGGTGTCGTATATAAACGCACATACATGCAACCTAGAAAAATGGTACAGATGAACCGGTGTGCAGGATAGAACTGATACACAGATGTGGAGAACCAACGTATGGCCACCGAGGGGGGAAGGTGGACGGGGTGCTGGTGCTCGTGTGATGAATTCGGAGATCGGGAGTGACATACATACAGTAATACGTGTAAGATGCATAACTAATAAGAACCTGCTGTATAAAAAAATGAAGTGAACGTCAAAAACTCAAAAACCCATACGATAGAAGGAAGATATGTTCATTTCAACTGGTCATTTACTAAATAGACAACAAACTCTGAAGGTAGTTGGGACTGTCAATAAAAAGTTAGAGAAAAATGAAAGAAATTACTGGAACAGCAACAAAGAAAACAATATCAAAGACCAAAAAAACTAAAAGCTGGTTCTTTGAGAAGATGAACAATATTGGTAAACCTTTAGCCAGACTCATCAAGATAAAGAGGGAGAGGACTGAAATCAATACAATTAGAAATGGAAAAGAAGTTACACCGGACAACACAGAAATACAAAACATCCTAAGAGACGACTACAAGCACTCTATGCTCACAAAATGGACAATCTGGAAGAAATGGACAAATTCTTAGAGAGGTACGACCTTCCAAGACTGAAGCGGGAAGAAACAGAAAGTATGAACAGACCCAGTGCGAGTGATGAACCTGAAAGTCTGATTACAAATCGTCCAACAAATAAAAGTCCAGTACCAGATGGCTTCACAGGTTAATGCTATCCAACACGTAGAAGAGAAATAACACCCACCTTTCTCAAAGTCTTCCAAAGTACTGGCGTGGAGGGAACACTCCGAAACTCTTTCTATGGGGCCACCATCACCCTGTTACGAGAACCAGACAAAGAGGGTAGAAAAGAAGTTACACCCCGATATCACTGATGAGCTTAGGTGCAAAGCGGCTCAACAAAATAGTAGCCAACAGAATCCAACACCATATTAAAAGTATCATACCTCATGATCAAGTGGGCTTTATCGCAGGCATGCGTGGAATCTTCAAACTACACAGATCAACGTGATACCCCCTATGAACAAACTGAAGAGGAAAAACCATATGATCATGCCAATCGATGCAGAAAAACTTGGGACAAATGTCAGCACACATTTATGATAAAGAAAACAAAAAAAACCCCTCCAGAATGTGGGCTTAGAGGGAAACTCACTCAATTTAATCAGGGACGCATACGACAAACCCACAGCAAACATTTTCACTGGTGAAGAACTGAAAGCATGTCCTCTAAGATCAGCAACAAGACAAGGATGACCACTCTCTCATCACTATTATTCAACATAGTTTTGGAAGTTCTGGCCACGGCAATCAGAGCAGCACAAGAAATGAAAGGAAGACAAACTGGAAAAGAAGAAGTAACACCGTCCCTCTTTGCATATGACATGATACTATACTTAGAGAATCCTAAAGTGGCCACCATAAAACTAGTAGAGCTAGTCCATGGATTTGGTGACGTGGCAGGACACAAAATTAATGCACAGAAATCCCTTGCATTCCTATACATTAATGAAGGAAAAACAGAAAGAGAAATTAGGAAGGACTCCCATTTACCCCTGCAGGAAAAGGAATAAAATACCTAGGAATAAACCTACCTAGGGAGACAAAAGAGCTGTATGCAGAAAACTATAAGACACTGATGAATGAGACTGAAGATACACACAGATGGAGAGACATACCATGCTCTTGGATTGGAAGAATCAATCTTATGAAAATGACTATACTACCCAAAGCAGTCTACATATTCAATGCAATCCCTCTCAAATTACCAATGGCATGTTTTTTTTAACAGAGCTAGAAGGAAAAAATCCGAAAATCTGTATGGAGACACAAAAATCCCCCAATAGCCAAAGCAGTTTGATGGAGAAAAACGGAGCTGGAGGAATCAGACTCCACGACTTCACACTGTACTACAAAGCTACAGTAATCAAGACAGGACGGGCCTGGCACAAAAACAGAAATACAGATCAATGCAACCGGATAGAAAGCCCTCAGATAATGCCACGCACCTATGGTCAACTAACCTGTGACAAAGGAGGCAAGGATACACAGTGCAGAAAGAAGAGTCTCTTCAGTAAGTGGTTCTGGGGAACCTGGACCAAGACATGTAAAACAATGAAGTAAGAACACTCCCATACACCGTACACAAAAATAATCTGAAAATGGAACAGAGACCTAAACTCAGGACTGTACACTGCGAAACTCTTAGAGGAGAACACAGGAAGAACAGGCTTTGACATAAATCACAACAAGATCTTTTGTAATCCTCCTCCTGGAGTCATGGAAATAAAAACAAAAATGTACAACTGGGACCTAAGGAAACTTAAAAGCTTTTGCTAAGCACAGGAAACTAAGAACAAGAGGAAAACACAACCCTCAGAATGGGAAAAGTATTTGCATACGAAGCAGCGGACTCGGGATCAATCTCCAAAATATATAAACAGCCCATGCTGCTCGGTATTAAAAAATCCAACAACGCGCTCTAAAAATGGGCAGAAGCCCTAAACAGACAATGCTCCAAAGAAGACACAGAGCTGGCCAACAAGCACGTAAAAGCCGGCTCTACTTCACTAGCTATTAGAGAGATGCACACCAAAACTACACCGAGCTATCACCTCACACCATTTAGAAAGGGCATCATCGGAAAATCAACAAAGAACAACTGATGAACACAGTGTGGAGCAGAGAGAACACTCTTGCACTGTCGGTGGGAGTGTAGATGGATACAGCCACTAGGGAGAAGACTAAGGAGGTTCCTGAAAAAACTAAAACTAGAACTACCATATGACCCAGCGATCCCACTACTAGGCGTATACCCTGAGGAAACCAGAATTCAAAAGGAGACATGTACCAAAATGTTCATTGCAGCTCTATTCACGACAGCCCGCAGAGGGACACAACCTAAGTGTCCATCATCGGATGAATGGATAAAGAAGATGTGGCACCTACATACAATGGAATATTACTCAGCCATAAAAAGCAACGAAACTGATCTATCTGTAATGAGGTGGACAGACCTAGAGTCCGTCATACAGGGTGAAGTAAGTCAGAAAGAGAAAGACAAATCCCGTATGCTGACACATATATATGGAATTTAAGAAAAAAAAATGTCACGAAGAACCAAGGGGTAAGACAGGAATAAAGACACAGACCTACTTGAGAATGGACTTGAGGATATGGGGAGGGGGAAGGGTAAGCTGTGACAAAGCGAGAGAGAGGCATGGACATATATACAGTACCAAACGTAAGGTAGATAGATAGTGGGAAGCAGCCGCACAGCACCGGGAGATCGGCTCGGTGCTTTGTGAACGCCTGGAGGGGTGGGATGGGGAGGTTGGGAGGGAGAGAGACGCAGGAGGGAAGGGATGTGGGAACAGATGTATATGTATGACTGATTCACTTTGTTCTAAAGCAGAAAGTAATAATAAAAAAAGAAAAAAGACACATGCACCCCAGTGATCATTGCAGCACTATTTACAATAGCCAGGTCATGGAAACAACCTAGAGGCCCATCCACAGACGAATGGACAAAGAAGATGTGGTACCTATATACGATGGAATATTACTCAGCCAGGAAAGGGAACTGAGTTGGTTCATTTGTACAGGCGTGGATAGACCTAGACACTGTTATACAGAGTGAAGCCAGTCAGAAAGAGAAAATCAGGTGTCGTATATAAACGCACATACATGCAACCTAGAAAAATGGTACAGATGAACCGGTGTGCAGGATAGAACTGATACACAGATGTGGAGAACCAACGTATGGCCACCGAGGGGGGAAAGTGGACGGGGTGCTGGTGCTCGTGTGATGAATTCGGAGATCGGGAGTGACATACATACAGTAATATGTGTAAGATGCATAACTAATAAGAACCTGCTGTATAAAAAAATGAAGTGAACGTCAAAAACTCAAAAACCCATACGATAAAAGGAAGATATGTTCATTTCAACTGGTCATTTACTAAATAGACAACAAACTCTGAAGGTAGTTGGGACTGTCAATAAAAAGTTAGAGAAAAATGAAAGAAATTACTGGAACAGCAACAAAGAAAACAATATCAAAGACCAAAAAAACTAAAAGCTGGTTCTTTGAGAAGATGAACAATATTGGTAAACCTTTAGCCAGACTCATCAAGATAAAGAGGGAGAGGACTGAAATCAATACAATTAGAAATGGAAAAGAAGTTACACCGGACAACACAGAAATACAAAACATCCTAAGAGACGACTACAAGCACTCTATGCTCACAAAATGGACAATCTGGAAGAAATGGACAAATTCTTAGAGAGGTACGACCTTCCAAGACTGAAGCGGGAAGAAACAGAAAGTATGAACAGACCCAGTGCGAGTGATGAACCTGAAAGTCTGATTACAAATCGTCCAACAAATAAAAGTCCAGTACCAGATGGCTTCACAGGTTAATGCTATCCAACACGTAGAAGAGAAATAACACCCACCTTTCTCAAACTCTTCCAAAGTACTGGCGTGGAGGGAACACTCCGAAACTCTTTCTATGAGGCCACCATCACCCTGTTACGAGAACCAGACAAAGAGGGTAGAAAAGAAGTTACACCCCGATATCACTGATGAGCTTAGGTGCAAAGCGGCTCAACAAAATAGTAGCCAACAGAATCCAACACCATATTAAAAGTATCATACCTCATGATCAAGTGGGCTTTATCGCAGGCATGCGTGGACTCTTCAAACTACGCAGATCAACGTGATACCCCCTATGAACAAACTGAAGAGGAAAAACCATATGATCATGCCAATCGATGCAGAAAAACTTGGGACAAATGTCAGCACACATTTATGATAAAGAAAACAAAAAAAACCCCTCCAGAATGTGGGCTTAGAGGGAAACTCACTCAATTTAATCAGGGACGCATACGACAAACCCACAGCAAACATTTTCACTGGTGAAGAACTGAAAGCATGTCCTCTAAGATCAGCAACAAGACAAGGATGACCACTCTCTCATCACTATTATTCAACATAGTTTTGGAAGTTCTGGCCACGGCAATCAGAGCAGCACAAGAAATGAAAGGAAGACAAACTGGAAAAGAAGAAGTAACACCGTCCCTCTTTGCATATGACATGATACTATACTTAGAGAATCCTAAAGTGGCCACCATAAAACTAGTAGAGCTAGTCCATGGATTTGGTGACGTGGCAGGACACAAAATTAATGCACAGAAATCCCTTGCATTCCTATACATTAATGAAGGAAAAACAGAAAGAGAAATTAGGAAGGACTCCCATTTACCCCTGCAGGAAAAGGAATAAAATACCTAGGAATAAACCTACCTAGGGAGACAAAAGAGCTGTATGCAGAAAACTATAAGACACTGATGAATGAGACTGAAGATACACACAGATGGAGAGACATACCATGCTCTTGGATTGGAAGAATCAATCTTATGAAAATGACTATACTACCCAAAGCAGTCTACATATTCAATGCAATCCCTCTCAAATTACCAATGGCATGTTTTTTTTAACAGAGCTAGAAGGAAAAAATCCGAAAATCTGTATGGAGACACAAAAATCCCCCAATAGCCAAAGCAGTTTGATGGAGAAAAACGGAGCTGGAGGAATCAGACTCCACGACTTCACACTGTACTACAAAGCTACAGTAATCAAGACAGGACGGGCCTGGCACAAAAACAGGAATACAGATCAATGCAACCGGATAGAAAGCCCTCAGATAATGCCACGCACCTATGGTCAACTAATCTGTGACAAAGGAGGCAAGGATACACAGTGCAGAAAGAAGAGTCTCTTCAGTAAGTGGTTCTGGGGAACCTGGACCAAGACATGTAAAACAATGAAGTAAGAACACTCCCATACACCGTACACAAAAATAATCTGAAAATGGAACAGAGACCTAAACTCAGGACTGTACACTGCGAAACTCTTAGAGGAGAACACAGGAAGAACAGGCTTTGACATAAATCACAACAAGATCTTTTGTAATCCTCCTCCTGGAGTCATGGAAATAAAAACAAAAATGTACAACTGGGACCTAAGGAAACTTAAAAGCTTTTGCTAAGCACAGGAAACTAAGAACAAGAGGAAAACACAACCCTCAGAATGGGAAAAGTATTTGCATACGAAGCAGCGGACTCGGGATCAATCTCCAAAATATATAAACAGCCCATGCTGCTCGGTATTAAAAAATCCAACAACGCGCTCTAAAAATGGGCAGAAGCCCTAAACAGACAAGACATAGAGCTGGCCAACAAGCACGTAAAAGCCGGCTCTACTTCACTAGCTATTAGAGAGATGCACACCAAAACTACACCGAGCTATCACCTCACACCATTTAGAAAGGGCATCATCGGAAAATCAACAAAGAACAACTGCTGGACACGGTGTGGAGCAGAGAGAACACTCTTGCACTGTCGGTGGGAGTGTAGAGGGATACAGCCACTAGGGAGAAGAGTAAGGAGGTTCCTGAAAAAACTAAAACTAGAACTACCATATGACCCAGCGATCCCACTCCTAGGCGTATACCCTGAGGAAACCAGAATTCAAAAAGAGACATGTACCAAAATGCTCATTGCAGCTCTATTCACGACAGCCCGCAGAGGGAAACAACCTAAGTGTCCATCATCGGATGAATGGATAAAGAAGATGTGGCACCTACATACAATGGAATATTACTCAGCCATAAAAAGCAACGAAACTGATCTATCTGTAATGAGGTGGACAGACCTAGAGTCCGTCATACAGGGTGAAGTAAGTCAGAAAGAGAAAGACAAATCCCGTATGCTGACACATATATATGGAATTTAAGAAAAAAAAATGTCACGAAGAACCTAGGGGTAAGACAGGAATAAAGACACAGACCTACTTGAGAACGGACTTGAGGATATGGGGAGGGGGAAGGGTAAGCTGTGACAAAGCGAGAGGCAGGCATGGACCTATATACAGTACCAAACGTAAGGTAGATAGATAGTGGGAAGCAGCCGCATAGCACCGGGAGATCGGCTCGGTGCTTTGTGACCGCCTGGAGGGGTGGGATGGGGAGGCTGGGAGGGAGAGAGACGCAGGAGGGAAGGGATGTGGGAACAGATGTATATGTATGACTGATTCACTTTGTTCTAAAGCAGAAAGTAATAATAAAAAAAGAAAAAAGACACATGCACCCCAGCGATCATTGCAGCACTATTTACAATAGCCAGGTCATGGAAACAACCTAAAGGCCCATCCACAGACGAATGGATAAAGAAGATGTGGTACCTATATACGATGGAATATTACTCAGCCAGGAAAGGGAACTGAGTTGGTTCATTTGTACAGGCGTGGATAGACCTAGACACTGTCATACAGAGTGAAGCCAGTCAGAAAGAGAAAATCAGGTGTCGTATATAAACGCACATACATGCAACCTAGAAAAATGGTACAGATGAACCGGTGTGCAGGATAGAACTGATACACAGATGTGGAGAACCAACGTATGGCCACCGAGGGGGGAAGGTGGACGGGGTGCTGGTGCTCGTGTGATGAATTCGGAGATCGGGAGTGACATACATACAGTAATACGTGTAAGATGCATAACTAATAAGAACCTGCTGTATAAAAAAATGAAGTGAACGTCAAAAACTCAAAAACCCATACGATAGAAGGAAGATATGTTCATTTCAACTGGTCATTTACTAAATAGACAACAAACTCTGAAGGTAGTTGGGACTGTCAATAAAAAGTTAGAGAAAAATGAAAGAAATTACTGGAACAGCAACAAAGAAAACAATATCAAAGACCAAAAAAACTAAAAGCTGGTTCTTTGAGAAGATGAACAATATTGGTAAACCTTTAGCCAGACTCATCAAGATAAAGAGGGAGAGGACTGAAATCAATACAATTAGAAATGGAAAAGAAGTTACACCGGACAACACAGAAATACAAAACATCCTAAGAGACGACTACAAGCACTCTATGCTCACAAAATGGACAATCTGGAAGAAATGGACAAATTCTTAGAGAGGTACGACCTTCCAAGACTGAAGCGGGAAGAAACAGAAAGTATGAACAGACCCAGTGCGAGTGATGAACCTGAAAGTCTGATTACAAATCGTCCAACAAATAAAAGTCCAGTACCAGATGGCTTCACAGGTTAATGCTATCCAACACGTAGAAGAGAAATAACACCCACCTTTCTCAAACTCTTCCAAAGTACTGGCGTGGAGGGAACACTCCGAAACTCTTTCTATGGGGCCACCATCACCCTGTTACGAGAACCAGACAAAGAGGGTAGAAAAGAAGTTACACCCCGATATCACTGATGAGCTTAGGTGCAAAGCGGCTCAACAAAATAGTAGCCAACAGAATCCAACACCATATTAAAAGTATCATACCTCATGATCAAGTGGGCTTTATCGCAGGCATGCGTGGAATCTTCAAACTACACAGATCAACGTGATACCCCCTATGAACAAACTGAAGAGGAAAAACCATATGATCATGCCAATCGATGCAGAAGAACTTGGGACAAATGTCAGCACACATTTATGATAAAGAAAACAAAAAAAACCCCTCCAGAATGTGGGCTTAGAGGGAAACTCACTCAATTTAATCAGGGACGCATACGACAAACCCACAGCAAACATTTTCACTGGTGAAGAAGTGAAAGCATGTCCTCTAAGATCAGCAACAAGACAAGGATGACCACTCTCTCATCACTATTATTCAACATAGTTTTGGAAGTTCTGGCCACGGCAATCAGAGCAGCACAAGAAATGAAAGGAAGACAAACTGGAAAAGAAGAAGTAACACTGTCCCTCTTTGCATATGACATGATACTATACTTAGAGAATCCTAAAGTGGCCACCATAAAACTAGTAGAGCTAGTCCATGGATTTGGTGACGTGGCAGGACACAAAATTAATGCACAGAAATCCCTTGCATTCCTATACATTAATGAAGGAAAAACAGAAAGAGAAATTAGGAAGGACTCCCATTTACCCCTGCAGGAAAAGGAATAAAATACCTAGGAATAAACCTACCTAGGGAGACAAAAGAGCTGTATGCAGAAAACTATAAGACACTGATGAATGAGACTGAAGATACACACAGATGGAGAGACATACCATGCTCTTGGATTGGAAGAATCAATCTTATGAAAATGACTATACTACCCAAAGCAGTCTACATATTCAATGCAATCCCTCTCAAATTACCAATGGCATTTTTTTTTTTTAACAGAGCTAGAAGGAAAAAATCTGAAAATCTGTATGGAGACACAAAAATCCCCCAATAGCCAAAGCAGTTTGATGGAGAAAAACGGAGCTGGAGGAATCAGACTCCACGACTTCACACTGTACTACAAAGCTACAGTAATCAAGACAGGACGGGCCTGGCACAAAAACAGGAATACAGATCAATGCAACCGGGTAGAAAGCCCTCAGATAATGCCACGCACCTATGGTCAACTAATCTGTGACAAAGGAGGCAAGGATACACAGTGCAGAAAGAAGAGTCTCTTCAGTAAGTGGTTCTGGGGAACCTGGACCAAGACATGTAAAACAATGAAGTAAGAACACTCCCATACACCGTACACAAAAATAATCTGAAAATGGAACAGAGACCTAAACTCAGGACTGTACACTGCGAAACTCTTAGAGGAGAACACAGGAAGAACAGGCTTTGACATAAATCACAACAAGATCTTTTGTAATCCTCCTCCTGGAGTCATGGAAATAAAAACAAAAATGTACAACTGGGACCTAAGGAAACTTAAAAGCTTTTGCTAAGCACAGGAAACTAAGAACAAGAGGAAAACACAACCCTCAGAATGGGAAAAGTATTTGCATACGAAGCAGCGGACTCGGGATCAATCTCCAAAATATATAAACAGCCCATGCTGCTCGGTATTAAAAAATCCAACAACGCGCTCTAAAAATGGGCAGAAGCCCTAAACAGACAATGCTCCAAAGAAGACACAGAGCTGGCCAACAAGCACGTAAAAGCCGGCTCGGGCCTCCCTGGTAGCGCAGTGGTTGAGAGTCCGCCTGCCGATGCAGGTGATACGGGTTCGTGCCCCGATCTGGGAGGATCCCATATGCCGCGGAGCGGCTGGGCCCGTGAGCCATGGCCGCTGAGCCTGTGCGTCCGGAGCCTGTGCTCCGCAACGGGAGAGGCCACAGCAGTGAGAGGCCCGCGTACAGCAAAAAAAGAAAAAAAAAAAAAAAAAAGCCGGCTCTACTTCACTAGCTATTAGAGAGATGCACACCAAAACTACACCGAGCTATCACCTCACACCATTTAGAAAGGGCATCATCGGAAAATCAACAAAGAACAACTGCTGGACACGGTGTGGAGCAGAGAGAACACTCTTGCACTGTCGGTGGGAGTGTAGAGGGATACAGCCACTAGGGAGAAGAGTAAGGAGGTTCCTGAAAAAACTAAAACTAGAACTACCATATGACCCAGCGATCCCACTCCTAGGCGTATACCCTGAGGAAACCAGAATTCAAAAAGAGACATGTACCAAAATGCTCATTGCAGCTCTATTCACGACAGCCCGCAGAGGGAAACAACCTAAGTGTCCATCATCGGATGAATGGATAAAGAAGATGTGGCACCTACATACAATGGAATATTACTCAGCCATAAAAAGCAACGAAACTGATCTATCTGTAATGAGGTGGACAGACCTAGAGTCCGTCATACAGGGTGAAGTAAGTCAGAAAGAGAAAGACAAATCCCGTATGCTGACACATATATATGGAATTTAAGAAAAAAAAATGTCACGAAGAACCTAGGGGTAAGACAGGAATAAAGACACAGACCTACTTGAGAACGGACTTGAGGATATGGGGAGGGGGAAGGGTAAGCTGTAACAAAGCGAGAGAGAGGCATGGACCTATATACAGTACCAAACGTAAGGTAGATAGATAGTGGGAAGCAGCCGCATAGCACCGGGAGATCGGCTCGGTGCTTTGTGACCGCCTGGAGGGGTGGGATGGGGAGGCTGGGAGGGAGAGAGACGCAGGAGGGAAGGGATGTGGGAACAGATGTATATGTATGACTGATTCACTTTGTTCTAAAGCAGAAAGTAATAATAAAAAAAGAAAAAAGACACATGCACCCCAGCGATCATTGCAGCACTATTTACAATAGCCAGGTCATGGAAACAACCTAAAGGCCCATCCACAGACGAATGGATAAAGAAGATGTGGTACCTATATACGATGGAATATTACTCAGCCAGGAAAGGGAACTGAGTTGGTTCATTTGTACAGGCGTGGATAGACCTAGACACTGTCATACAGAGTGAAGCCAGTCAGAAAGAGAAAATCAGGTGTCGTATATAAACGCACATACATGCAACCTAGAAAAATGGTACAGATGAACCGGTGTGCAGGATAGAACTGATACACAGATGTGGAGAACCAACGTATGGCCACCGAGGGGGGAAGGTGGACGGGGTGCTGGTGCTCGTGTGATGAATTCGGAGATCGGGAGTGACATACATACAGTAATACGTGTAAGATGCATAACTAATAAGAACCTGCTGTATAAAAAAATGAAGTGAACGTCAAAAACTCAAAAACCCATACGATAGAAGGAAGATATGTTCATTTCAACTGGTCATTTACTAAATAGACAACAAACTCTGAAGGTAGTTGGGACTGTCAATAAAAAGTTAGAGAAAAATGAAAGAAATTACTGGAACAGCAACAAAGAAAACAATATCAAAGACCAAAAAAACTAAAAGCTGGTTCTTTGAGAAGATGAACAATATTGGTAAACCTTTATCCAGACTCATCAAGATAAAGAGGGAGAGGACTGAAATCAATACAATTAGAAATGGAAAAGAAGTTACACCGGACAACACAGAAATACAAAACATCCTAAGAGACGACTACAAGCACTCTATGCTCACAAAATGGACAATCTGGAAGAAATGGACAAATTCTTAGAGAGGTACGACCTTCCAAGACTGAAGCGGGAAGAAACAGAAAGTATGAACAGACCCAGTGCGAGTGATGAACTTGAAAGTCTGATTACAAATCGTCCAACAAATAAAAGTCCAGTACCAGATGGCTTCACAGGTTAATGCTATCCAACACGTAGAAGAGAAATAACACCCACCTTTCTCAAACTCTTCCAAAGTACTGGCGTGGAGGGAACACTCCGAAACTCTTTCTATGAGGCCACCATCACCCTGTTACGAGAACCAGACAAAGAGGGTAGAAAAGAAGTTACACCCCGATATCACTGATGAGCTTAGGTGCAAAGCGGCTCAACAAAATAGTAGCCAACAGAATCCAACACCATATTAAAAGTATCATACCTCATGATCAAGTGGGCTTTATCGCAGGCATGCGTGGAATCTTCAAACTACGCAGATCAACGTGATACCCTCTATGAACAAACTGAAGAGGAAAAACCATATGATCATGCCAATCGATGCAGAAAAACTTGGGACAAATGTCAGCACACATTTATGATAAAGAAAACAAAAAAAACCCCTCCAGAATGTGGGCTTAGAGGGAAACTCACTCAATTTAATCAGGGACGCATACGACAAACCCACAGCAAACATTTTCACTGGTGAAGAACTGAAAGCATGTCCCCTAAGATCAGCAACAAGACAAGGATGACCACTCTCTCATCACTATTATTCAACATAGTTTTGGAAGTTCTGGCCACGGCAATCAGAGCAGCACAAGAAATGAAAGGAAGACAAACTGGAAAAGAAGAAGTAACACCGTCCCTCTTTGCATATGACATGATACTATACTTAGAGAATCCTAAAGTGGCCACCATAAAACTAGTAGAGCTAGTCCATGGATTTGGTGATGTGGCAGGACACAAAATTAATGCACAGAAATCCCTTGCATTCCTATACATTAATGAAGGAAAAACAGAAAGAGAAATTAGGAAGGACTCCCATTTACCCCTGCAGGAAAAGGAATAAAATACCTAGGAATAAACCCACCTAGGGAGACAAAAGAGCTGTATGCAGAAAACTATAAGACACTGATGAATGAGACTGAAGATACACACAGATGGAGAGACATACCATGCTCTTGGATTGGAAGAATCAATCTTATGAAAATGACTATACTACCCAAAGCAGTCTACATATTCAATGCAATCCCTCTCAAATTACCAATGGCATTTTTTTTTTTAACAGAGCTAGAAGGAAAAAATCTGAAAATCTGTATGGAGACACAAAAATCCCCCAATAGCCAAAGCAGTTTGATGGAGAAAAACGGAGCTGGAGGAATCAGACTCCACGACTTCACACTGTACTACAAAGCTACAGTAATCAAGACAGGACGGGCCTGGCACAAAAACAGGAATACAGATCAATGCAACCGGATAGAAAGCCCTCAGATAATGCCACGCACCTATGGTCAACTAATCTGTGACAAAGGAGGCAAGGATACACAGTGCAGAAAGAAGAGTCTCTTCAGTAAGTGGTTCTGGGGAACCTGGACCAAGACATGTAAAACAATGAAGTAAGAACACTCCCATACACCGTACACAAAAATAATCTGAAAATGGAACAGAGACCTAAACTCAGGACTGTACACTGCGAAACTCTTAGAGGAGAACACAGGAAGAACAGGCTTTGACATAAATCACAACAAGATCTTTTGTAATCCTCCTCCTGGAGTCATGGAAATAAAAACAAAAATGTACAACTGGGACCTAAGGAAACTTAAAAGCTTTTGCTAAGCACAGGAAACTAAGAACAAGAGGAAAACACAACCC
Organism: Mesoplodon mirus; assembly: GCF_964341445.2. NCBI lineage: Eukaryota > Metazoa > Chordata > Mammalia > Artiodactyla > Ziphiidae > Mesoplodon > Mesoplodon mirus. The sequence goes on along the minus strand of NC_138981.1, from coordinate 25,093,736 downwards.
TCAGAATGGGAAAAGTATTTGCATACGAAGCAGCGGACTCGGGATCAATCTCCAAAATATATAAACAGCCCATGCTGCTCGGTATTAAAAAATCCAACAACGCGCTCTAAAAATGGGCAGAAGCCCTAAACAGACAAGACATAGAGCTGGCCAACAAGCACGTAAAAGCCGGCTCTACTTCACTAGCTATTAGAGAGATGCACACCAAAACTACACCGAGCTATCACCTCACACCATTTAGAAAGGGCATCATCGGAAAATCAACAAAGAACAACTGCTGGACACGGTGTGGAGCAGAGAGAACACTCTTGCACTGTCGGTGGGAGTGTAGAGGGATACAGCCACTAGGGAGAAGAGTAAGGAGGTTCCTGAAAAAACTAAAACTAGAACTACCATATGACCCAGCGATCCCACTCCTAGGCGTATACCCTGAGGAAACCAGAATTCAAAAAGAGACATGTACCAAAATGCTCATTGCAGCTCTATTCACGACAGCCCGCAGAGGGAAACAACCTAAGTGTCCATCATCGGATGAATGGATAAAGAAGATGTGGCACCTACATACAATGGAATATTACTCAGCCATAAAAAGCAACGAAACTGATCTATCTGTAATGAGGTGGACAGACCTAGAGTCCGTCATACAGGGTGAAGTAAGTCAGAAAGAGAAAGACAAATCCCGTATGCTGACACATATATATGGAATTTAAGAAAAAAAAATGTCACGAAGAACCTAGGGGTAAGACAGGAATAAAGACACAGACCTACTTGAGAACGGACTTGAGGATATGGGGAGGGGGAAGGGTAAGCTGTGACAAAGCGAGAGAGAGGCATGGACCTATATACAGTACCAAACGTAAGGTAGATAGATAGTGGGAAGCAGCCGCATAGCACCGGGAGATCGGCTCGGTGCTTTGTGACCGCCTGGAGGGGTGGGATGGGGAGGCTGGGAGGGAGAGAGACGCAGGAGGGAAGGGATGTGGGAACAGATGTATATGTATGACTGATTCACTTTGTTCTAAAGCAGAAAGTAATAATAAAAAAAGAAAAAAGACACATGCACCCCAGTGATCATTGCAGCACTATTTACAATAGCCAGGTCATGGAAACAACCTAAAGGCCCATCCACAGACGAATGGATAAAGAAGATGTGGTACCTATATACGATGGAATATTACTCAGCCAGGAAAGGGAACTGAGTTGGTTCATTTGTACAGGCGTGGATAGACCTAGACACTGTCATACAGAGTGAAGCCAGTCAGAAAGAGAAAATCAGGTGTCGTATATAAACGCACATACATGCAACCTAGAAAAATGGTACAGATGAACCGGTGTGCAGGATAGAACTGATACACAGATGTGGAGAACCAACGTATGGCCACCGAGGGGGGAAGGTGGACGGGGTGCTGGTGCTCGTGTGATGAATTCGGAGATCGGGAGTGACATACATACAGTAATACGTGTAAGATGCATAACTAATAAGAACCTGCTGTATAAAAAAATGAAGTGAACGTCAAAAACTCAAAAACCCATACGATAGAAGGAAGATATGTTCATTTCAACTGGTCATTTACTAAATAGACAACAAACTCTGAAGGTAGTTGGGACTGTCAATAAAAAGTTAGAGAAAAATGAAAGAAATTACTGGAACAGCAACAAAGAAAACAATATCAAAGACCAAAAAAACTAAAAGCTGGTTCTTTGAGAAGATGAACAATATTGGTAAACCTTTAGCCAGACTCATCAAGATAAAGAGGGAGAGGACTGAAATCAATACAATTAGAAATGGAAAAGAAGTTACACCGGACAACACAGAAATACAAAACATCCTAAGAGACGACTACAAGCACTCTATGCTCACAAAATGGACAATCTGGAAGAAATGGACAAATTCTTAGAGAGGTACGACCTTCCAAGACTGAAGCGGGAAGAAACAGAAAGTATGAACAGACCCAGTGCGAGTGATGAACCTGAAAGTCTGATTACAAATCGTCCAACAAATAAAAGTCCAGTACCAGATGGCTTCACAGGTTAATGCTATCCAACACGTAGAAGAGAAATAACACCCACCTTTCTCAAAGTCTTCCAAAGTACTGGCGTGGAGGGAACACTCCGAAACTCTTTCTATGGGGCCACCATCACCCTGTTACGAGAACCAGACAAAGAGGGTAGAAAAGAAGTTACACCCCGATATCACTGATGAGCTTAGGTGCAAAGCGGCTCAACAAAATAGTAGCCAACAGAATCCAACACCATATTAAAAGTATCATACCTCATGATCAAGTGGGCTTTATCGCAGGCATGCGTGGAATCTTCAAACTACACAGATCAACGTGATACCCCCTATGAACAAACTGAAGAGGAAAAACCATATGATCATGCCAATCGATGCAGAAAAACTTGGGACAAATGTCAGCACACATTTATGATAAAGAAAACAAAAAAAACCCCTCCAGAATGTGGGCTTAGAGGGAAACTCACTCAATTTAATCAGGGACGCATACGACAAACCCACAGCAAACATTTTCACTGGTGAAGAACTGAAAGCATGTCCTCTAAGATCAGCAACAAGACAAGGATGACCACTCTCTCATCACTATTATTCAACATAGTTTTGGAAGTTCTGGCCACGGCAATCAGAGCAGCACAAGAAATGAAAGGAAGACAAACTGGAAAAGAAGAAGTAACACCGTCCCTCTTTGCATATGACATGATACTATACTTAGAGAATCCTAAAGTGGCCACCATAAAACTAGTAGAGCTAGTCCATGGATTTGGTGACGTGGCAGGACACAAAATTAATGCACAGAAATCCCTTGCATTCCTATACATTAATGAAGGAAAAACAGAAAGAGAAATTAGGAAGGACTCCCATTTACCCCTGCAGGAAAAGGAATAAAATACCTAGGAATAAACCTACCTAGGGAGACAAAAGAGCTGTATGCAGAAAACTATAAGACACTGATGAATGAGACTGAAGATACACACAGATGGAGAGACATACCATGCTCTTGGATTGGAAGAATCAATCTTATGAAAATGACTATACTACCCAAAGCAGTCTACATATTCAATGCAATCCCTCTCAAATTACCAATGGCATGTTTTTTTTAACAGAGCTAGAAGGAAAAAATCTGAAAATCTGTATGGAGACACAAAAATCCCCCAATAGCCAAAGCAGTTTGATGGAGAAAAACGGAGCTGGAGGAATCAGACTCCACGACTTCACACTGTACTACAAAGCTACAGTAATCAAGACAGGACGGGCCTGGCACAAAAACAGAAATACAGATCAATGCAACCGGATAGAAAGCCCTCAGATAATGCCACGCACCTATGGTCAACTAACCTGTGACAAAGGAGGCAAGGATACACAGTGCAGAAAGAAGAGTCTCTTCAGTAAGTGGTTCTGGGGAACCTGGACCAAGACATGTAAAACAATGAAGTAAGAACACTCCCATACACCGTACACAAAAATAATCTGAAAATGGAACAGAGACCTAAACTCAGGACTGTACACTGCGAAACTCTTAGAGGAGAACACAGGAAGAACAGGCTTTGACATAAATCACAACAAGATCTTTTGTAATCCTCCTCCTGGAGTCATGGAAATAAAAACAAAAATGTACAACTGGGACCTAAGGAAACTTAAAAGCTTTTGCTAAGCACAGGAAACTAAGAACAAGAGGAAAACACAACCCTCAGAATGGGAAAAGTATTTGCATACGAAGCAGCGGACTCGGGATCAATCTCCAAAATATATAAACAGCCCATGCTGCTCGGTATTAAAAAATCCAACAACGCGCTCTAAAAATGGGCAGAAGCCCTAAACAGACAATGCTCCAAAGAAGACACAGAGCTGGCCAACAAGCACGTAAAAGCCGGCTCTACTTCACTAGCTATTAGAGAGATGCACACCAAAACTACACCGAGCTATCACCTCACACCATTTAGAAAGGGCATCATCGGAAAATCAACAAAGAACAACTGATGAACACAGTGTGGAGCAGAGAGAACACTCTTGCACTGTCGGTGGGAGTGTAGATGGATACAGCCACTAGGGAGAAGAGTAAGGAGGTTCCTGAAAAAACTAAAACTAGAACTACCATATGACCCAGCGATCCCACTACTAGGCGTATACCCTGAGGAAACCAGAATTCAAAAGGAGACATGTACCAAAATGTTCATTGCAGCTCTATTCACGACAGCCCGCAGAGGGACACAACCTAAGTGTCCATCATCGGATGAATGGATAAAGAAGATGTGGCACCTACATACAATGGAATATTACTCAGCCATAAAAAGCAACGAAACTGATCTATCTGTAATGAGGTGGACAGACCTAGAGTCCGTCATACAGGGTGAAGTAAGTCAGAAAGAGAAAGACAAATCCCGTATGCTGACACATATATATGGAATTTAAGAAAAAAAAATGTCACGAAGAACCAAGGGGTAAGACAGGAATAAAGACACAGACCTACTTGAGAATGGACTTGAGGATATGGGGAGGGGGAAGGGTAAGCTGTGACAAAGCGAGAGAGAGGCATGGACATATATACAGTACCAAACGTAAGGTAGATAGATAGTGGGAAGCAGCCGCACAGCACCGGGAGATCGGCTCGGTGCTTTGTGAACGCCTGGAGGGGTGGGATGGGGAGGTTGGGAGGGAGAGAGACGCAGGAGGGAAGGGATGTGGGAACAGATGTATATGTATGACTGATTCACTTTGTTCTAAAGCAGAAAGTAATAATAAAAAAAGAAAAAAGACACATGCACCCCAGTGATCATTGCAGCACTATTTACAATAGCCAGGTCATGGAAACAACCTAGAGGCCCATCCACAGACGAATGGACAAAGAAGATGTGGTACCTATATACGATGGAATATTACTCAGCCAGGAAAGGGAACTGAGTTGGTTCATTTGTACAGGCGTGGATAGACCTAGACACTGTTATACAGAGTGAAGCCAGTCAGAAAGAGAAAATCAGGTGTCGTATATAAACGCACATACATGCAACCTAGAAAAATGGTACAGATGAACCGGTGTGCAGGATAGAACTGATACACAGATGTGGAGAACCAACGTATGGCCACCGAGGGGGGAAAGTGGACGGGGTGCTGGTGCTCGTGTGATGAATTCGGAGATCGGGAGTGACATACATACAGTAATATGTGTAAGATGCATAACTAATAAGAACCTGCTGTATAAAAAAATGAAGTGAACGTCAAAAACTCAAAAACCCATACGATAAAAGGAAGATATGTTCATTTCAACTGGTCATTTACTAAATAGACAACAAACTCTGAAGGTAGTTGGGACTGTCAATAAAAAGTTAGAGAAAAATGAAAGAAATTACTGGAACAGCAACAAAGAAAACAATATCAAAGACCAAAAAAACTAAAAGCTGGTTCTTTGAGAAGATGAACAATATTGGTAAACCTTTAGCCAGACTCATCAAGATAAAGAGGGAGAGGACTGAAATCAATACAATTAGAAATGGAAAAGAAGTTACACCGGACAACACAGAAATACAAAACATCCTAAGAGACGACTACAAGCACTCTATGCTCACAAAATGGACAATCTGGAAGAAATGGACAAATTCTTAGAGAGGTACGACCTTCCAAGACTGAAGCGGGAAGAAACAGAAAGTATGAACAGACCCAGTGCGAGTGATGAACCTGAAAGTCTGATTACAAATCGTCCAACAAATAAAAGTCCAGTACCAGATGGCTTCACAGGTTAATGCTATCCAACACGTAGAAGAGAAATAACACCCACCTTTCTCAAACTCTTCCAAAGTACTGGCGTGGAGGGAACACTCCGAAACTCTTTCTATGAGGCCACCATCACCCTGTTACGAGAACCAGACAAAGAGGGTAGAAAAGAAGTTACACCCCGATATCACTGATGAGCTTAGGTGCAAAGCGGCTCAACAAAATAGTAGCCAACAGAATCCAACACCATATTAAAAGTATCATACCTCATGATCAAGTGGGCTTTATCGCAGGCATGCGTGGACTCTTCAAACTACGCAGATCAACGTGATACCCCCTATGAACAAACTGAAGAGGAAAAACCATATGATCATGCCAATCGATGCAGAAAAACTTGGGACAAATGTCAGCACACATTTATGATAAAGAAAACAAAAAAAAACCCTCCAGAATGTGGGCTTAGAGGGAAACTCACTCAATTTAATCAGGGACGCATACGACAAACCCACAGCAAACATTTTCACTGGTGAAGAACTGAAAGCATGTCCTCTAAGATCAGCAACAAGACAAGGATGACCACTCTCTCATCACTATTATTCAACATAGTTTTGGAAGTTCTGGCCACGGCAATCAGAGCAGCACAAGAAATGAAAGGAAGACAAACTGGAAAAGAAGAAGTAACACCGTCCCTCTTTGCATATGACATGATACTATACTTAGAGAATCCTAAAGTGGCCACCATAAAACTAGTAGAGCTAGTCCATGGATTTGGTGACGTGGCAGGACACAAAATTAATGCACAGAAATCCCTTGCATTCCTATACATTAATGAAGGAAAAACAGAAAGAGAAATTAGGAAGGACTCCCATTTACCCCTGCAGGAAAAGGAATAAAATACCTAGGAATAAACCTACCTAGGGAGACAAAAGAGCTGTATGCAGAAAACTATAAGACACTGATGAATGAGACTGAAGATACACACAGATGGAGAGACATACCATGCTCTTGGATTGGAAGAATCAATCTTATGAAAATGACTATACTACCCAAAGCAGTCTACATATTCAATGCAATCCCTCTCAAATTACCAATGGCATGTTTTTTTTAACAGAGCTAGAAGGAAAAAATCCGAAAATCTGTATGGAGACACAAAAATCCCCCAATAGCCAAAGCAGTTTGATGGAGAAAAACGGAGCTGGAGGAATCAGACTCCACGACTTCACACTGTACTACAAAGCTACAGTAATCAAGACAGGACGGGCCTGGCACAAAAACAGGAATACAGATCAATGCAACCGGATAGAAAGCCCTCAGATAATGCCACGCACCTATGGTCAACTAATCTGTGACAAAGGAGGCAAGGATACACAGTGCAGAAAGAAGAGTCTCTTCAGTAAGTGGTTCTGGGGAACCTGGACCAAGACATGTAAAACAATGAAGTAAGAACACTCCCATACACCGTACACAAAAATAATCTGAAAATGGAACAGAGACCTAAACTCAGGACTGTACACTGCGAAACTCTTAGAGGAGAACACAGGAAGAACAGGCTTTGACATAAATCACAACAAGATCTTTTGTAATCCTCCTCCTGGAGTCATGGAAATAAAAACAAAAATGTACAACTGGGACCTAAGGAAACTTAAAAGCTTTTGCTAAGCACAGGAAACTAAGAACAAGAGGAAAACACAACCCTCAGAATGGGAAAAGTATTTGCATACGAAGCAGCGGACTCGGGATCAATCTCCAAAATATATAAACAGCCCATGCTGCTCGGTATTAAAAAATCCAACAACGCGCTCTAAAAATGGGCAGAAGCCCTAAACAGACAAGACATAGAGCTGGCCAACAAGCACGTAAAAGCCGGCTCTACTTCACTAGCTATTAGAGAGATGCACACCAAAACTACACCGAGCTATCACCTCACACCATTTAGAAAGGGCATCATCGGAAAATCAACAAAGAACAACTGCTGGACACGGTGTGGAGCAGAGAGAACACTCTTGCACTGTCGGTGGGAGTGTAGAGGGATACAGCCACTAGGGAGAAGAGTAAGGAGGTTCCTGAAAAAACTAAAACTAGAACTACCATCTGACCCAGCGATCCCACTACTAGGCGTATACCCTGAGGAAACCAGAATTCAAAAGGAGACATGTACCAAAATGTTCATTGCAGCTCTATTCACGACAGCCCGCAGAGGGAAACAACCTAAGTGTCCATCATCGGATGAATGGATAAAGAAGATGTGGCACCTACATACAATGGAATATTACTCAGCCATAAAAAGCAACGAAACTGATCTATCTGTAATGAGGTGGACAGACCTAGAGTCCGTCATACAGGGTGAAGTAAGTCAGAAAGAGAAAGACAAATCCCGTATGCTGACACATATATATGGAATTTAAGAAAAAAAAATGTCACGAAGAACCAAGGGGTAAGACAGGAATAAAGACACAGACCTACTTGAGAATGGACTTGAGGATATGGGGAGGGGGAAGGGTAAGCTGTGACAAAGCGAGAGAGAGGCATGGACATATATACAGTACCAAACGTAAGGTAGATAGATAGTGGGAAGCAGCCGCATAGCACCGGGAGATCCGCTCAGTGCTTTGTGACCGCCTGGAGGGTGGGATGGGGAGGCTGGGAGGGAGAGAGACGCAGGAGGGAAGGGATGTGGGAACAGATGTATATGTATGACTGATTCACTTTGTTCTAAAGCAGAAAGTAATAATAAAAAAAGAAAAAAGACACATGCACCCCAGTGATCATTGCAGCACTATTTACAATAGCCAGGTCATGGAAACAACCTAAAGGCCCATCCACAGACGAATGGATAAAGAAGATGTGGTACCTATATACGATGGAATATTACTCAGCCAGGAAAGGGAACTGAGTTGGTTCATTTGTACAGGCGTGGATAGACCTAGACACTGTCATACAGAGTGAAGCCAGTCAGAAAGAGAAAATCAGGTGTCGTATATAAACGCACATACATGCAACCTAGAAAAATGGTACAGATGAACCGGTGTGCAGGATAGAACTGATACACAGATGTGGAGAACCAACGTATGGCCACCGAGGGGGGAAGGTGGACGGGGTGCTGGTGCTCGTGTGATGAATTCGGAGATCGGGAGTGACATACATACAGTAATACGTGTAAGATGCATAACTAATAAGAACCTGCTGTATAAAAAAATGAAGTGAACGTCAAAAACTCAAAAACCCATACGATAGAAGGAAGATATGTTCATTTCAACTGGTCATTTACTAAATAGACAACAAACTCTGAAGGTAGTTGGGACTGTCAATAAAAAGTTAGAGAAAAATGAAAGAAATTACTGGAACAGCAACAAAGAAAACAATATCAAAGACCAAAAAAACTAAAAGCTGGTTCTTTGAGAAGATGAACAATATTGGTAAACCTTTAGCCAGACTCATCAAGATAAAGAGGGAGAGGACTGAAATCAATACAATTAGAAATGGAAAAGAAGTTACACCGGACAACACAGAAATACAAAACATCCTAAGAGACGACTACAAGCACTCTATGCTCACAAAATGGACAATCTGGAAGAAATGGACAAATTCTTAGAGAGGTACGACCTTCCAAGACTGAAGCGGGAAGAAACAGAAAGTATGAACAGACCCAGTGCGAGTGATGAACCTGAAAGTCTGATTACAAATCGTCCAACAAATAAAAGTCCAGTACCAGATGGCTTCACAGGTTAATGCTATCCAACACGTAGAAGAGAAATAACACCCACCTTTCTCAAACTCTTCCAAAGTACTGGCGTGGAGGGAACACTCCGAAACTCTTTCTATGAGGCCACCATCACCCTGTTACGAGAACCAGACAAAGAGGGTAGAAAAGAAGTTACACCCCGATATCACTGATGAGCTTAGGTGCAAAGCGGCTCAACAAAATAGTAGCCAACAGAATCCAACACCATATTAAAAGTATCATACCTCATGATCAAGTGGGCTTTATCGCAGGCATGCGTGGAATCTTCAAACTACGCAGATCAACGTGATACCCCCTATGAACAAACTGAAGAGGAAAAACCATATGATCATGCCAATCGATGCAGAAAAACTTGGGACAAATGTCAGCACACATTTATGATAAAGAAAACAAAAAAAACCCCTCCAGAATGTGGGCTTAGAGGGAAACTCACTCAATTTAATCAGGGACGCATACGACAAACCCACAGCAAACATTTTCACTGGTGAAGAACTGAAAGCATGTCCTCTAAGATCAGCAACAAGACAAGGATGACCACTCTCTCATCACTATTATTCAACATAGTTTTGGAAGTTCTGGCCACGGCAATCAGAGCAGCACAAGAAATGAAAGGAAGACAAACTGGAAAAGAAGAAGTAACACCGTCCCTCTTTGCATATGACATGATACTATACTTAGAGAATCCTAAAGTGGCCACCATAAAACTAGTAGGGCTAGTCCATGGATTTGGTGACGTGGCAGGACACAAAATTAATGCACAGAAATCCCTTGCATTCCTATACATTAATGAAGGAAAAACAGAAAGAGAAATTAGGAAGGACTCCCATTTACCCCTGCAGGAAAAGGAATAAAATACCTAGGAATAAACCCACCTAGGGAGACAAAAGAGCTGTATGCAGAAAACTATAAGACACTGATGAATGAGACTGAAGATACACACAGATGGAGAGACATACCATGCTCTTGGATTGGAAGAATCAATCTTATGAAAATGACTATACTACCCAAAGCAGTCTACATATTCAATGCAATCCCTCTCAAATTACCAATGGCATTTTTTTTTTAACAGAGCTAGAAGGAAAAACTCTGAAAATCTGTATGGAGACACAAAAATCCCCCAATAGCCAAAGCAGTTTGATGGAGAAAAACGGAGCTGGAGGAATCAGACTCCACGACTTCACACTGTACTACAAAGCTACAGTAATCAAGACAGGACGGGCCTGGCACAAAAACAGAAATACAGATCAATGCAACCGGATAGAAAGCCCTCAGATAATGCCACGCACCTATGGTCAACTAACCTGTGACAAAGGAGGCAAGGATACACAGTGCAGAAAGAAGAGTCTCTTCAGTAAGTGGTTCTGGGGAACCTGGACCAAGACATGTAAAACAATGAAGTAAGAACACTCCCATACACCGTACACAAAAATAATCTGAAAATGGAACAGAGACCTAAACTCAGGACTGTACACTGCGAAACTCTTAGAGGAGAACACAGGAAGAACAGGCTTTGACATAAATCACAACAAGATCTTTTGTAATCCTCCTCCTGGAGTCATGGAAATAAAAACAAAAATGTACAACTGGGACCTAAGGAAACTTAAAAGCTTTTGCTAAGCACAGGAAACTAAGAACAAGAGGAAAACACAACCCTCAGAATGGGAAAAGTATTTGCATACGAAGCAGCGGACTCGGGATCAATCTCCAAAATATATAAACAGCCCATGCTGCTCGGTATTAAAAAATCCAACAACGCACTCTAAAAATGGGCAGAAGCCCTAAACAGACAAGACATAGAGCTGGCCAACAAGCACGTAAAAGCCGGCTCTACTTCACTAACTATTAGAGAGATGCACACCAAAACTACACCGAGCTATCACCTCACACCATTTAGAAAGGGCATCATCGGAAAATCAACAAAGAACAACTGCTGGACACGGTGTGGAGCAGAGAGAACACTCTTGCACTGTCGGTGGGAGTGTAGAGGGATACAGCCACTAGGGAGAAGAGTAAGGAGGTTCCTGAAAAAACTAAAACTAGAACTACCATATGACCCAGCGATCCTACTCCTAGGCGTATACCCTGAGGAAACCAGAATTCAAAAAGAGACATGTACCAAAATGCTCATTGCAGCTCTATTCACGACAGCCCGCAGAGGGAAACAACCTAAGTGTCCATCATCGGATGAATGGATAAAGAAGATGTGGCACCTACATACAATGGAATATTACTCAGCCATAAAAAGCAACGAAACTGATCTATCTGTAATGAGGTGGACAGACCTAGAGTCCGTCATACAGGGTGAAGTCAGTCAGAAAGAGAAAGACAAATCCCGTATGCTGACACATATATATGGAATTTAAGAAAAAAAAATGTCACGAAGAACCTAGGGGTAAGACAGGAATAAAGACACAGACCTACTTGAGAATGGACTTGAGGATATGGGGAGGGGGAAGGGTAAGCTGTGACAAAGCGAGAGAGAGGCATGGACATATATACAGTACCAAACGTAAGGTAGATAGATAGTGGGAAGCAGCCGCATAGCACCGGGAGATCGGCTCGGTGCTTTGTGACCGCCTGGAGGGGTGGGATGGGGAGGCTGGGAGGGAGAGAGACGCAGGAGGGAAGGGATGTGGGAACAGATGTATATGTATGACTGATTCACTTTGTTCTAAAGCAGAAAGTAATAATAAAAAAAGAAAAAAGACACATGCACCCCAGTGATCATTGCAGCACTATTTACAATAGCCAGGTCATGGAAACAACCTAAAGGCCCATCCACAGACGAATGGATAAAGAAGATGTGGTACCTATATACGATGGAATATTACTCAGCCAGGAAAGGGAACTGAGTTGGTTCATTTGTACAGGCGTGGATAGACCTAGACACTGTCATACAGAGTGAAGCCAGTCAGAAAGAGAAAATCAGGTGTCGTATATAAACGCACATACATGCAACCTAGAAAAATGGTACAGATGAACCGGTGTGCAGGATAGAACTGATACACAGATGTGGAGAACCAACGTATGGCCACCGAGGGGGGAAGGTGGACGGGGTGCTGGTGCTCGTGTGATGAATTCGGAGATCGGGAGTGACATACATACAGTAATACGTGTAAGATGCATAACTAATAAGAACCTGCTGTATAAAAAAATGAAGTGAACGTCAAAAACTCAAAAACCCATACGATAGAAGGAAGATATGTTCATTTCAACTGGTCATTTACTAAATAGACAACAAACTCTGAAGGTAGTTGGGACTGTCAATAAAAAGTTAGAGAAAAATGAAAGAAATTACTGGAACAGCAACAAAGAAAACAATATCAAAGACCAAAAAAACTAAAAGCTGGTTCTTTGAGAAGATGAACAATATTGGTAAACCTTTAGCCAGACTCATCAAGATAAAGAGGGAGAGGACTGAAATCAATACAATTAGAAATGGAAAAGAAGTTACACCGGACAACACAGAAATACAAAACATCCTAAGAGACGACTACAAGCACTCTATGCTCACAAAATGGACAATCTGGAAGAAATGGACAAATTCTTAGAGAGGTACGACCTTCCAAGACTGAAGCGGGAAGAAACAGAAAGTATGAACAGACCCAGTGCGAGTGATGAACCTGAAAGTCTGATTACAAATCGTCCAACAAATAAAAGTCCAGTACCAGATGGCTTCACAGGTTAATGCTATCCAACACGTAGAAGAGAAATAACACCCACCTTTCTCAAACTCTTCCAAAGTACTGGCGTGGAGGGAACACTCCGAAACTCTTTCTATGAGGCCACCATCACCCTGTTACGAGAACCAGACAAAGAGGGTAGAAAAGAAGTTACACCCCGATATCACTGATGAGCTTAGGTGCAAAGCGGCTCAACAAAATAGTAGCCAACAGAATCCAACACCATATTAAAAGTATCATACCTCATGATCAAGTGGGCTTTATCACAGGCATGCATGGAATCTTCAAACTACGCAGATCAACGTGATACCCCCTATGAACAAACTGAAGAGGAAAAACCATATGATCATGCCAATCGATGCAGAAAAACTTGGGACAAATGTCAGCACACATTTATGATAAAGAAAACAAAAAAAACCCCTCCAGAATGTGGGCTTAGAGGGAAACTCACTCAATTTAATCAGGGACGCATACGACAAACCCACAGCAAACACTTTCACTGGTGAAGAACTGAAAGCATGTCCTCTAAGATCAGCAACAAGACAAGGATGACCACTCTCTCATCACTATTATTCAACATAGTTTTGGAAGTTCTGGCCACGGCAATCAGAGCAGCACAAGAAATGAAAGGAAGACAAACTGGAAAAGAAGAAGTAACACCGTCCCTCTTTGCATATGACATGATACTATACTTAGAGAATCCTAAAGTGGCCACCATAAAACTAGTAGAGCTAGTCCATGGATTTGGTGACGTGGCAGGACACAAAATTAATGCACAGAAATCCCTTGCATTCCTATATATTAATGAAGGAAAAACAGAAAGAGAAATTAGGAAGGACTCCCATTTACCCCTGCAGGAAAAGGAATAAAATACCTAGGAATAAACCTACCTAGGGAGACAAAAGAGCTGTATGCAGAAAACTATAAGACACTGATGAATGAGACTGAAGATACACACAGATGGAGAGACATACCATGCTCTTGGATTGGAAGAATCAATCTTATGAAAATGACTATACTACCCAAAGCAGTCTACATATTCAATGCAATCCCTCTCAAATTACCAATGGCATTTTTTTTTTAACAGAGCTAGAAGGAAAAAATCTGAAAATCTGTATGGAGACACAAAAATCCCCCAATAGCCAAAGCAGTTTGATGGAAAAAAACGGAGCTGGAGGAATCAGACTCCACGACTTCACACTGTACTACAAAGCTACAGTAATCAAGACAGGACGGGCCTGGCACAAAAACAGAAATACAGATCAATGCAACCGGATAGAAAGCCCTCAGATAATGCCACGCACCTATGGTCAACTAACCTGTGACAAAGGAGGCAAGGATACACAGTGCAGAAAGAAGAGTCTCTTCAGTAAGTGGTTCTGGGGAACCTGGACCAAGACATGTAAAACAATGAAGTAAGAACACTCCCATACACCGTACACAAAAATAATCTGAAAATGGAACAGAGACCTAAACTCAGGACTGTACACTGCGAAACTCTTAGAGGAGAACACAGGAAGAACAGGCTTTGACATAAATCACAACAAGATCTTTTGTAATCCTCCTCCTGGAGTCATGGAAATAAAAACAAAAATGTACAACTGGGACCTAAGGAAACTTAAAAGCTTTTGCTAAGCACAGGAAACTAAGAACAAGAGGAAAACACAACCCTCAGAATGGGAAAAGTATTTGCATACGAAGCAGCGGACTCGGGATCAATCTCCAAAATATATAAACAGCCCATGCTGCTCGGTATTAAAAAATCCAACAACGCGCTCTAAAAATGGGCAGAAGCCCTAAACAGACAAGACATAGAGCTGGCCAACAAGCACGTAAAAGCCGGCTCTACTTCACTAGCTATTAGAGAGATGCACACCAAAACTACACCGAGCTATCACCTCACACCATTTAGAAAGGGCATCATCGGAAAATCAACAAAGAACAACTGCTGGACACGGTGTGGAGCAGAGAGAACACTCTTGCACTGTCGGTGGGAGTGTAGAGGGATACAGCCACTAGGGAGAAGAGTAAGGAGGTTCCTGAAAAAACTAAAACTAGAACTACCATCTGACCCAGCGATCCCACTACTAGGCGTATACCCTGAGGAAACCAGAATTCAAAAGGAGACATGTACCAAAATGTTCATTGCAGCTCTATTCACGACAGCCCGCAGAGGGAAACAACCTAAGTGTCCATCATCGGATGAATGGATAAAGAAGATGTGGCACCTACATACAATGGAATATTACTCAGCCATAAAAAGCAACGAAACTGATCTATCTGTAATGAGGTGGACAGACCTAGAGTCCGTCATACAGGGTGAAGTAAGTCAGAAAGAGAAAGACAAATCCCGTATGCTGACACATATATATGGAATTTAAGAAAAAAAAATGTCACGAAGAACCAAGGGGTAAGACAGGAATAAAGACACAGACCTACTTGAGAATGGACTTGAGGATATGGGGAGGGGGAAGGGTAAGCTGTGACAAAGCGAGAGAGAGGCATGGACATATATACAGTACCAAACGTAAGGTAGATAGATAGTGGGAAGCAGCCGCATAGCACCGGGAGATCCGCTCAGTGCTTTGTGACCGCCTGGAGGGTGGGATGGGGAGGCTGGGAGGGAGAGAGACGCAGGAGGGAAGGGATGTGGGAACAGATGTATATGTATGACTGATTCACTTTGTTCTAAAGCAGAAAGTAATAATAAAAAAAGAAAAAAGACACATGCACCCCAGTGATCATTGCAGCACTATTTACAATAGCCAGGTCATGGAAACAACCTAAAGGCCCATCCACAGACGAATGGATAAAGAAGATGTGGTACCTATATACGATGGAATATTACTCAGCCAGGAAAGGGAACTGAGTTGGTTCATTTGTACAGGCGTGGATAGACCTAGACACTGTCATACAGAGTGAAGCCAGTCAGAAAGAGAAAATCAGGTGTCGTATATAAACGCACATACATGCAACCTAGAAAAATGGTACAGATGAACCGGTGTGCAGGATAGAACTGATACACAGATGTGGAGAACCAACGTATGGCCACCGAGGGGGGAAGGTGGACGGGGTGCTGGTGCTCGTGTGATGAATTCGGAGATCGGGAGTGACATACATACAGTAATACGTGTAAGATGCATAACTAATAAGAACCTGCTGTATAAAAAAATGAAGTGAACGTCAAAAACTCAAAAACCCATACGATAGAAGGAAGATATGTTCATTTCAACTGGTCATTTACTAAATAGACAACAAACTCTGAAGGTAGTTGGGACTGTCAATAAAAAGTTAGAGAAAAATGAAAGAAATTACTGGAACAGCAACAAAGAAAACAATATCAAAGACCAAAAAAACTAAAAGCTGGTTCTTTGAGAAGATGAACAATATTGGTAAACCTTTAGCCAGACTCATCAAGATAAAGAGGGAGAGGACTGAAATCAATACAATTAGAAATGGAAAAGAAGTTACACCGGACAACACAGAAATACAAAACATCCTAAGAGACGACTACAAGCACTCTATGCTCACAAAATGGACAATCTGGAAGAAATGGACAAATTCTTAGAGAGGTACGACCTTCCAAGACTGAAGCGGGAAGAAACAGAAAGTATGAACAGACCCAGTGCGAGTGATGAACCTGAAAGTCTGATTACAAATCGTCCAACAAATAAAAGTCCAGTACCAGATGGCTTCACAGATTAATGCTATCCAACACGTAGAAGAGAAATAACACCCACCTTTCTCAAACTCTTCCAAAGTACTGGCGTGGAGGGAACACTCCGAAACTCTTTCTATGAGGCCACCATCACCCTGTTACGAGAACCAGACAAAGAGGGTAGAAAAGAAGTTACACCCCGATATCACTGATGAGCTTAGGTGCAAAGCGGCTCAACAAAATAGTAGCCAACAGAATCCAACACCATATTAAAAGTATCATACCTCATGATCAAGTGGGCTTTATCGCAGGCATGCGTGGAATCTTCAAACTACGCAGATCAACGTGATACCCCCTATGAACAAACTGAAGAGGAAAAACCATATGATCATGCCAATCGATGCAGAAAAACTTGGGACAAATGTCAGCACACATTTATGATAAAGAAAACAAAAAAAACCCCTCCAGAATGTGGGCTTAGAGGGAAACTCACTCAATTTAATCAGGGACGCATACGACAAACCCACAGCAAACATTTTCACTGGTGAAGAACTGAAAGCATGTCCTCTAAGATCAGCAACAAGACAAGGATGACCACTCTCTCATCACTATTATTCAACATAGTTTTGGAAGTTCTGGCCACGGCAATCAGAGCAGCACAAGAAATGAAAGGAAGACAAACTGGAAAAGAAGAAGTAACACCGTCCCTCTTTGCATATGACATGATACTATACTTAGAGAATCCTAAAGTGGCCACCATAAAACTAGTAGGGCTAGTCCATGGATTTGGTGACGTGGCAGGACACAAAATTAATGCACAGAAATCCCTTGCATTCCTATACATTAATGAAGGAAAAACAGAAAGAGAAATTAGGAAGGACTCCCATTTACCCCTGCAGGAAAAGGAATAAAATACCTAGGAATAAACCCACCTAGGGAGACAAAAGAGCTGTATGCAGAAAACTATAAGACACTGATGAATGAGACTGAAGATACACACAGATGGAGAGACATACCATGCTCTTGGATTGGAAGAATCAATCTTATGAAAATGACTATACTACCCAAAGCAGTCTACATATTCAATGCAATCCCTCTCAAATTACCAATGGCATTTTTTTTTTAACAGAGCTAGAAGGAAAAACTCTGAAAATCTGTATGGAGACACAAAAATCCCCCAATAGCCAAAGCAGTTTGATGGAGAAAAACGGAGCTGGAGGAATCAGACTCCACGACTTCACACTGTACTACAAAGCTACAGTAATCAAGACAGGACGGGCCTGGCACAAAAACAGAAATACAGATCAATGCAACCGGATAGAAAGCCCTCAGATAATGCCACGCACCTATGGTCAACTAACCTGTGACAAAGGAGGCAAGGATACACAGTGCAGAAAGAAGAGTCTCTTCAGTAAGTGGTTCTGGGGAACCTGGACCAAGACATGTAAAACAATGAAGTAAGAACACTCCCATACACCGTACACAAAAATAATCTGAAAATGGAACAGAGACCTAAACTCAGGACTGTACACTGCGAAACTCTTAGAGGAGAACACAGGAAGAACAGGCTTTGACATAAATCACAACAAGATCTTTTGTAATCCTCCTCCTGGAGTCATGGAAATAAAAACAAAAATGTACAACTGGGACCTAAGGAAACTTAAAAGCTTTTGCTAAGCACAGGAAACTAAGAACAAGAGGAAAACACAACCCTCAGAATGGGAAAAGTATTTGCATACGAAGCAGCGGACTCGGGATCAATCTCCAAAATATATAAACAGCCCATGCTGCTCGGTATTAAAAAATCCAACAACGCACTCTAAAAATGGGCAGAAGCCCTAAACAGACAAGACATAGAGCTGGCCAACAAGCACGTAAAAGCCGGCTCTACTTCACTAACTATTAGAGAGATGCACACCAAAACTACACCGAGCTATCACCTCACACCATTTAGAAAGGGCATCATCGGAAAATCAACAAAGAACAACTGCTGGACACGGTGTGGAGCAGAGAGAACACTCTTGCACTGTCGGTGGGAGTGTAGAGGGATACAGCCACTAGGGAGAAGAGTAAGGAGGTTCCTGAAAAAACTAAAACTAGAACTACCATATGACCCAGCGATCCTACTCCTAGGCGTATACCCTGAGGAAACCAGAATTCAAAAAGAGACATGTACCAAAATGCTCATTGCAGCTCTATTCACGACAGCCCGCAGAGGGAAACAACCTAAGTGTCCATCATCGGATGAATGGATAAAGAAGATGTGGCACCTACATACAATGGAATATTACTCAGCCATAAAAAGCAACGAAACTGATCTATCTGTAATGAGGTGGACAGACCTAGAGTCCGTCATACAGGGTGAAGTCAGTCAGAAAGAGAAAGACAAATCCCGTATGCTGACACATATATATGGAATTTAAGAAAAAAAAATGTCACGAAGAACCTAGGGGTAAGACAGGAATAAAGACACAGACCTACTTGAGAATGGACTTGAGGATATGGGGAGGGGGAAGGGTAAGCTGTGACAAAGCGAGAGAGAGGCATGGACATATATACAGTACCAAACGTAAGGTAGATAGATAGTGGGAAGCAGCCGCATAGCACCGGGAGATCGGCTCGGTGCTTTGTGACCGCCTGGAGGGGTGGGATGGGGAGGCTGGGAGGGAGAGAGACGCAGGAGGGAAGGGATGTGGGAACAGATGTATATGTATGACTGATTCACTTTGTTCTAAAGCAGAAAGTAATAATAAAAAAAGAAAAAAGACACATGCACCCCAGTGATCATTGCAGCACTATTTACAATAGCCAGGTCATGGAAACAACCTAAAGGCCCATCCACAGACGAATGGATAAAGAAGATGTGGTACCTATATACGATGGAATATTACTCAGCCAGGAAAGGGAACTGAGTTGGTTCATTTGTACAGGCGTGGATAGACCTAGACACTGTCATACAGAGTGAAGCCAGTCAGAAAGAGAAAATCAGGTGTCGTATATAAACGCACATACATGCAACCTAGAAAAATGGTACAGATGAACCGGTGTGCAGGATAGAACTGATACACAGATGTGGAGAACCAACGTATGGCCACCGAGGGGGGAAGGTGGACGGGGTGCTGGTGCTCGTGTGATGAATTCGGAGATCGGGAGTGACATACATACAGTAATACGTGTAAGATGCATAACTAATAAGAACCTGCTGTATAAAAAAATGAAGTGAACGTCAAAAACTCAAAAACCCATACGATAGAAGGAAGATATGTTCATTTCAACTGGTCATTTACTAAATAGACAACAAACTCTGAAGGTAGTTGGGACTGTCAATAAAAAGTTAGAGAAAAATGAAAGAAATTACTGGAACAGCAACAAAGAAAACAATATCAAAGACCAAAAAAACTAAAAGCTGGTTCTTTGAGAAGATGAACAATATTGGTAAACCTTTAGCCAGACTCATCAAGATAAAGAGGGAGAGGACTGAAATCAATACAATTAGAAATGGAAAAGAAGTTACACCGGACAACACAGAAATACAAAACATCCTAAGAGACGACTACAAGCACTCTATGCTCACAAAATGGACAATCTGGAAGAAATGGACAAATTCTTAGAGAGGTACGACCTTCCAAGACTGAAGCGGGAAGAAACAGAAAGTATGAACAGACCCAGTGCGAGTGATGAACCTGAAAGTCTGATTACAAATCGTCCAACAAATAAAAGTCCAGTACCAGATGGCTTCACAGGTTAATGCTATCCAACACGTAGAAGAGAAATAACACCCACCTTTCTCAAACTCTTCCAAAGTACTGGCGTGGAGGGAACACTCCGAAACTCTTTCTATGAGGCCACCATCACCCTGTTACGAGAACCAGACAAAGAGGGTAGAAAAGAAGTTACACCCCGATATCACTGATGAGCTTAGGTGCAAAGCGGCTCAACAAAATAGTAGCCAACAGAATCCAACACCATATTAAAAGTATCATACCTCATGATCAAGTGGGCTTTATCACAGGCATGCATGGAATCTTCAAACTACGCAGATCAACGTGATACCCCCTATGAACAAACTGAAGAGGAAAAACCATATGATCATGCCAATCGATGCAGAAAAACTTGGGACAAATGTCAGCACACATTTATGATAAAGAAAACAAAAAAAACCCCTCCAGAATGTGGGCTTAGAGGGAAACTCACTCAATTTAATCAGGGACGCATACGACAAACCCACAGCAAACACTTTCACTGGTGAAGAACTGAAAGCATGTCCTCTAAGATCAGCAACAAGACAAGGATGACCACTCTCTCATCACTATTATTCAACATAGTTTTGGAAGTTCTGGCCACGGCAATCAGAGCAGCACAAGAAATGAAAGGAAGACAAACTGGAAAAGAAGAAGTAACACCGTCCCTCTTTGCATATGACATGATACTATACTTAGAGAATCCTAAAGTGGCCACCATAAAACTAGTAGAGCTAGTCCATGGATTTGGTGACGTGGCAGGACACAAAATTAATGCACAGAAATCCCTTGCATTCCTATATATTAATGAAGGAAAAACAGAAAGAGAAATTAGGAAGGACTCCCATTTACCCCTGCAGGAAAAGGAATAAAATACCTAGGAATAAACCTACCTAGGGAGACAAAAGAGCTGTATGCAGAAAACTATAAGACACTGATGAATGAGACTGAAGATACACACAGATGGAGAGACATACCATGCTCTTGGATTGGAAGAATCAATCTTATGAAAATGACTATACTACCCAAAGCAGTCTACATATTCAATGCAATCCCTCTCAAATTACCAATGGCATTTTTTTTTTTAACAGAGCTAGAAGGAAAAAATCTGAAAATCTGTATGGAGACACAAAAATCCCCCAATAGCCAAAGCAGTTTGATGGAAAAAAACGGAGCTGGAGGAATCAGACTCCACGACTTCACACTGTACTACAAAGCTACAGTAATCAAGACAGGACGGGCCTGGCACAAAAACAGAAATACAGATCAATGCAACCGGATAGAAAGCCCTCAGATAATGCCACGCACCTATGGTCAACTAACCTGTGACAAAGGAGGCAAGGATACACAGTGCAGAAAGAAGAGTCTCTTCAGTAAGTGGTTCTGGGGAACCTGGACCAAGACATGTAAAACAATGAAGTAAGAACACTCCCATACACCGTACACAAAAATAATGTGAAAATGGAACAGAGACCTAAACTCAGGACTGTACACTGCGAAACTCTTAGAGGAGAACACAGGAAGAACAGGCTTTGACATAAATCACAACAAGATCTTTTGTAATCCTCCTCCTGGAGTCATGGAAATAAAAACAAAAATGTACAACTGGGACCTAAGGAAACTTAAAAGCTTTTGCTAAGCACAGGAAACTAAGAACAAGAGGAAAACACAACCCTCAGAATGGGAAAAG
The DNA here is from genome assembly GCF_964341445.2 of Mesoplodon mirus. Lineage (NCBI taxonomy): Eukaryota > Metazoa > Chordata > Mammalia > Artiodactyla > Ziphiidae > Mesoplodon > Mesoplodon mirus. Next base: position 25,071,504 of record NC_138981.1, on the reverse strand, counting down.
TATTTGCATACGAAGCAGCGGACTCGGGATCAATCTCCAAAATATATAAACAGCCCATGCTGCTCGGTATTAAAAAATCCAACAACGCGCTCTAAAAATGGGCAGAAGCCCTAAACAGACAATGCTCCAAAGAAGACACAGAGCTGGCCAACAAGCACGTAAAAGCCGGCTCTACTTCACTAGCTATTAGAGAGATGCACACCAAAACTACACCGAGCTATCACCTCACACCATTTAGAAAGGGCATCATCGGAAAATCAACAAAGAACAACTGCTGGACACGGTGTGGAGCAGAGAGAACACTCTTGCACTGTCGGTGGGAGTGTAGAGGGATACAGCCACTAGGGAGAAGAGTAAGGAGGTTCCTGAAAAAACTAAAACTAGAACTACCATATGACCCAGCGATCCTACTCCTAGGCGTATACCCTGAGGAAACCAGAATTCAAAAAGAGACATGTACCAAAATGCTCATTGCAGCTCTATTCACGACAGCCCGGAGAGGGAAACAACCTAAGTGTCCATCATCGGATGAATGGATAAAGAAGATGTGGCACCTACATACAATGGAATATTACTCAGCCATAAAAAGCAACGAAACTGATCTATCTGTAATGAGGTGGACAGACCTAGAGTCCGTCATACAGGGTGAAGTAAGTCAGAAAGAGAAAGACAAATCCCGTATGCTGACACATATATATGGAATTTAAGAAAAAAAAATGTCACGAAGAACCAAGGGGTAAGACAGGAATAAAGACACAGACCTACTTGAGAATGGACTTGAGGATATGGGGAGGGGGAAGGGTAAGCTGTGACAAAGCGAGAGAGAGGCATGGACATATATACAGTACCAAACGTAAGGTAGATAGATAGTGGGAAGCAGCCGCACAGCACCGGGAGATCGGCTCGGTGCTTTGTGACCGCCTGGAGGGGTGGGATGGGGAGGCTGGGAGGGAGAGAGACGCAGGAGGGAAGGGATGTGGGAACAGATGTATATGTATGACTGATTCACTTTGTTCTAAAGCAGAAAGTAATAATAAAAAAAGAAAAAAGACACATGCACCCCAGTGATCATTGCAGCACTATTTACAATAGCCAGGTCATGGAAACAACCTAGAGGCCCATCCACAGACGAATGGACAAAGAAGATGTGGTACCTATATACGATGGAATATTACTCAGCCAGGAAAGGGAACTGAGTTGGTTCATTTGTACAGGCGTGGATAGACCTAGACACTGTCATACAGAGTGAAGCCAGTCAGAAAGAGAAAATCAGGTGTCGTATATAAACGCACATACATGCAACCTAGAAAAATGGTACAGATGAACCGGTGTGCAGGATAGAACTGATACACAGATGTGGAGAACCAACGTATGGCCACCGAGGGGGGAAAGTGGACGGGGTGCTGGTGCTCGTGTGATGAATTCGGAGATCGGGAGTGACATACATACAGTAATACGTGTAAGATGCATAACTAATAAGAACCTGCTGTATAAAAAAATGAAGTGAACGTCAAAAACTCAAAAACCCATACGATAAAAGGAAGATATGTTCATTTCAACTGGTCATTTACTAAATAGACAACAAACTCTGAAGGTAGTTGGGACTGTCAATAAAAAGTTAGAGAAAAATGAAAGAAATTACTGGAACAGCAACAAAGAAAACAATATCAAAGACCAAAAAAACTAAAAGCTGGTTCTTTGAGAAGATGAACAATATTGGTAAACCTTTAGCCAGACTCATCAAGATAAAGAGGGAGAGGACTGAAATCAATACAATTAGAAATGGAAAAGAAGTTACACCGGACAACACAGAAATACAAAACATCCTAAGAGACGACTACAAGCACTCTATGCTCACAAAATGGACAATCTGGAAGAAATGGACAAATTCTTAGAGAGGTACGACCTTCCAAGACTGAAGCGGGAAGAAACAGAAAGTATGAACAGACCCAGTGCGAGTGATGAACCTGAAAGTCTGATTACAAATCGTCCAACAAATAAAAGTCCAGTACCAGATGGCTTCACAGGTTAATGCTATCCAACACGTAGAAGAGAAATAACACCCACCTTTCTCAAACTCTTCCAAAGTACTGGCGTGGAGGGAACACTCCGAAACTCTTTCTATGGGGCCACCATCACCCTGTTACGAGAACCAGACAAAGAGGGTAGAAAAGAAGTTACACCCCGATATCACTGATGAGCTTAGGTGCAAAGCGGCTCAACAAAATAGTAGCCAACAGAATCCAACACCATATTAAAAGTATCATACCTCATGATCAAGTGGGCTTTATCGCAGGCATGCGTGGAATCTTCAAACTACACAGATCAACGTGATACCCCCTATGAACAAACTGAAGAGGAAAAACCATATGATCATGCCAATCGATGCAGAAAAACTTGGGACAAATGTCAGCACACATTTATGATAAAGAAAACAAAAAAAACCCCTCCAGAATGTGGGCTTAGAGGGAAACTCACTCAATTTAATCAGGGACGCATACGACAAACCCACAGCAAACATTTTCACTGGTGAAGAACTGAAAGCATGTCCTCTAAGATCAGCAACAAGACAAGGATGACCACTCTCTCATCACTATTATTCAACATAGTTTTGGAAGTTCTGGCCACGGCAATCAGAGCAGCACAAGAAATGAAAGGAAGACAAACTGGAAAAGAAGAAGTAACACCGTCCCTCTTTGCATATGACATGATACTATACTTAGAGAATCCTAAAGTGGCCACCATAAAACTAGTAGAGCTAGTCCATGGATTTGGTGACGTGGCAGGACACAAAATTAATGCACAGAAATCCCTTGCATTCCTATACATTAATGAAGGAAAAACAGAAAGAGAAATTAGGAAGGACTCCCATTTACCCCTGCAGGAAAAGGAATAAAATACCTAGGAATAAACCTACCTAGGGAGACAAAAGAGCTGTATGCAGAAAACTATAAGACACTGATGAATGAGACTGAAGATACACACAGATGGAGAGACATACCATGCTCTTGGATTGGAAGAATCAATCTTATGAAAATGACTATACTACCCAAAGCAGTCTACATATTCAATGCAATCCCTCTCAAATTACCAATGGCATGTTTTTTTTAACAGAGCTAGAAGGAAAAAATCCGAAAATCTGTATGGAGACACAAAAATCCCCCAATAGCCAAAGCAGTTTGATGGAGAAAAACGGAGCTGGAGGAATCAGACTCCACGACTTCACACTGTACTACAAAGCTACAGTAATCAAGACAGGACGGGCCTGGCACAAAAACAGAAATACAGATCAATGCAACCGGATAGAAAGCCCTCAGATAATGCCACGCACCTATGGTCAACTAATCTGTGACAAAGGAGGCAAGGATACACAGTGCAGAAAGAAGAGTCTCTTCAGTAAGTGGTTCTGGGGAACCTGGACCAAGACATGTAAAACAATGAAGTAAGAACACTCCCATACACCGTACACAAAAATAATCTGAAAATGGAACAGAGACCTAAACTCAGGACTGTACACTGCGAAACTCTTAGAGGAGAACACAGGAAGAACAGGCTTTGACATAAATCACAACAAGATCTTTTGTAATCCTCCTCCTGGAGTCATGGAAATAAAAACAAAAATGTACAACTGGGACCTAAGGAAACTTAAAAGCTTTTGCTAAGCACAGGAAACTAAGAACAAGAGGAAAACACAACCCTCAGAATGGGAAAAGTATTTGCATACGAAGCAGCGGACTCGGGATCAATCTCCAAAATATATAAACAGCCCATGCTGCTCGGTATTAAAAAATCCAACAACGCGCTCTAAAAATGGGCAGAAGCCCTAAACAGACAATGCTCCAAAGAAGACACAGAGCTGGCCAACAAGCACGTAAAAGCCGGCTCTACTTCACTAGCTATTAGAGAGATGCACACCAAAACTACACCGAGCTATCACCTCACACCATTTAGAAAGGGCATCATCGGAAAATCAACAAAGAACAACTGATGAACACAGTGTGGAGCAGAGAGAACACTCTTGCACTGTCGGTGGGAGTGTAGATGGATACAGCCACTAGGGAGAAGACTAAGGAGGTTCCTGAAAAAACTAAAACTAGAACTACCATATGACCCAGCGATCCCACTACTAGGCGTATACCCTGAGGAAACCAGAATTCAAAAGGAGACATGTACCAAAATGTTCATTGCAGCTCTATTCACGACAGCCCGCAGAGGGACACAACCTAAGTGTCCATCATCGGATGAATGGATAAAGAAGATGTGGCACCTACATACAATGGAATATTACTCAGCCATAAAAAGCAACGAAACTGATCTATCTGTAATGAGGTGGACAGACCTAGAGTCCGTCATACAGGGTGAAGTAAGTCAGAAAGAGAAAGACAAATCCCGTATGCTGACACATATATATGGAATTTAAGAAAAAAAAATGTCACGAAGAACCAAGGGGTAAGACAGGAATAAAGACACAGACCTACTTGAGAATGGACTTGAGGATATGGGGAGGGGGAAGGGTAAGCTGTGACAAAGCGAGAGAGAGGCATGGACATATATACAGTACCAAACGTAAGGTAGATAGATAGTGGGAAGCAGCCGCACAGCACCGGGAGATCGGCTCGGTGCTTTGTGAACGCCTGGAGGGGTGGGATGGGGAGGTTGGGAGGGAGAGAGACGCAGGAGGGAAGGGATGTGGGAACAGATGTATATGTATGACTGATTCACTTTGTTCTAAAGCAGAAAGTAATAATAAAAAAAGAAAAAAGACACATGCACCCCAGTGATCATTGCAGCACTATTTACAATAGCCAGGTCATGGAAACAACCTAGAGGCCCATCCACAGACGAATGGACAAAGAAGATGTGGTACCTATATACGATGGAATATTACTCAGCCAGGAAAGGGAACTGAGTTGGTTCATTTGTACAGGCGTGGATAGACCTAGACACTGTTATACAGAGTGAAGCCAGTCAGAAAGAGAAAATCAGGTGTCGTATATAAACGCACATACATGCAACCTAGAAAAATGGTACAGATGAACCGGTGTGCAGGATAGAACTGATACACAGATGTGGAGAACCAACGTATGGCCACCGAGGGGGGAAAGTGGACGGGGTGCTGGTGCTCGTGTGATGAATTCGGAGATCGGGAGTGACATACATACAGTAATATGTGTAAGATGCATAACTAATAAGAACCTGCTGTATAAAAAAATGAAGTGAACGTCAAAAACTCAAAAACCCATACGATAAAAGGAAGATATGTTCATTTCAACTGGTCATTTACTAAATAGACAACAAACTCTGAAGGTAGTTGGGACTGTCAATAAAAAGTTAGAGAAAAATGAAAGAAATTACTGGAACAGCAACAAAGAAAACAATATCAAAGACCAAAAAAACTAAAAGCTGGTTCTTTGAGAAGATGAACAATATTGGTAAACCTTTAGCCAGACTCATCAAGATAAAGAGGGAGAGGACTGAAATCAATACAATTAGAAATGGAAAAGAAGTTACACCGGACAACACAGAAATACAAAACATCCTAAGAGACGACTACAAGCACTCTATGCTCACAAAATGGACAATCTGGAAGAAATGGACAAATTCTTAGAGAGGTACGACCTTCCAAGACTGAAGCGGGAAGAAACAGAAAGTATGAACAGACCCAGTGCGAGTGATGAACCTGAAAGTCTGATTACAAATCGTCCAACAAATAAAAGTCCAGTACCAGATGGCTTCACAGGTTAATGCTATCCAACACGTAGAAGAGAAATAACACCCACCTTTCTCAAACTCTTCCAAAGTACTGGCGTGGAGGGAACACTCCGAAACTCTTTCTATGAGGCCACCATCACCCTGTTACGAGAACCAGACAAAGAGGGTAGAAAAGAAGTTACACCCCGATATCACTGATGAGCTTAGGTGCAAAGCGGCTCAACAAAATAGTAGCCAACAGAATCCAACACCATATTAAAAGTATCATACCTCATGATCAAGTGGGCTTTATCGCAGGCATGCGTGGAATCTTCAAACTACGCAGATCAACGTGATACCCCCTATGAACAAACTGAAGAGGAAAAACCATATGATCATGCCAATCGATGCAGAAAAACTTGGGACAAATGTCAGCACACATTTATGATAAAGAAAACAAAAAAAAACCCTCCAGAATGTGGGCTTAGAGGGAAACTCACTCAATTTAATCAGGGACGCATACGACAAACCCACAGCAAACATTTTCACTGGTGAAGAACTGAAAGCATGTCCTCTAAGATCAGCAACAAGACAAGGATGACCACTCTCTCATCACTATTATTCAACATAGTTTTGGAAGTTCTGGCCACGGCAATCAGAGCAGCACAAGAAATGAAAGGAAGACAAACTGGAAAAGAAGAAGTAACACCGTCCCTCTTTGCATATGACATGATACTATACTTAGAGAATCCTAAAGTGGCCACCATAAAACTAGTAGAGCTAGTCCATGGATTTGGTGACGTGGCAGGACACAAAATTAATGCACAGAAATCCCTTGCATTCCTATACATTAATGAAGGAAAAACAGAAAGAGAAATTAGGAAGGACTCCCATTTACCCCTGCAGGAAAAGGAATAAAATACCTAGGAATAAACCTACCTAGGGAGACAAAAGAGCTGTATGCAGAAAACTATAAGACACTGATGAATGAGACTGAAGATACACACAGATGGAGAGACATACCATGCTCTTGGATTGGAAGAATCAATCTTATGAAAATGACTATACTACCCAAAGCAGTCTACATATTCAATGCAATCCCACTCAAATTACCAATGGCATTTTTTTTTTAACAGAGCTAGAAGGAAAAAATCCGAAAATCTGTATGGAGACACAAAAATCCCCCAATAGCCAAAGCAGTTTGATGGAGAAAAACGGAGCTGGAGGAATCAGACTCCACGACTTCACACTGTACTACAAAGCTACAGTAATCAAGACAGGACGGGCCTGGCACAAAAACAGAAATACAGATCAATGCAACCGGATAGAAAGCCCTCAGATAATGCCACGCACCTATGGTCAACTAACCTGTGACAAAGGAGGCAAGGATACACAGTGCAGAAAGAAGAGTCTCTTCAGTAAGTGGTTCTGGGGAACCTGGACCAAGACATGTAAAACAATGAAGTAAGAACACTCCCATACACCGTACACAAAAATAATCTGAAAATGGAACAGAGACCTAAACTCAGGACTGTACACTGCGAAACTCTTAGAGGAGAACACAGGAAGAACAGGCTTTGACATAAATCACAACAAGATCTTTTGTAATCCTCCTCCTGGAGTCATGGAAATAAAAACAAAAATGTACAACTGGGACCTAAGGAAACTTAAAAGCTTTTGCTAAGCACAGGAAACTAAGAACAAGAGGAAAACACAACCCTCAGAATGGGAAAAGTATTTGCATACGAAGCAGCGGACTCGGGATCAATCTCCAAAATATATAAACAGCCCATGCTGCTCGGTATTAAAAAATCCAACAACGCGCTCTAAAAATGGGCAGAAGCCCTAAACAGACAAGACATAGAGCTGGCCAACAAGCACGTAAAAGCCGGCTCTACTTCACTAACTATTAGAGAGATGCACACCAAAACTACACCGAGCTATCACCTCACACCATTTAGAAAGGGCATCATCGGAAAATCAACAAAGAACAACTGCTGGACACGGTGTGGAGCAGAGAGAACACTCTTGCACTGTCGGTGGGAGTGTAGAGGGATACAGCCACTAGGGAGAAGAGTAAGGAGGTTCCTGAAAAAACTAAAACTAGAACTACCATATGACCCAGCGATCCTACTCCTAGGCGTATACCCTGAGGAAACCAGAATTCAAAAAGAGACATGTACCAAAATGCTCATTGCAGCTCTATTCACGACAGCCCGCAGAGGGAAACAACCTAAGTGTCCATCATCGGATGAATGGATAAAGAAGATGTGGCACCTACATACAATGGAATATTACTCAGCCATAAAAAGCAACGAAACTGATCTATCTGTAATGAGGTGGACAGACCTAGAGTCCGTCATACAGGGTGAAGTCAGTCAGAAAGAGAAAGACAAATCCCGTATGCTGACACATATATATGGAATTTAAGAAAAAAAAATGTCACGAAGAACCTAGGGGTAAGACAGGAATAAAGACACAGACCTACTTGAGAATGGACTTGAGGATATGGGGAGGGGGAAGGGTAAGCTGTGACAAAGCGAGAGAGAGGCATGGACATATATACAGTACCAAACGTAAGGTAGATAGATAGTGGGAAGCAGCCGCATAGCACCGGGAGATCGGCTCGGTGCTTTGTGACCGCCTGGAGGGGTGGGATGGGGAGGCTGGGAGGGAGAGAGACGCAGGAGGGAAGGGATGTGGGAACAGATGTATATGTATGACTGATTCACTTTGTTCTAAAGCAGAAAGTAATAATAAAAAAAGAAAAAAGACACATGCACCCCAGTGATCATTGCAGCACTATTTACAATAGCCAGGTCATGGAAACAACCTAAAGGCCCATCCACAGACGAATGGATAAAGAAGATGTGGTACCTATATACGATGGAATATTACTCAGCCAGGAAAGGGAACTGAGTTGGTTCATTTGTACAGGCGTGGATAGACCTAGACACTGTCATACAGAGTGAAGCCAGTCAGAAAGAGAAAATCAGGTGTCGTATATAAACGCACATACATGCAACCTAGAAAAATGGTACAGATGAACCGGTGTGCAGGATAGAACTGATACACAGATGTGGAGAACCAACGTATGGCCACCGAGGGGGGAAGGTGGACGGGGTGCTGGTGCTCGTGTGATGAATTCGGAGATCGGGAGTGACATACATACAGTAATACGTGTAAGATGCATAACTAATAAGAACCTGCTGTATAAAAAAATGAAGTGAACGTCAAAAACTCAAAAACCCATACGATAGAAGGAAGATATGTTCATTTCAACTGGTCATTTACTAAATAGACAACAAACTCTGAAGGTAGTTGGGACTGTCAATAAAAAGTTAGAGAAAAATGAAAGAAATTACTGGAACAGCAACAAAGAAAACAATATCAAAGACCAAAAAAACTAAAAGCTGGTTCTTTGAGAAGATGAACAATATTGGTAAACCTTTAGCCAGACTCATCAAGATAAAGAGGGAGAGGACTGAAATCAATACAATTAGAAATGGAAAAGAAGTTACACCGGACAACACAGAAATACAAAACATCCTAAGAGACGACTACAAGCACTCTATGCTCACAAAATGGACAATCTGGAAGAAATGGACAAATTCTTAGAGAGGTACGACCTTCCAAGACTGAAGCGGGAAGAAACAGAAAGTATGAACAGACCCAGTGCGAGTGATGAACCTGAAAGTCTGATTACAAATCGTCCAACAAATAAAAGTCCAGTACCAGATGGCTTCACAGGTTAATGCTATCCAACACGTAGAAGAGAAATAACACCCACCTTTCTCAAACTCTTCCAAAGTACTGGCGTGGAGGGAACACTCCGAAACTCTTTCTATGAGGCCACCATCACCCTGTTACGAGAACCAGACAAAGAGGGTAGAAAAGAAGTTACACCCCGATATCACTGATGAGCTTAGGTGCAAAGCGGCTCAACAAAATAGTAGCCAACAGAATCCAACACCATATTAAAAGTATCATACCTCATGATCAAGTGGGCTTTATCACAGGCATGCATGGAATCTTCAAACTACGCAGATCAACGTGATACCCCCTATGAACAAACTGAAGAGGAAAAACCATATGATCATGCCAATCGATGCAGAAAAACTTGGGACAAATGTCAGCACACATTTATGATAAAGAAAACAAAAAAAAACCCTCCAGAATGTGGGCTTAGAGGGAAACTCACTCAATTTAATCAGGGACGCATACGACAAACCCACAGCAAACACTTTCACTGGTGAAGAACTGAAAGCATGTCCTCTAAGATCAGCAACAAGACAAGGATGACCACTCTCTCATCACTATTATTCAACATAGTTTTGGAAGTTCTGGCCACGGCAATCAGAGCAGCACAAGAAATGAAAGGAAGACAAACTGGAAAAGAAGAAGTAACACCGTCCCTCTTTGCATATGACATGATACTATACTTAGAGAATCCTAAAGTGGCCACCATAAAACTAGTAGAGCTAGTCCATGGATTTGGTGACGTGGCAGGACACAAAATTAATGCACAGAAATCCCTTGCATTCCTATATATTAATGAAGGAAAAACAGAAAGAGAAATTAGGAAGGACTCCCATTTACCCCTGCAGGAAAAGGAATAAAATACCTAGGAATAAACCTACCTAGGGAGACAAAAGAGCTGTATGCAGAAAACTATAAGACACTGATGAATGAGACTGAAGATACACACAGATGGAGAGACATACCATGCTCTTGGATTGGAAGAATCAATCTTATGAAAATGACTATACTACCCAAAGCAGTCTACATATTCAATGCAATCCCTCTCAAATTACCAATGGCATTTTTTTTTTTTAACAGAGCTAGAAGGAAAAAATCTGAAAATCTGTATGGAGACACAAAAATCCCCCAATAGCCAAAGCAGTTTGATGGAAAAAAACGGAGCTGGAGGAATCAGACTCCACGACTTCACACTGTACTACAAAGCTACAGTAATCAAGACAGGACGGGCCTGGCACAAAAACAGAAATACAGATCAATGCAACCGGATAGAAAGCCCTCAGATAATGCCACGCACCTATGGTCAACTAACCTGTGACAAAGGAGGCAAGGATACACAGTGCAGAAAGAAGAGTCTCTTCAGTAAGTGGTTCTGGGGAACCTGGACCAAGACATGTAAAACAATGAAGTAAGAACACTCCCATACACCGTACACAAAAATAATGTGAAAATGGAACAGAGACCTAAACTCAGGACTGTACACTGCGAAACTCTTAGAGGAGAACACAGGAAGAACAGGCTTTGACATAAATCACAACAAGATCTTTTGTAATCCTCCTCCTGGAGTCATGGAAATAAAAACAAAAATGTACAACTGGGACCTAAGGAAACTTAAAAGCTTTTGCTAAGCACAGGAAACTAAGAACAAGAGGAAAACACAACCCTCAGAATGGGAAAAGTATTTGCATACGAAGCAGCGGACTCGGGATCAATCTCCAAAATATATAAACAGCCCATGCTGCTCGGTATTAAAAAATCCAACAACGCGCTCTAAAAATGGGCAGAAGCCCTAAACAGACAATGCTCCAAAGAAGACACAGAGCTGGCCAACAAGCACGTAAAAGCCGGCTCTACTTCACTAGCTATTAGAGAGATGCACACCAAAACTACACCGAGCTATCACCTCACACCATTTAGAAAGGGCATCATCGGAAAATCAACAAAGAACAACTGCTGGACACGGTGTGGAGCAGAGAGAACACTCTTGCACTGTCGGTGGGAGTGTAGAGGGATACAGCCACTAGGGAGAAGAGTAAGGAGGTTCCTGAAAAAACTAAAACTAGAACTACCATATGACCCAGCGATCCTACTCCTAGGCGTATACCCTGAGGAAACCAGAATTCAAAAAGAGACATGTACCAAAATGCTCATTGCAGCTCTATTCACGACAGCCCGGAGAGGGAAACAACCTAAGTGTCCATCATCGGATGAATGGATAAAGAAGATGTGGCACCTACATACAATGGAATATTACTCAGCCATAAAAAGCAACGAAACTGATCTATCTGTAATGAGGTGGACAGACCTAGAGTCCGTCATACAGGGTGAAGTAAGTCAGAAAGAGAAAGACAAATCCCGTATGCTGACACATATATATGGAATTTAAGAAAAAAAAATGTCACGAAGAACCAAGGGGTAAGACAGGAATAAAGACACAGACCTACTTGAGAATGGACTTGAGGATATGGGGAGGGGGAAGGGTAAGCTGTGACAAAGCGAGAGAGAGGCATGGACATATATACAGTACCAAACGTAAGGTAGATAGATAGTGGGAAGCAGCCGCACAGCACCGGGAGATCGGCTCGGTGCTTTGTGACCGCCTGGAGGGGTGGGATGGGGAGGCTGGGAGGGAGAGAGACGCAGGAGGGAAGGGATGTGGGAACAGATGTATATGTATGACTGATTCACTTTGTTCTAAAGCAGAAAGTAATAATAAAAAAAGAAAAAAGACACATGCACCCCAGTGATCATTGCAGCACTATTTACAATAGCCAGGTCATGGAAACAACCTAGAGGCCCATCCACAGACGAATGGACAAAGAAGATGTGGTACCTATATACGATGGAATATTACTCAGCCAGGAAAGGGAACTGAGTTGGTTCATTTGTACAGGCGTGGATAGACCTAGACACTGTCATACAGAGTGAAGCCAGTCAGAAAGAGAAAATCAGGTGTCGTATATAAACGCACATACATGCAACCTAGAAAAATGGTACAGATGAACCGGTGTGCAGGATAGAACTGATACACAGATGTGGAGAACCAACGTATGGCCACCGAGGGGGGAAAGTGGACGGGGTGCTGGTGCTCGTGTGATGAATTCGGAGATCGGGAGTGACATACATACAGTAATACGTGTAAGATGCATAACTAATAAGAACCTGCTGTATAAAAAAATGAAGTGAACGTCAAAAACTCAAAAACCCATACGATAGAAGGAAGATATGTTCATTTCAACTGGTCATTTACTAAATAGACAACAAACTCTGAAGGTAGTTGGGACTGTCAATAAAAAGTTAGAGAAAAATGAAAGAAATTACTGGAACAGCAACAAAGAAAACAATATCAAAGACCAAAAAAACTAAAAGCTGGTTCTTTGAGAAGATGAACAATATTGGTAAACCTTTAGCCAGACTCATCAAGATAAAGAGGGAGAGGACTGAAATCAATACAATTAGAAATGGAAAAGAAGTTACACCGGACAACACAGAAATACAAAACATCCTAAGAGACGACTACAAGCACTCTATGCTCACAAAATGGACAATCTGGAAGAAATGGACAAATTCTTAGAGAGGTACGACCTTCCAAGACTGAAGCGGGAAGAAACAGAAAGTATGAACAGACCCAGTGCGAGTGATGAACCTGAAAGTCTGATTACAAATCGTCCAACAAATAAAAGTCCAGTACCAGATGGCTTCACAGGTTAATGCTATCCAACACGTAGAAGAGAAATAACACCCACCTTTCTCAAACTCTTCCAAAGTACTGGCGTGGAGGGAACACTCCGAAACTCTTTCTATGAGGCCACCATCACCCTGTTACGAGAACCAGACAAAGAGGGTAGAAAAGAAGTTACACCCCGATATCACTGATGAGCTTAGGTGCAAAGCGGCTCAACAAAATAGTAGCCAACAGAATCCAACACCATATTAAAAGTATCATACCTCATGATCAAGTGGGCTTTATCACAGGCATGCATGGAATCTTCAAACTACGCAGATCAACGTGATACCCCCTATGAACAAACTGAAGAGGAAAAACCATATGATCATGCCAATCGATGCAGAAAAACTTGGGACAAATGTCAGCACACATTTATGATAAAGAAAACAAAAAAAACCCCTCCAGAATGTGGGCTTAGAGGGAAACTCACTCAATTTAATCAGGGACGCATACGACAAACCCACAGCAAACACTTTCACTGGTGAAGAACTGAAAGCATGTCCTCTAAGATCAGCAACAAGACAAGGATGACCACTCTCTCATCACTATTATTCAACATAGTTTTGGAAGTTCTGGCCACGGCAATCAGAGCAGCACAAGAAATGAAAGGAAGACAAACTGGAAAAGAAGAAGTAACACCGTCCCTCTTTGCATATGACATGATACTATACTTAGAGAATCCTAAAGTGGCCACCATAAAACTAGTAGAGCTAGTCCATGGATTTGGTGACGTGGCAGGACACAAAATTAATGCACAGAAATCCCTTGCATTCCTATATATTAATGAAGGAAAAACAGAAAGAGAAATTAGGAAGGACTCCCATTTACCCCTGCAGGAAAAGGAATAAAATACCTAGGAATAAACCTACCTAGGGAGACAAAAGAGCTGTATGCAGAAAACTATAAGACACTGATGAATGAGACTGAAGATACACACAGATGGAGAGACATACCATGCTCTTGGATTGGAAGAATCAATCTTATGAAAATGACTATACTACCCAAAGCAGTCTACATATTCAATGCAATCCCTCTCAAATTACCAATGGCATTTTTTTTTTTAACAGAGCTAGAAGGAAAAAATCTGAAAATCTGTATGGAGACACAAAAATCCCCCAATAGCCAAAGCAGTTTGATGGAAAAAAACGGAGCTGGAGGAATCAGACTCCACGACTTCACACTGTACTACAAAGCTACAGTAATCAAGACAGGACGGGCCTGGCACAAAAACAGAAATACAGATCAATGCAACCGGATAGAAAGCCCTCAGATAATGCCACGCACCTATGGTCAACTAACCTGTGACAAAGGAGGCAAGGATACACAGTGCAGAAAGAAGAGTCTCTTCAGTAAGTGGTTCTGGGGAACCTGGACCAAGACATGTAAAACAATGAAGTAAGAACACTCCCATACACCGTACACAAAAATAATCTGAAAATGGAACAGAGACCTAAACTCAGGACTGTACACTGCGAAACTCTTAGAGGAGAACACAGGAAGAACAGGCTTTGACATAAATCACAACAAGATCTTTTGTAATCCTCCTCCTGGAGTCATGGAAATAAAAACAAAAATGTACAACTGGGACCTAAGGAAACTTAAAAGCTTTTGCTAAGCACAGGAAACTAAGAACAAGAGGAAAACACAACCCTCAGAATGGGAAAAGTATTTGCATACGAAGCAGCGGACTCGGGATCAATCTCCAAAATATATAAACAGCCCATGCTGCTCGGTATTAAAAAATCCAACAACGCGCTCTAAAAATGGGCAGAAGCCCTAAACAGACAATGCTCCAAAGAAGACACAGAGCTGGCCAACAAGCACGTAAAAGCCGGCTCTACTTCACTAGCTATTAGAGAGATGCACACCAAAACTACACCGAGCTATCACCTCACACCATTTAGAAAGGGCATCATCGGAAAATCAACAAAGAACAACTGCTGGACACGGTGTGGAGCAGAGAGAACACTCTTGCACTGTCGGTGGGAGTGTAGAGGGATACAGCCACTAGGGAGAAGAGTAAGGAGGTTCCTGAAAAAACTAAAACTAGAACTACCATATGACCCAGCGATCCTACTCCTAGGCGTATACCCTGAGGAAACCAGAATTCAAAAAGAGACATGTACCAAAATGCTCATTGCAGCTCTATTCACGACAGCCCGCAGAGGGAAACAACCTAAGTGTCCATCATCGGATGAATGGATAAAGAAGATGTGGCACCTACATACAATGGAATATTACTCAGCCATAAAAAGCAACGAAACTGATCTATCTGTAATGAGGTGGACAGACCTAGAGTCCGTCATACAGGGTGAAGTAAGTCAGAAAGAGAAAGACAAATCCCGTATGCTGACACATATATATGGAATTTAAGAAAAAAAAATGTCACGAAGAACCAAGGGGTAAGACAGGAATAAAGACACAGACCTACTTGAGAATGGACTTGAGGATATGGGGAGGGGGAAGGGTAAGCTGTGACAAAGCGAGAGAGAGGCATGGACATATATACAGTACCAAACGTAAGGTAGATAGATAGTGGGAAGCAGCCGCACAGCACCGGGAGATCGGCTCGGTGCTTTGTGACCGCCTGGAGGGGTGGGATGGGGAGGCTGGGAGGGAGAGAGACGCAGGAGGGAAGGGATGTGGGAACAGATGTATATGTATGACTGATTCACTTTGTTCTAAAGCAGAAAGTAATAATAAAAAAAGAAAAAAGACACATGCACCCCAGTGATCATTGCAGCACTATTTACAATAGCCAGGTCATGGAAACAACCTAGAGGCCCATCCACAGACGAATGGACAAAGAAGATGTGGTACCTATATACGATGGAATATTACTCAGCCAGGAAAGGGAACTGAGTTGGTTCATTTGTACAGGCGTGGATAGACCTAGACACTGTCATACAGAGTGAAGCCAGTCAGAAAGAGAAAATCAGGTGTCGTATATAAACGCACATACATGCAACCTAGAAAAATGGTACAGATGAACCGGTGTGCAGGATAGAACTGATACACAGATGTGGAGAACCAACGTATGGCCACCGAGGGGGGAAAGTGGACGGGGTGCTGGTGCTCGTGTGATGAATTCGGAGATCGGGAGTGACATACATACAGTAATACGTGTAAGATGCATAACTAATAAGAACCTGCTGTATAAAAAAATGAAGTGAACGTCAAAAACTCAAAAACCCATACGATAAAAGGAAGATATGTTCATTTCAACTGGTCATTTACTAAATAGACAACAAACTCTGAAGGTAGTTGGGACTGTCAATAAAAAGTTAGAGAAAAATGAAAGAAATTACTGGAACAGCAACAAAGAAAACAATATCAAAGACCAAAAAAACTAAAAGCTGGTTCTTTGAGAAGATGAACAATATTGGTAAACCTTTAGCCAGACTCATCAAGATAAAGAGGGAGAGGACTGAAATCAATACAATTAGAAATGGAAAAGAAGTTACACCGGACAACACAGAAATACAAAACATCCTAAGAGACGACTACAAGCACTCTATGCTCACAAAATGGACAATCTGGAAGAAATGGACAAATTCTTAGAGAGGTACGACCTTCCAAGACTGAAGCGGGAAGAAACAGAAAGTATGAACAGACCCAGTGCGAGTGATGAACCTGAAAGTCTGATTACAAATCGTCCAACAAATAAAAGTCCAGTACCAGATGGCTTCACAGGTTAATGCTATCCAACACGTAGAAGAGAAATAACACCCACCTTTCTCAAACTCTTCCAAAGTACTGGCGTGGAGGGAACACTCCGAAACTCTTTCTATGGGGCCACCATCACCCTGTTACGAGAACCAGACAAAGAGGGTAGAAAAGAAGTTACACCCCGATATCACTGATGAGCTTAGGTGCAAAGCGGCTCAACAAAATAGTAGCCAACAGAATCCAACACCATATTAAAAGTATCATACCTCATGATCAAGTGGGCTTTATCGCAGGCATGCGTGGAATCTTCAAACTACACAGATCAACGTGATACCCCCTATGAACAAACTGAAGAGGAAAAACCATATGATCATGCCAATCGATGCAGAAAAACTTGGGACAAATGTCAGCACACATTTATGATAAAGAAAACAAAAAAAAACCCTCCAGAATGTGGGCTTAGAGGGAAACTCACTCAATTTAATCAGGGACGCATACGACAAACCCACAGCAAACATTTTCACTGGTGAAGAACTGAAAGCATGTCCTCTAAGATCAGCAACAAGACAAGGATGACCACTCTCTCATCACTATTATTCAACATAGTTTTGGAAGTTCTGGCCACGGCAATCAGAGCAGCACAAGAAATGAAAGGAAGACAAACTGGAAAAGAAGAAGTAACACCGTCCCTCTTTGCATATGACATGATACTATACTTAGAGAATCCTAAAGTGGCCACCATAAAACTAGTAGAGCTAGTCCATGGATTTGGTGACGTGGCAGGACACAAAATTAATGCACAGAAATCCCTTGCATTCCTATACATTAATGAAGGAAAAACAGAAAGAGAAATTAGGAAGGACTCCCATTTACCCCTGCAGGAAAAGGAATAAAATACCTAGGAATAAACCTACCTAGGGAGACAAAAGAGCTGTATGCAGAAAACTATAAGACACTGATGAATGAGACTGAAGATACACACAGATGGAGAGACATACCATGCTCTTGGATTGGAAGAATCAATCTTATGAAAATGACTATACTACCCAAAGCAGTCTACATATTCAATGCAATCCCTCTCAAATTACCAATGGCATGTTTTTTTTAACAGAGCTAGAAGGAAAAAATCCGAAAATCTGTATGGAGACACAAAAATCCCCCAATAGCCAAAGCAGTTTGATGGAGAAAAACGGAGCTGGAGGAATCAGACTCCACGACTTCACACTGTACTACAAAGCTACAGTAATCAAGACAGGACGGGCCTGGCACAAAAACAGAAATACAGATCAATGCAACCGGATAGAAAGCCCTCAGATAATGCCACGCACCTATGGTCAACTAATCTGTGACAAAGGAGGCAAGGATACACAGTGCAGAAAGAAGAGTCTCTTCAGTAAGTGGTTCTGGGGAACCTGGACCAAGACATGTAAAACAATGAAGTAAGAACACTCCCATACACCGTACACAAAAATAATCTGAAAATGGAACAGAGACCTAAACTCAGGACTGTACACTGCGAAACTCTTAGAGGAGAACACAGGAAGAACAGGCTTTGACATAAATCACAACAAGATCTTTTGTAATCCTCCTCCTGGAGTCATGGAAATAAAAACAAAAATGTACAACTGGGACCTAAGGAAACTTAAAAGCTTTTGCTAAGCACAGGAAACTAAGAACAAGAGGAAAACACAACCCTCAGAATGGGAAAAGTATTTGCATACGAAGCAGCGGACTCGGGATCAATCTCCAAAATATATAAACAGCCCATGCTGCTCGGTATTAAAAAATCCAACAACGCGCTCTAAAAATGGGCAGAAGCCCTAAACAGACAATGCTCCAAAGAAGACACAGAGCTGGCCAACAAGCACGTAAAAGCCGGCTCTACTTCACTAGCTATTAGAGAGATGCACACCAAAACTACACCGAGCTATCACCTCACACCATTTAGAAAGGGCATCATCGGAAAATCAACAAAGAACAACTGATGAACACAGTGTGGAGCAGAGAGAACACTCTTGCACTGTCGGTGGGAGTGTAGATGGATACAGCCACTAGGGAGAAGACTAAGGAGGTTCCTGAAAAAACTAAAACTAGAACTACCATATGACCCAGCGATCCCACTACTAGGCGTATACCCTGAGGAAACCAGAATTCAAAAGGAGACATGTACCAAAATGTTCATTGCAGCTCTATTCACGACAGCCCGCAGAGGGACACAACCTAAGTGTCCATCATCGGATGAATGGATAAAGAAGATGTGGCACCTACATACAATGGAATATTACTCAGCCATAAAAAGCAACGAAACTGATCTATCTGTAATGAGGTGGACAGACCTAGAGTCCGTCATACAGGGTGAAGTAAGTCAGAAAGAGAAAGACAAATCCCGTATGCTGACACATATATATGGAATTTAAGAAAAAAAAATGTCACGAAGAACCAAGGGGTAAGACAGGAATAAAGACACAGACCTACTTGAGAATGGACTTGAGGATATGGGGAGGGGGAAGGGTAAGCTGTGACAAAGCGAGAGAGAGGCATGGACATATATACAGTACCAAACGTAAGGTAGATAGATAGTGGGAAGCAGCCGCACAGCACCGGGAGATCGGCTCGGTGCTTTGTGAACGCCTGGAGGGGTGGGATGGGGAGGTTGGGAGGGAGAGAGACGCAGGAGGGAAGGGATGTGGGAACAGATGTATATGTATGACTGATTCACTTTGTTCTAAAGCAGAAAGTAATAATAAAAAAAGAAAAAAGACACATGCACCCCAGTGATCATTGCAGCACTATTTACAATAGCCAGGTCATGGAAACAACCTAGAGGCCCATCCACAGACGAATGGACAAAGAAGATGTGGTACCTATATACGATGGAATATTACTCAGCCAGGAAAGGGAACTGAGTTGGTTCATTTGTACAGGCGTGGATAGACCTAGACACTGTTATACAGAGTGAAGCCAGTCAGAAAGAGAAAATCAGGTGTCGTATATAAACGCACATACATGCAACCTAGAAAAATGGTACAGATGAACCGGTGTGCAGGATAGAACTGATACACAGATGTGGAGAACCAACGTATGGCCACCGAGGGGGGAAAGTGGACGGGGTGCTGGTGCTCGTGTGATGAATTCGGAGATCGGGAGTGACATACATACAGTAATATGTGTAAGATGCATAACTAATAAGAACCTGCTGTATAAAAAAATGAAGTGAACGTCAAAAACTCAAAAACCCATACGATAAAAGGAAGATATGTTCATTTCAACTGGTCATTTACTAAATAGACAACAAACTCTGAAGGTAGTTGGGACTGTCAATAAAAAGTTAGAGAAAAATGAAAGAAATTACTGGAACAGCAACAAAGAAAACAATATCAAAGACCAAAAAAACTAAAAGCTGGTTCTTTGAGAAGATGAACAATATTGGTAAACCTTTAGCCAGACTCATCAAGATAAAGAGGGAGAGGACTGAAATCAATACAATTAGAAATGGAAAAGAAGTTACACCGGACAACACAGAAATACAAAACATCCTAAGAGACGACTACAAGCACTCTATGCTCACAAAATGGACAATCTGGAAGAAATGGACAAATTCTTAGAGAGGTACGACCTTCCAAGACTGAAGCGGGAAGAAACAGAAAGTATGAACAGACCCAGTGCGAGTGATGAACCTGAAAGTCTGATTACAAATCGTCCAACAAATAAAAGTCCAGTACCAGATGGCTTCACAGGTTAATGCTATCCAACACGTAGAAGAGAAATAACACCCACCTTTCTCAAACTCTTCCAAAGTACTGGCGTGGAGGGAACACTCCGAAACTCTTTCTATGAGGCCACCATCACCCTGTTACGAGAACCAGACAAAGAGGGTAGAAAAGAAGTTACACCCCGATATCACTGATGAGCTTAGGTGCAAAGCGGCTCAACAAAATAGTAGCCAACAGAATCCAACACCATATTAAAAGTATCATACCTCATGATCAAGTGGGCTTTATCGCAGGCATGCGTGGAATCTTCAAACTACGCAGATCAACGTGATACCCCCTATGAACAAACTGAAGAGGAAAAACCATATGATCATGCCAATCGATGCAGAAAAACTTGGGACAAATGTCAGCACACATTTATGATAAAGAAAACAAAAAAAAACCCTCCAGAATGTGGGCTTAGAGGGAAACTCACTCAATTTAATCAGGGACGCATACGACAAACCCACAGCAAACATTTTCACTGGTGAAGAACTGAAAGCATGTCCTCTAAGATCAGCAACAAGACAAGGATGACCACTCTCTCATCACTATTATTCAACATAGTTTTGGAAGTTCTGGCCACGGCAATCAGAGCAGCACAAGAAATGAAAGGAAGACAAACTGGAAAAGAAGAAGTAACACCGTCCCTCTTTGCATATGACATGATACTATACTTAGAGAATCCTAAAGTGGCCACCATAAAACTAGTAGAGCTAGTCCATGGATTTGGTGACGTGGCAGGACACAAAATTAATGCACAGAAATCCCTTGCATTCCTATACATTAATGAAGGAAAAACAGAAAGAGAAATTAGGAAGGACTCCCATTTA
Source organism: Mesoplodon mirus (assembly GCF_964341445.2). Taxonomy (NCBI): domain Eukaryota; kingdom Metazoa; phylum Chordata; class Mammalia; order Artiodactyla; family Ziphiidae; genus Mesoplodon; species Mesoplodon mirus. Next base: position 25,050,073 of record NC_138981.1, on the reverse strand, counting down.
CCCCTGCAGGAAAAGGAATAAAATACCTAGGAATAAACCTACCTAGGGAGACAAAAGAGCTGTATGCAGAAAACTATAAGACACTGATGAATGAGACTGAAGATACACACAGATGGAGAGACATACCATGCTCTTGGATTGGAAGAATCAATCTTATGAAAATGACTATACTACCCAAAGCAGTCTACATATTCAATGCAATCCCACTCAAATTACCAATGGCATTTTTTTTTTAACAGAGCTAGAAGGAAAAAATCCGAAAATCTGTATGGAGACACAAAAATCCCCCAATAGCCAAAGCAGTTTGATGGAGAAAAACGGAGCTGGAGGAATCAGACTCCACGACTTCACACTGTACTACAAAGCTACAGTAATCAAGACAGGACGGGCCTGGCACAAAAACAGAAATACAGATCAATGCAACCGGATAGAAAGCCCTCAGATAATGCCACGCACCTATGGTCAACTAACCTGTGACAAAGGAGGCAAGGATACACAGTGCAGAAAGAAGAGTCTCTTCAGTAAGTGGTTCTGGGGAACCTGGACCAAGACATGTAAAACAATGAAGTAAGAACACTCCCATACACCGTACACAAAAATAATCTGAAAATGGAACAGAGACCTAAACTCAGGACTGTACACTGCGAAACTCTTAGAGGAGAACACAGGAAGAACAGGCTTTGACATAAATCACAACAAGATCTTTTGTAATCCTCCTCCTGGAGTCATGGAAATAAAAACAAAAATGTACAACTGGGACCTAAGGAAACTTAAAAGCTTTTGCTAAGCACAGGAAACTAAGAACAAGAGGAAAACACAACCCTCAGAATGGGAAAAGTATTTGCATACGAAGCAGCGGACTCGGGATCAATCTCCAAAATATATAAACAGCCCATGCTGCTCGGTATTAAAAAATCCAACAACGCGCTCTAAAAATGGGCAGAAGCCCTAAACAGACAAGACATAGAGCTGGCCAACAAGCACGTAAAAGCCGGCTCTACTTCACTAACTATTAGAGAGATGCACACCAAAACTACACCGAGCTATCACCTCACACCATTTAGAAAGGGCATCATCGGAAAATCAACAAAGAACAACTGCTGGACACGGTGTGGAGCAGAGAGAACACTCTTGCACTGTCGGTGGGAGTGTAGAGGGATACAGCCACTAGGGAGAAGAGTAAGGAGGTTCCTGAAAAAACTAAAACTAGAACTACCATATGACCCAGCGATCCTACTCCTAGGCGTATACCCTGAGGAAACCAGAATTCAAAAAGAGACATGTACCAAAATGCTCATTGCAGCTCTATTCACGACAGCCCGCAGAGGGAAACAACCTAAGTGTCCATCATCGGATGAATGGATAAAGAAGATGTGGCACCTACATACAATGGAATATTACTCAGCCATAAAAAGCAACGAAACTGATCTATCTGTAATGAGGTGGACAGACCTAGAGTCCGTCATACAGGGTGAAGTCAGTCAGAAAGAGAAAGACAAATCCCGTATGCTGACACATATATATGGAATTTAAGAAAAAAAAATGTCACGAAGAACCTAGGGGTAAGACAGGAATAAAGACACAGACCTACTTGAGAATGGACTTGAGGATATGGGGAGGGGGAAGGGTAAGCTGTGACAAAGCGAGAGAGAGGCATGGACATATATACAGTACCAAACGTAAGGTAGATAGATAGTGGGAAGCAGCCGCATAGCACCGGGAGATCGGCTCGGTGCTTTGTGACCGCCTGGAGGGGTGGGATGGGGAGGCTGGGAGGGAGAGAGACGCAGGAGGGAAGGGATGTGGGAACAGATGTATATGTATGACTGATTCACTTTGTTCTAAAGCAGAAAGTAATAATAAAAAAAGAAAAAAGACACATGCACCCCAGTGATCATTGCAGCACTATTTACAATAGCCAGGTCATGGAAACAACCTAAAGGCCCATCCACAGACGAATGGATAAAGAAGATGTGGTACCTATATACGATGGAATATTACTCAGCCAGGAAAGGGAACTGAGTTGGTTCATTTGTACAGGCGTGGATAGACCTAGACACTGTCATACAGAGTGAAGCCAGTCAGAAAGAGAAAATCAGGTGTCGTATATAAACGCACATACATGCAACCTAGAAAAATGGTACAGATGAACCGGTGTGCAGGATAGAACTGATACACAGATGTGGAGAACCAACGTATGGCCACCGAGGGGGGAAGGTGGACGGGGTGCTGGTGCTCGTGTGATGAATTCGGAGATCGGGAGTGACATACATACAGTAATACGTGTAAGATGCATAACTAATAAGAACCTGCTGTATAAAAAAATGAAGTGAACGTCAAAAACTCAAAAACCCATACGATAGAAGGAAGATATGTTCATTTCAACTGGTCATTTACTAAATAGACAACAAACTCTGAAGGTAGTTGGGACTGTCAATAAAAAGTTAGAGAAAAATGAAAGAAATTACTGGAACAGCAACAAAGAAAACAATATCAAAGACCAAAAAAACTAAAAGCTGGTTCTTTGAGAAGATGAACAATATTGGTAAACCTTTAGCCAGACTCATCAAGATAAAGAGGGAGAGGACTGAAATCAATACAATTAGAAATGGAAAAGAAGTTACACCGGACAACACAGAAATACAAAACATCCTAAGAGACGACTACAAGCACTCTATGCTCACAAAATGGACAATCTGGAAGAAATGGACAAATTCTTAGAGAGGTACGACCTTCCAAGACTGAAGCGGGAAGAAACAGAAAGTATGAACAGACCCAGTGCGAGTGATGAACCTGAAAGTCTGATTACAAATCGTCCAACAAATAAAAGTCCAGTACCAGATGGCTTCACAGGTTAATGCTATCCAACACGTAGAAGAGAAATAACACCCACCTTTCTCAAACTCTTCCAAAGTACTGGCGTGGAGGGAACACTCCGAAACTCTTTCTATGAGGCCACCATCACCCTGTTACGAGAACCAGACAAAGAGGGTAGAAAAGAAGTTACACCCCGATATCACTGATGAGCTTAGGTGCAAAGCGGCTCAACAAAATAGTAGCCAACAGAATCCAACACCATATTAAAAGTATCATACCTCATGATCAAGTGGGCTTTATCACAGGCATGCATGGAATCTTCAAACTACGCAGATCAACGTGATACCCCCTATGAACAAACTGAAGAGGAAAAACCATATGATCATGCCAATCGATGCAGAAAAACTTGGGACAAATGTCAGCACACATTTATGATAAAGAAAACAAAAAAAACCCCTCCAGAATGTGGGCTTAGAGGGAAACTCACTCAATTTAATCAGGGACGCATACGACAAACCCACAGCAAACACTTTCACTGGTGAAGAACTGAAAGCATGTCCTCTAAGATCAGCAACAAGACAAGGATGACCACTCTCTCATCACTATTATTCAACATAGTTTTGGAAGTTCTGGCCACGGCAATCAGAGCAGCACAAGAAATGAAAGGAAGACAAACTGGAAAAGAAGAAGTAACACCGTCCCTCTTTGCATATGACATGATACTATACTTAGAGAATCCTAAAGTGGCCACCATAAAACTAGTAGAGCTAGTCCATGGATTTGGTGACGTGGCAGGACACAAAATTAATGCACAGAAATCCCTTGCATTCCTATATATTAATGAAGGAAAAACAGAAAGAGAAATTAGGAAGGACTCCCATTTACCCCTGCAGGAAAAGGAATAAAATACCTAGGAATAAACCTACCTAGGGAGACAAAAGAGCTGTATGCAGAAAACTATAAGACACTGATGAATGAGACTGAAGATACACACAGATGGAGAGACATACCATGCTCTTGGATTGGAAGAATCAATCTTATGAAAATGACTATACTACCCAAAGCAGTCTACATATTCAATGCAATCCCTCTCAAATTACCAATGGCATTTTTTTTTTTAACAGAGCTAGAAGGAAAAAATCTGAAAATCTGTATGGAGACACAAAAATCCCCCAATAGCCAAAGCAGTTTGATGGAAAAAAACGGAGCTGGAGGAATCAGACTCCACGACTTCACACTGTACTACAAAGCTACAGTAATCAAGACAGGACGGGCCTGGCACAAAAACAGAAATACAGATCAATGCAACCGGATAGAAAGCCCTCAGATAATGCCACGCACCTATGGTCAACTAACCTGTGACAAAGGAGGCAAGGATACACAGTGCAGAAAGAAGAGTCTCTTCAGTAAGTGGTTCTGGGGAACCTGGACCAAGACATGTAAAACAATGAAGTAAGAACACTCCCATACACCGTACACAAAAATAATGTGAAAATGGAACAGAGACCTAAACTCAGGACTGTACACTGCGAAACTCTTAGAGGAGAACACAGGAAGAACAGGCTTTGACATAAATCACAACAAGATCTTTTGTAATCCTCCTCCTGGAGTCATGGAAATAAAAACAAAAATGTACAACTGGGACCTAAGGAAACTTAAAAGCTTTTGCTAAGCACAGGAAACTAAGAACAAGAGGAAAACACAACCCTCAGAATGGGAAAAGTATTTGCATACGAAGCAGCGGACTCGGGATCAATCTCCAAAATATATAAACAGCCCATGCTGCTCGGTATTAAAAAATCCAACAACGCGCTCTAAAAATGGGCAGAAGCCCTAAACAGACAATGCTCCAAAGAAGACACAGAGCTGGCCAACAAGCACGTAAAAGCCGGCTCTACTTCACTAGCTATTAGAGAGATGCACACCAAAACTACACCGAGCTATCACCTCACACCATTTAGAAAGGGCATCATCGGAAAATCAACAAAGAACAACTGCTGGACACGGTGTGGAGCAGAGAGAACACTCTTGCACTGTCGGTGGGAGTGTAGAGGGATACAGCCACTAGGGAGAAGAGTAAGGAGGTTCCTGAAAAAACTAAAACTAGAACTACCATATGACCCAGCGATCCTACTCCTAGGCGTATACCCTGAGGAAACCAGAATTCAAAAAGAGACATGTACCAAAATGCTCATTGCAGCTCTATTCACGACAGCCCGGAGAGGGAAACAACCTAAGTGTCCATCATCGGATGAATGGATAAAGAAGATGTGGCACCTACATACAATGGAATATTACTCAGCCATAAAAAGCAACGAAACTGATCTATCTGTAATGAGGTGGACAGACCTAGAGTCCGTCATACAGGGTGAAGTAAGTCAGAAAGAGAAAGACAAATCCCGTATGCTGACACATATATATGGAATTTAAGAAAAAAAAATGTCACGAAGAACCAAGGGGTAAGACAGGAATAAAGACACAGACCTACTTGAGAATGGACTTGAGGATATGGGGAGGGGGAAGGGTAAGCTGTGACAAAGCGAGAGAGAGGCATGGACATATATACAGTACCAAACGTAAGGTAGATAGATAGTGGGAAGCAGCCGCACAGCACCGGGAGATCGGCTCGGTGCTTTGTGACCGCCTGGAGGGGTGGGATGGGGAGGCTGGGAGGGAGAGAGACGCAGGAGGGAAGGGATGTGGGAACAGATGTATATGTATGACTGATTCACTTTGTTCTAAAGCAGAAAGTAATAATAAAAAAAGAAAAAAGACACATGCACCCCAGTGATCATTGCAGCACTATTTACAATAGCCAGGTCATGGAAACAACCTAGAGGCCCATCCACAGACGAATGGACAAAGAAGATGTGGTACCTATATACGATGGAATATTACTCAGCCAGGAAAGGGAACTGAGTTGGTTCATTTGTACAGGCGTGGATAGACCTAGACACTGTCATACAGAGTGAAGCCAGTCAGAAAGAGAAAATCAGGTGTCGTATATAAACGCACATACATGCAACCTAGAAAAATGGTACAGATGAACCGGTGTGCAGGATAGAACTGATACACAGATGTGGAGAACCAACGTATGGCCACCGAGGGGGGAAAGTGGACGGGGTGCTGGTGCTCGTGTGATGAATTCGGAGATCGGGAGTGACATACATACAGTAATACGTGTAAGATGCATAACTAATAAGAACCTGCTGTATAAAAAAATGAAGTGAACGTCAAAAACTCAAAAACCCATACGATAAAAGGAAGATATGTTCATTTCAACTGGTCATTTACTAAATAGACAACAAACTCTGAAGGTAGTTGGGACTGTCAATAAAAAGTTAGAGAAAAATGAAAGAAATTACTGGAACAGCAACAAAGAAAACAATATCAAAGACCAAAAAAACTAAAAGCTGGTTCTTTGAGAAGATGAACAATATTGGTAAACCTTTAGCCAGACTCATCAAGATAAAGAGGGAGAGGACTGAAATCAATACAATTAGAAATGGAAAAGAAGTTACACCGGACAACACAGAAATACAAAACATCCTAAGAGACGACTACAAGCACTCTATGCTCACAAAATGGACAATCTGGAAGAAATGGACAAATTCTTAGAGAGGTACGACCTTCCAAGACTGAAGCGGGAAGAAACAGAAAGTATGAACAGACCCAGTGCGAGTGATGAACCTGAAAGTCTGATTACAAATCGTCCAACAAATAAAAGTCCAGTACCAGATGGCTTCACAGGTTAATGCTATCCAACACGTAGAAGAGAAATAACACCCACCTTTCTCAAACTCTTCCAAAGTACTGGCGTGGAGGGAACACTCCGAAACTCTTTCTATGAGGCCACCATCACCCTGTTACGAGAACCAGACAAAGAGGGTAGAAAAGAAGTTACACCCCGATATCACTGATGAGCTTAGGTGCAAAGCGGCTCAACAAAATAGTAGCCAACAGAATCCAACACCATATTAAAAGTATCATACCTCATGATCAAGTGGGCTTTATCGCAGGCATGCGTGGAATCTTCAAACTACGCAGATCAACGTGATACCCCCTATGAACAAACTGAAGAGGAAAAACCATATGATCATGCCAATCGATGCAGAAAAACTTGGGACAAATGTCAGCACACATTTATGATAAAGAAAACAAAAAAAAACCCTCCAGAATGTGGGCTTAGAGGGAAACTCACTCAATTTAATCAGGGACGCATACGACAAACCCACAGCAAACACTTTCACTGGTGAAGAACTGAAAGCATGTCCTCTAAGATCAGCAACAAGACAAGGATGACCACTCTCTCATCACTATTATTCAACATAGTTTTGGAAGTTCTGGCCACGGCAATCAGAGCAGCACAAGAAATGAAAGGAAGACAAACTGGAAAAGAAGAAGTAACACCGTCCCTCTTTGCATATGACATGATACTATACTTAGAGAATCCTAAAGTGGCCACCATAAAACTAGTAGAGCTAGTCCATGGATTTGGTGACGTGGCAGGACACAAAATTAATGCACAGAAATCCCTTGCATTCCTATACATTAATGAAGGAAAAACAGAAAGAGAAATTAGGAAGGACTCCCATTTACCCCTGCAGGAAAAGGAATAAAATACCTAGGAATAAACCCACCTAGGGAGACAAAAGAGCTGTATGCAGAAAACTATAAGACACTGATGAATGAGACTGAAGATACACACAGATGGAGAGACATACCATGCTCTTGGATTGGAAGAATCAATCTTATGAAAATGACTATACTACCCAAAGCAGTCTACATATTCAATGCAATCCCTCTCAAATTACCAATGGCATTTTTTTTTTAACAGAGCTAGAAGGAAAAAATCTGAAAATCTGTATGGAGACACAAAAATCCCCCAATAGCCAAAGCACTTTGATGGAAAAAAACGGAGCTGGAGGAATCAGACTCCACGACTTCACACTGTACTACAAAGCTACAGTAATCAAGACAGGACGGGCCTGGCACAAAAACAGAAATACAGATCAATGCAACCACATAGAAAGCCCTCAGATAATGCCACGCACCTATGGTCAACTAATCTGTGACAAAGGAGGCAAGGATACACAGTGCAGAAAGAAGAGTCTCTTCAGTAAGTGGTTCTGGGGAACCTGGACCAAGACATGTAAAACAATGAAGTAAGAACACTCCCATACACCGTACACAAAAATAATCTGAAAATGGAACAGAGACCTAAACTCAGGACTGTACACTGCGAAACTCTTAGAGGAGAACACAGGAAGAACAGGCTTTGACATAAATCACAACAAGATCTTTTGTAATCCTCCTCCTGGAGTCATGGAAATAAAAACAAAAATGTACAACTGGGACCTAAGGAAACTTAAAAGCTTTTGCTAAGCACAGGAAACTAAGAACAAGAGGAAAACACAACCCTCAGAATGGGAAAAGTATTTGCATATGAAGCAGCGGACTCGGGATCAATCTCCAAAATATATAAACAGCCCATGCTGCTCGGTATTAAAAAATCCAACAACGCGCTCTAAAAATGGGCAGAAGCCCTAAACAGACAATGCTCCAAAGAAGACACAGAGCTGGCCAACAAGCACGTAAAAGCCGGCTCTACTTCACTAGCTATTAGAGAGATGCACACCAAAACTACACCGAGCTATCACCTCACACCATTTAGAAAGGGCATCATCGGAAAATCAACAAAGAACAACTGATGGACACGGTGTGGAGCAGAGAGAACACTCTTGCACTGTCGGTGGGAGTGTAGATGGATACAGCCACTAGGGAGAAGAGTAAGGAGGTTCCTGAAAAAACTAAAACTAGAACTACCATATGACCCAGCGATCCCACTCCTAGGCGTATACCCTGAGGAAACCAGAATTCAAAAAGAGACATGTACCAAAATGCTCATTGCAGCTCTATTCACGACAGCCCGCAGAGGGAAACAACCTAAGTGTCCATCATCGGATGAATGGATAAAGAAGATGTGGCACCTACATACAATGGAATATTACTCAGCCATAAAAAGCAACGAAACTGATCTATCTGTAATGAGGTGGACAGACCTAGAGTCCGTCATACAGGGTGAAGTCAGTCAGAAAGAGAAAGACAAATCCCGTATGCTGACACATATATATGGAATTTAAGAAAAAAAAATGTCACGAAGAACCTAGGGGTAAGACAGGAATAAAGACACAGACCTACTTGAGAATGGACTTGAGGATATGGGGAGGGGGAAGGGTAAGCTGTGACAAAGCGAGAGAGAGGCATGGACATATATACAGTACCAAACGTAAGGTAGATAGATAGTGGGAAGCAGCCGCATAGCACCGGGAGATCGGCTCGGTGCTTTGTGACCGCCTGGAGGGGTGGGATGGGGAGGCTGGGAGGGAGAGAGACGCAGGAGGGAAGGGATGTGGGAACAGATGTATATGTATGACTGATTCACTTTGTTCTAAAGCAGAAAGTAATAATAAAAACGAAAAAAGACACATGCACCCCAGTGATCATTGCAGCACTATTTACAATAGCCAGGTCATGGAAACAACCTAAAGGCCCATCCACAGACGAATGGATAAAGAAGATGTGGTACCTATATACGATGGAATATTACTCAGCCAGGAAAGGGAACTGAGTTGGTTCATTTGTACAGGCGTGGATAGACCTAGACACTGTCATACAGAGTGAAGCCAGTCAGAAAGAGAAAATCAGGTGTCGTATATAAACGCACATACATGCAACCTAGAAAAATGGTACAGATGAACCGGTGTGCAGGATAGAACTGATACACAGATGTGGAGAACCAACGTATGGCCACCGAGGGGGGAAGGTGGACGGGGTGCTGGTGCTCGTGTGATGAATTCGGAGATCGGGATTGACATACATACAGTAATATGTGTAAGATGCATAACTAATAAGAACCTGCTGTATAAAAAAATGAAGTGAACGTCAAAAACTCAAAAACCCATACGATAGAAGGAAGATATGTTCATTTCAACTGGTCATTTACTAAATAGACAACAAACTCTGAAGGTAGTTGGGACTGTCAATAAAAAGTTAGAGAAAAATGAAAGAAATTACTGGAACAGCAACAAAGAAAACAATATCAAAGACCAAAAAAACTAAAAGCTGGTTCTTTGAGAAGATGAACAATATTGGTAAACCTTTAGCCAGACTCATCAAGATAAAGAGGGAGAGGACTGAAATCAATACAATTAGAAATGGAAAAGAAGTTACACCGGACAACACAGAAATACAAAACATCCTAAGAGACGACTACAAGCACTCTATGCTCACAAAATGGACAATCTGGAAGAAATGGACAAATTCTTAGAGAGGTACGACCTTCCAAGACTGAAGCGGGAAGAAACAGAAAGTATGAACAGACCCAGTGCGAGTGATGAACTTGAAAGTCTGATTACAAATCGTCCAACAAATAAAAGTCCAGTACCAGATGGCTTCACAGGTTAATGCTATCCAACACGTAGAAGAGAAATAACACCCACCTTTCTCAAACTCTTCCAAAGTACTGGCGTGGAGGGAACACTCCGAAACTCTTTCTATGAGGCCACCATCACCCTGTTACGAGAACCAGACAAAGAGGGTAGAAAAGAAGTTACACCCCGATATCACTGATGAGCTTAGGTGCAAAGCGGCTCAACAAAATAGTAGCCAACAGAATCCAACACCATATTAAAAGTATCATACCTCATGATCAAGTGGGCTTTATCGCAGGCATGCATGGAATCTTCAAACTACGCAGATCAACGTGATACCCCCTATGAACAAACTGAAGAGGAAAAACCATATGATCATGCCAATCGATGCAGAAAAACTTGGGACAAATGTCAGCACACATTTATGATAAAGAAAACAAAAAAAACCCCTCCAGAATGTGGGCTTAGAGGGAAACTCACTCAATTTAATCAGGGACGCATACGACAAACCCACAGCAAACATTTTCACTGGTGAAGAACTGAAAGCGTGTCCTCTAAGATCAGCAACAAGACAAGGATGACCACTCTCTCATCACTATTATTCAACATAGTTTTGGAAGTTCTGGCCACGGCAATCAGAGCAGCACAAGAAATGAAAGGAAGACAAACTGGAAAAGAAGAAGTAACACCGTCCCTCTTTGCATATGACATGATACTATACTTAGAGAATCCTAAAGTGGCCACCATAAAACTAGTAGAGCTAGTCCATGGATTTGGTGACGTGGCAGGACACAAAATTAATGCACAGAAATCCCTTGCATTCCTATACATTAATGAAGGAAAAACAGAAAGAGAAATTAGGAAGGACTCCCATTTACCCCTGCAGGAAAAGGAATAAAATACCTAGGAATAAACCTACCTAGGGAGACAAAAGAGCTGTATGCAGAAAACTATAAGACACTGATGAATGAGACTGAAGATACACACAGATGGAGAGACATACCATGCTCTTGGATTGGAAGAATCAATCTTATGAAAATGACTATACTACCCAAAGCAGTCTACATATTCAATGCAATCCCTCTCAAATTACCAATGGCATTTTTTTTTTTAACAGAGCTAGAAGGAAAAAATCTGAAAATCTGTATGGAGACACAAAAATCCCCCAATAGCCAAAGCAGTTTGATGGAAAAAAACGGAGCTGGAGGAATCAGACTCCACGACTTCACACTGTACTACAAAGCTACAGTAATCAAGACAGGACGGGCCTGGCACAAAAACAGAAATACAGATCAATGCAACCGGATAGAAAGCCCTCAGATAATGCCACGCACCTATGGTCAACTAATCTGTGACAAAGGAGGCAAGGATACACAGTGCAGAAAGAAGAGTCTCTTCAGTAAGTGGTTCTGGGGAACCTGGACCAAGACATGTAAAACAATGAAGTAAGAACACTCCCATACACCGTACACAAAAATAATGTGAAAATGGAACAGAGACCTAAACTCAGGACTGTACACTGCGAAACTCTTAGAGGAGAACACAGGAAGAACAGGCTTTGACATAAATCACAACAAGATCTTTTGTAATCCTCCTCCTGGAGTCATGGAAATAAAAACAAAAATGTACAACTGGGACCTAAGGAAACTTAAAAGCTTTTGCTAAGCACAGGAAACTAAGAACAAGAGGAAAACACAACCCTCAGAATGGGAAAAGTATTTGCATACGAAGCAGCGGACTCGGGATCAATCTCCAAAATATATAAACAGCCCATGCTGCTCGGTATTAAAAAATCCAACAACGCGCTCTAAAAATGGGCAGAAGCCCTAAACAGACAATGCTCCAAAGAAGACACAGAGCTGGCCAACAAGCACGTAAAAGCCGGCTCTACTTCACTAGCTATTAGAGAGATGCACACCAAAACTACACCGAGCTATCACCTCACACCATTTAGAAAGGGCATCATCGGAAAATCAACAAAGAACAACTGATGGACACGGTGTGGAGCAGAGAGAACACTCTTGCACTGTCGGTGGGAGTGTAGATGGATACAGCCACTAGGGAGAAGAGTAAGGAGGTTCCTGAAAAAACTAAAACTAGAACTACCATATGACCCAGCGATCCCACTCCTAGGCGTATACCCTGAGGAAACCAGAATTCAAAAAGAGACATGTACCAAAATGCTCATTGCAGCTCTATTCACGACAGCCCGCAGAGGGAAACAACCTAAGTGTCCATCATCGGATGAATGGATAAAGAAGATGTGGCACCTACATACAATGGAATATTACTCAGCCATAAAAAGCAACGAAACTGATCTATCTGTAATGAGGTGGACAGACCTAGAGTCCGTCATACAGGGTGAAGTAAGTCAGAAAGAGAAAGACAAATCCCGTATGCTGACACATATATATGGAATTTAAGAAAAAAAAATGTCACGAAGAACCAAGGGGTAAGACAGGAATAAAGACACAGACCTACTTGAGAATGGACTTGAGGATATGGGGAGGGGGAAGGGTAAGCTGTGACAAAGCGAGAGAGAGGCATGGACATATATACAGTACCAAACGTAAGGTAGATAGATAGTGGGAAGCAGCCGCACAGCACCGGGAGATCGGCTCGGTGCTTTGTGACCGCCTGGAGGGGTGGGATGGGGAGGCTGGGAGGGAGAGAGACGCAGGAGGGAAGGGATGTGGGAACAGATGTATATGTATGACTGATTCACTTTGTTCTAAAGCAGAAAGTAATAATAAAAAAAGAAAAAAGACACATGCACCCCAGTGATCATTGCAGCACTATTTACAATAGCCAGGTCATGGAAACAACCTAGAGGCCCATCCACAGACGAATGGACAAAGAAGATGTGGTACCTATATACGATGGAATATTACTCAGCCAGGAAAGGGAACTGAGTTGGTTCATTTGTACAGGCGTGGATAGACCTAGACACTGTCATACAGAGTGAAGCCAGTCAGAAAGAGAAAATCAGGTGTCGTATATAAACGCACATACATGCAACCTAGAAAAATGGTACAGATGAACCGGTGTGCAGGATAGAACTGATACACAGATGTGGAGAACCAACGTATGGCCACCGAGGGGGGAAAGTGGACGGGGTGCTGGTGCTCGTGTGATGAATTCGGAGATCGGGAGTGACATACATACAGTAATACGTGTAAGATGCATAACTAATAAGAACCTGCTGTATAAAAAAATGAAGTGAACGTCAAAAACTCAAAAACCCATACGATAGAAGGAAGATATGTTCATTTCAACTGGTCATTTACTAAATAGACAACAAACTCTGAAGGTAGTTGGGACTGTCAATAAAAAGTTAGAGAAAAATGAAAGAAATTACTGGAACAGCAACAAAGAAAACAATATCAAAGACCAAAAAAACTAAAAGCTGGTTCTTTGAGAAGATGAACAATATTGGTAAACCTTTAGCCAGACTCATCAAGATAAAGAGGGAGAGGACTGAAATCAATACAATTAGAAATGGAAAAGAAGTTACACCGGACAACACAGAAATACAAAACATCCTAAGAGATGACTACAAGCACTCTATGCTCACAAAATGGACAATCTGGAAGAAATGGACAAATTCTTAGAGAGGTACGACCTTCCAAGACTGAAGCGGGAAGAAACAGAAAGTATGAACAGACCCAGTGCGAGTGATGAACCTGAAAGTCTGATTACAAATCGTCCAACAAATAAAAGTCCAGTACCAGATGGCTTCACAGGTTAATGCTATCCAACACGTAGAAGAGAAATAACACCCACCTTTCTCAAACTCTTCCAAAGTACTGGCGTGGAGGGAACACTCCGAAACTCTTTCTATGAGGCCACCATCACCCTGTTACGAGAACCAGACAAAGAGGGTAGAAAAGAAGTTACACCCCGATATCACTGATGAGCTTAGGTGCAAAGCGGCTCAACAAAATAGTAGCCAACAGAATCCAACACCATATTAAAAGTATCATACCTCATGATCAAGTGGGCTTTATCGCAGGCATGCGTGGAATCTTCAAACTACGCAGATCAACGTGATACCCCCTATGAACAAACTGAAGAGGAAAAACCATATGATCATGCCAATCGATGCAGAAAAACTTGGGACAAATGTCAGCACACATTTATGATAAAGAAAACAAAAAAAAAACCTCCAGAATGTGGGCTTAGAGGGAAACTCACTCAATTTAATCAGGGACGCATACGACAAACCCACAGCAAACACTTTCACTGGTGAAGAACTGAAAGCATGTCCTCTAAGATCAGCAACAAGACAAGGATGACCACTCTCTCATCACTATTATTCAACATAGTTTTGGAAGTTCTGGCCACGGCAATCAGAGCAGCACAAGAAATGAAAGGAAGACAAACTGGAAAAGAAGAAGTAACACCGTCCCTCTTTGCATATGACATGATACTATACTTAGAGAATCCTAAAGTGGCCACCATAAAACTAGTAGAGCTAGTCCATGGATTTGGTGACGTGGCAGGACACAAAATTAATGCACAGAAATCCCTTGCATTCCTATACATTAATGAAGGAAAAACAGAAAGAGAAATTAGGAAGGACTCCCATTTACCCCTGCAGGAAAAGGAATAAAATACCTAGGAATAAACCCACCTAGGGAGACAAAAGAGCTGTATGCAGAAAACTATAAGACACTGATGAATGAGACTGAAGATACACACAGATGGAGAGACATACCATGCTCTTGGATTGGAAGAATCAATCTTATGAAAATGACTATACTACCCAAAGCAGTCTACATATTCAATGCAATCCCTCTCAAATTACCAATGGCATTTTTTTTTTTAACAGAGCTAGAAGGAAAAAATCTGAAAATCTGTATGGAGACACAAAAATCCCCCAATAGCCAAAGCAGTTTGATGGAGAAAAACGGAGCTGGAGGAATCAGACTCCACGACTTCACACTGTACTACAAAGCTACAGTAATCAAGACAGGACGGGCCTGGCACAAAAACAGAAATACAGATCAATGCAACCGGATAGAAAGCCCTCAGATAATGCCACGCACCTATGGTCAACTAATCTGTGACAAAGGAGGCAAGGATACACAGTGCAGAAAGAAGAGTCTCTTCAGTAAGTGGTTCTGGGGAACCTGGACCAAGACATGTAAAACAATGAAGTAAGAACACTCCCATACACCGTACACAAAAATAATCTGAAAATGGAACAGAGACCTAAACTCAGGACTGTACACTGCGAAACTCTTAGAGGAGAACACAGGAAGAACAGGCTTTGACATAAATCACAACAAGATCTTTTGTAATCCTCCTCCTGGAGTCATGGAAATAAAAACAAAAATGTACAACTGGGACCTAAGGAAACTTAAAAGCTTTTGCTAAGCACAGGAAACTAAGAACAAGAGGAAAACACAACCCTCAGAATGGGAAAAGTATTTGCATATGAAGCAGCGGACTCGGGATCAATCTCCAAAATATATAAACAGCCCATGCTGCTCGGTATTAAAAAATCCAACAACGCGCTCTAAAAATGGGCAGAAGCCCTAAACAGACAATGCTCCAAAGAAGACACAGAGCTGGCCAACAAGCACGTAAAAGCCGGCTCTACTTCACTAGCTATTAGAGAGATGCACACCAAAACTACACCGAGCTATCACCTCACACCATTTAGAAAGGGCATCATCGGAAAATCAACAAAGAACAACTGATGGACACGGTGTGGAGCAGAGAGAACACTCTTGCACTGTCGGTGGGAGTGTAGATGGATACAGCCACTAGGGAGAAGAGTAAGGAGGTTCCTGAAAAAACTAAAACTAGAACTACCATATGACCCAGCGATCCCACTCCTAGGCGTATACCCTGAGGAAACCAGAATTCAAAAAGAGACATGTACCAAAATGCTCATTGCAGCTCTATTCACGACAGCCCGCAGAGGGAAACAACCTAAGTGTCCATCATCGGATGAATGGATAAAGAAGATGTGGCACCTACATACAATGGAATATTACTCAGCCATAAAAAGCAACGAAACTGATCTATCTGTAATGAGGTGGACAGACCTAGAGTCCGTCATACAGGGTGAAGTCAGTCAGAAAGAGAAAGACAAATCCCGTATGCTGACACATATATATGGAATTTAAGAAAAAAAAATGTCACGAAGAACCTAGGGGTAAGACAGGAATAAAGACACAGACCTACTTGAGAATGGACTTGAGGATATGGGGAGGGGGAAGGGGAAGCTGTGACAAAGCAAGAGAGAGGCATGGACATATATACAGTACCAAACGTAAGGTAGATAGATAGTGGGAAGCAGCCGCATAGCACCGGGAGATCGGCTCGGTGCTTTGTGACCGCCTGGAGGGGTGGGATGGGGAGGCTGGGAGGGAGAGAGACGCAGGAGGGAAGGGATGTGGGAACAGATGTATATGTATGACTGATTCACTTTGTTCTAAAGCAGAAAGTAATAATAAAAACGAAAAAAGACACATGCACCCCAGTGATCATTGCAGCACTATTTACAATAGCCAGGTCATGGAAACAACCTAAAGGCCCATCCACAGACGAATGGATAAAGAAGATGTGGTACCTATATACGATGGAATATTACTCAGCCAGGAAAGGGAACTGAGTTGGTTCATTTGTACAGGCGTGGATAGACCTAGACACTGTCATACAGAGTGAAGCCAGTCAGAAAGAGAAAATCAGGTGTCGTATATAAACGCACATACATGCAACCTAGAAAAATGGTACAGATGAACCGGTGTGCAGGATAGAACTGATACACAGATGTGGAGAACCAACGTATGGCCACCGAGGGGGGAAGGTGGACGGGGTGCTGGTGCTCGTGTGATGAATTCGGAGATCGGGAGTGACATACATACAGTAATATGTGTAAGATGCATAACTAATAAGAACCTGCTGTATAAAAAAATGAAGTGAACGTCAAAAACTCAAAAACCCATACGATAGAAGGAAGATATGTTCATTTCAACTGGTCATTTACTAAATAGACAACAAACTCTGAAGGTAGTTGGGACTGTCAATAAAAAGTTAGAGAAAAATGAAAGAAATTACTGGAACAGCAACAAAGAAAACAATATCAAAGACCAAAAAAACTAAAAGCTGGTTCTTTGAGAAGATGAACAATATTGGTAAACCTTTAGCCAGACTCATCAAGATAAAGAGGGAGAGGACTGAAATCAATACAATTAGAAATGGAAAAGAAGTTACACCGGACAACACAGAAATACAAAACATCCTAAGAGACGACTACAAGCACTCTATGCTCACAAAATGGACAATCTGGAAGAAATGGACAAATTCTTAGAGAGGTACGACCTTCCAAGACTGAAGCGGGAAGAAACAGAAAGTATGAACAGACCCAGTGCGAGTGATGAACCTGAAAGTCTGATTACAAATCGTCCAACAAATAAAAGTCCAGTACCAGATGGCTTCACAGGTTAATGCTATCCAACACGTAGAAGAGAAATAACACCCACCTTTCTCAAACTCTTCCAAAGTACTGGCGTGGAGGGAACACTCCGAAACTCTTTCTATGAGGCCACCATCACCCTGTTACGAGAACCAGACAAAGAGGGTAGAAAAGAAGTTACACCCCGATATCACTGATGAGCTTAGGTGCAAAGCGGCTCAACAAAATAGTAGCCAACAGAATCCAACACCATATTAAAAGTATCATACCTCATGATCAAGTGGGCTTTATCGCAGGCATGCATGGAATCTTCAAACTACGCAGATCAACGTGATACCCCCTATGAACAAACTGAAGAGGAAAAACCATATGATCATGCCAATCGATGCAGAAAAACTTGGGACAAATGTCAGCACACATTTATGATAAAGAAAACAAAAAAAACCCCTCCAGAATGTGGGCTTAGAGGGAAACTCACTCAATTTAATCAGGGACGCATACGACAAACCCACAGCAAACATTTTCACTGGTGAAGAACTGAAAGCATGTCCTCTAAGATCAGCAACAAGACAAGGATGACCACTCTCTCATCACTATTATTCAACATAGTTTTGGAAGTTCTGGCCACGGCAATCAGAGCAGCACAAGAAATGAAAGGAAGACAAACTGGAAAAGAAGAAGTAACACCGTCCCTCTTTGCATATGACATGATACTATACTTAGAGAATCCTAAAGTGGCCACCATAAAACTAGTAGAGCTAGTCCATGGATTTGGTGACGTGGCAGGACACAAAATTAATGCACAGAAATCCCTTGCATTCCTATACATTAATGAAGGAAAAACAGAAAGAGAAATTAGGAAGGACTCCCATTTACCCCTGCAGGAAAAGGAATAAAATACCTAGGAATAAACCCACCTAGGGAGACAAAAGAGCTGTATGCAGAAAACTATAAGACACTGATGAATGAGACTGAAGATACACACAGATGGAGAGACATACCATGCTCTTGGATTGGAAGAATCAATCTTATGAAAATGACTATACTACCCAAAGCAGTCTACATATTCAATGCAATCCCTCTCAAATTACCAATGGCATTTTTTTTTTTAACAGAGCTAGAAGGAAAAAATCTGAAAATCTGTATGGAGACACAAAAATCCCCCAATAGCCAAAGCAGTTTGATGGAGAAAAACGGAGCTGGAGGAATCAGACTCCACGACTTCACACTGTACTACAAAGCTACAGTAATCAAGACAGGACGGGCCTGGCACAAAAACAGAAATACAGATCAATGCAACCGGATAGAAAGCCCTCAGATAATGCCACGCACCTATGGTCAACTAACCTGTGACAAAGGAGGCAAGGATACACAGTGCAGAAAGAAGAGTCTCTTCAGTAAGTGGTTCTGGGGAACCTGGACCAAGACATGTAAAACAATGAAGTAAGAACACTCCCATACACCGTACACAAAAATAATCTGAAAATGGAACAGAGACCTAAACTCAGGACTGTACACTGCGAAACTCTTAGAGGAGAACACAGGAAGAACAGGCTTTGACATAAATCACAACAAGATCTTTTGTAATCCTCCTCCTGGAGTCATGGAAATAAAAACAAAAATGTACAACTGGGACCTAAGGAAACTTAAAAGCTTTTGCTAAGCACAGGAAACTAAGAACAAGAGGAAAACACAACCCTCAGAATGGGAAAAGTATTTGCATACGAAGCAGCGGACTCGGGATCAATCTCCAAAATATATAAACAGCCCATGCTGCTCGGTATTAAAAAATCCAACAACGCGCTCTAAAAATGGGCAGAAGCCCTAAACAGACAATGCTCCAAAGAAGACACAGAGCTGGCCAACAAGCACGTAAAAGCCGGCTCTACTTCACTAGCTATTAGAGAGATGCACACCAAAACTACACCGAGCTATCACCTCACACCATTTAGAAAGGGCATCATCGGAAAATCAACAAAGAACAACTGATGGACACGGTGTGGAGCAGAGAGAACACTCTTGCACTGTCGGTGGGAGTGTAGATGGATACAGCCACTAGGGAGAAGAGTAAGGAGGTTCCTGAAAAAACTAAAACTAGAACTACCATATGACCCAGCGATCCCACTCCTAGGCGTATACCCTGAGGAAACCAGAATTCAAAAAGAGACATGTACCAAAATGCTCATTGCAGCTCTATTCACGACAGCCCGCAGAGGGAAACAACCTAAGTGTCCATCATCGGATGAATGGATAAAGAAGATGTGGCACCTACATACAATGGAATATTACTCAGCCATAAAAAGCAACGAAACTGATCTATCTGTAATGAGGTGGACAGACCTAGAGTCCGTCATACAGGGTGAAGTCAGTCAGAAAGAGAAAGACAAATCCCGTATGCTGACACATATATATGGAATTTAAGAAAAAAAAATGTCACGAAGAACCTAGGGGTAAGACAGGAATAAAGACACAGACCTACTTGAGAATGGACTTGAGGATATGGGGAGGGGGAAGGGTAAGCTGTGACAAAGCGAGAGAGAGGCATGGACATATATACAGTACCAAACGTAAGGTAGATAGATAGTGGGAAGCAGCCGCATAGCACCGGGAGATCGGCTCGGTGCTTTGTGACCGCCTGGAGGGGTGGGATGGGGAGGCTGGGAGGGAGAGAGACGCAGGAGGGAAGGGATGTGGGAACAGATGTATATGTATGACTGATTCACTTTGTTCTAAAGCAGAAAGTAATAATAAAAACGAAAAAAGACACATGCACCCCAGTGATCATTGCAGCACTATTTACAATAGCCAGGTCATGGAAACAACCTAAAGGCCCATCCACAGACGAATGGATAAAGAAGATGTGGTACCTATATACGATGGAATATTACTCAGCCAGGAAAGGGAACTGAGTTGGTTCATTTGTACAGGCGTGGATAGACCTAGACACTGTCATACAGAGTGAAGCCAGTCAGAAAGAGAAAATCAGGTGTCGTATATAAACGCACATACATGCAACCTAGAAAAATGGTACAGATGAACCGGTGTGCAGGATAGAACTGATACACAGATGTGGAGAACCAACGTATGGCCACCGAGGGGGGAAGGTGGACGGGGTGCTGGTGCTCGTGTGATGAATTCGGAGATCGGGAGTGACATGCATACAGTAATACGTGTAAGATGCATAACTAATAAGAACCTGCTGTATAAAAAAATGAAGTGAACGTCAAAAACTCAAAAACCCATACGATAGAAGGAAGATATGTTCATTTCAACTGGTCATTTACTAAATAGACAACAAACTCTGAAGGTAGTTGGGACTGTCAATAAAAAGTTAGAGAAAAATGAAAGAAATTACTGGAACAGCAACAAAGAAAACAATATCAAAGACCAAAAAAACTAAAAGCTGGTTCTTTGAGAAGATGAACAATATTGGTAAACCTTTAGCCAGACTCATCAAGATAAAGAGGGAGAGGACTGAAATCAATACAATTAGAAATGGAAAAGAAGTTACACCGGACAACACAGAAATACAAAACATCCTAAGAGACGACTACAAGCACTCTATGCTCACAAAATGGACAATCTGGAAGAAATGGACAAATTCTTAGAGAGGTACGACCTTCCAAGACTGAAGCGGGAAGAAACAGAAAGTATGAACAGACCCAGTGCGAGTGATGAACCTGAAAGTCTGATTACAAATCGTCCAACAAATAAAAGTCCAGTACCAGATGGCTTCACAGGTTAATGCTATCCAACACGTAGAAGAGAAATAACACCCACCTTTCTCAAACTCTTCCAAAGTACTGGCGTGGAGGGAACACTCCGAAACTCTTTCTATGAGGCCACCATCACCCTGTTACGAGAACCAGACAAAGAGGGTAGAAAAGAAGTTACACCCCGATATCACTGATGAGCTTAGGTGCAAAGCGGCTCAACAAAATAGTAGCCAACAGAATCCAACACCATATTAAAAGTATCATACCTCATGATCAAGTGGGCTTTATCGCAGGCATGCATGGAATCTTCAAACTACGCAGATCAACGTGATACCCCCTATGAACAAACTGAAGAGGAAAAACCATATGATCATGCCAATCGATGCAGAAAAACTTGGGACAAATGTCAGCACACATTTATGATAAAGAAAACAAAAAAAACCCCTCCAGAATGTGGGCTTAGAGGGAAACTCACTCAATTTAATCAGGGACGCATACGACAAACCCACAGCAAACATTTTCACTGGTGAAGAACTGAAAGCATGTCCTCTAAGATCAGCAACAAGACAAGGATGACCACTCTCTCATCACTATTATTCAACATAGTTTTGGAAGTTCTGGCCACGGCAATCAGAGCAGCACAAGAAATGAAAGGAAGACAAACTGGAAAAGAAGAAGTAACACCGTCCCTCTTTGCATATGACATGATACTATACTTAGAGAATCCTAAAGTGGCCACCATAAAACTAGTAGAGCTAGTCCATGGATTTGGTGACGTGGCAGGACACAAAATTAATGCACAGAAATCCCTTGCATTCCTATACATTAATGAAGGAAAAACAGAAAGAGAAATTAGGAAGGACTCCCATTTACCCCTGCAGGAAAAGGAATAAAATACCTAGGAATAAACCCACCTAGGGAGACAAAAGAGCTGTATGCAGAAAACTATAAGACACTGATGAATGAGACTGAAGATACACACAGATGGAGAGACATACCATGCTCTTGGATTGGAAGAATCAATCTTATGAAAATGACTATACTACCCAAAGCAGTCTACATATTCAATGCAATCCCTCTCAAATTACCAATGGCATTTTTTTTTTAACAGAGCTAGAAGGAAAAAATCTGAAAATCTGTATGGAGACACAAAAATCCCCCAATAGCCAAAGCAGTTTGATGGAGAAAAACGGAGCTGGAGGAATCAGACTCCACGACTTCACACTGTACTACAAAGCTACAGTAATCAAGACAGGACGGGCCTGGCACAAAAACAGAAATACAGATCAATGCAACCGGATAGAAAGCCCTCAGATAATGCCACGCACCTATGGTCAACTAACCTGTGACAAAGGAGGCAAGGATACACAGTGCAGAAAGAAGAGTCTCTTCAGTAAGTGGTTCTGGGGAACCTGGACCAAGACATGTAAAACAATGAAGTAAGAACACTCCCATACACCGTACACAAAAATAATCTGAAAATGGAACAGAGACCTAAACTCAGGACTGTACACTGCGAAACTCTTAGAGGAGAACACAGGAAGAACAGGCTTTGACATAAATCACAACAAGATCTTTTGTAATCCTCCTCCTGGAGTCATGGAAATAAAAACAAAAATGTACAACTGGGACCTAAGGAAACTTAAAAGCTTTTGCTAAGCACAGGAAACTAAGAACAAGAGGAAAACACAACCCTCAGAATGGGAAAAGTATTTGCATACGAAGCAGCGGACTCGGGATCAATCTCCAAAATATATAAACAGCCCATGCTGCTCGGTATTAAAAAATCCAACAACGCGCTCTAAAAATGGGCAGAAGCCCTAAACAGACAATGCTCCAAAGAAGACACAGAGCTGGCCAACAAGCACGTAAAAGCCGGCTCTACTTCACTAGCTATTAGAGAGATGCACACCAAAACTACACCGAGCTATCACCTCACACCATTTAGAAAGGGCATCATCGGAAAATCAACAAAGAACAACTGATGGACACGGTGTGGAGCAGAGAGAACACTCTTGCACTGTCGGTGGGAGTGTAGATGGATACAGCCACTAGGGAGAAGAGTAAGGAGGTTCCTGAAAAAACTAAAACTAGAACTACCATATGACCCAGCGATCCCACTCCTAGGCGTATACCCTGAGGAAACCAGAATTCAAAAAGAGACATGTACCAAAATGCTCATTGCAGCTCTATTCACGACAGCCCGCAGAGGGAAACAACCTAAGTGTCCATCATCGGATGAATGGATAAAGAAGATGTGGCACCTACATACAATGGAATATTACTCAGCCATAAAAAGCAACGAAACTGATCTATCTGTAATGAGGTGGACAGACCTAGAGTCCGTCATACAGGGTGAAGTCAGTCAGAAAGAGAAAGACAAATCCCGTATGCTGACACATATATATGGAATTTAAGAAAAAAAAATGTCACGAAGAACCTAGGGGTAAGACAGGAATAAAGACACAGACCTACTTGAGAATGGACTTGAGGATATGGGGAGGGGGAAGGGGAAGCTGTGACAAAGCGAGAGAGAGGCATGGACATATATACAGTACCAAACGTAAGGTAGATAGATAGTGGGAAGCAGCCGCATAGCACCGGGAGATCGGCTCGGTGCTTTGTGACCGCCTGGAGGGGTGGGATGGGGAGGCTGGGAGGGAGAGAGACGCAGGAGGGAAGGGATGTGGGAACAGATGTATATGTATGACTGATTCACTTTGTTCTAAAGCAGAAAGTAATAATAAAAACGAAAAAAGACACATGCACCCCAGTGATCATTGCAGCACTATTTACAATAGCCAGGTCATGGAAACAACCTAAAGGCCCATCCACAGACGAATGGATAAAGAAGATGTGGTACCTATATACGATGGAATATTACTCAGCCAGGAAAGGGAACTGAGTTGGTTCATTTGTACAGGCGTGGATAGACCTAGACACTGTCATACAGAGTGAAGCCAGTCAGAAAGAGAAAATCAGGTGTCGTATATAAACGCACATACATGCAACCTAGAAAAATGGTACAGATGAACCGGTGTGCAGGATAGAACTGATACACAGATGTGGAGAACCAACGTATGGCCACCGAGGGGGGAAGGTGGACGGGGTGCTGGTGCTCGTGTGATGAATTCGGAGATCGGGAGTGACATGCATACAGTAATACGTGTAAGATGCATAACTAATAAGAACCTGCTGTATAAAAAAATGAAGTGAACGTCAAAAACTCAAAAACCCATACGATAGAAGGAAGATATGTTCATTTCAACTGGTCATTTACTAAATAGACAACAAACTCTGAAGGTAGTTGGGACTGTCAATAAAAAGTTAGAGAAAAATGAAAGAAATTACTGGAACAGCAACAAAGAAAACAATATCAAAGACCAAAAAAACTAAAAGCTGGTTCTTTGAGAAGATGAACAATATTGGTAAACCTTTAGCCAGACTCATCAAGATAAAGAGGGAGAGGACTGAAATCAATACAATTAGAAATGGAAAAGAAGTTACACCGGACAACACAGAAATACAAAACATCCTAAGAGACGACTACAAGCACTCTATGCTCACAAAATGGACAATCTGGAAGAAATGGACAAATTCTTAGAGAGGTACGACCTTCCAAGACTGAAGCGGGAAGAAACAGAAAGTATGAACAGACCCAGTGCGAGTGATGAACCTGAAAGTCTGATTACAAATCGTCCAACAAATAAAAGTCCAGTACCAGATGGCTTCACAGGTTAATGCTATCCAACACGTAGAAGAGAAATAACACCCACCTTTCTCAAACTCTTCCAAAGTACTGGCGTGGAGGGAACACTCCGAAACTCTTTCTATGAGGCCACCATCACCCTGTTACGAGAACCAGACAAAGAGGGTAGAAAAGAAGTTACACCCCGATATCACTGATGAGCTTAGGTGCAAAGCGGCTCAACAAAATAGTAGCCAACAGAATCCAACACCATATTAAAAGTATCATACCTCATGATCAAGTGGGCTTTATCGCAGGCATGCATGGAATCTTCAAACTACGCAGATCAACGTGATACCCCCTATGAACAAACTGAAGAGGAAAAACCATATGATCATGCCAATCGATGCAGAAAAACTTGGGACAAATGTCAGCACACATTTATGATAAAGAAAACAAAAAAAACCCCTCCAGAATGTGGGCTTAGAGGGAAACTCACTCAATTTAATCAGGGACGCATACGACAAACCCACAGCAAACACTTTCACTGGTGAAGAACTGAAAGCATGTCCTCTAAGATCAGCAACAAGACAAGGATGACCACTCTCTCATCACTATTATTCAACATAGTTTTGGAAGTTCTGGCCACGGCAATCAGAGCAGCACAAGAAATGAAAGGAAGACAAACTGGAAAAGAAGAAGTAACACCGTCCCTCTTTGCATATGACATGATACTATACTTAGAGAATCCTAAAGTGGCCACCATAAAACTAGTAGAGCTAGTCCATGGATTTGGTGACGTGGCAGGACACAAAATTAATGCACAGAAATCCCTTGCATTCCTATACATTAATGAAGGAAAAACAGAAAGAGAAATTAGGAAGGACTCCCATTTACCCCTGCAGGAAAAGGAATAAAATACCTAGGAATAAACCTACCTAGGGAGACAAAAGAGCTGTATGCAGAAAACTATAAGACACTGATGAATGAGACTGAAGATACACACAGATGGAGAGACATACCATGCTCTTGGATTGGAAGAATCAATCTTATGAAAATGACTATACTACCCAAAGCAGTCTACATATTCAATGCAATCCCTCTCAAATTACCAATGGCATTTTTTTTTTAACAGAGCTAGAAGGAAAAAATCCGAAAATCTGTATGGAGACACAAAAATCCCCCAATAGCCAAAGCAGTTTGATGGAGAAAAACGGAGCTGGAGGAATCAGACTCCACGACTTCACACTGTACTACAAAGCTACAGTAATCAAGACAGGACGGGCCTGGCACAAAAACAGAAATACAGATCAATGCAACCGGATAGAAAGCCCTCAGATAATGCCACGCACCTATGGTCAACTAATCTGTGACAAAGGAGGCAAGGATACACAGTGCAGAAAGAAGAGTCTCTTCAGTAAGTGGTTCTGGGGAACCTGGACCAAGACATGTAAAACAATGAAGTAAGAACACTCCCATACACCGTACACAAAAATAATCTGAAAATGGAACAGAGACCTAAACTCAGGACTGTACACTGCGAAACTCTTAGAGGAGAACACAGGAAGAACAGGCTTTGACATAAATCACAACAAGATCTTTTGTAATCCTCCTCCTGGAGTCATGGAAATAAAAACAAAAATGTACAACTGGGACCTAAGGAAACTTAAAAGCTTTTGCTAAGCACAGGAAACTAAGAACAAGAGGAAAACACAACCCTCAGAATGGGAAAAGTATTTGCATACGAAGCAGCGGACTCGGGATCAATCTCCAAAATATATAAACAGCCCATGCTGCTCGGTATTAAAAAATCCAACAACGCGCTCTAAAAATGGGCAGAAGCCCTAAACAGACAAGACATAGAGCTGGCCAACAAGCACGTAAAAGCCGGCTCTACTTCACTAACTATTAGAGAGATGCACACCAAAACTACACCGAGCTATCACCTCACACCATTTAGAAAGGGCATCATCGGAAAATCAACAAAGAACAACTGCTGGACACGGTGTGGAGCAGAGAGAACACTCTTGCACTGTCGGTGGGAGTGTAGAGGGATACAGCCACTAGGGAGAAGAGTAAGGAGGTTCCTGAAAAAACTAAAACTAGAACTACCATATGACCCAGCGATCCTACTCCTAGGCGTATACCCTGAGGAAACCAGAATTCAAAAAGAGACATGTACCAAAATGCTCATTGCAGCTCTATTCACGACAGCCCGGAGAGGGAAACAACCTAAGTGTCCATCATCGGATGAATGGATAAAGAAGATGTGGCACCTACATACAATGGAATATTACTCAGCCATAAAAAGCAACGAAACTGATCTATCTGTAATGAGGTGGACAGACCTAGAGTCCGTCATACAGGGTGAAGTAAGTCAGAAAGAGAAAGACAAATCCCGTATGCTGACACATATATATGGAATTTAAGAAAAAAAAATGTCACGAAGAACCTAGGGGTAAGACAGGAATAGAGACACAGACCTACTTGAGAATGGACTTGAGGATATGGGGAGGGGGAAGGGTAAGCTGTGACAAAGCGAGAGAGAGGCATGGACATATATACAGTACCAAACGTAAGGTAGATAGATAGTGGGAAGCAGCCGCATAGCACCGGGAGATCGGCTCGGTGCTTTGTGACCGCCTGGAGGGGTGGGATGGGGAGGCTGGGAGGGAGAGAGACGCAGGAGGGAAGGGATGTGGGAACAGATGTATATGTATGACTGATTCACTTTGTTCTAAAGCAGAAAGTAATAATAAAAAAAGAAAAAAGACACATGCACCCCAGTGATCATTGCAGCACTATTTACAATAGCCAGGTCATGGAAACAACCTAAAGGCCCATCCACAGACGAATGGATAAAGAAGATGTGGTACCTATATACGATGGAATATTACTCAGCCAGGAAAGGGAACTGAGTTGGTTCATTTGTACAGGCGTGGATAGACCTAGACACTGTCATACAGAGTGAAGCCAGTCAGAAAGAGAAAATCAGGTGTCGTATATAAACGCACATACATGCAACCTAGAAAAATGGTACAGATGAACCGGTGTGCAGGATAGAACTGATACACAGATGTGGAGAACCAACGTATGGCCACCGAGGGGGGAAGGTGGACGGGGTGCTGGTGCTCGTGTGATGAATTCGGAGATCGGGAGTGACATACATACAGTAATACGTGTAAGATGCATAACTAATAAGAACCTGCTGTATAAAAAAATGAAGTGAACGTCAAAAACTCAAAAACCCATACGATAGAAGGAAGATATGTTCATTTCAACTGGTCATTTACTAAATAGACAACAAACTCTGAAGGTAGTTGGGACTGTCAATAAAAAGTTAGAGAAAAATGAAAGAAATTACTGGAACAGCAACAAAGAAAACAATATCAAAGACCAAAAAAACTAAAAGCTGGTTCTTTGAGAAGATGAACAATATTGGTAAACCTTTAGCCAGACTCATCAAGATAAAGAGGGAGAGGACTGAAATCAATACAATTAGAAATGGAAAAGAAGTTACACCGGACAACACAGAAATACAAAACATCCTAAGAGACGACTACAAGCACTCTATGCTCACAAAATGGACAATCTGGAAGAAATGGACAAATTCTTAGAGAGGTACGACCTTCCAAGACTGAAGCGGGAAGAAACAGAAAGTATGAACAGACCCAGTGCGAGTGATGAACCTGAAAGTCTGATTACAAATCATCCAACAAATAAAAGTCCAGTACCAGATGGCTTCACAGGTTAATGCTATCCAACACGTAGAAGAGAAATAACACCCACCTTTCTCAAACTCTTCCAAAGTACTGGCGTGGAGGGAACACTCCGAAACTCTTTCTATGAGGCCACCATCACCCTGTTACGAGAACCAGACAAAGAGGGTAGAAAAGAAGTTACACCCCGATATCACTGATGAGCTTAGGTGCAAAGCGGCTCAACAAAATAGTAGCCAACAGAATCCAACACCATATTAAAAGTATCATACCTCATGATCAAGTGGGCTTTATCGCAGGCATGCATGGAATCTTCAAACTACGCAGATCAACGTGATACCCCCTATGAACAAACTGAAGAGGAAAAACCATATGATCATGCCAATCGATGCAGAAAAACTTGGGACAAATGTCAGCACACATTTATGATAAAGAAAACAAAAAAAACCCCTCCAGAATGTGGGCTTAGAGGGAAACTCACTCAATTTAATCAGGGACGCATACGACAAACCCACAGCAAACATTTTCACTGGTGAAGAACTGAAAGCAT
Source organism: Mesoplodon mirus (assembly GCF_964341445.2). Classification (NCBI taxonomy): domain Eukaryota; kingdom Metazoa; phylum Chordata; class Mammalia; order Artiodactyla; family Ziphiidae; genus Mesoplodon; species Mesoplodon mirus. Next base: position 25,020,721 of record NC_138981.1, on the reverse strand, counting down.
GTCCTCTAAGATCAGCAACAAGACAAGGATGACCACTCTCTCATCACTATTATTCAACATAGTTTTGGAAGTTCTGGCCACGGCAATCAGAGCAGCACAAGAAATGAAAGGAAGACAAACTGGAAAAGAAGAAGTAACACCGTCCCTCTTTGCATATGACATGATACTATACTTAGAGAATCCTAAAGTGGCCACCATAAAACTAGTAGAGCTAGTCCATGGATTTGGTGACGTGGCAGGACACAAAATTAATGCACAGAAATCCCTTGCATTCCTATACATTAATGAAGGAAAAACAGAAAGAGAAATTAGGAAGGACTCCCATTTACCCCTGCAGGAAAAGGAATAAAATACCTAGGAATAAACCCACCTAGGGAGACAAAAGAGCTGTATGCAGAAAACTATAAGACACTGATGAATGAGACTGAAGATACACACAGATGGAGAGACATACCATGCTCTTGGATTGGAAGAATCAATCTTATGAAAATGACTATACTACCCAAAGCAGTCTACATATTCAATGCAATCCCTCTCAAATTACCAATGGCATTTTTTTTTTTAACAGAGCTAGAAGGAAAAACTCTGAAAATCTGTATGGAGACACAAAAATCCCCCAATAGCCAAAGCAGTTTGATGGAGAAAAACGGAGCTGGAGGAATCAGACTCCACGACTTCACACTGTACTACAAAGCTACAGTAATCAAGACAGGACGGGCCTGGCACAAAAACAGAAATACAGATCAATGCAACCGGATAGAAAGCCCTCAGATAATGCCACGCACCTATGGTCAACTAACCTGTGACAAAGGAGGCAAGGATACACAGTGCAGAAAGAAGAGTCTCTTCAGTAAGTGGTTCTGGGGAACCTGGACCAAGACATGTAAAACAATGAAGTAAGAACACTCCCATACACCGTACACAAAAATAATCTGAAAATGGAACAGAGACCTAAACTCAGGACTGTACACTGCGAAACTCTTAGAGGAGAACACAGGAAGAACAGGCTTTGACATAAATCACAACAAGATCTTTTGTAATCCTCCTCCTGGAGTCATGGAAATAAAAACAAAAATGTACAACTGGGACCTAAGGAAACTTAAAAGCTTTTGCTAAGCACAGGAAACTAAGAACAAGAGGAAAACACAACCCTCAGAATGGGAAAAGTATTTGCATACGAAGCAGCGGACTCGGGATCAATCTCCAAAATATATAAACAGCCCATGCTGCTCGGTATTAAAAAATCCAACAACGCACTCTAAAAATGGGCAGAAGCCCTAAACAGACAAGACATAGAGCTGGCCAACAAGCACGTAAAAGCCGGCTCTACTTCACTAACTATTAGAGAGATGCACACCAAAACTACACCGAGCTATCACCTCACACCATTTAGAAAGGGCATCATCGGAAAATCAACAAAGAACAACTGCTGGACACGGTGTGGAGCAGAGAGAACACTCTTGCACTGTCGGTGGGAGTGTAGAGGGATACAGCCACTAGGGAGAAGAGTAAGGAGGTTCCTGAAAAAACTAAAACTAGAACTACCATATGACCCAGCGATCCTACTCCTAGGCGTATACCCTGAGGAAACCAGAATTCAAAAAGAGACATGTACCTAAATGCTCATTGCAGCTCTATTCACGACAGCCCGGAGAGGGAAACAACCTAAGTGTCCATCATCGGATGAATGGATAAAGAAGATGTGGCACCTACATACAATGGAATATTACTCAGCCATAAAAAGCAACGAAACTGATCTATCTGTAATGAGGTGGACAGACCTAGAGTCCGTCATACAGGGTGAAGTCAGTCAGAAAGAGAAAGACAAATCCCGTATGCTGACACATATATATGGAATTTAAGAAAAAAAAATGTCACGAAGAACCTAGGGGTAAGACAGGAATAAAGACACAGACCTACTTGAGAATGGACTTGAGGATATGGGGAGGGGGAAGGGTAAGCTGTGACAAAGCGAGAGAGAGGCATGGACATATATACAGTACCAAACGTAAGGTAGATAGATAGTGGGAAGCAGCCGCATAGCACCGGGAGATCGGCTCGGTGCTTTGTGACCGCCTGGAGGGGTGGGATGGGGAGGCTGGGAGGGAGAGAGACGCAGGAGGGAAGGGATGTGGGAACAGATGTATATGTATGACTGATTCACTTTGTTCTAAAGCAGAAAGTAATAATAAAAAAAGAAAAAAGACACATGCACCCCAGTGATCATTGCAGCACTATTTACAATAGCCAGGTCATGGAAACAACCTAAAGGCCCATCCACAGACGAATGGATAAAGAAGATGTGGTACCTATATACGATGGAATATTACTCAGCCAGGAAAGGGAACTGAGTTGGTTCATTTGTACAGGCGTGGATAGACCTAGACACTGTCATACAGAGTGAAGCCAGTCAGAAAGAGAAAATCAGGTGTCGTATATAAACGCACATACATGCAACCTAGAAAAATGGTACAGATGAACCGGTGTGCAGGATAGAACTGATACACAGATGTGGAGAACCAACGTATGGCCACCGAGGGGGGAAGGTGGACGGGGTGCTGGTGCTCGTGTGATGAATTCGGAGATCGGGAGTGACATACATACAGTAATACGTGTAAGATGCATAACTAATAAGAACCTGCTGTATAAAAAAATGAAGTGAACGTCAAAAACTCAAAAACCCATACGATAGAAGGAAGATATGTTCATTTCAACTGGTCATTTACTAAATAGACAACAAACTCTGAAGGTAGTTGGGACTGTCAATAAAAAGTTAGAGAAAAATGAAAGAAATTACTGGAACAGCAACAAAGAAAACAATATCAAAGACCAAAAAAACTAAAAGCTGGTTCTTTGAGAAGATGAACAATATTGGTAAACCTTTAGCCAGACTCATCAAGATAAAGAGGGAGAGGACTGAAATCAATACAATTAGAAATGGAAAAGAAGTTACACCGGACAACACAGAAATACAAAACATCCTAAGAGACGACTACAAGCACTCTATGCTCACAAAATGGACAATCTGGAAGAAATGGACAAATTCTTAGAGAGGTACGACCTTCCAAGACTGAAGCGGGAAGAAACAGAAAGTATGAACAGACCCAGTGCGAGTGATGAACTTGAAAGTCTGATTACAAATCGTCCAACAAATAAAAGTCCAGTACCAGATGGCTTCACAGGTTAATGCTATCCAACACGTAGAAGAGAAATAACACCCACCTTTCTCAAACTCTTCCAAAGTACTGGCGTGGAGGGAACACTCCGAAACTCTTTCTATGGGGCCACCATCACCCTGTTACGAGAACCAGACAAAGAGGGTAGAAAAGAAGTTACACCCCGATATCACTGATGAGCTTAGGTGCAAAGCGGCTCAACAAAATAGTAGCCAACAGAATCCAACACCATATTAAAAGTATCATACCTCATGATCAAGTGGGCTTTATCGCAGGCATGCGTGGAATCTTCAAACTACGCAGATCAACGTGATACCCCCTATGAACAAACTGAAGAGGAAAAACCATATGATCATGCCAATCGATGCAGAAAAACTTGGGACAAATGTCAGCACACATTTATGATAAAGAAAACAAAAAAAACCCCTCCAGAATGTGGGCTTAGAGGGAAACTCACTCAATTTAATCAGGGACGCATACGACAAACCCACAGCAAACATTTTCACTGGTGAAGAACTGAAAGCATGTCCTCTAAGATCAGCAACAAGACAAGGATGACCACTCTCTCATCACTATTATTCAACATAGTTTTGGAAGTTCTGGCCACGGCAATCAGAGCAGCACAAGAAATGAAAGGAAGACAAACTGGAAAAGAAGAAGTAACACCGTCCCTCTTTGCATATGACATGATACTATACTTAGAGAATCCTAAAGTGGCCACCATAAAACTAGTAGAGCTAGTCCATGGATTTGGTGACGTGGCAGGACACAAAATTAATGCACAGAAATCCCTTGCATTCCTATACATTAATGAAGGAAAAACAGAAAGAGAAATTAGGAAGGACTCCCATTTACCCCTGCAGGAAAAGGAATAAAATACCTAGGAATAAACCCACCTAGGGAGACAAAAGAGCTGTATGCAGAAAACTATAAGACACTGATGAATGAGACTGAAGATACACACAGATGGAGAGACATACCATGCTCTTGGATTGGAAGAATCAATCTTATGAAAATGACTATACTACCCAAAGCAGTCTACATATTCAATGCAATCCCTCTCAAATTACCAATGGCATTTTTTTTTTTTAACAGAGCTAGAAGGAAAAAATCTGAAAATCTGTATGGAGACACAAAAATCCCCCAATAGCCAAAGCAGTTTGATGGAGAAAAACGGAGCTGGAGGAATCAGACTCCACGACTTCACACTGTACTACAAAGCTACAGTAATCAAGACAGGACGGGCCTGGCACAAAAACAGGAATACAGATCAATGCAACCGGGTAGAAAGCCCTCAGATAATGCCACGCACCTATGGTCAACTAATCTGTGACAAAGGAGGCAAGGATACACAGTGCAGAAAGAAGAGTCTCTTCAGTAAGTGGTTCTGGGGAACCTGGACCAAGACATGTAAAACAATGAAGTAAGAACACTCCCATACACCGTACACAAAAATAATCTGAAAATGGAACAGAGACCTAAACTCAGGACTGTACACTGCGAAACTCTTAGAGGAGAACACAGGAAGAACAGGCTTTGACATAAATCACAACAAGATCTTTTGTAATCCTCCTCCTGGAGTCATGGAAATAAAAACAAAAATGTACAACTGGGACCTAAGGAAACTTAAAAGCTTTTGCTAAGCACAGGAAACTAAGAACAAGAGGAAAACACAACCCTCAGAATGGGAAAAGTATTTGCATACGAAGCAGCGGACTCGGGATCAATCTCCAAAATATATAAACAGCCCATGCTGCTCGGTATTAAAAAATCCAACAACGCGCTCTAAAAATGGGCAGAAGCCCTAAACAGACAATGCTCCAAAGAAGACACAGAGCTGGCCAACAAGCACGTAAAAGCCGGCTCGGGCCTCCCTGGTGGCGCAGTGGTTGAGAGTCCGCCTGCCGATGCAGGGGATACGGGTTCGTGCCCCGATCTGGGAGGATCCCATATGCCGCGGAGCGGCTGGGCCCGTGAGCCATGGCCGCTGAGCCTGTGCGTCCGGAGCCTGTGCTCCGCAACGGGAGAGGCCACAGCAGTGAGAGGCCCGCGTACAGCAAAAAAAGAAAAAAAAAAAAAAAAAAAAGCCGGCTCTACTTCACTAGCTATTAGAGAGATGCACACCAAAACTACACCGAGCTATCACCTCACACCATTTAGAAAGGGCATCATCGGAAAATCAACAAAGAACAACTGCTGGACACGGTGTGGAGCAGAGAGAACACTCTTGCACTGTCGGTGGGAGTGTAGAGGGATACAGCCACTAGGGAGAAGAGTAAGGAGGTTCCTGAAAAAACTAAAACTAGAACTACCATATGACCCAGCGATCCCACTCCTAGGCGTATACCCTGAGGAAACCAGAATTCAAAAAGAGACATGTACCAAAATGCTCATTGCAGCTCTATTCACGACAGCCCGCAGAGGGAAACAACCTAAGTGTCCATCATCGGATGAATGGATAAAGAAGATGTGGCACCTACATACAATGGAATATTACTCAGCCATAAAAAGCAACGAAACTGATCTATCTGTAATGAGGTGGACAGACCTAGAGTCCGTCATACAGGGTGAAGTAAGTCAGAAAGAGAAAGACAAATCCCGTATGCTGACACATATATATGGAATTTAAGAAAAAAAAATGTCACGAAGAACCTAGGGGTAAGACAGGAATAAAGACACAGACCTACTTGAGAACGGACTTGAGGATATGGGGAGGGGGAAGGGTAAGCTGTAACAAAGCGAGAGAGAGGCATGGACCTATATACAGTACCAAACGTAAGGTAGATAGATAGTGGGAAGCAGCCGCATAGCACCGGGAGATCGGCTCGGTGCTTTGTGACCGCCTGGAGGGGTGGGATGGGGAGGCTGGGAGGGAGAGAGACGCAGGAGGGAAGGGATGTGGGAACAGATGTATATGTATGACTGATTCACTTTGTTCTAAAGCAGAAAGTAATAATAAAAAAAGAAAAAAGACACATGCACCCCAGCGATCATTGCAGCACTATTTACAATAGCCAGGTCATGGAAACAACCTAAAGGCCCATCCACAGACGAATGGATAAAGAAGATGTGGTACCTATATACGATGGAATATTACTCAGCCAGGAAAGGGAACTGAGTTGGTTCATTTGTACAGGCGTGGATAGACCTAGACACTGTCATACAGAGTGAAGCCAGTCAGAAAGAGAAAATCAGGTGTCGTATATAAACGCACATACATGCAACCTAGAAAAATGGTACAGATGAACCGGTGTGCAGGATAGAACTGATACACAGATGTGGAGAACCAACGTATGGCCACCGAGGGGGGAAGGTGGACGGGGTGCTGGTGCTCGTGTGATGAATTCGGAGATCGGGAGTGACATACATACAGTAATACGTGTAAGATGCATAACTAATAAGAACCTGCTGTATAAAAAAATGAAGTGAACGTCAAAAACTCAAAAACCCATACGATAGAAGGAAGATATGTTCATTTCAACTGGTCATTTACTAAATAGACAACAAACTCTGAAGGTAGTTGGGACTGTCAATAAAAAGTTAGAGAAAAATGAAAGAAATTACTGGAACAGCAACAAAGAAAACAATATCAAAGACCAAAAAAACTAAAAGCTGGTTCTTTGAGAAGATGAACAATATTGGTAAACCTTTAGCCAGACTCATCAAGATAAAGAGGGAGAGGACTGAAATCAATACAATTAGAAATGGAAAAGAAGTTACACCGGACAACACAGAAATACAAAACATCCTAAGAGACGACTACAAGCACTCTATGCTCACAAAATGGACAATCTGGAAGAAATGGACAAATTCTTAGAGAGGTACGACCTTCCAAGACTGAAGCGGGAAGAAACAGAAAGTATGAACAGACCCAGTGCGAGTGATGAACTTGAAAGTCTGATTACAAATCGTCCAACAAATAAAAGTCCAGTACCAGATGGCTTCACAGGTTAATGCTATCCAACACGTAGAAGAGAAATAACACCCACCTTTCTCAAACTCTTCCAAAGTACTGGCGTGGAGGGAACACTCCGAAACTCTTTCTATGAGGCCACCATCACCCTGTTACGAGAACCAGACAAAGAGGGTAGAAAAGAAGTTACACCCCGATATCACTGATGAGCTTAGGTGCAAAGCGGCTCAACAAAATAGTAGCCAACAGAATCCAACACCATATTAAAAGTATCATACCTCATGATCAAGTGGGCTTTATCGCAGGCATGCGTGGAATCTTCAAACTACGCAGATCAACGTGATACCCCCTATGAACAAACTGAAGAGGAAAAACCATATGATCATGCCAATCGATGCAGAAAAACTTGGGACAAATGTCAGCACACATTTATGATAAAGAAAACAAAAAATACCCCTCCAGAATGTGGGCTTAGAGGGAAACTCACTCAATTTAATCAGGGACGCATACGACAAACCCACAGCAAACATTTTCACTGGTGAAGAACTGAAAGCATGTCCCCTAAGATCAGCAACAAGACAAGGATGACCACTCTCTCATCACTATTATTCAACATAGTTTTGGAAGTTCTGGCCACGGCAATCAGAGCAGCACAAGAAATGAAAGGAAGACAAACTGGAAAAGAAGAAGTAACACCGTCCCTCTTTGCATATGACATGATACTATACTTAGAGAATCCTAAAGTGGCCACCATAAAACTAGTAGAGCTAGTCCATGGATTTGGTGACGTGGCAGGACACAAAATTAATGCACAGAAATCCCTTGCATTCCTATACATTAATGAAGGAAAAACAGAAAGAGAAATTAGGAAGGACTCCCATTTACCCCTGCAGGAAAAGGAATAAAATACCTAGGAATAAACCCACCTAGGGAGACAAAAGAGCTGTATGCAGAAAACTATAAGACACTGATGAATGAGACTGAAGATACACACAGATGGAGAGACATACCATGCTCTTGGATTGGAAGAATCAATCTTATGAAAATGACTATACTACCCAAAGCAGTCTACATATTCAATGCAATCCCTCTCAAATTACCAATGGCATTTTTTTTTTTAACAGAGCTAGAAGGAAAAAATCTGAAAATCTGTATGGAGACACAAAAATCCCCCAATAGCCAAAGCAGTTTGATGGAGAAAAACGGAGCTGGAGGAATCAGACTCCACGACTTCACACTGTACTACAAAGCTACAGTAATCAAGACAGGACGGGCCTGGCACAAAAACAGGAATACAGATCAATGCAACCGGATAGAAAGCCCTCAGATAATGCCACGCACCTATGGTCAACTAATCTGTGACAAAGGAGGCAAGGATACACAGTGCAGAAAGAAGAGTCTCTTCAGTAAGTGGTTCTGGGGAACCTGGACCAAGACATGTAAAACAATGAAGTAAGAACACTCCCATACACCGTACACAAAAATAATCTGAAAATGGAACAGAGACCTAAACTCAGGACTGTACACTGCGAAACTCTTAGAGGAGAACACAGGAAGAACAGGCTTTGACATAAATCACAACAAGATCTTTTGTAATCCTCCTCCTGGAGTCATGGAAATAAAAACAAAAATGTACAACTGGGACCTAAGGAAACTTAAAAGCTTTTGCTAAGCACAGGAAACTAAGAACAAGAGGAAAACACAACCCTCAGAATGGGAAAAGTATTTGCATACGAAGCAGCGGACTCGGGATCAATCTCCAAAATATATAAACAGCCCATGCTGCTCGGTATTAAAAAATCCAACAACGCGCTCTAAAAATGGGCAGAAGCCCTAAACAGACAAGACATAGAGCTGGCCAACAAGCACGTAAAAGCCGGCTCTACTTCACTAGCTATTAGAGAGATGCACACCAAAACTACACCGAGCTATCACCTCACACCATTTAGAAAGGGCATCATCGGAAAATCAACAAAGAACAACTGCTGGACACGGTGTGGAGCAGAGAGAACACTCTTGCACTGTCGGTGGGAGTGTAGAGGGATACAGCCACTAGGGAGAAGAGTAAGGAGGTTCCTGAAAAAACTAAAACTAGAACTACCATATGACCCAGCGATCCCACTCCTAGGCGTATACCCTGAGGAAACCAGAATTCAAAAAGAGACATGTACCAAAATGCTCATTGCAGCTCTATTCACGACAGCCCGCAGAGGGAAACAACCTAAGTGTCCATCATCGGATGAATGGATAAAGAAGATGTGGCACCTACATACAATGGAATATTACTCAGCCATAAAAAGCAACGAAACTGATCTATCTGTAATGAGGTGGACAGACCTAGAGTCCGTCATACAGGGTGAAGTAAGTCAGAAAGAGAAAGACAAATCCCGTATGCTGACACATATATATGGAATTTAAGAAAAAAAAATGTCACGAAGAACCTAGGGGTAAGACAGGAATAAAGACACAGACCTACTTGAGAACGGACTTGAGGATATGGGGAGGGGGAAGGGTAAGCTGTGACAAAGCGAGAGAGAGGCATGGACCTATATACAGTACCAAACGTAAGGTAGATAGATAGTGGGAAGCAGCCGCATAGCACCGGGAGATCGGCTCGGTGCTTTGTGACCGCCTGGAGGGGTGGGATGGGGAGGCTGGGAGGGAGAGAGACGCAGGAGGGAAGGGATGTGGGAACAGATGTATATGTATGACTGATTCACTTTGTTCTAAAGCAGAAAGTAATAATAAAAAAAGAAAAAAGACACATGCACCCCAGTGATCATTGCAGCACTATTTACAATAGCCAGGTCATGGAAACAACCTAAAGGCCCATCCACAGACGAATGGATAAAGAAGATGTGGTACCTATATACGATGGAATATTACTCAGCCAGGAAAGGGAACTGAGTTGGTTCATTTGTACAGGCGTGGATAGACCTAGACACTGTCATACAGAGTGAAGCCAGTCAGAAAGAGAAAATCAGGTGTCGTATATAAACGCACATACATGCAACCTAGAAAAATGGTACAGATGAACCGGTGTGCAGGATAGAACTGATACACAGATGTGGAGAACCAACGTATGGCCACCGAGGGGGGAAGGTGGACGGGGTGCTGGTGCTCGTGTGATGAATTCGGAGATCGGGAGTGACATACATACAGTAATACGTGTAAGATGCATAACTAATAAGAACCTGCTGTATAAAAAAATGAAGTGAACGTCAAAAACTCAAAAACCCATACGATAGAAGGAAGATATGTTCATTTCAACTGGTCATTTACTAAATAGACAACAAACTCTGAAGGTAGTTGGGACTGTCAATAAAAAGTTAGAGAAAAATGAAAGAAATTACTGGAACAGCAACAAAGAAAACAATATCAAAGACCAAAAAAACTAAAAGCTGGTTCTTTGAGAAGATGAACAATATTGGTAAACCTTTAGCCAGACTCATCAAGATAAAGAGGGAGAGGACTGAAATCAATACAATTAGAAATGGAAAAGAAGTTACACCGGACAACACAGAAATACAAAACATCCTAAGAGACGACTACAAGCACTCTATGCTCACAAAATGGACAATCTGGAAGAAATGGACAAATTCTTAGAGAGGTACGACCTTCCAAGACTGAAGCGGGAAGAAACAGAAAGTATGAACAGACCCAGTGCGAGTGATGAACCTGAAAGTCTGATTACAAATCGTCCAACAAATAAAAGTCCAGTACCAGATGGCTTCACAGGTTAATGCTATCCAACACGTAGAAGAGAAATAACACCCACCTTTCTCAAACTCTTCCAAAGTACTGGCGTGGAGGGAACACTCCGAAACTCTTTCTATGAGGCCACCATCACCCTGTTACGAGAACCAGACAAAGAGGGTAGAAAAGAAGTTACACCCCGATATCACTGATGAGCTTAGGTGCAAAGCGGCTCAACAAAATAGTAGCCAACAGAATCCAACACCATATTAAAAGTATCATACCTCATGATCAAGTGGGCTTTATCGCAGGCATGCATGGAATCTTCAAACTACGCAGATCAACGTGATACCCCCTATGAACAAACTGAAGAGGAAAAACCATATGATCATGCCAATCGATGCAGAAAAACTTGGGACAAATGTCAGCACACATTTATGATAAAGAAAACAAAAAAAACCCCTCCAGAATGTGGGCTTAGAGGGAAACTCACTCAATTTAATCAGGGACGCATACGACAAACCCACAGCAAACATTTTCACTGGTGAAGAACTGAAAGCATGTCCTCTAAGATCAGCAACAAGACAAGGATGACCACTCTCTCATCACTATTATTCAACATAGTTTTGGAAGTTCTGGCCACGGCAATCAGAGCAGCACAAGAAATGAAAGGAAGACAAACTGGAAAAGAAGAAGTAACACCGTCCCTCTTTGCATATGACATGATACTATACTTAGAGAATCCTAAAGTGGCCACCATAAAACTAGTAGAGCTAGTCCATGGATTTGGTGACGTGGCAGGACACAAAATTAATGCACAGAAATCCCTTGCATTCCTATACATTAATGAAGGAAAAACAGAAAGAGAAATTAGGAAGGACTCCCATTTACCCCTGCAGGAAAAGGAATAAAATACCTAGGAATAAACCCACCTAGGGAGACAAAAGAGCTGTATGCAGAAAACTATAAGACACTGATGAATGAGACTGAAGATACACACAGATGGAGAGACATACCATGCTCTTGGATTGGAAGAATCAATCTTATGAAAATGACTATACTACCCAAAGCAGTCTACATATTCAATGCAATCCCTCTCAAATTACCAATGGCATTTTTTTTTTTAACAGAGCTAGAAGGAAAAAATCTGAAAATCTGTATGGAGACACAAAAATCCCCCAATAGCCAAAGCAGTTTGATGGAGAAAAACGGAGCTGGAGGAATCAGACTCCACGACTTCACACTGTACTACAAAGCTACAGTAATCAAGACAGGACGGGCCTGGCACAAAAACAGGAATACAGATCAATGCAACCGGATAGAAAGCCCTCAGATAATGCCACGCACCTATGGTCAACTAATCTGTGACAAAGGAGGCAAGGATACACAGTGCAGAAAGAAGAGTCTCTTCAGTAAGTGGTTCTGGGGAACCTGGACCAAGACATGTAAAACAATGAAGTAAGAACACTCCCATACACCGTACACAAAAATAATCTGAAAATGGAACAGAGACCTAAACTCAGGACTGTACACTGCGAAACTCTTAGAGGAGAACACAGGAAGAACAGGCTTTGACATAAATCACAACAAGATCTTTTGTAATCCTCCTCCTGGAGTCATGGAAATAAAAACAAAAATGTACAACTGGGACCTAAGGAAACTTAAAAGCTTTTGCTAAGCACAGGAAACTAAGAACAAGAGGAAAACACAACCCTCAGAATGGGAAAAGTATTTGCATACGAAGCAGCGGACTCGGGATCAATCTCCAAAATATATAAACAGCCCATGCTGCTCGGTATTAAAAAATCCAACAACGCGCTCTAAAAATGGGCAGAAGCCCTAAACAGACAAGACATAGAGCTGGCCAACAAGCACGTAAAAGCCGGCTCTACTTCACTAGCTATTAGAGAGATGCACACCAAAACTACACCGAGCTATCACCTCACACCATTTAGAAAGGGCATCATCGGAAAATCAACAAAGAACAACTGCTGGACACGGTGTGGAGCAGAGAGAACACTCTTGCACTGTCGGTGGGAGTGTAGAGGGATACAGCCACTAGGGAGAAGAGTAAGGAGGTTCCTGAAAAAACTAAAACTAGAACTACCATATGACCCAGCGATCCCACTCCTAGGCGTATACCCTGAGGAAACCAGAATTCAAAAAGAGACATGTACCAAAATGCTCATTGCAGCTCTATTCACGACAGCCCGCAGAGGGAAACAACCTAAGTGTCCATCATCGGATGAATGGATAAAGAAGATGTGGCACCTACATACAATGGAATATTACTCAGCCATAAAAAGCAACGAAACTGATCTATCTGTAATGAGGTGGACAGACCTAGAGTCCGTCATACAGGGTGAAGTAAGTCAGAAAGAGAAAGACAAATCCCGTATGCTGACACATATATATGGAATTTAAGAAAAAAAAATGTCACGAAGAACCTAGGGGTAAGACAGGAATAAAGACACAGACCTACTTGAGAACGGACTTGAGGATATGGGGAGGGGGAAGGGTAAGCTGTGACAAAGCGAGAGAGAGGCATGGACCTATATACAGTACCAAACGTAAGGTAGATAGATAGTGGGAAGCAGCCGCATAGCACCGGGAGATCGGCTCGGTGCTTTGTGACCGCCTGGAGGGGTGGGATGGGGAGGCTGGGAGGGAGAGAGACGCAGGAGGGAAGGGATGTGGGAACAGATGTATATGTATGACTGATTCACTTTGTTCTAAAGCAGAAAGTAATAATAAAAAAAGAAAAAAGACACATGCACCCCAGTGATCATTGCAGCACTATTTACAATAGCCAGGTCATGGAAACAACCTAAAGGCCCATCCACAGACGAATGGATAAAGAAGATGTGGTACCTATATACGATGGAATATTACTCAGCCAGGAAAGGGAACTGAGTTGGTTCATTTGTACAGGCGTGGATAGACCTAGACACTGTCATACAGAGTGAAGCCAGTCAGAAAGAGAAAATCAGGTGTCGTATATAAACGCACATACATGCAACCTAGAAAAATGGTACAGATGAACCGGTGTGCAGGATAGAACTGATACACAGATGTGGAGAACCAACGTATGGCCACCGAGGGGGGAAGGTGGACGGGGTGCTGGTGCTCGTGTGATGAATTCGGAGATCGGGAGTGACATACATACAGTAATACGTGTAAGATGCATAACTAATAAGAACCTGCTGTATAAAAAAATGAAGTGAACGTCAAAAACTCAAAAACCCATACGATAGAAGGAAGATATGTTCATTTCAACTGGTCATTTACTAAATAGACAACAAACTCTGAAGGTAGTTGGGACTGTCAATAAAAAGTTAGAGAAAAATGAAAGAAATTACTGGAACAGCAACAAAGAAAACAATATCAAAGACCAAAAAAACTAAAAGCTGGTTCTTTGAGAAGATGAACAATATTGGTAAACCTTTAGCCAGACTCATCAAGATAAAGAGGGAGAGGACTGAAATCAATACAATTAGAAATGGAAAAGAAGTTACACCGGACAACACAGAAATACAAAACATCCTAAGAGACGACTACAAGCACTCTATGCTCACAAAATGGACAATCTGGAAGAAATGGACAAATTCTTAGAGAGGTACGACCTTCCAAGACTGAAGCGGGAAGAAACAGAAAGTATGAACAGACCCAGTGCGAGTGATGAACCTGAAAGTCTGATTACAAATCGTCCAACAAATAAAAGTCCAGTACCAGATGGCTTCACAGGTTAATGCTATCCAACACGTAGAAGAGAAATAACACCCACCTTTCTCAAACTCTTCCAAAGTACTGGCGTGGAGGGAACACTCCGAAACTCTTTCTATGAGGCCACCATCACCCTGTTACGAGAACCAGACAAAGAGGGTAGAAAAGAAGTTACACCCCGATATCACTGATGAGCTTAGGTGCAAAGCGGCTCAACAAAATAGTAGCCAACAGAATCCAACACCATATTAAAAGTATCATACCTCATGATCAAGTGGGCTTTATCGCAGGCATGCATGGAATCTTCAAACTACGCAGATCAACGTGATACCCCCTATGAACAAACTGAAGAGGAAAAACCATATGATCATGCCAATCGATGCAGAAAAACTTGGGACAAATGTCAGCACACATTTATGATAAAGAAAACAAAAAAAACCCCTCCAGAATGTGGGCTTAGAGGGAAACTCACTCAATTTAATCAGGGACGCATACGACAAACCCACAGCAAACATTTTCACTGGTGAAGAACTGAAAGCATGTCCTCTAAGATCAGCAACAAGACAAGGATGACCACTCTCTCATCACTATTATTCAACATAGTTTTGGAAGTTCTGGCCACGGCAATCAGAGCAGCACAAGAAATGAAAGGAAGACAAACTGGAAAAGAAGAAGTAACACCGTCCCTCTTTGCATATGACATGATACTATACTTAGAGAATCCTAAAGTGGCCACCATAAAACTAGTAGAGCTAGTCCATGGATTTGGTGACGTGGCAGGACACAAAATTAATGCACAGAAATCCCTTGCATTCCTATACATTAATGAAGGAAAAACAGAAAGAGAAATTAGGAAGGACTCCCATTTACCCCTGCAGGAAAAGGAATAAAATACCTAGGAATAAACCCACCTAGGGAGACAAAAGAGCTGTATGCAGAAAACTATAAGACACTGATGAATGAGACTGAAGATACACACAGATGGAGAGACATACCATGCTCTTGGATTGGAAGAATCAATCTTATGAAAATGACTATACTACCCAAAGCAGTCTACATATTCAATGCAATCCCTCTCAAATTACCAATGGCATTTTTTTTTTTAACAGAGCTAGAAGGAAAAAATCTGAAAATCTGTATGGAGACACAAAAATCCCCCAATAGCCAAAGCAGTTTGATGGAGAAAAACGGAGCTGGAGGAATCAGACTCCACGACTTCACACTGTACTACAAAGCTACAGTAATCAAGACAGGACGGGCCTGGCACAAAAACAGGAATACAGATCAATGCAACCGGATAGAAAGCCCTCAGATAATGCCACGCACCTATGGTCAACTAATCTGTGACAAAGGAGGCAAGGATACACAGTGCAGAAAGAAGAGTCTCTTCAGTAAGTGGTTCTGGGGAACCTGGACCAAGACATGTAAAACAATGAAGTAAGAACACTCCCATACACCGTACACAAAAATAATCTGAAAATGGAACAGAGACCTAAACTCAGGACTGTACACTGCGAAACTCTTAGAGGAGAACACAGGAAGAACAGGCTTTGACATAAATCACAACAAGATCTTTTGTAATCCTCCTCCTGGAGTCATGGAAATAAAAACAAAAATGTACAACTGGGACCTAAGGAAACTTAAAAGCTTTTGCTAAGCACAGGAAACTAAGAACAAGAGGAAAACACAACCCTCAGAATGGGAAAAGTATTTGCATACGAAGCAGCGGACTCGGGATCAATCTCCAAAATATATAAACAGCCCATGCTGCTCGGTATTAAAAAATCCAACAACGCGCTCTAAAAATGGGCAGAAGCCCTAAACAGACAAGACATAGAGCTGGCCAACAAGCACGTAAAAGCCGGCTCTACTTCACTAGCTATTAGAGAGATGCACACCAAAACTACACCGAGCTATCACCTCACACCATTTAGAAAGGGCATCATCGGAAAATCAACAAAGAACAACTGCTGGACACGGTGTGGAGCAGAGAGAACACTCTTGCACTGTCGGTGGGAGTGTAGAGGGATACAGCCACTAGGGAGAAGAGTAAGGAGGTTCCTGAAAAAACTAAAACTAGAACTACCATATGACCCAGCGATCCCACTCCTAGGCGTATACCCTGAGGAAACCAGAATTCAAAAAGAGACATGTACCAAAATGCTCATTGCAGCTCTATTCACGACAGCCCGCAGAGGGAAACAACCTAAGTGTCCATCATCGGATGAATGGATAAAGAAGATGTGGCACCTACATACAATGGAATATTACTCAGCCATAAAAAGCAACGAAACTGATCTATCTGTAATGAGGTGGACAGACCTAGAGTCCGTCATACAGGGTGAAGTAAGTCAGAAAGAGAAAGACAAATCCCGTATGCTGACACATATATATGGAATTTAAGAAAAAAAAATGTCACGAAGAACCTAGGGGTAAGACAGGAATAAAGACACAGACCTACTTGAGAACGGACTTGAGGATATGGGGAGGGGGAAGGGTAAGCTGTGACAAAGCGAGAGAGAGGCATGGACCTATATACAGTACCAAACGTAAGGTAGATAGATAGTGGGAAGCAGCCGCATAGCACCGGGAGATCGGCTCGGTGCTTTGTGACCGCCTGGAGGGGTGGGATGGGGAGGCTGGGAGGGAGAGAGACGCAGGAGGGAAGGGATGTGGGAACAGATGTATATGTATGACTGATTCACTTTGTTCTAAAGCAGAAAGTAATAATAAAAAAAGAAAAAAGACACATGCACCCCAGTGATCATTGCAGCACTATTTACAATAGCCAGGTCATGGAAACAACCTAAAGGCCCATCCACAGACGAATGGATAAAGAAGATGTGGTACCTATATACGATGGAATATTACTCAGCCAGGAAAGGGAACTGAGTTGGTTCATTTGTACAGGCGTGGATAGACCTAGACACTGTCATACAGAGTGAAGCCAGTCAGAAAGAGAAAATCAGGTGTCGTATATAAACGCACATACATGCAACCTAGAAAAATGGTACAGATGAACCGGTGTGCAGGATAGAACTGATACACAGATGTGGAGAACCAACGTATGGCCACCGAGGGGGGAAGGTGGACGGGGTGCTGGTGCTCGTGTGATGAATTCGGAGATCGGGAGTGACATACATACAGTAATACGTGTAAGATGCATAACTAATAAGAACCTGCTGTATAAAAAAATGAAGTGAACGTCAAAAACTCAAAAACCCATACGATAGAAGGAAGATATGTTCATTTCAACTGGTCATTTACTAAATAGACAACAAACTCTGAAGGTAGTTGGGACTGTCAATAAAAAGTTAGAGAAAAATGAAAGAAATTACTGGAACAGCAACAAAGAAAACAATATCAAAGACCAAAAAAACTAAAAGCTGGTTCTTTGAGAAGATGAACAATATTGGTAAACCTTTAGCCAGACTCATCAAGATAAAGAGGGAGAGGACTGAAATCAATACAATTAGAAATGGAAAAGAAGTTACACCGGACAACACAGAAATACAAAACATCCTAAGAGACGACTACAAGCACTCTATGCTCACAAAATGGACAATCTGGAAGAAATGGACAAATTCTTAGAGAGGTACGACCTTCCAAGACTGAAGCGGGAAGAAACAGAAAGTATGAACAGACCCAGTGCGAGTGATGAACCTGAAAGTCTGATTACAAATCGTCCAACAAATAAAAGTCCAGTACCAGATGGCTTCACAGGTTAATGCTATCCAACACGTAGAAGAGAAATAACACCCACCTTTCTCAAACTCTTCCAAAGTACTGGCGTGGAGGGAACACTCCGAAACTCTTTCTATGGGGCCACCATCACCCTGTTACGAGAACCAGACAAAGAGGGTAGAAAAGAAGTTACACCCCGATATCACTGATGAGCTTAGGTGCAAAGCGGCTCAACAAAATAGTAGCCAACAGAATCCAACACCATATTAAAAGTATCATACCTCATGATCAAGTGGGCTTTATCGCAGGCATGCATGGAATCTTCAAACTACGCAGATCAACGTGATACCCCCTATGAACAAACTGAAGAGGAAAAACCATATGATCATGCCAATCGATGCAGAAAAACTTGGGACAAATGTCAGCACACATTTATGATAAAGAAAACAAAAAAAACCCCTCCAGAATGTGGGCTTAGAGGGAAACTCACTCAATTTAATCAGGGACGCATACGACAAACCCACAGCAAACATTTTCACTGGTGAAGAACTGAAAGCATGTCCTCTAAGATCAGCAACAAGACAAGGATGACCACTCTCTCATCACTATTATTCAACATAGTTTTGGAAGTTCTGGCCACGGCAATCAGAGCAGCACAAGAAATGAAAGGAAGACAAACTGGAAAAGAAGAAGTAACACCGTCCCTCTTTGCATATGACATGATACTATACTTAGAGAATCCTAAAGTGGCCACCATAAAACTAGTAGAGCTAGTCCATGGATTTGGTGACGTGGCAGGACACAAAATTAATGCACAGAAATCCCTTGCATTCCTATACATTAATGAAGGAAAAACAGAAAGAGAAATTAGGAAGGACTCCCATTTACCCCTGCAGGAAAAGGAATAAAATACCTAGGAATAAACCCACCTAGGGAGACAAAAGAGCTGTATGCAGAAAACTATAAGACACTGATGAATGAGACTGAAGATACACACAGATGGAGAGACATACCATGCTCTTGGATTGGAAGAATCAATCTTATGAAAATGACTATACTACCCAAAGCAGTCTACATATTCAATGCAATCCCTCTCAAATTACCAATGGCATTTTTTTTTTTAACAGAGCTAGAAGGAAAAAATCTGAAAATCTGTATGGAGACACAAAAATCCCCCAATAGCCAAAGCAGTTTGATGGAGAAAAACGGAGCTGGAGGAATCAGACTCCACGACTTCACACTGTACTACAAAGCTACAGTAATCAAGACAGGACGGGCCTGGCACAAAAACAGGAATACAGATCAATGCAACCGGATAGAAAGCCCTCAGATAATGCCACGCACCTATGGTCAACTAATCTGTGACAAAGGAGGCAAGGATACACAGTGCAGAAAGAAGAGTCTCTTCAGTAAGTGGTTCTGGGGAACCTGGACCAAGACATGTAAAACAATGAAGTAAGAACACTCCCATACACCGTACACAAAAATAATCTGAAAATGGAACAGAGACCTAAACTCAGGACTGTACACTGCGAAACTCTTAGAGGAGAACACAGGAAGAACAGGCTTTGACATAAATCACAACAAGATCTTTTGTAATCCTCCTCCTGGAGTCATGGAAATAAAAACAAAAATGTACAACTGGGACCTAAGGAAACTTAAAAGCTTTTGCTAAGCACAGGAAACTAAGAACAAGAGGAAAACACAACCCTCAGAATGGGAAAAGTATTTGCATACGAAGCAGCGGACTCGGGATCAATCTCCAAAATATATAAACAGCCCATGCTGCTCGGTATTAAAAAATCCAACAACGCGCTCTAAAAATGGGCAGAAGCCCTAAACAGACAAGACATAGAGCTGGCCAACAAGCACGTAAAAGCCGGCTCTACTTCACTAGCTATTAGAGAGATGCACACCAAAACTACACCGAGCTATCACCTCACACCATTTAGAAAGGGCATCATCGGAAAATCAACAAAGAACAACTGCTGGACACGGTGTGGAGCAGAGAGAACACTCTTGCACTGTCGGTGGGAGTGTAGAGGGATACAGCCACTAGGGAGAAGAGTAAGGAGGTTCCTGAAAAAACTAAAACTAGAACTACCATATGACCCAGCGATCCCACTCCTAGGCGTATACCCTGAGGAAACCAGAATTCAAAAAGAGACATGTACCAAAATGCTCATTGCAGCTCTATTCACGACAGCCCGCAGAGGGAAACAACCTAAGTGTCCATCATCGGATGAATGGATAAAGAAGATGTGGCACCTACATACAATGGAATATTACTCAGCCATAAAAAGCAACGAAACTGATCTATCTGTAATGAGGTGGACAGACCTAGAGTCCGTCATACAGGGTGAAGTAAGTCAGAAAGAGAAAGACAAATCCCGTATGCTGACACATATATATGGAATTTAAGAAAAAAAAATGTCACGAAGAACCTAGGGGTAAGACAGGAATAAAGACACAGACCTACTTGAGAACGGACTTGAGGATATGGGGAGGGGGAAGGGTAAGCTGTGACAAAGCGAGAGAGAGGCATGGACCTATATACAGTACCAAACGTAAGGTAGATAGATAGTGGGAAGCAGCCGCATAGCACCGGGAGATCGGCTCGGTGCTTTGTGACCGCCTGGAGGGGTGGGATGGGGAGGCTGGGAGGGAGAGAGACGCAGGAGGGAAGGGATGTGGGAACAGATGTATATGTATGACTGATTCACTTTGTTCTAAAGCAGAAAGTAATAATAAAAAAAGAAAAAAGACACATGCACCCCAGTGATCATTGCAGCACTATTTACAATAGCCAGGTCATGGAAACAACCTAAAGGCCCATCCACAGACGAATGGATAAAGAAGATGTGGTACCTATATACGATGGAATATTACTCAGCCAGGAAAGGGAACTGAGTTGGTTCATTTGTACAGGCGTGGATAGACCTAGACACTGTCATACAGAGTGAAGCCAGTCAGAAAGAGAAAATCAGGTGTCGTATATAAACGCACATACATGCAACCTAGAAAAATGGTACAGATGAACCGGTGTGCAGGATAGAACTGATACACAGATGTGGAGAACCAACGTATGGCCACCGAGGGGGGAAGGTGGACGGGGTGCTGGTGCTCGTGTGATGAATTCGGAGATCGGGAGTGACATACATACAGTAATACGTGTAAGATGCATAACTAATAAGAACCTGCTGTATAAAAAAATGAAGTGAACGTCAAAAACTCAAAAACCCATACGATAGAAGGAAGATATGTTCATTTCAACTGGTCATTTACTAAATAGACAACAAACTCTGAAGGTAGTTGGGACTGTCAATAAAAAGTTAGAGAAAAATGAAAGAAATTACTGGAACAGCAACAAAGAAAACAATATCAAAGACCAAAAAAACTAAAAGCTGGTTCTTTGAGAAGATGAACAATATTGGTAAACCTTTAGCCAGACTCATCAAGATAAAGAGGGAGAGGACTGAAATCAATACAATTAGAAATGGAAAAGAAGTTACACCGGACAACACAGAAATACAAAACATCCTAAGAGACGACTACAAGCACTCTATGCTCACAAAATGGACAATCTGGAAGAAATGGACAAATTCTTAGAGAGGTACGACCTTCCAAGACTGAAGCGGGAAGAAACAGAAAGTATGAACAGACCCAGTGCGAGTGATGAACCTGAAAGTCTGATTACAAATCGTCCAACAAATAAAAGTCCAGTACCAGATGGCTTCACAGGTTAATGCTATCCAACACGTAGAAGAGAAATAACACCCACCTTTCTCAAACTCTTCCAAAGTACTGGCGTGGAGGGAACACTCCGAAACTCTTTCTATGGGGCCACCATCACCCTGTTACGAGAACCAGACAAAGAGGGTAGAAAAGAAGTTACACCCCGATATCACTGATGAGCTTAGGTGCAAAGCGGCTCAACAAAATAGTAGCCAACAGAATCCAACACCATATTAAAAGTATCATACCTCATGATCAAGTGGGCTTTATCGCAGGCATGCGTGGAATCTTCAAACTACACAGATCAACGTGATACCCCCTATGAACAAACTGAAGAGGAAAAACCATATGATCATGCCAATCGATGCAGAAAAACTTGGGACAAATGTCAGCACACATTTATGATAAAGAAAACAAAAAAAACCCCTCCAGAATGTGGGCTTAGAGGGAAACTCACTCAATTTAATCAGGGACGCATACGACAAACCCACAGCAAACATTTTCACTGGTGAAGAACTGAAAGCATGTCCTCTAAGATCAGCAACAAGACAAGGATGACCACTCTCTCATCACTATTATTCAACATAGTTTTGGAAGTTCTGGCCACGGCAATCAGAGCAGCACAAGAAATGAAAGGAAGACAAACTGGAAAAGAAGAAGTAACACCGTCCCTCTTTGCATATGACATGATACTATACTTAGAGAATCCTAAAGTGGCCACCATAAAACTAGTAGAGCTAGTCCATGGATTTGGTGACGTGGCAGGACACAAAATTAATGCACAGAAATCCCTTGCATTCCTATACATTAATGAAGGAAAAACAGAAAGAGAAATTAGGAAGGACTCCCATTTACCCCTGCAGGAAATGGAATAAAATACCTAGGAATAAACCTACCTAGGGAGACAAAAGAGCTGTATGCAGAAAACTATAAGACACTGATGAATGAGACTGAAGATACACACAGATGGAGAGACATACCATGCTCTTGGATTGGAAGAATCAATCTTATGAAAATGACTATACTACCCAAAGCAGTCTACATATTCAATGCAATCCCTCTCAAATTACCAATGGCATGTTTTTTTTAACAGAGCTAGAAGGAAAAAATCCGAAAATCTGTATGGAGACACAAAAATCCCCCAATAGCCAAAGCAGTTTGATGGAGAAAAACGGAGCTGGAGGAATCAGACTCCACGACTTCACACTGTACTACAAAGCTACAGTAATCAAGACAGGACGGGCCTGGCACAAAAACAGAAATACAGATCAATGCAACCGGATAGAAAGCCCTCAGATAATGCCACGCACCTATGGTCAACTAATCTGTGACAAAGGAGGCAAGGATACACAGTGCAGAAAGAAGAGTCTCTTCAGTAAGTGGTTCTGGGGAACCTGGACCAAGACATGTAAAACAATGAAGTAAGAACACTCCCATACACCGTACACAAAAATAATCTGAAAATGGAACAGAGACCTAAACTCAGGACTGTACACTGCGAAACTCTTAGAGGAGAACACAGGAAGAACAGGCTTTGACATAAATCACAACAAGATCTTTTGTAATCCTCCTCCTGGAGTCATGGAAATAAAAACAAAAATGTACAACTGGGACCTAAGGAAACTTAAAAGCTTTTGCTAAGCACAGGAAACTAAGAACAAGAGGAAAACACAACCCTCAGAATGGGAAAAGTATTTGCATACGAAGCAGCGGACTCGGGATCAATCTCCAAAATATATAAACAGCCCATGCTGCTCGGTATTAAAAAATCCAACAACGCGCTCTAAAAATGGGCAGAAGCCCTAAACAGACAATGCTCCAAAGAAGACACAGAGCTGGCCAACAAGCACGTAAAAGCCGGCTCTACTTCACTAGCTATTAGAGAGATGCACACCAAAACTACACCGAGCTATCACCTCACACCATTTAGAAAGGGCATCATCGGAAAATCAACAAAGAACAACTGATGAACACAGTGTGGAGCAGAGAGAACACTCTTGCACTGTCGGTGGGAGTGTAGATGGATACAGCCACTAGGGAGAAGACTAAGGAGGTTCCTGAAAAAACTAAAACTAGAACTACCATATGACCCAGCGATCCCACTACTAGGCGTATACCCTGAGGAAACCAGAATTCAAAAGGAGACATGTACCAAAATGTTCATTGCAGCTCTATTCACGACAGCCCGCAGAGGGACACAACCTAAGTGTCCATCATCGGATGAATGGATAAAGAAGATGTGGCACCTACATACAATGGAATATTACTCAGCCATAAAAAGCAACGAAACTGATCTATCTGTAATGAGGTGGACAGACCTAGAGTCCGTCATACAGGGTGAAGTAAGTCAGAAAGAGAAAGACAAATCCCGTATGCTGACACATATATATGGAATTTAAGAAAAAAAAATGTCACGAAGAACCAAGGGGTAAGACAGGAATAAAGACACAGACCTACTTGAGAATGGACTTGAGGATATGGGGAGGGGGAAGGGTAAGCTGTGACAAAGCGAGAGAGAGGCATGGACATATATACAGTACCAAACGTAAGGTAGATAGATAGTGGGAAGCAGCCGCACAGCACCGGGAGATCGGCTCGGTGCTTTGTGAACGCCTGGAGGGGTGGGATGGGGAGGTTGGGAGGGAGAGAGACGCAGGAGGGAAGGGATGTGGGAACAGATGTATATGTATGACTGATTCACTTTGTTCTAAAGCAGAAAGTAATAATAAAAAAAGAAAAAAGACACATGCACCCCAGTGATCATTGCAGCACTATTTACAATAGCCAGGTCATGGAAACAACCTAGAGGCCCATCCACAGACGAATGGACAAAGAAGATGTGGTACCTATATACGATGGAATATTACTCAGCCAGGAAAGGGAACTGAGTTGGTTCATTTGTACAGGCGTGGATAGACCTAGACACTGTTATACAGAGTGAAGCCAGTCAGAAAGAGAAAATCAGGTGTCGTATATAAACGCACATACATGCAACCTAGAAAAATGGTACAGATGAACCGGTGTGCAGGATAGAACTGATACACAGATGTGGAGAACCAACGTATGGCCACCGAGGGGGGAAAGTGGACGGGGTGCTGGTGCTCGTGTGATGAATTCGGAGATCGGGAGTGACATACATACAGTAATATGTGTAAGATGCATAACTAATAAGAACCTGCTGTATAAAAAAATGAAGTGAACGTCAAAAACTCAAAAACCCATACGATAAAAGGAAGATATGTTCATTTCAACTGGTCATTTACTAAATAGACAACAAACTCTGAAGGTAGTTGGGACTGTCAATAAAAAGTTAGAGAAAAATGAAAGAAATTACTGGAACAGCAACAAAGAAAACAATATCAAAGACCAAAAAAACTAAAAGCTGGTTCTTTGAGAAGATGAACAATATTGGTAAACCTTTAGCCAGACTCATCAAGATAAAGAGGGAGAGGACTGAAATCAATACAATTAGAAATGGAAAAGAAGTTACACCGGACAACACAGAAATACAAAACATCCTAAGAGACGACTACAAGCACTCTATGCTCACAAAATGGACAATCTGGAAGAAATGGACAAATTCTTAGAGAGGTACGACCTTCCAAGACTGAAGCGGGAAGAAACAGAAAGTATGAACAGACCCAGTGCGAGTGATGAACCTGAAAGTCTGATTACAAATCGTCCAACAAATAAAAGTCCAGTACCAGATGGCTTCACAGGTTAATGCTATCCAACACGTAGAAGAGAAATAACACCCACCTTTCTCAAACTCTTCCAAAGTACTGGCGTGGAGGGAACACTCCGAAACTCTTTCTATGAGGCCACCATCACCCTGTTACGAGAACCAGACAAAGAGGGTAGAAAAGAAGTTACACCCCGATATCACTGATGAGCTTAGGTGCAAAGCGGCTCAACAAAATAGTAGCCAACAGAATCCAACACCATATTAAAAGTATCATACCTCATGATCAAGTGGGCTTTATCGCAGGCATGCGTGGAATCTTCAAACTACGCAGATCAACGTGATACCCCCTATGAACAAACTGAAGAGGAAAAACCATATGATCATGCCAATCGATGCAGAAAAACTTGGGACAAATGTCAGCACACATTTATGATAAAGAAAACAAAAAAAAACCCTCCAGAATGTGGGCTTAGAGGGAAACTCACTCAATTTAATCAGGGACGCATACGACAAACCCACAGCAAACATTTTCACTGGTGAAGAACTGAAAGCATGTCCTCTAAGATCAGCAACAAGACAAGGATGACCACTCTCTCATCACTATTATTCAACATAGTTTTGGAAGTTCTGGCCACGGCAATCAGAGCAGCACAAGAAATGAAAGGAAGACAAACTGGAAAAGAAGAAGTAACACCGTCCCTCTTTGCATATGACATGATACTATACTTAGAGAATCCTAAAGTGGCCACCATAAAACTAGTAGAGCTAGTCCATGGATTTGGTGACGTGGCAGGACACAAAATTAATGCACAGAAATCCCTTGCATTCCTATACATTAATGAAGGAAAAACAGAAAGAGAAATTAGGAAGGACTCCCATTTACCCCTGCAGGAAAAGGAATAAAATACCTAGGAATAAACCTACCTAGGGAGACAAAAGAGCTGTATGCAGAAAACTATAAGACACTGATGAATGAGACTGAAGATACACACAGATGGAGAGACATACCATGCTCTTGGATTGGAAGAATCAATCTTATGAAAATGACTATACTACCCAAAGCAGTCTACATATTCAATGCAATCCCTCTCAAATTACCAATGGCATTTTTTTTTTAACAGAGCTAGAAGGAAAAAATCCGAAAATCTGTATGGAGACACAAAAATCCCCCAATAGCCAAAGCAGTTTGATGGAGAAAAACGGAGCTGGAGGAATCAGACTCCACGACTTCACACTGTACTACAAAGCTACAGTAATCAAGACAGGACGGGCCTGGCACAAAAACAGAAATACAGATCAATGCAACCGGATAGAAAGCCCTCAGATAATGCCACGCACCTATGGTCAACTAACCTGTGACAAAGGAGGCAAGGATACACAGTGCAGAAAGAAGAGTCTCTTCAGTAAGTGGTTCTGGGGAACCTGGACCAAGACATGTAAAACAATGAAGTAAGAACACTCCCATACACCGTACACAAAAATAATCTGAAAATGGAACAGAGACCTAAACTCAGGACTGTACACTGCGAAACTCTTAGAGGAGAACACAGGAAGAACAGGCTTTGACATAAATCACAACAAGATCTTTTGTAATCCTCCTCCTGGAGTCATGGAAATAAAAACAAAAATGTACAACTGGGACCTAAGGAAACTTAAAAGCTTTTGCTAAGCACAGGAAACTAAGAACAAGAGGAAAACACAACCCTCAGAATGGGAAAAGTATTTGCATACGAAGCAGCGGACTCGGGATCAATCTCCAAAATATATAAACAGCCCATGCTGCTCGGTATTAAAAAATCCAACAACGCGCTCTAAAAATGGGCAGAAGCCCTAAACAGACAAGACATAGAGCTGGCCAACAAGCACGTAAAAGCCGGCTCTACTTCACTAGCTATTAGAGAGATGCACACCAAAACTACACCGAGCTATCACCTCACACCATTTAGAAAGGGCATCATCGGAAAATCAACAAAGAACAACTGCTGGACACGGTGTGGAGCAGAGAGAACACTCTTGCACTGTCGGTGGGAGTGTAGAGGGATACAGCCACTAGGGAGAAGAGTAAGGAGGTTCCTGAAAAAACTAAAACTAGAACTACCATCTGACCCAGCGATCCCACTACTAGGCGTATACCCTGAGGAAACCAGAATTCAAAAGGAGACATGTACCAAAATGTTCATTGCAGCTCTATTCACGACAGCCCGCAGAGGGAAACAACCTAAGTGTCCATCATCGGATGAATGGATAAAGAAGATGTGGCACCTACATACAATGGAATATTACTCAGCCATAAAAAGCAACGAAACTGATCTATCTGTAATGAGGTGGACAGACCTAGAGTCCGTCATACAGGGTGAAGTAAGTCAGAAAGAGAAAGACAAATCCCGTATGCTGACACATATATATGGAATTTAAGAAAAAAAAATGTCACGAAGAACCAAGGGGTAAGACAGGAATAAAGACACAGACCTACTTGAGAATGGACTTGAGGATATGGGGAGGGGGAAGGGTAAGCTGTGACAAAGCGAGAGAGAGGCATGGACATATATACAGTACCAAACGTAAGGTAGATAGATAGTGGGAAGCAGCCGCATAGCACCGGGAGATCCGCTCAGTGCTTTGTGACCGCCTGGAGGGTGGGATGGGGAGGCTGGGAGGGAGAGAGACGCAGGAGGGAAGGGATGTGGGAACAGATGTATATGTATGACTGATTCACTTTGTTCTAAAGCAGAAAGTAATAATAAAAAAAGAAAAAAGACACATGCACCCCAGTGATCATTGCAGCACTATTTACAATAGCCAGGTCATGGAAACAACCTAAAGGCCCATCCACAGACGAATGGATAAAGAAGATGTGGTACCTATATACGATGGAATATTACTCAGCCAGGAAAGGGAACTGAGTTGGTTCATTTGTACAGGCGTGGATAGACCTAGACACTGTCATACAGAGTGAAGCCAGTCAGAAAGAGAAAATCAGGTGTCGTATATAAACGCACATACATGCAACCTAGAAAAATGGTACAGATGAACCGGTGTGCAGGATAGAACTGATACACAGATGTGGAGAACCAACGTATGGCCACCGAGGGGGGAAAGTGGACGGGGTGCTGGTGCTCGTGTGATGAATTCGGAGATCGGGAGTGACATACATACAGTAATATGTGTAAGATGCATAACTAATAAGAACCTGCTGTATAAAAAAATGAAGTGAACGTCAAAAACTCAAAAACCCATACGATAAAAGGAAAATATGTTCATTTCAACTGGTCATTTACTAAATAGACAACAAACTCTGAAGGTAGTTGGGACTGTCAATAAAAAGTTAGAGAAAAATGAAAGAAATTACTGGAACAGCAACAAAGAAAACAATATCAAAGACCAAAAAAACTAAAAGCTGGTTCTTTGAGAAGATGAACAATATTGGTAAACCTTTAGCCAGACTCATCAAGATAAAGAGGGAGAGGACTGAAATCAATACAATTAGAAATGGAAAAGAAGTTACACCGGACAACACAGAAATACAAAACATCCTAAGAGACGACTACAAGCACTCTATGCTCACAAAATGGACAATCTGGAAGAAATGGACAAATTCTTAGAGAGGTACGACCTTCCAAGACTGAAGCGGGAAGAAACAGAAAGTATGAACAGACCCAGTGCGAGTGATGAACCTGAAAGTCTGATTACAAATCGTCCAACAAATAAAAGTCCAGTACCAGATGGCTTCACAGGTTAATGCTATCCAACACGTAGAAGAGAAATAACACCCACCTTTCTCAAACTCTTCCAAAGTACTGGCGTGGAGGGAACACTCCGAAACTCTTTCTATGAGGCCACCATCACCCTGTTACGAGAACCAGACAAAGAGGGTAGAAAAGAAGTTACACCCCGATATCACTGATGAGCTTAGGTGCAAAGCGGCTCAACAAAATAGTAGCCAACAGAATCCAACACCATATTAAAAGTATCATACCTCATGATCTAGTGGGCTTTATCGCAGGCATGCGTGGAATCTTCAAACTACGCAGATCAACGTGATACCCCCTATGAACAAACTGAAGAGGAAAAACCATATGATCATGCCAATCGATGCAGAAAAACTTGGGACAAATGTCAGCACACATTTATGATAAAGAAAACAAAAAAAACCCCTCCAGAATGTGGGCTTAGAGGGAAACTCACTCAATTTAATCAGGGACGCATACGACAAACCCACAGCAAACATTTTCACTGGTGAAGAAGTGAAAGCATGTCCTCTAAGATCAGCAACAAGACAAGGATGACCACTCTCTCATCACTATTATTCAACATAGTTTTGGAAGTTCTGGCCACGGCAATCAGAGCAGCACAAGAAATGAAAGGAAGACAAACTGGAAAAGAAGAAGTAACACCGTCCCTCTTTGCATATGACATGATACTATACTTAGAGAATCCTAAAGTGGCCACCATAAAACTAGTAGGGCTAGTCCATGGATTTGGTGACGTGGCAGGACACAAAATTAATGCACAGAAATCCCTTGCATTCCTATACATTAATGAAGGAAAAACAGAAAGAGAAATTAGGAAGGACTCCCATTTACCCCTGCAGGAAAAGGAATAAAATACCTAGGAATAAACCCACCTAGGGAGACAAAAGAGCTGTATGCAGAAAACTATAAGACACTGATGAATGAGACTGAAGATACACACAGATGGAGAGACATACCATGCTCTTGGATTGGAAGAATCAATCTTATGAAAATGACTATACTACCCAAAGCAGTCTACATATTCAATGCAATCCCTCTCAAATTACCAATGGCATTTTTTTTTTTAACAGAGCTAGAAGGAAAAAATCTGAAAATCTGTATGGAGACACAAAAATCCCCCAATAGCCAAAGCAGTTTGATGGAGAAAAACGGAGCTGGAGGAATCAGACTCCACGACTTCACACTGTACTACAAAGCTACAGTAATCAAGACAGGACGGGCCTGGCACAAAAACAGAAATACAGATCAATGCAACCGGATAGAAAGCCCTCAGATAATGCCACGCACCTATGGTCAACTAACCTGTGACAAAGGAGGCAAGGATACACAGTGCAGAAAGAA
The DNA here is from genome assembly GCF_964341445.2 of Mesoplodon mirus. Taxonomy (NCBI): domain Eukaryota; kingdom Metazoa; phylum Chordata; class Mammalia; order Artiodactyla; family Ziphiidae; genus Mesoplodon; species Mesoplodon mirus. The sequence continues at coordinate 24,990,016 of NC_138981.1, read as the reverse complement.
GAGTCTCTTCAGTAAGTGGTTCTGGGGAACCTGGACCAAGACATGTAAAACAATGAAGTAAGAACACTCCCATACACCGTACACAAAAATAATCTGAAAATGGAACAGAGACCTAAACTCAGGACTGTACACTGCGAAACTCTTAGAGGAGAACACAGGAAGAACAGGCTTTGACATAAATCACAACAAGATCTTTTGTAATCCTCCTCCTGGAGTCATGGAAATAAAAACAAAAATGTACAACTGGGACCTAAGGAAACTTAAAAGCTTTTGCTAAGCACAGGAAACTAAGAACAAGAGGAAAACACAACCCTCAGAATGGGAAAAGTATTTGCATACGAAGCAGCGGACTCGGGATCAATCTCCAAAATATATAAACAGCCCATGCTGCTCGGTATTAAAAAATCCAACAACGCACTCTAAAAATGGGCAGAAGCCCTAAACAGACAAGACATAGAGCTGGCCAACAAGCACGTAAAAGCCGGCTCTACTTCACTAACTATTAGAGAGATGCACACCAAAACTACACCGAGCTATCACCTCACACCATTTAGAAAGGGCATCATCGGAAAATCAACAAAGAACAACTGCTGGACACGGTGTGGAGCAGAGAGAACACTCTTGCACTGTCGGTGGGAGTGTAGAGGGATACAGCCACTAGGGAGAAGAGTAAGGAGGTTCCTGAAAAAACTAAAACTAGAACTACCATATGACCCAGCGATCCTACTCCTAGGCGTATACCCTGAGGAAACCAGAATTCAAAAAGAGACATGTACCAAAATGCTCATTGCAGCTCTATTCACGACAGCCCGCAGAGGGAAACAACCTAAGTGTCCATCATCGGATGAATGGATAAAGAAGATGTGGCACCTACATACAATGGAATATTACTCAGCCATAAAAAGCAACGAAACTGATCTATCTGTAATGAGGTGGACAGACCTAGAGTCCGTCATACAGGGTGAAGTCAGTCAGAAAGAGAAAGACAAATCCCGTATGCTGACACATATATATGGAATTTAAGAAAAAAAAATGTCACGAAGAACCTAGGGGTAAGACAGGAATAAAGACACAGACCTACTTGAGAATGGACTTGAGGATATGGGGAGGGGGAAGGGTAAGCTGTGACAAAGCGAGAGAGAGGCATGGACATATATACAGTACCAAACGTAAGGTAGATAGATAGTGGGAAGCAGCCGCATAGCACCGGGAGATCGGCTCGGTGCTTTGTGACCGCCTGGAGGGGTGGGATGGGGAGGCTGGGAGGGAGAGAGACGCAGGAGGGAAGGGATGTGGGAACAGATGTATATGTATGACTGATTCACTTTGTTCTAAAGCAGAAAGTAATAATAAAAAAAGAAAAAAGACACATGCACCCCAGTGATCATTGCAGCACTATTTACAATAGCCAGGTCATGGAAACAACCTAAAGGCCCATCCACAGACGAATGGATAAAGAAGATGTGGTACCTATATACGATGGAATATTACTCAGCCAGGAAAGGGAACTGAGTTGGTTCATTTGTACAGGCGTGGATAGACCTAGACACTGTCATACAGAGTGAAGCCAGTCAGAAAGAGAAAATCAGGTGTCGTATATAAACGCACATACATGCAACCTAGAAAAATGGTACAGATGAACCGGTGTGCAGGATAGAACTGATACACAGATGTGGAGAACCAACGTATGGCCACCGAGGGGGGAAGGTGGACGGGGTGCTGGTGCTCGTGTGATGAATTCGGAGATCGGGAGTGACATACATACAGTAATACGTGTAAGATGCATAACTAATAAGAACCTGCTGTATAAAAAAATGAAGTGAACGTCAAAAACTCAAAAACCCATACGATAGAAGGAAGATATGTTCATTTCAACTGGTCATTTACTAAATAGACAACAAACTCTGAAGGTAGTTGGGACTGTCAATAAAAAGTTAGAGAAAAATGAAAGAAATTACTGGAACAGCAACAAAGAAAACAATATCAAAGACCAAAAAAACTAAAAGCTGGTTCTTTGAGAAGATGAACAATATTGGTAAACCTTTAGCCAGACTCATCAAGATAAAGAGGGAGAGGACTGAAATCAATACAATTAGAAATGGAAAAGAAGTTACACCGGACAACACAGAAATACAAAACATCCTAAGAGACGACTACAAGCACTCTATGCTCACAAAATGGACAATCTGGAAGAAATGGACAAATTCTTAGAGAGGTACGACCTTCCAAGACTGAAGCGGGAAGAAACAGAAAGTATGAACAGACCCAGTGCGAGTGATGAACCTGAAAGTCTGATTACAAATCGTCCAACAAATAAAAGTCCAGTACCAGATGGCTTCACAGGTTAATGCTATCCAACACGTAGAAGAGAAATAACACCCACCTTTCTCAAACTCTTCCAAAGTACTGGCGTGGAGGGAACACTCCGAAACTCTTTCTATGAGGCCACCATCACCCTGTTACGAGAACCAGACAAAGAGGGTAGAAAAGAAGTTACACCCCGATATCACTGATGAGCTTAGGTGCAAAGCGGCTCAACAAAATAGTAGCCAACAGAATCCAACACCATATTAAAAGTATCATACCTCATGATCAAGTGGGCTTTATCACAGGCATGCATGGAATCTTCAAACTACGCAGATCAACGTGATACCCCCTATGAACAAACTGAAGAGGAAAAACCATATGATCATGCCAATCGATGCAGAAAAACTTGGGACAAATGTCAGCACACATTTATGATAAAGAAAACAAAAAAAACCCCTCCAGAATGTGGGCTTAGAGGGAAACTCACTCAATTTAATCAGGGACGCATACGACAAACCCACAGCAAACACTTTCACTGGTGAAGAACTGAAAGCATGTCCTCTAAGATCAGCAACAAGACAAGGATGACCACTCTCTCATCACTATTATTCAACATAGTTTTGGAAGTTCTGGCCACGGCAATCAGAGCAGCACAAGAAATGAAAGGAAGACAAACTGGAAAAGAAGAAGTAACACCGTCCCTCTTTGCATATGACATGATACTATACTTAGAGAATCCTAAAGTGGCCACCATAAAACTAGTAGAGCTAGTCCATGGATTTGGTGACGTGGCAGGACACAAAATTAATGCACAGAAATCCCTTGCATTCCTATATATTAATGAAGGAAAAACAGAAAGAGAAATTAGGAAGGACTCCCATTTACCCCTGCAGGAAAAGGAATAAAATACCTAGGAATAAACCTACCTAGGGAGACAAAAGAGCTGTATGCAGAAAACTATAAGACACTGATGAATGAGACTGAAGATACACACAGATGGAGAGACATACCATGCTCTTGGATTGGAAGAATCAATCTTATGAAAATGACTATACTACCCAAAGCAGTCTACATATTCAATGCAATCCCTCTCAAATTACCAATGGCATTTTTTTTTTTAACAGAGCTAGAAGGAAAAAATCTGAAAATCTGTATGGAGACACAAAAATCCCCCAATAGCCAAAGCAGTTTGATGGAAAAAAACGGAGCTGGAGGAATCAGACTCCACGACTTCACACTGTACTACAAAGCTACAGTAATCAAGACAGGACGGGCCTGGCACAAAAACAGAAATACAGATCAATGCAACCGGATAGAAAGCCCTCAGATAATGCCACGCACCTATGGTCAACTAACCTGTGACAAAGGAGGCAAGGATACACAGTGCAGAAAGAAGAGTCTCTTCAGTAAGTGGTTCTGGGGAACCTGGACCAAGACATGTAAAACAATGAAGTAAGAACACTCCCATACACCGTACACAAAAATAATGTGAAAATGGAACAGAGACCTAAACTCAGGACTGTACACTGCGAAACTCTTAGAGGAGAACACAGGAAGAACAGGCTTTGACATAAATCACAACAAGATCTTTTGTAATCCTCCTCCTGGAGTCATGGAAATAAAAACAAAAATGTACAACTGGGACCTAAGGAAACTTAAAAGCTTTTGCTAAGCACAGGAAACTAAGAACAAGAGGAAAACACAACCCTCAGAATGGGAAAAGTATTTGCATACGAAGCAGCGGACTCGGGATCAATCTCCAAAATATATAAACAGCCCATGCTGCTCGGTATTAAAAAATCCAACAACGCGCTCTAAAAATGGGCAGAAGCCCTAAACAGACAATGCTCCAAAGAAGACACAGAGCTGGCCAACAAGCACGTAAAAGCCGGCTCTACTTCACTAGCTATTAGAGAGATGCACACCAAAACTACACCGAGCTATCACCTCACACCATTTAGAAAGGGCATCATCGGAAAATCAACAAAGAACAACTGCTGGACACGGTGTGGAGCAGAGAGAACACTCTTGCACTGTCGGTGGGAGTGTAGAGGGATACAGCCACTAGGGAGAAGAGTAAGGAGGTTCCTGAAAAAACTAAAACTAGAACTACCATATGACCCAGCGATCCTACTCCTAGGCGTATACCCTGAGGAAACCAGAATTCAAAAAGAGACATGTACCAAAATGCTCATTGCAGCTCTATTCACGACAGCCCGGAGAGGGAAACAACCTAAGTGTCCATCATCGGATGAATGGATAAAGAAGATGTGGCACCTACATACAATGGAATATTACTCAGCCATAAAAAGCAACGAAACTGATCTATCTGTAATGAGGTGGACAGACCTAGAGTCCGTCATACAGGGTGAAGTAAGTCAGAAAGAGAAAGACAAATCCCGTATGCTGACACATATATATGGAATTTAAGAAAAAAAAATGTCACGAAGAACCAAGGGGTAAGACAGGAATAAAGACACAGACCTACTTGAGAATGGACTTGAGGATATGGGGAGGGGGAAGGGTAAGCTGTGACAAAGCGAGAGAGAGGCATGGACATATATACAGTACCAAACGTAAGGTAGATAGATAGTGGGAAGCAGCCGCACAGCACCGGGAGATCGGCTCGGTGCTTTGTGACCGCCTGGAGGGGTGGGATGGGGAGGCTGGGAGGGAGAGAGACGCAGGAGGGAAGGGATGTGGGAACAGATGTATATGTATGACTGATTCACTTTGTTCTAAAGCAGAAAGTAATAATAAAAAAAGAAAAAAGACACATGCACCCCAGTGATCATTGCAGCACTATTTACAATAGCCAGGTCATGGAAACAACCTAGAGGCCCATCCACAGACGAATGGACAAAGAAGATGTGGTACCTATATACGATGGAATATTACTCAGCCAGGAAAGGGAACTGAGTTGGTTCATTTGTACAGGCGTGGATAGACCTAGACACTGTCATACAGAGTGAAGCCAGTCAGAAAGAGAAAATCAGGTGTCGTATATAAACGCACATACATGCAACCTAGAAAAATGGTACAGATGAACCGGTGTGCAGGATAGAACTGATACACAGATGTGGAGAACCAACGTATGGCCACCGAGGGGGGAAAGTGGACGGGGTGCTGGTGCTCGTGTGATGAATTCGGAGATCGGGAGTGACATACATACAGTAATACGTGTAAGATGCATAACTAATAAGAACCTGCTGTATAAAAAAATGAAGTGAACGTCAAAAACTCAAAAACCCATACGATAAAAGGAAGATATGTTCATTTCAACTGGTCATTTACTAAATAGACAACAAACTCTGAAGGTAGTTGGGACTGTCAATAAAAAGTTAGAGAAAAATGAAAGAAATTACTGGAACAGCAACAAAGAAAACAATATCAAAGACCAAAAAAACTAAAAGCTGGTTCTTTGAGAAGATGAACAATATTGGTAAACCTTTAGCCAGACTCATCAAGATAAAGAGGGAGAGGACTGAAATCAATACAATTAGAAATGGAAAAGAAGTTACACCGGACAACACAGAAATACAAAACATCCTAAGAGACGACTACAAGCACTCTATGCTCACAAAATGGACAATCTGGAAGAAATGGACAAATTCTTAGAGAGGTACGACCTTCCAAGACTGAAGCGGGAAGAAACAGAAAGTATGAACAGACCCAGTGCGAGTGATGAACCTGAAAGTCTGATTACAAATCGTCCAACAAATAAAAGTCCAGTACCAGATGGCTTCACAGGTTAATGCTATCCAACACGTAGAAGAGAAATAACACCCACCTTTCTCAAACTCTTCCAAAGTACTGGCGTGGAGGGAACACTCCGAAACTCTTTCTATGGGGCCACCATCACCCTGTTACGAGAACCAGACAAAGAGGGTAGAAAAGAAGTTACACCCCGATATCACTGATGAGCTTAGGTGCAAAGCGGCTCAACAAAATAGTAGCCAACAGAATCCAACACCATATTAAAAGTATCATACCTCATGATCAAGTGGGCTTTATCGCAGGCATGCGTGGAATCTTCAAACTACACAGATCAACGTGATACCCCCTATGAACAAACTGAAGAGGAAAAACCATATGATCATGCCAATCGATGCAGAAAAACTTGGGACAAATGTCAGCACACATTTATGATAAAGAAAACAAAAAAAACCCCTCCAGAATGTGGGCTTAGAGGGAAACTCACTCAATTTAATCAGGGACGCATACGACAAACCCACAGCAAACATTTTCACTGGTGAAGAACTGAAAGCATGTCCTCTAAGATCAGCAACAAGACAAGGATGACCACTCTCTCATCACTATTATTCAACATAGTTTTGGAAGTTCTGGCCACGGCAATCAGAGCAGCACAAGAAATGAAAGGAAGACAAACTGGAAAAGAAGAAGTAACACCGTCCCTCTTTGCATATGACATGATACTATACTTAGAGAATCCTAAAGTGGCCACCATAAAACTAGTAGAGCTAGTCCATGGATTTGGTGACGTGGCAGGACACAAAATTAATGCACAGAAATCCCTTGCATTCCTATACATTAATGAAGGAAAAACAGAAAGAGAAATTAGGAAGGACTCCCATTTACCCCTGCAGGAAAAGGAATAAAATACCTAGGAATAAACCTACCTAGGGAGACAAAAGAGCTGTATGCAGAAAACTATAAGACACTGATGAATGAGACTGAAGATACACACAGATGGAGAGACATACCATGCTCTTGGATTGGAAGAATCAATCTTATGAAAATGACTATACTACCCAAAGCAGTCTACATATTCAATGCAATCCCTCTCAAATTACCAATGGCATGTTTTTTTTAACAGAGCTAGAAGGAAAAAATCCGAAAATCTGTATGGAGACACAAAAATCCCCCAATAGCCAAAGCAGTTTGATGGAGAAAAACGGAGCTGGAGGAATCAGACTCCACGACTTCACACTGTACTACAAAGCTACAGTAATCAAGACAGGACGGGCCTGGCACAAAAACAGAAATACAGATCAATGCAACCGGATAGAAAGCCCTCAGATAATGCCACGCACCTATGGTCAACTAATCTGTGACAAAGGAGGCAAGGATACACAGTGCAGAAAGAAGAGTCTCTTCAGTAAGTGGTTCTGGGGAACCTGGACCAAGACATGTAAAACAATGAAGTAAGAACACTCCCATACACCGTACACAAAAATAATCTGAAAATGGAACAGAGACCTAAACTCAGGACTGTACACTGCGAAACTCTTAGAGGAGAACACAGGAAGAACAGGCTTTGACATAAATCACAACAAGATCTTTTGTAATCCTCCTCCTGGAGTCATGGAAATAAAAACAAAAATGTACAACTGGGACCTAAGGAAACTTAAAAGCTTTTGCTAAGCACAGGAAACTAAGAACAAGAGGAAAACACAACCCTCAGAATGGGAAAAGTATTTGCATACGAAGCAGCGGACTCGGGATCAATCTCCAAAATATATAAACAGCCCATGCTGCTCGGTATTAAAAAATCCAACAACGCGCTCTAAAAATGGGCAGAAGCCCTAAACAGACAATGCTCCAAAGAAGACACAGAGCTGGCCAACAAGCACGTAAAAGCCGGCTCTACTTCACTAGCTATTAGAGAGATGCACACCAAAACTACACCGAGCTATCACCTCACACCATTTAGAAAGGGCATCATCGGAAAATCAACAAAGAACAACTGATGAACACAGTGTGGAGCAGAGAGAACACTCTTGCACTGTCGGTGGGAGTGTAGATGGATACAGCCACTAGGGAGAAGACTAAGGAGGTTCCTGAAAAAACTAAAACTAGAACTACCATATGACCCAGCGATCCCACTACTAGGCGTATACCCTGAGGAAACCAGAATTCAAAAGGAGACATGTACCAAAATGTTCATTGCAGCTCTATTCACGACAGCCCGCAGAGGGACACAACCTAAGTGTCCATCATCGGATGAATGGATAAAGAAGATGTGGCACCTACATACAATGGAATATTACTCAGCCATAAAAAGCAACGAAACTGATCTATCTGTAATGAGGTGGACAGACCTAGAGTCCGTCATACAGGGTGAAGTAAGTCAGAAAGAGAAAGACAAATCCCGTATGCTGACACATATATATGGAATTTAAGAAAAAAAAATGTCACGAAGAACCAAGGGGTAAGACAGGAATAAAGACACAGACCTACTTGAGAATGGACTTGAGGATATGGGGAGGGGGAAGGGTAAGCTGTGACAAAGCGAGAGAGAGGCATGGACATATATACAGTACCAAACGTAAGGTAGATAGATAGTGGGAAGCAGCCGCACAGCACCGGGAGATCGGCTCGGTGCTTTGTGAACGCCTGGAGGGGTGGGATGGGGAGGTTGGGAGGGAGAGAGACGCAGGAGGGAAGGGATGTGGGAACAGATGTATATGTATGACTGATTCACTTTGTTCTAAAGCAGAAAGTAATAATAAAAAAAGAAAAAAGACACATGCACCCCAGTGATCATTGCAGCACTATTTACAATAGCCAGGTCATGGAAACAACCTAGAGGCCCATCCACAGACGAATGGACAAAGAAGATGTGGTACCTATATACGATGGAATATTACTCAGCCAGGAAAGGGAACTGAGTTGGTTCATTTGTACAGGCGTGGATAGACCTAGACACTGTTATACAGAGTGAAGCCAGTCAGAAAGAGAAAATCAGGTGTCGTATATAAACGCACATACATGCAACCTAGAAAAATGGTACAGATGAACCGGTGTGCAGGATAGAACTGATACACAGATGTGGAGAACCAACGTATGGCCACCGAGGGGGGAAAGTGGACGGGGTGCTGGTGCTCGTGTGATGAATTCGGAGATCGGGAGTGACATACATACAGTAATATGTGTAAGATGCATAACTAATAAGAACCTGCTGTATAAAAAAATGAAGTGAACGTCAAAAACTCAAAAACCCATACGATAAAAGGAAGATATGTTCATTTCAACTGGTCATTTACTAAATAGACAACAAACTCTGAAGGTAGTTGGGACTGTCAATAAAAAGTTAGAGAAAAATGAAAGAAATTACTGGAACAGCAACAAAGAAAACAATATCAAAGACCAAAAAAACTAAAAGCTGGTTCTTTGAGAAGATGAACAATATTGGTAAACCTTTAGCCAGACTCATCAAGATAAAGAGGGAGAGGACTGAAATCAATACAATTAGAAATGGAAAAGAAGTTACACCGGACAACACAGAAATACAAAACATCCTAAGAGACGACTACAAGCACTCTATGCTCACAAAATGGACAATCTGGAAGAAATGGACAAATTCTTAGAGAGGTACGACCTTCCAAGACTGAAGCGGGAAGAAACAGAAAGTATGAACAGACCCAGTGCGAGTGATGAACCTGAAAGTCTGATTACAAATCGTCCAACAAATAAAAGTCCAGTACCAGATGGCTTCACAGGTTAATGCTATCCAACACGTAGAAGAGAAATAACACCCACCTTTCTCAAACTCTTCCAAAGTACTGGCGTGGAGGGAACACTCCGAAACTCTTTCTATGAGGCCACCATCACCCTGTTACGAGAACCAGACAAAGAGGGTAGAAAAGAAGTTACACCCCGATATCACTGATGAGCTTAGGTGCAAAGCGGCTCAACAAAATAGTAGCCAACAGAATCCAACACCATATTAAAAGTATCATACCTCATGATCAAGTGGGCTTTATCGCAGGCATGCGTGGAATCTTCAAACTACGCAGATCAACGTGATACCCCCTATGAACAAACTGAAGAGGAAAAACCATATGATCATGCCAATCGATGCAGAAAAACTTGGGACAAATGTCAGCACACATTTATGATAAAGAAAACAAAAAAAAACCCTCCAGAATGTGGGCTTAGAGGGAAACTCACTCAATTTAATCAGGGACGCATACGACAAACCCACAGCAAACATTTTCACTGGTGAAGAACTGAAAGCATGTCCTCTAAGATCAGCAACAAGACAAGGATGACCACTCTCTCATCACTATTATTCAACATAGTTTTGGAAGTTCTGGCCACGGCAATCAGAGCAGCACAAGAAATGAAAGGAAGACAAACTGGAAAAGAAGAAGTAACACCGTCCCTCTTTGCATATGACATGATACTATACTTAGAGAATCCTAAAGTGGCCACCATAAAACTAGTAGAGCTAGTCCATGGATTTGGTGACGTGGCAGGACACAAAATTAATGCACAGAAATCCCTTGCATTCCTATACATTAATGAAGGAAAAACAGAAAGAGAAATTAGGAAGGACTCCCATTTACCCCTGCAGGAAAAGGAATAAAATACCTAGGAATAAACCTACCTAGGGAGACAAAAGAGCTGTATGCAGAAAACTATAAGACACTGATGAATGAGACTGAAGATACACACAGATGGAGAGACATACCATGCTCTTGGATTGGAAGAATCAATCTTATGAAAATGACTATACTACCCAAAGCAGTCTACATATTCAATGCAATCCCTCTCAAATTACCAATGGCATTTTTTTTTTAACAGAGCTAGAAGGAAAAAATCCGAAAATCTGTATGGAGACACAAAAATCCCCCAATAGCCAAAGCAGTTTGATGGAGAAAAACGGAGCTGGAGGAATCAGACTCCACGACTTCACACTGTACTACAAAGCTACAGTAATCAAGACAGGACGGGCCTGGCACAAAAACAGAAATACAGATCAATGCAACCGGATAGAAAGCCCTCAGATAATGCCACGCACCTATGGTCAACTAACCTGTGACAAAGGAGGCAAGGATACACAGTGCAGAAAGAAGAGTCTCTTCAGTAAGTGGTTCTGGGGAACCTGGACCAAGACATGTAAAACAATGAAGTAAGAACACTCCCATACACCGTACACAAAAATAATCTGAAAATGGAACAGAGACCTAAACTCAGGACTGTACACTGCGAAACTCTTAGAGGAGAACACAGGAAGAACAGGCTTTGACATAAATCACAACAAGATCTTTTGTAATCCTCCTCCTGGAGTCATGGAAATAAAAACAAAAATGTACAACTGGGACCTAAGGAAACTTAAAAGCTTTTGCTAAGCACAGGAAACTAAGAACAAGAGGAAAACACAACCCTCAGAATGGGAAAAGTATTTGCATACGAAGCAGCGGACTCGGGATCAATCTCCAAAATATATAAACAGCCCATGCTGCTCGGTATTAAAAAATCCAACAACGCGCTCTAAAAATGGGCAGAAGCCCTAAACAGACAAGACATAGAGCTGGCCAACAAGCACGTAAAAGCCGGCTCTACTTCACTAGCTATTAGAGAGATGCACACCAAAACTACACCGAGCTATCACCTCACACCATTTAGAAAGGGCATCATCGGAAAATCAACAAAGAACAACTGCTGGACACGGTGTGGAGCAGAGAGAACACTCTTGCACTGTCGGTGGGAGTGTAGAGGGATACAGCCACTAGGGAGAAGAGTAAGGAGGTTCCTGAAAAAACTAAAACTAGAACTACCATCTGACCCAGCGATCCCACTACTAGGCGTATACCCTGAGGAAACCAGAATTCAAAAGGAGACATGTACCAAAATGTTCATTGCAGCTCTATTCACGACAGCCCGCAGAGGGAAACAACCTAAGTGTCCATCATCGGATGAATGGATAAAGAAGATGTGGCACCTACATACAATGGAATATTACTCAGCCATAAAAAGCAACGAAACTGATCTATCTGTAATGAGGTGGACAGACCTAGAGTCCGTCATACAGGGTGAAGTAAGTCAGAAAGAGAAAGACAAATCCCGTATGCTGACACATATATATGGAATTTAAGAAAAAAAAATGTCACGAAGAACCAAGGGGTAAGACAGGAATAAAGACACAGACCTACTTGAGAATGGACTTGAGGATATGGGGAGGGGGAAGGGTAAGCTGTGACAAAGCGAGAGAGAGGCATGGACATATATACAGTACCAAACGTAAGGTAGATAGATAGTGGGAAGCAGCCGCATAGCACCGGGAGATCCGCTCAGTGCTTTGTGACCGCCTGGAGGGTGGGATGGGGAGGCTGGGAGGGAGAGAGACGCAGGAGGGAAGGGATGTGGGAACAGATGTATATGTATGACTGATTCACTTTGTTCTAAAGCAGAAAGTAATAATAAAAAAAGAAAAAAGACACATGCACCCCAGTGATCATTGCAGCACTATTTACAATAGCCAGGTCATGGAAACAACCTAAAGGCCCATCCACAGACGAATGGATAAAGAAGATGTGGTACCTATATACGATGGAATATTACTCAGCCAGGAAAGGGAACTGAGTTGGTTCATTTGTACAGGCGTGGATAGACCTAGACACTGTCATACAGAGTGAAGCCAGTCAGAAAGAGAAAATCAGGTGTCGTATATAAACGCACATACATGCAACCTAGAAAAATGGTACAGATGAACCGGTGTGCAGGATAGAACTGATACACAGATGTGGAGAACCAACGTATGGCCACCGAGGGGGGAAAGTGGACGGGGTGCTGGTGCTCGTGTGATGAATTCGGAGATCGGGAGTGACATACATACAGTAATATGTGTAAGATGCATAACTAATAAGAACCTGCTGTATAAAAAAATGAAGTGAACGTCAAAAACTCAAAAACCCATACGATAAAAGGAAGATATGTTCATTTCAACTGGTCATTTACTAAATAGACAACAAACTCTGAAGGTAGTTGGGACTGTCAATAAAAAGTTAGAGAAAAATGAAAGAAATTACTGGAACAGCAACAAAGAAAACAATATCAAAGACCAAAAAAACTAAAAGCTGGTTCTTTGAGAAGATGAACAATATTGGTAAACCTTTAGCCAGACTCATCAAGATAAAGAGGGAGAGGACTGAAATCAATACAATTAGAAATGGAAAAGAAGTTACACCGGACAACACAGAAATACAAAACATCCTAAGAGACGACTACAAGCACTCTATGCTCACAAAATGGACAATCTGGAAGAAATGGACAAATTCTTAGAGAGGTACGACCTTCCAAGACTGAAGCGGGAAGAAACAGAAAGTATGAACAGACCCAGTGCGAGTGATGAACCTGAAAGTCTGATTACAAATCGTCCAACAAATAAAAGTCCAGTACCAGATGGCTTCACAGGTTAATGCTATCCAACACGTAGAAGAGAAATAACACCCACCTTTCTCAAACTCTTCCAAAGTACTGGCGTGGAGGGAACACTCCGAAACTCTTTCTATGAGGCCACCATCACCCTGTTACGAGAACCAGACAAAGAGGGTAGAAAAGAAGTTACACCCCGATATCACTGATGAGCTTAGGTGCAAAGCGGCTCAACAAAATAGTAGCCAACAGAATCCAACACCATATTAAAAGTATCATACCTCATGATCAAGTGGGCTTTATCGCAGGCATGCGTGGAATCTTCAAACTACGCAGATCAACGTGATACCCCCTATGAACAAACTGAAGAGGAAAAACCATATGATCATGCCAATCGATGCAGAAAAACTTGGGACAAATGTCAGCACACATTTATGATAAAGAAAACAAAAAAAAACCCCTCCAGAATGTGGGCTTAGAGGGAAAATCACTCAATTTAATCAGGGACGCATACGACAAACCCACAGCAAACATTTTCACTGGTGAAGAACTGAAAGCATGTCCTCTAAGATCAGCAACAAGACAAGGATGACCACTCTCTCATCACTATTATTCAACATAGTTTTGGAAGTTCTGGCCACGGCAATCAGAGCAGCACAAGAAATGAAAGGAAGACAAACTGGAAAAGAAGAAGTAACACCGTCCCTCTTTGCATATGACATGATACTATACTTAGAGAATCCTAAAGTGGCCACCATAAAACTAGTAGGGCTAGTCCATGGATTTGGTGACGTGGCAGGACACAAAATTAATGCACAGAAATCCCTTGCATTCCTATACATTAATGAAGGAAAAACAGAAAGAGAAATTAGGAAGGACTCCCATTTACCCCTGCAGGAAAAGGAATAAAATACCTAGGAATAAACCCACCTAGGGAGACAAAAGAGCTGTATGCAGAAAACTATAAGACACTGATGAATGAGACTGAAGATACACACAGATGGAGAGACATACCATGCTCTTGGATTGGAAGAATCAATCTTATGAAAATGACTATACTACCCAAAGCAGTCTACATATTCAATGCAATCCCTCTCAAATTACCAATGGCATTTTTTTTTTAACAGAGCTAGAAGGAAAAACTCTGAAAATCTGTATGGAGACACAAAAATCCCCCAATAGCCAAAGCAGTTTGATGGAGAAAAACGGAGCTGGAGGAATCAGACTCCACGACTTCACACTGTACTACAAAGCTACAGTAATCAAGACAGGACGGGCCTGGCACAAAAACAGAAATACAGATCAATGCAACCGGATAGAAAGCCCTCAGATAATGCCACGCACCTATGGTCAACTAACCTGTGACAAAGGAGGCAAGGATACACAGTGCAGAAAGAAGAGTCTCTTCAGTAAGTGGTTCTGGGGAACCTGGACCAAGACATGTAAAACAATGAAGTAAGAACACTCCCATACACCGTACACAAAAATAATGTGAAAATGGAACAGAGACCTAAACTCAGGACTGTACACTGCGAAACTCTTAGAGGAGAACACAGGAAGAACAGGCTTTGACATAAATCACAACAAGATCTTTTGTAATCCTCCTCCTGGAGTCATGGAAATAAAAACAAAAATGTACAACTGGGACCTAAGGAAACTTAAAAGCTTTTGCTAAGCACAGGAAACTAAGAACAAGAGGAAAACACAACCCTCAGAATGGGAAAAGTATTTGCATACGAAGCAGCGGACTCGGGATCAATCTCCAAAATATATAAACAGCCCATGCTGCTCGGTATTAAAAAATCCAACAACGCACTCTAAAAATGGGCAGAAGCCCTAAACAGACAAGACATAGAGCTGGCCAACAAGCACGTAAAAGCCGGCTCTACTTCACTAACTATTAGAGAGATGCACACCAAAACTACACCGAGCTATCACCTCACACCATTTAGAAAGGGCATCATCGGAAAATCAACAAAGAACAACTGCTGGACACGGTGTGGAGCAGAGAGAACACTCTTGCACTGTCGGTGGGAGTGTAGAGGGATACAGCCACTAGGGAGAAGAGTAAGGAGGTTCCTGAAAAAACTAAAACTAGAACTACCATATGACCCAGCGATCCTACTCCTAGGCGTATACCCTGAGGAAACCAGAATTCAAAAAGAGACATGTACCAAAATGCTCATTGCAGCTCTATTCACGACAGCCCGCAGAGGGAAACAACCTAAGTGTCCATCATCGGATGAATGGATAAAGAAGATGTGGCACCTACATACAATGGAATATTACTCAGCCATAAAAAGCAACGAAACTGATCTATCTGTAATGAGGTGGACAGACCTAGAGTCCGTCATACAGGGTGAAGTCAGTCAGAAAGAGAAAGACAAATCCCGTATGCTGACACATATATATGGAATTTAAGAAAAAAAAATGTCACGAAGAACCTAGGGGTAAGACAGGAATAAAGACACAGACCTACTTGAGAATGGACTTGAGGATATGGGGAGGGGGAAGGGTAAGCTGTGACAAAGCGAGAGAGAGGCATGGACATATATACAGTACCAAACGTAAGGTAGATAGATAGTGGGAAGCAGCCGCATAGCACCGGGAGATCGGCTCGGTGCTTTGTGACCGCCTGGAGGGGTGGGATGGGGAGGCTGGGAGGGAGAGAGACGCAGGAGGGAAGGGATGTGGGAACAGATGTATATGTATGACTGATTCACTTTGTTCTAAAGCAGAAAGTAATAATAAAAAAAGAAAAAAGACACATGCACCCCAGTGATCATTGCAGCACTATTTACAATAGCCAGGTCATGGAAACAACCTAAAGGCCCATCCACAGACGAATGGATAAAGAAGATGTGGTACCTATATACGATGGAATATTACTCAGCCAGGAAAGGGAACTGAGTTGGTTCATTTGTACAGGCGTGGATAGACCTAGACACTGTCATACAGAGTGAAGCCAGTCAGAAAGAGAAAATCAGGTGTCGTATATAAACGCACATACATGCAACCTAGAAAAATGGTACAGATGAACCGGTGTGCAGGATAGAACTGATACACAGATGTGGAGAACCAACGTATGGCCACCGAGGGGGGAAGGTGGACGGGGTGCTGGTGCTCGTGTGATGAATTCGGAGATCGGGAGTGACATACATACAGTAATACGTGTAAGATGCATAACTAATAAGAACCTGCTGTATAAAAAAATGAAGTGAACGTCAAAAACTCAAAAACCCATACGATAGAAGGAAGATATGTTCATTTCAACTGGTCATTTACTAAATAGACAACAAACTCTGAAGGTAGTTGGGACTGTCAATAAAAAGTTAGAGAAAAATGAAAGAAATTACTGGAACAGCAACAAAGAAAACAATATCAAAGACCAAAAAAACTAAAAGCTGGTTCTTTGAGAAGATGAACAATATTGGTAAACCTTTAGCCAGACTCATCAAGATAAAGAGGGAGAGGACTGAAATCAATACAATTAGAAATGGAAAAGAAGTTACACCGGACAACACAGAAATACAAAACATCCTAAGAGACGACTACAAGCACTCTATGCTCACAAAATGGACAATCTGGAAGAAATGGACAAATTCTTAGAGAGGTACGACCTTCCAAGACTGAAGCGGGAAGAAACAGAAAGTATGAACAGACCCAGTGCGAGTGATGAACCTGAAAGTCTGATTACAAATCGTCCAACAAATAAAAGTCCAGTACCAGATGGCTTCACAGGTTAATGCTATCCAACACGTAGAAGAGAAATAACACCCACCTTTCTCAAACTCTTCCAAAGTACTGGCGTGGAGGGAACACTCCGAAACTCTTTCTATGAGGCCACCATCACCCTGTTACGAGAACCAGACAAAGAGGGTAGAAAAGAAGTTACACCCCGATATCACTGATGAGCTTAGGTGCAAAGCGGCTCAACAAAATAGTAGCCAACAGAATCCAACACCATATTAAAAGTATCATACCTCATGATCAAGTGGGCTTTATCACAGGCATGCATGGAATCTTCAAACTACGCAGATCAACGTGATACCCCCTATGAACAAACTGAAGAGGAAAAACCATATGATCATGCCAATCGATGCAGAAAAACTTGGGACAAATGTCAGCACACATTTATGATAAAGAAAACAAAAAAAACCCCTCCAGAATGTGGGCTTAGAGGGAAACTCACTCAATTTAATCAGGGACGCATACGACAAACCCACAGCAAACACTTTCACTGGTGAAGAACTGAAAGCATGTCCTCTAAGATCAGCAACAAGACAAGGATGACCACTCTCTCATCACTATTATTCAACATAGTTTTGGAAGTTCTGGCCACGGCAATCAGAGCAGCACAAGAAATGAAAGGAAGACAAACTGGAAAAGAAGAAGTAACACCGTCCCTCTTTGCATATGACATGATACTATACTTAGAGAATCCTAAAGTGGCCACCATAAAACTAGTAGAGCTAGTCCATGGATTTGGTGACGTGGCAGGACACAAAATTAATGCACAGAAATCCCTTGCATTCCTATATATTAATGAAGGAAAAACAGAAAGAGAAATTAGGAAGGACTCCCATTTACCCCTGCAGGAAAAGGAATAAAATACCTAGGAATAAACCTACCTAGGGAGACAAAAGAGCTGTATGCAGAAAACTATAAGACACTGATGAATGAGACTGAAGATACACACAGATGGAGAGACATACCATGCTCTTGGATTGGAAGAATCAATCTTATGAAAATGACTATACTACCCAAAGCAGTCTACATATTCAATGCAATCCCTCTCAAATTACCAATGGCATTTTTTTTTTTAACAGAGCTAGAAGGAAAAAATCTGAAAATCTGTATGGAGACACAAAAATCCCCCAATAGCCAAAGCAGTTTGATGGAAAAAAACGGAGCTGGAGGAATCAGACTCCACGACTTCACACTGTACTACAAAGCTACAGTAATCAAGACAGGACGGGCCTGGCACAAAAACAGAAATACAGATCAATGCAACCGGATAGAAAGCCCTCAGATAATGCCACGCACCTATGGTCAACTAACCTGTGACAAAGGAGGCAAGGATACACAGTGCAGAAAGAAGAGTCTCTTCAGTAAGTGGTTCTGGGGAACCTGGACCAAGACATGTAAAACAATGAAGTAAGAACACTCCCATACACCGTACACAAAAATAATGTGAAAATGGAACAGAGACCTAAACTCAGGACTGTACACTGCGAAACTCTTAGAGGAGAACACAGGAAGAACAGGCTTTGACATAAATCACAACAAGATCTTTTGTAATCCTCCTCCTGGAGTCATGGAAATAAAAACAAAAATGTACAACTGGGACCTAAGGAAACTTAAAAGCTTTTGCTAAGCACAGGAAACTAAGAACAAGAGGAAAACACAACCCTCAGAATGGGAAAAGTATTTGCATACGAAGCAGCGGACTCGGGATCAATCTCCAAAATATATAAACAGCCCATGCTGCTCGGTATTAAAAAATCCAACAACGCGCTCTAAAAATGGGCAGAAGCCCTAAACAGACAATGCTCCAAAGAAGACACAGAGCTGGCCAACAAGCACGTAAAAGCCGGCTCTACTTCACTAGCTATTAGAGAGATGCACACCAAAACTACACCGAGCTATCACCTCACACCATTTAGAAAGGGCATCATCGGAAAATCAACAAAGAACAACTGCTGGACACGGTGTGGAGCAGAGAGAACACTCTTGCACTGTCGGTGGGAGTGTAGAGGGATACAGCCACTAGGGAGAAGAGTAAGGAGGTTCCTGAAAAAACTAAAACTAGAACTACCATATGACCCAGCGATCCTACTCCTAGGCGTATACCCTGAGGAAACCAGAATTCAAAAAGAGACATGTACCAAAATGCTCATTGCAGCTCTATTCACGACAGCCCGGAGAGGGAAACAACCTAAGTGTCCATCATCGGATGAATGGATAAAGAAGATGTGGCACCTACATACAATGGAATATTACTCAGCCATAAAAAGCAACGAAACTGATCTATCTGTAATGAGGTGGACAGACCTAGAGTCCGTCATACAGGGTGAAGTAAGTCAGAAAGAGAAAGACAAATCCCGTATGCTGACACATATATATGGAATTTAAGAAAAAAAAATGTCACGAAGAACCAAGGGGTAAGACAGGAATAAAGACACAGACCTACTTGAGAATGGACTTGAGGATATGGGGAGGGGGAAGGGTAAGCTGTGACAAAGCGAGAGAGAGGCATGGACATATATACAGTACCAAACGTAAGGTAGATAGATAGTGGGAAGCAGCCGCACAGCACCGGGAGATCGGCTCGGTGCTTTGTGACCGCCTGGAGGGGTGGGATGGGGAGGCTGGGAGGGAGAGAGACGCAGGAGGGAAGGGATGTGGGAACAGATGTATATGTATGACTGATTCACTTTGTTCTAAAGCAGAAAGTAATAATAAAAAAAGAAAAAAGACACATGCACCCCAGTGATCATTGCAGCACTATTTACAATAGCCAGGTCATGGAAACAACCTAGAGGCCCATCCACAGACGAATGGACAAAGAAGATGTGGTACCTATATACGATGGAATATTACTCAGCCAGGAAAGGGAACTGAGTTGGTTCATTTGTACAGGCGTGGATAGACCTAGACACTGTCATACAGAGTGAAGCCAGTCAGAAAGAGAAAATCAGGTGTCGTATATAAACGCACATACATGCAACCTAGAAAAATGGTACAGATGAACCGGTGTGCAGGATAGAACTGATACACAGATGTGGAGAACCAACGTATGGCCACCGAGGGGGGAAAGTGGACGGGGTGCTGGTGCTCGTGTGATGAATTCGGAGATCGGGAGTGACATACATACAGTAATACGTGTAAGATGCATAACTAATAAGAACCTGCTGTATAAAAAAATGAAGTGAACGTCAAAAACTCAAAAACCCATACGATAAAAGGAAGATATGTTCATTTCAACTGGTCATTTACTAAATAGACAACAAACTCTGAAGGTAGTTGGGACTGTCAATAAAAAGTTAGAGAAAAATGAAAGAAATTACTGGAACAGCAACAAAGAAAACAATATCAAAGACCAACAAAACTAAAAGCTGGTTCTTTGAGAAGATGAACAATATTGGTAAACCTTTAGCCAGACTCATCAAGATAAAGAGGGAGAGGACTGAAATCAATACAATTAGAAATGGAAAAGAAGTTACACCGGACAACACAGAAATACAAAACATCCTAAGAGACGACTACAAGCACTCTATGCTCACAAAATGGACAATCTGGAAGAAATGGACAAATTCTTAGAGAGGTACGACCTTCCAAGACTGAAGCGGGAAGAAACAGAAAGTATGAACAGACCCAGTGCGAGTGATGAACCTGAAAGTCTGATTACAAATCGTCCAACAAATAAAAGTCCAGTACCAGATGGCTTCACAGGTTAATGCTATCCAACACGTAGAAGAGAAATAACACCCACCTTTCTCAAACTCTTCCAAAGTACTGGCGTGGAGGGAACACTCCGAAACTCTTTCTATGAGGCCACCATCACCCTGTTACGAGAACCAGACAAAGAGGGTAGAAAAGAAGTTACACCCCGATATCACTGATGAGCTTAGGTGCAAAGCGGCTCAACAAAATAGTAGCCAACAGAATCCAACACCATATTAAAAGTATCATACCTCATGATCAAGTGGGCTTTATCGCAGGCATGCATGGAATCTTCAAACTACGCAGATCAACGTGATACCCCCTATGAACAAACTGAAGAGGAAAAACCATATGATCATGCCAATCGATGCAGAAAAACTTGGGACAAATGTCAGCACACATTTATGATAAAGAAAACAAAAAAAAACCCTCCAGAATGTGGGCTTAGAGGGAAACTCACTCAATTTAATCAGGGACGCATACGACAAACCCACAGCAAACACTTTCACTGGTGAAGAACTGAAAGCATGTCCTCTAAGATCAGCAACAAGACAAGGATGACCACTCTCTCATCACTATTATTCAACATAGTTTTGGAAGTTCTGGCCACGGCAATCAGAGCAGCACAAGAAATGAAAGGAAGACAAACTGGAAAAGAAGAAGTAACACCGTCCCTCTTTGCATATGACATGATACTATACTTAGAGAATCCTAAAGTGGCCACCATAAAACTAGTAGAGCTAGTCCATGGATTTGGTGACGTGGCAGGACACAAAATTAATGCACAGAAATCCCTTGCATTCCTATACATTAATGAAGGAAAAACAGAAAGAGAAATTAGGAAGGACTCCCATTTACCCCTGCAGGAAAAGGAATAAAATACCTAGGAATAAACCCACCTAGGGAGACAAAAGAGCTGTATGCAGAAAACTATAAGACACTGATGAATGAGACTGAAGATACACACAGATGGAGAGACATACCATGCTCTTGGATTGGAAGAATCAATCTTATGAAAATGACTATACTACCCAAAGCAGTCTACATATTCAATGCAATCCCTCTCAAATTACCAATGGCATTTTTTTTTTTAACAGAGCTAGAAGGAAAAAATCTGAAAATCTGTATGGAGACACAAAAATCCCCCAATAGCCAAAGCACTTTGATGGAAAAAAACGGAGCTGGAGGAATCAGACTCCACGACTTCACACTGTACTACAAAGCTACAGTAATCAAGACAGGACGGGCCTGGCACAAAAACAGAAATACAGATCAATGCAACCACATAGAAAGCCCTCAGATAATGCCACGCACCTATGGTCAACTAATCTGTGACAAAGGAGGCAAGGATACACAGTGCAGAAAGAATTGTCTCTTCAGTAAGTGGTTCTGGGGAACCTGGACCAAGACATGTAAAACAATGAAGTAAGAACACTCCCATACACCGTACACAAAAATAATCTGAAAATGGAACAGAGACCTAAACTCAGGACTGTACACTGCGAAACTCTTAGAGGAGAACACAGGAAGAACAGGCTTTGACATAAATCACAACAAGATCTTTTGTAATCCTCCTCCTGGAGTCATGGAAATAAAAACAAAAATGTACAACTGGGACCTAAGGAAACTTAAAAGCTTTTGCTAAGCACAGGAAACTAAGAACAAGAGGAAAACACAACCCTCAGAATGGGAAAAGTATTTGCATATGAAGCAGCGGACTCGGGATCAATCTCCAAAATATATAAACAGCCCATGCTGCTCGGTATTAAAAAATCCAACAACGCGCTCTAAAAATGGGCAGAAGCCCTAAACAGACAATGCTCCAAAGAAGACACAGAGCTGGCCAACAAGCACGTAAAAGCCGGCTCTACTTCACTAGCTATTAGAGAGATGCACACCAAAACTACACCGAGCTATCACCTCACACCATTTAGAAAGGGCATCATCGGAAAATCAACAAAGAACAACTGATGGACACGGTGTGGAGCAGAGAGAACACTCTTGCACTGTCGGTGGGAGTGTAGATGGATACAGCCACTAGGGAGAAGAGTAAGGAGGTTCCTGAAAAAACTAAAACTAGAACTACCATATGACCCAGCGATCCCACTCCTAGGCGTATACCCTGAGGAAACCAGAATTCAAAAAGAGACATGTACCAAAATGCTCATTGCAGCTCTATTCACGACAGCCCGCAGAGGGAAACAACCTAAGTGTCCATCATCGGATGAATGGATAAAGAAGATGTGGCACCTACATACAATGGAATATTACTCAGCCATAAAAAGCAACGAAACTGATCTATCTGTAATGAGGTGGACAGACCTAGAGTCCGTCATACAGGGTGAAGTCAGTCAGAAAGAGAAAGACAAATCCCGTATGCTGACACATATATATGGAATTTAAGAAAAAAAAATGTCACGAAGAACCTAGGGGTAAGACAGGAATAAAGACACAGACCTACTTGAGAATGGACTTGAGGATATGGGGAGGGGGAAGGGTAAGCTGTGACAAAGCGAGAGAGAGGCATGGACATATATACAGTACCAAACGTAAGGTAGATAGATAGTGGGAAGCAGCCGCATAGCACCGGGAGATCGGCTCGGTGCTTTGTGACCGCCTGGAGGGGTGGGATGGGGAGGCTGGGAGGGAGAGAGACGCAGGAGGGAAGGGATGTGGGAACAGATGTATATGTATGACTGATTCACTTTGTTCTAAAGCAGAAAGTAATAATAAAAACGAAAAAAGACACATGCACCCCAGTGATCATTGCAGCACTATTTACAATAGCCAGGTCATGGAAACAACCTAAAGGCCCATCCACAGACGAATGGATAAAGAAGATGTGGTACCTATATACGATGGAATATTACTCAGCCAGGAAAGGGAACTGAGTTGGTTCATTTGTACAGGCGTGGATAGACCTAGACACTGTCATACAGAGTGAAGCCAGTCAGAAAGAGAAAATCAGGTGTCGTATATAAACGCACATACATGCAACCTAGAAAAATGGTACAGATGAACCGGTGTGCAGGATAGAACTGATACACAGATGTGGAGAACCAACGTATGGCCACCGAGGGGGGAAGGTGGACGGGGTGCTGGTGCTCGTGTGATGAATTCGGAGATCGGGATTGACATACATACAGTAATATGTGTAAGATGCATAACTAATAAGAACCTGCTGTATAAAAAAATGAAGTGAACGTCAAAAACTCAAAAACCCATACGATAGAAGGAAGATATGTTCATTTCAACTGGTCATTTACTAAATAGACAACAAACTCTGAAGGTAGTTGGGACTGTCAATAAAAAGTTAGAGAAAAATGAAAGAAATTACTGGAACAGCAACAAAGAAAACAATATCAAAGACCAAAAAAACTAAAAGCTGGTTCTTTGAGAAGATGAACAATATTGGTAAACCTTTAGCCAGACTCATCAAGATAAAGAGGGAGAGGACTGAAATCAATACAATTAGAAATGGAAAAGAAGTTACACCGGACAACACAGAAATACAAAACATCCTAAGAGACGACTACAAGCACTCTATGCTCACAAAATGGACAATCTGGAAGAAATGGACAAATTCTTAGAGAGGTACGACCTTCCAAGACTGAAGCGGGAAGAAACAGAAAGTATGAACAGACCCAGTGCGAGTGATGAACTTGAAAGTCTGATTACAAATCGTCCAACAAATAAAAGTCCAGTACCAGATGGCTTCACAGGTTAATGCTATCCAACACGTAGAAGAGAAATAACACCCACCTTTCTCAAACTCTTCCAAAGTACTGGCGTGGAGGGAACACTCCGAAACTCTTTCTATGAGGCCACCATCACCCTGTTACGAGAACCAGACAAAGAGGGTAGAAAAGAAGTTACACCCCGATATCACTGATGAGCTTAGGTGCAAAGCGGCTCAACAAAATAGTAGCCAACAGAATCCAACACCATATTAAAAGTATCATACCTCATGATCAAGTGGGCTTTATCGCAGGCATGCATGGAATCTTCAAACTACGCAGATCAACGTGATACCCCCTATGAACAAACTGAAGAGGAAAAACCATATGATCATGCCAATCGATGCAGAAAAACTTGGGACAAATGTCAGCACACATTTATGATAAAGAAAACAAAAAAAACCCCTCCAGAATGTGGGCTTAGAGGGAAACTCACTCAATTTAATCAGGGACGCATACGACAAACCCACAGCAAACATTTTCACTGGTGAAGAACTGAAAGCGTGTCCTCTAAGATCAGCAACAAGACAAGGATGACCACTCTCTCATCACTATTATTCAACATAGTTTTGGAAGTTCTGGCCACGGCAATCAGAGCAGCACAAGAAATGAAAGGAAGACAAACTGGAAAAGAAGAAGTAACACCGTCCCTCTTTGCATATGACATGATACTATACTTAGAGAATCCTAAAGTGGCCACCATAAAACTAGTAGAGCTAGTCCATGGATTTGGTGACGTGGCAGGACACAAAATTAATGCACAGAAATCCCTTGCATTCCTATACATTAATGAAGGAAAAACAGAAAGAGAAATTAGGAAGGACTCCCATTTACCCCTGCAGGAAAAGGAATAAAATACCTAGGAATAAACCTACCTAGGGAGACAAAAGAGCTGTATGCAGAAAACTATAAGACACTGATGAATGAGACTGAAGATACACACAGATGGAGAGACATACAATGCTCTTGGATTGGAAGAATCAATCTTATGAAAATGACTATACTACCCAAAGCAGTCTACATATTCAATGCAATCCCTCTCAAATTACCAATGGCATTTTTTTTTTTAACAGAGCTAGAAGGAAAAAATCTGAAAATCTGTATGGAGACACAAAAATCCCCCAATAGCCAAAGCAGTTTGATGGAAAAAAACGGAGCTGGAGGAATCAGACTCCACGACTTCACACTGTACTACAAAGCTACAGTAATCAAGACAGGACGGGCCTGGCACAAAAACAGAAATACAGATCAATGCAACCGGATAGAAAGCCCTCAGATAATGCCACGCACCTATGGTCAACTAATCTGTGACAAAGGAGGCAAGGATACACAGTGCAGAAAGAAGAGTCTCTTCAGTAAGTGGTTCTGGGGAACCTGGACCAAGACATGTAAAACAATGAAGTAAGAACACTCCCATACACCGTACACAAAAATAATCTGAAAATGGAACAGAGACCTAAACTCAGGACTGTACACTGCGAAACTCTTAGAGGAGAACACAGGAAGAACAGGCTTTGACATAAATCACAACAAGATCTTTTGTAATCCTCCTCCTGGAGTCATGGAAATAAAAACAAAAATGTACAACTGGGACCTAAGGAAACTTAAAAGCTTTTGCTAAGCACAGGAAACTAAGAACAAGAGGAAAACACAACCCTCAGAATGGGAAAAGTATTTGCATACGAAGCAGCGGACTCGGGATCAATCTCCAAAATATATAAACAGCCCATGCTGCTCGGTATTAAAAAATCCAACAACGCGCTCTAAAAATGGGCAGAAGCCCTAAACAGACAATGCTCCAAAGAAGACACAGAGCTGGCCAACAAGCACGTAAAAGCCGGCTCTACTTCACTAGCTATTAGAGAGATGCACACCAAAACTACACCGAGCTATCACCTCACACCATTTAGAAAGGGCATCATCGGAAAATCAACAAAGAACAACTGATGGACACGGTGTGGAGCAGAGAGAACACTCTTGCACTGTCGGTGGGAGTGTAGATGGATACAGCCACTAGGGAGAAGAGTAAGGAGGTTCCTGAAAAAACTAAAACTAGAACTACCATATGACCCAGCGATCCCACTCCTAGGCGTATACCCTGAGGAAACCAGAATTCAAAAAGAGACATGTACCAAAATGCTCATTGCAGCTCTATTCACGACAGCCCGCAGAGGGAAACAACCTAAGTGTCCATCATCGGATGAATGGATAAAGAAGATGTGGCACCTACATACAATGGAATATTACTCAGCCATAAAAAGCAACGAAACTGATCTATCTGTAATGAGGTGGACAGACCTAGAGTCCGTCATACAGGGTGAAGTAAGTCAGAAAGAGAAAGACAAATCCCGTATGCTGACACATATATATGGAATTTAAGAAAAAAAAATGTCACGAAGAACCAAGGGGTAAGACAGGAATAAAGACACAGACCTACTTGAGAATGGACTTGAGGATATGGGGAGGGGGAAGGGTAAGCTGTGACAAAGCGAGAGAGAGGCATGGACATATATACAGTACCAAACGTAAGGTAGATAGATAGTGGGAAGCAGCCGCACAGCACCGGGAGATCGGCTCGGTGCTTTGTGACCGCCTGGAGGGGTGGGATGGGGAGGCTGGGAGGGAGAGAGACGCAGGAGGGAAGGGATGTGGGAACAGATGTATATGTATGACTGATTCACTTTGTTCTAAAGCAGAAAGTAATAATAAAAAAAGAAAAAAGACACATGCACCCCAGTGATCATTGCAGCACTATTTACAATAGCCAGGTCATGGAAACAACCTAGAGGCCCATCCACAGACGAATGGACAAAGAAGATGTGGTACCTATATACGATGGAATATTACTCAGCCAGGAAAGGGAACTGAGTTGGTTCATTTGTACAGGCGTGGATAGACCTAGACACTGTCATACAGAGTGAAGCCAGTCAGAAAGAGAAAATCAGGTGTCGTATATAAACGCACATACATGCAACCTAGAAAAATGGTACAGATGAACCGGTGTGCAGGATAGAACTGATACACAGATGTGGAGAACCAACGTATGGCCACCGAGGGGGGAAAGTGGACGGGGTGCTGGTGCTCGTGTGATGAATTCGGAGATCGGGAGTGACATACATACAGTAATACGTGTAAGATGCATAACTAATAAGAACCTGCTGTATAAAAAAATGAAGTGAACGTCAAAAACTCAAAAACCCATACGATAAAAGGAAGATATGTTCATTTCAACTGGTCATTTACTAAATAGACAACAAACTCTGAAGGTAGTTGGGACTGTCAATAAAAAGTTAGAGAAAAATGAAAGAAATTACTGGAACAGCAACAAAGAAAACAATATCAAAGACCAAAAAAACTAAAAGCTGGTTCTTTGAGAAGATGAACAATATTGGTAAACCTTTAGCCAGACTCATCAAGATAAAGAGGGAGAGGACTGAAATCAATACAATTAGAAATGGAAAAGAAGTTACACCGGACAACACAGAAATACAAAACATCCTAAGAGACGACTACAAGCACTCTATGCTCACAAAATGGACAATCTGGAAGAAATGGACAAATTCTTAGAGAGGTACGACCTTCCAAGACTGAAGCGGGAAGAAACAGAAAGTATGAACAGACCCAGTGCGAGTGATGAACCTGAAAGTCTGATTACAAATCGTCCAACAAATAAAAGTCCAGTACCAGATGGCTTCACAGGTTAATGCTATCCAACACGTAGAAGAGAAATAACACCCACCTTTCTCAAACTCTTCCAAAGTACTGGCGTGGAGGGAACACTCCGAAACTCTTTCTATGAGGCCACCATCACCCTGTTACGAGAACCAGACAAAGAGGGTAGAAAAGAAGTTACACCCCGATATCACTGATGAGCTTAGGTGCAAAGCGGCTCAACAAAATAGTAGCCAACAGAATCCAACACCATATTAAAAGTATCATACCTCATGATCAAGTGGGCTTTATCGCAGGCATGCGTGGAATCTTCAAACTACGCAGATCAACGTGATACCCCCTATGAACAAACTGAAGAGGAAAAACCATATGATCATGCCAATCGATGCAGAAAAACTTGGGACAAATGTCAGCACACATTTATGATAAAGAAAACAAAAAAAAAACCTCCAGAATGTGGGCTTAGAGGGAAACACACTCAATTTAATCAGGGACGCATACGACAAACCCACAGCAAACACTTTCACTGGTGAAGAACTGAAAGCATGTCCTCTAAGATCAGCAACAAGACAAGGATGACCACTCTCTCATCACTATTATTCAACATAGTTTTGGAAGTTCTGGCCACGGCAATCAGAGCAGCACAAGAAATGAAAGGAAGACAAACTGGAAAAGAAGAAGTAACACCGTCCCTCTTTGCATATGACATGATACTATACTTAGAGAATCCTAAAGTGGCCACCATAAAACTAGTAGAGCTAGTCCATGGATTTGGTGACGTGGCAGGACACAAAATTAATGCACAGAAATCCCTTGCATTCCTATACATTAATGAAGGAAAAACAGAAAGAGAAATTAGGAAGGACTCCCATTTACCCCTGCAGGAAAAGGAATAAAATACCTAGGAATAAACCCACCTAGGGAGACAAAAGAGCTGTATGCAGAAAACTATAAGACACTGATGAATGAGACTGAAGATACACACAGATGGAGAGACATACCATGCTCTTGGATTGGAAGAATCAATCTTATGAAAATGACTATACTACCCAAAGCAGTCTACATATTCAATGCAATCCCTCTCAAATTACCAATGGCATTTTTTTTTTTAACAGAGCTAGAAGGAAAAAATCTGAAAATCTGTATGGAGACACAAAAATCCCCCAATAGCCAAAGCACTTTGATGGAAAAAAACGGAGCTGGAGGAATCAGACTCCACGACTTCACACTGTACTACAAAGCTACAGTAATCAAGACAGGACGGGCCTGGCACAAAAACAGAAATACAGATCAATGCAACCACATAGAAAGCCCTCAGATAATGCCACGCACCTATGGTCAACTAATCTGTGACAAAGGAGGCAAGGATACACAGTGCAGAAAGAAGAGTCTCTTCAGTAAGTGGTTCTGGGGAACCTGGACCAAGACATGTAAAACAATGAAGTAAGAACACTCCCATACACCGTACACAAAAATAATCTGAAAATGGAACAGAGACCTAAACTCAGGACTGTACACTGCGAAACTCTTAGAGGAGAACACAGGAAGAACAGGCTTTGACATAAATCACAACAAGATCTTTTGTAATCCTCCTCCTGGAGTCATGGAAATAAAAACAAAAATGTACAACTGGGACCTAAGGAAACTTAAAAGCTTTTGCTAAGCACAGGAAACTAAGAACAAGAGGAAAACACAACCCTCAGAATGGGAAAAGTATTTGCATATGAAGCAGCGGACTCGGGATCAATCTCCAAAATATATAAACAGCCCATGCTGCTCGGTATTAAAAAATCCAACAACGCGCTCTAAAAATGGGCAGAAGCCCTAAACAGACAATGCTCCAAAGAAGACACAGAGCTGGCCAACAAGCACGTAAAAGCCGGCTCTACTTCACTAGCTATTAGAGAGATGCACACCAAAACTACACCGAGCTATCACCTCACACCATTTAGAAAGGGCATCATCGGAAAATCAACAAAGAACAACTGATGGACACGGTGTGGAGCAGAGAGAACACTCTTGCACTGTCGGTGGGAGTGTAGATGGATACAGCCACTAGGGAGAAGAGTAAGGAGGTTCCTGAAAAAACTAAAACTAGAACTACCATATGACCCAGCGATCCCACTCCTAGGCGTATACCCTGAGGAAACCAGAATTCAAAAAGAGACATGTACCAAAATGCTCATTGCAGCTCTATTCACGACAGCCCGCAGAGGGAAACAACCTAAGTGTCCATCATCGGATGAATGGATAAAGAAGATGTGGCACCTACATACAATGGAATATTACTCAGCCATAAAAAGCAACGAAACTGATCTATCTGTAATGAGGTGGACAGACCTAGAGTCCGTCATACAGGGTGAAGTCAGTCAGAAAGAGAAAGACAAATCCCGTATGCTGACACATATATATGGAATTTAAGAAAAAAAAATGTCACGAAGAACCTAGGGGTAAGACAGGAATAAAGACACAGACCTACTTGAGAATGGACTTGAGGATATGGGGAGGGGGAAGGGGAAGCTGTGACAAAGCGAGAGAGAGGCATGGACATATATACAGTACCAAACGTAAGGTAGATAGATAGTGGGAAGCAGCCGCATAGCACCGGGAGATCGGCTCGGTGCTTTGTGACCGCCTGGAGGGGTGGGATGGGGAGGCTGGGAGGGAGAGAGACGCAGGAGGGAAGGGATGTGGGAACAGATGTATATGTATGACTGATTCACTTTGTTCTAAAGCAGAAAGTAATAATAAAAACGAAAAAAGACACATGCACCCCAGTGATCATTGCAGCACTATTTACAATAGCCAGGTCATGGAAACAACCTAAAGGCCCATCCACAGACGAATGGATAAAGAAGATGTGGTACC
The DNA here is from genome assembly GCF_964341445.2 of Mesoplodon mirus. NCBI lineage: Eukaryota > Metazoa > Chordata > Mammalia > Artiodactyla > Ziphiidae > Mesoplodon > Mesoplodon mirus. The sequence goes on along the minus strand of NC_138981.1, from coordinate 24,958,862 downwards.
TATATACGATGGAATATTACTCAGCCAGGAAAGGGAACTGAGTTGGTTCATTTGTACAGGCGTGGATAGACCTAGACACTGTCATACAGAGTGAAGCCAGTCAGAAAGAGAAAATCAGGTGTCGTATATAAACGCACATACATGCAACCTAGAAAAATGGTACAGATGAACCGGTGTGCAGGATAGAACTGATACACAGATGTGGAGAACCAACGTATGGCCACCGAGGGGGGAAGGTGGACGGGGTGCTGGTGCTCGTGTGATGAATTCGGAGATCGGGAGTGACATACATACAGTAATATGTGTAAGATGCATAACTAATAAGAACCTGCTGTATAAAAAAATGAAGTGAACGTCAAAAACTCAAAAACCCATACGATAGAAGGAAGATATGTTCATTTCAACTGGTCATTTACTAAATAGACAACAAACTCTGAAGGTAGTTGGGACTGTCAATAAAAAGTTAGAGAAAAATGAAAGAAATTACTGGAACAGCAACAAAGAAAACAATATCAAAGACCAAAAAAACTAAAAGCTGGTTCTTTGAGAAGATGAACAATATTGGTAAACCTTTAGCCAGACTCATCAAGATAAAGAGGGAGAGGACTGAAATCAATACAATTAGAAATGGAAAAGAAGTTACACCGGACAACACAGAAATACAAAACATCCTAAGAGACGACTACAAGCACTCTATGCTCACAAAATGGACAATCTGGAAGAAATGGACAAATTCTTAGAGAGGTACGACCTTCCAAGACTGAAGCGGGAAGAAACAGAAAGTATGAACAGACCCAGTGCGAGTGATGAACCTGAAAGTCTGATTACAAATCGTCCAACAAATAAAAGTCCAGTACCAGATGGCTTCACAGGTTAATGCTATCCAACACGTAGAAGAGAAATAACACCCACCTTTCTCAAACTCTTCCAAAGTACTGGCGTGGAGGGAACACTCCGAAACTCTTTCTATGAGGCCACCATCACCCTGTTACGAGAACCAGACAAAGAGGGTAGAAAAGAAGTTACACCCCGATATCACTGATGAGCTTAGGTGCAAAGCGGCTCAACAAAATAGTAGCCAACAGAATCCAACACCATATTAAAAGTATCATACCTCATGATCAAGTGGGCTTTATCGCAGGCATGCATGGAATCTTCAAACTACGCAGATCAACGTGATACCCCCTATGAACAAACTGAAGAGGAAAAACCATATGATCATGCCAATCGATGCAGAAAAACTTGGGACAAATGTCAGCACACATTTATGATAAAGAAAACAAAAAAAACCCCTCCAGAATGTGGGCTTAGAGGGAAACTCACTCAATTTAATCAGGGACGCATACGACAAACCCACAGCAAACATTTTCACTGGTGAAGAACTGAAAGCATGTCCTCTAAGATCAGCAACAAGACAAGGATGACCACTCTCTCATCACTATTATTCAACATAGTTTTGGAAGTTCTGGCCACGGCAATCAGAGCAGCACAAGAAATGAAAGGAAGACAAACTGGAAAAGAAGAAGTAACACCGTCCCTCTTTGCATATGACATGATACTATACTTAGAGAATCCTAAAGTGGCCACCATAAAACTAGTAGAGCTAGTCCATGGATTTGGTGACGTGGCAGGACACAAAATTAATGCACAGAAATCCCTTGCATTCCTATACATTAATGAAGGAAAAACAGAAAGAGAAATTAGGAAGGACTCCCATTTACCCCTGCAGGAAAAGGAATAAAATACCTAGGAATAAACCCACCTAGGGAGACAAAAGAGCTGTATGCAGAAAACTATAAGACACTGATGAATGAGACTGAAGATACACACAGATGGAGAGACATACCATGCTCTTGGATTGGAAGAATCAATCTTATGAAAATGACTATACTACCCAAAGCAGTCTACATATTCAATGCAATCCCTCTCAAATTACCAATGGCATTTTTTTTTTTAACAGAGCTAGAAGGAAAAAATCTGAAAATCTGTATGGAGACACAAAAATCCCCCAATAGCCAAAGCAGTTTGATGGAGAAAAACGGAGCTGGAGGAATCAGACTCCACGACTTCACACTGTACTACAAAGCTACAGTAATCAAGACAGGACGGGCCTGGCACAAAAACAGAAATACAGATCAATGCAACCGGATAGAAAGCCCTCAGATAATGCCACGCACCTATGGTCAACTAACCTGTGACAAAGGAGGCAAGGATACACAGTGCAGAAAGAAGAGTCTCTTCAGTAAGTGGTTCTGGGGAACCTGGACCAAGACATGTAAAACAATGAAGTAAGAACACTCCCATACACCGTACACAAAAATAATCTGAAAATGGAACAGAGACCTAAACTCAGGACTGTACACTGCGAAACTCTTAGAGGAGAACACAGGAAGAACAGGCTTTGACATAAATCACAACAAGATCTTTTGTAATCCTCCTCCTGGAGTCATGGAAATAAAAACAAAAATGTACAACTGGGACCTAAGGAAACTTAAAAGCTTTTGCTAAGCACAGGAAACTAAGAACAAGAGGAAAACACAACCCTCAGAATGGGAAAAGTATTTGCATACGAAGCAGCGGACTCGGGATCAATCTCCAAAATATATAAACAGCCCATGCTGCTCGGTATTAAAAAATCCAACAACGCGCTCTAAAAATGGGCAGAAGCCCTAAACAGACAATGCTCCAAAGAAGACACAGAGCTGGCCAACAAGCACGTAAAAGCCGGCTCTACTTCACTAGCTATTAGAGAGATGCACACCAAAACTACACCGAGCTATCACCTCACACCATTTAGAAAGGGCATCATCGGAAAATCAACAAAGAACAACTGATGGACACGGTGTGGAGCAGAGAGAACACTCTTGCACTGTCGGTGGGAGTGTAGATGGATACAGCCACTAGGGAGAAGAGTAAGGAGGTTCCTGAAAAAACTAAAACTAGAACTACCATATGACCCAGCGATCCCACTCCTAGGCGTATACCCTGAGGAAACCAGAATTCAAAAAGAGACATGTACCAAAATGCTCATTGCAGCTCTATTCACGACAGCCCGCAGAGGGAAACAACCTAAGTGTCCATCATCGGATGAATGGATAAAGAAGATGTGGCACCTACATACAATGGAATATTACTCAGCCATAAAAAGCAACGAAACTGATCTATCTGTAATGAGGTGGACAGACCTAGAGTCCGTCATACAGGGTGAAGTCAGTCAGAAAGAGAAAGACAAATCCCGTATGCTGACACATATATATGGAATTTAAGAAAAAAAAATGTCACGAAGAACCTAGGGGTAAGACAGGAATAAAGACACAGACCTACTTGAGAATGGACTTGAGGATATGGGGAGGGGGAAGGGGAAGCTGTGACAAACCGAGAGAGAGGCATGGACATATATACAGTACCAAACGTAAGGTAGATAGATAGTGGGAAGCAGCCGCATAGCACCGGGAGATCGGCTCGGTGCTTTGTGACCGCCTGGAGGGGTGGGATGGGGAGGCTGGGAGGGAGAGAGACGCAGGAGGGAAGGGATGTGGGAACAGATGTATATGTATGACTGATTCACTTTGTTCTAAAGCAGAAAGTAATAATAAAAACGAAAAAAGACACATGCACCCCAGTGATCATTGCAGCACTATTTACAATAGCCAGGTCATGGAAACAACCTAAAGGCCCATCCACAGACGAATGGATAAAGAAGATGTGGTACCTATATACGATGGAATATTACTCAGCCAGGAAAGGGAACTGAGTTGGTTCATTTGTACAGGCGTGGATAGACCTAGACACTGTCATACAGAGTGAAGCCAGTCAGAAAGAGAAAATCAGGTGTCGTATATAAACGCACATACATGCAACCTAGAAAAATGGTACAGATGAACCGGTGTGCAGGATAGAACTGATACACAGATGTGGAGAACCAACGTATGGCCACCGAGGGGGGAAGGTGGACGGGGTGCTGGTGCTCGTGTGATGAATTCGGAGATCGGGAGTGACATGCATACAGTAATACGTGTAAGATGCATAACTAATAAGAACCTGCTGTATAAAAAAATGAAGTGAACGTCAAAAACTCAAAAACCCATACGATAGAAGGAAGATATGTTCATTTCAACTGGTCATTTACTAAATAGACAACAAACTCTGAAGGTAGTTGGGACTGTCAATAAAAAGTTAGAGAAAAATGAAAGAAATTACTGGAACAGCAACAAAGAAAACAATATCAAAGACCAAAAAAACTAAAAGCTGGTTCTTTGAGAAGATGAACAATATTGGTAAACCTTTAGCCAGACTCATCAAGATAAAGAGGGAGAGGACTGAAATCAATACAATTAGAAATGGAAAAGAAGTTACACCGGACAACACAGAAATACAAAACATCCTAAGAGACGACTACAAGCACTCTATGCTCACAAAATGGACAATCTGGAAGAAATGGACAAATTCTTAGAGAGGTACGACCTTCCAAGACTGAAGCGGGAAGAAACAGAAAGTATGAACAGACCCAGTGCGAGTGATGAACCTGAAAGTCTGATTACAAATCGTCCAACAAATAAAAGTCCAGTACCAGATGGCTTCACAGGTTAATGCTATCCAACACGTAGAAGAGAAATAACACCCACCTTTCTCAAACTCTTCCAAAGTACTGGCGTGGAGGGAACACTCCGAAACTCTTTCTATGAGGCCACCATCACCCTGTTACGAGAACCAGACAAAGAGGGTAGAAAAGAAGTTACACCCCGATATCACTGATGAGCTTAGGTGCAAAGCGGCTCAACAAAATAGTAGCCAACAGAATCCAACACCATATTAAAAGTATCATACCTCATGATCAAGTGGGCTTTATCGCAGGCATGCATGGAATCTTCAAACTACGCAGATCAACGTGATACCCCCTATGAACAAACTGAAGAGGAAAAACCATATGATCATGCCAATCGATGCAGAAAAACTTGGGACAAATGTCAGCACACATTTATGATAAAGAAAACAAAAAAAACCCCTCCAGAATGTGGGCTTAGAGGGAAACTCACTCAATTTAATCAGGGACGCATACGACAAACCCACAGCAAACACTTTCACTGGTGAAGAACTGAAAGCATGTCCTCTAAGATCAGCAACAAGACAAGGATGACCACTCTCTCATCACTATTATTCAACATAGTTTTGGAAGTTCTGGCCACGGCAATCAGAGCAGCACAAGAAATGAAAGGAAGACAAACTGGAAAAGAAGAAGTAACACCGTCCCTCTTTGCATATGACATGATACTATACTTAGAGAATCCTAAAGTGGCCACCATAAAACTAGTAGAGCTAGTCCATGGATTTGGTGACGTGGCAGGACACAAAATTAATGCACAGAAATCCCTTGCATTCCTATACATTAATGAAGGAAAAACAGAAAGAGAAATTAGGAAGGACTCCCATTTACCCCTGCAGGAAAAGGAATAAAATACCTAGGAATAAACCTACCTAGGGAGACAAAAGAGCTGTATGCAGAAAACTATAAGACACTGATGAATGAGACTGAAGATACACACAGATGGAGAGACATACCATGCTCTTGGATTGGAAGAATCAATCTTATGAAAATGACTATACTACCCAAAGCAGTCTACATATTCAATGCAATCCCTCTCAAATTACCAATGGCATTTTTTTTTTAACAGAGCTAGAAGGAAAAAATCCGAAAATCTGTATGGAGACACAAAAATCCCCCAATAGCCAAAGCAGTTTGATGGAGAAAAACGGAGCTGGAGGAATCAGACTCCACGACTTCACACTGTACTACAAAGCTACAGTAATCAAGACAGGACGGGCCTGGCACAAAAACAGAAATACAGATCAATGCAACCGGATAGAAAGCCCTCAGATAATGCCACGCACCTATGGTCAACTAATCTGTGACAAAGGAGGCAAGGATACACAGTGCAGAAAGAAGAGTCTCTTCAGTAAGTGGTTCTGGGGAACCTGGACCAAGACATGTAAAACAATGAAGTAAGAACACTCCCATACACCGTACACAAAAATAATCTGAAAATGGAACAGAGACCTAAACTCAGGACTGTACACTGCGAAACTCTTAGAGGAGAACACAGGAAGAACAGGCTTTGACATAAATCACAACAAGATCTTTTGTAATCCTCCTCCTGGAGTCATGGAAATAAAAACAAAAATGTACAACTGGGACCTAAGGAAACTTAAAAGCTTTTGCTAAGCACAGGAAACTAAGAACAAGAGGAAAACACAACCCTCAGAATGGGAAAAGTATTTGCATACGAAGCAGCGGACTCGGGATCAATCTCCAAAATATATAAACAGCCCATGCTGCTCGGTATTAAAAAATCCAACAACGCGCTCTAAAAATGGGCAGAAGCCCTAAACAGACAATGCTCCAAAGAAGACACAGAGCTGGCCAACAAGCACGTAAAAGCCGGCTCTACTTCACTAACTATTAGAGAGATGCACACCAAAACTACACCGAGCTATCACCTCACACCATTTAGAAAGGGCATCGTCGGAAAATCAACAAAGAACAACTGCTGGACACGGTGTGGAGCAGAGAGAACACTCTTGCACTGTCGGTGGGAGTGTAGAGGGATACAGCCACTAGGGAGAAGAGTAAGGAGGTTCCTGAAAAAACTAAAACTAGAACTACCATATGACCCAGCGATCCCACTCCTAGGCGTATACCCTGAGGAAACCAGAATTCAAAAAGAGACATGTACCAAAATGCTCATTGCAGCTCTATTCACGACAGCCTGGAGAGGGAAACAACCTAAGTGTCCATCATCGGATGAATGGATAAAGAAGATGTGGCACCTACATACAATGGAATATTACTCAGCCATAAAAAGCAACGAAACTGATCTATCTGTAATGAGGTGGACAGACCTAGAGTCCGTCATACAGGGTGAAGTCAGTCAGAAAGAGAAAGACAAATCCCGTATGCTGACACATATATATGGAATTTAAGAAAAAAAAATGTCACGAAGAACCTAGGGGTAAGACAGGAATAAAGACACAGACCTACTTGAGAATGGACTTGAGGATATGGGGAGGGGGAAGGGTAAGCTGTGACAAAGCGAGAGAGAGGCATGGACATATATACAGTACCAAACGTAAGGTAGATAGATAGTGGGAAGCAGCCGCATAGCACCGGGAGATCGGCTCGGTGCTTTGTGACCGCCTGGAGGGGTGGGATGGGGAGGCTGGGAGGGAGAGAGACGCAGGAGGGAAGGGATGTGGGAACAGATGTATATGTATGACTGATTCACTTTGTTCTAAAGCAGAAAGTAATAATAAAAAAAGAAAAAAGACACATGCACCCCAGTGATCATTGCAGCACTATTTACAATAGCCAGGTCATGGAAACAACCTAAAGGCCCATCCACAGACGAATGGATAAAGAAGATGTGGTACCTATATACGATGGAATATTACTCAGCCAGGAAAGGGAACTGAGTTGGTTCATTTGTACAGGCGTGGATAGACCTAGACACTGTCATACAGAGTGAAGCCAGTCAGAAAGAGAAAATCAGGTGTCGTATATAAACGCACATACATGCAACCTAGAAAAATGGTACAGATGAACCGGTGTGCAGGATAGAACTGATACACAGATGTGGAGAACCAACGTATGGCCACCGAGGGGGGAAGGTGGACGGGGTGCTGGTGCTCGTGTGATGAATTCGGAGATCGGGATTGACATACATACAGTAATATGTGTAAGATGCATAACTAATAAGAACCTGCTGTATAAAAAAATGAAGTGAACGTCAAAAACTCAAAAACCCATACGATAGAAGGAAGATATGTTCATTTCAACTGGTCATTTACTAAATAGACAACAAACTCTGAAGGTAGTTGGGACTGTCAATAAAAAGTTAGAGAAAAATGAAAGAAATTACTGGAACAGCAACAAAGAAAACAATATCAAAGACCAAAAAAACTAAAAGCTGGTTCTTTGAGAAGATGAACAATATTGGTAAACCTTTAGCCAGACTCATCAAGATAAAGAGGGAGAGGACTGAAATCAATACAATTAGAAATGGAAAAGAAGTTACACCGGACAACACAGAAATACAAAACATCCTAAGAGACGACTACAAGCACTCTATGCTCACAAAATGGACAATCTGGAAGAAATGGACAAATTCTTAGAGAGGTACGACCTTCCAAGACTGAAGCGGGAAGAAACAGAAAGTATGAACAGACCCAGTGCGAGTGATGAACCTGAAAGTCTGATTACAAATCGTCCAACAAATAAAAGTCCAGTACCAGATGGCTTCACAGGTTAATGCTATCCAACACGTAGAAGAGAAATAACACCCACCTTTCTCAAACTCTTCCAAAGTACTGGCGTGGAGGGAACACTCCGAAACTCTTTCTATGAGGCCACCATCACCCTGTTACGAGAACCAGACAAAGAGGGTAGAAAAGAAGTTACACCCCGATATCACTGATGAGCTTAGGTGCAAAGCGGCTCAACAAAATAGTAGCCAACAGAATCCAACACCATATTAAAAGTATCATACCTCATGATCAAGTGGGCTTTATCGCAGGCATGCATGGAATCTTCAAACTACGCAGATCAACGTGATACCCCCTATGAACAAACTGAAGAGGAAAAACCATATGATCATGCCAATCGATGCAGAAAAACTTGGGACAAATGTCAGCACACATTTATGATAAAGAAAACAAAAAAAACCCCTCCAGAATGTGGGCTTAGAGGGAAACTCACTCAATTTAATCAGGGACGCATACGACAAACCCACAGCAAACATTTTCACTGGTGAAGAACTGAAAGCATGTCCTCTAAGATCAGCAACAAGACAAGGATGACCACTCTCTCATCACTATTATTCAACATAGTTTTGGAAGTTCTGGCCACGGCAATCAGAGCAGCACAAGAAATGAAAGGAAGACAAACTGGAAAAGAAGAAGTAACACCGTCCCTCTTTGCATATGACATGATACTATACTTAGAGAATCCTAAAGTGGCCACCATAAAACTAGTAGAGCTAGTCCATGGATTTGGTGACGTGGCAGGACACAAAATTAATGCACAGAAATCCCTTGCATTCCTATACATTAATGAAGGAAAAACAGAAAGAGAAATTAGGAAGGACTCCCATTTACCCCTGCAGGAAAAGGAATAAAATACCTAGGAATAAACCCACCTAGGGAGACAAAAGAGCTGTATGCAGAAAACTATAAGACACTGATGAATGAGACTGAAGATACACACAGATGGAGAGACATACCATGCTCTTGGATTGGAAGAATCAATCTTATGAAAATGACTATACTACCCAAAGCAGTCTACATATTCAATGCAATCCCTCTCAAATTACCAATGGCATTTTTTTTTTTAACAGAGCTAGAAGGAAAAAATCTGAAAATCTGTATGGAGACACAAAAATCCCCCAATAGCCAAAGCAGTTTGATGGAGAAAAACGGAGCTGGAGGAATCAGACTCCACGACTTCACACTGTACTACAAAGCTACAGTAATCAAGACAGGATGGGCCTGGCACAAAAACAGAAATACAGATCAATGCAACCGGATAGAAAGCCCTCAGATAATGCCACGCACCTATGGTCAACTAACCTGTGACAAAGGAGGCAAGGATACACAGTGCAGAAAGAAGAGTCTCTTCAGTAAGTGGTTCTGGGGAACCTGGACCAAGACATGTAAAACAATGAAGTAAGAACACTCCCATACACCGTACACAAAAATAATCTGAAAATGGAACAGAGACCTAAACTCAGGACTGTACACTGCGAAACTCTTAGAGGAGAACACAGGAAGAACAGGCTTTGACATAAATCACAACAAGATCTTTTGTAATCCTCCTCCTGGAGTCATGGAAATAAAAACAAAAATGTACAACTGGGACCTAAGGAAACTTAAAAGCTTTTGCTAAGCACAGGAAACTAAGAACAAGAGGAAAACACAACCCTCAGAATGGGAAAAGTATTTGCATACGAAGCAGCGGACTCGGGATCAATCTCCAAAATATATAAACAGCCCATGCTGCTCGGTATTAAAAAATCCAACAACGCACTCTAAAAATGGGCAGAAGCCCTAAACAGACAAGACATAGAGCTGGCCAACAAGCACGTAAAAGCCGGCTCTACTTCACTAACTATTAGAGAGATGCACACCAAAACTACACCGAGCTATCACCTCACACCATTTAGAAAGGGCATCATCGGAAAATCAACAAAGAACAACTGCTGGACACGGTGTGGAGCAGAGAGAACACTCTTGCACTGTCGGTGGGAGTGTAGAGGGATACAGCCACTAGGGAGAAGAGTAAGGAGGTTCCTGAAAAAACTAAAACTAGAACTACCATATGACCCAGCGATCCTACTCCTAGGCGTATACCCTGAGGAAACCAGAATTCAAAAAGAGACATGTACCAAAATGCTCATTGCAGCTCTATTCACGACAGCCCGGAGAGGGAAACAACCTAAGTGTCCATCATCGGATGAATGGATAAAGAAGATGTGGCACCTACATACAATGGAATATTACTCAGCCATAAAAAGCAACGAAACTGATCTATCTGTAATGAGGTGGACAGACCTAGAGTCCGTCATACAGGGTGAAGTAAGTCAGAAAGACAAATCCCGTATGCTGACACATATATATGGAATTTAAGAAAAAAAAATGTCACGAAGAACCTAGGGGTAAGACAGGAATAAAGACACAGACCTACTTGAGAATGGACTTGAGGATATGGGGAGGGGGAAGGGTAAGCTGTGACAAAGCGAGAGAGAGGCATGGACATATATACAGTACCAAACGTAAGGTAGATAGATAGTGGGAAGCAGCCGCATAGCACCGGGAGATCGGCTCGGTGCTTTGTGACCGCCTGGAGGGGTGGGATGGGGAGGCTGGGAGGGAGAGAGACGCAGGAGGGAAGGGATGTGGGAACAGATGTATATGTATGACTGATTCACTTTGTTCTAAAGCAGAAAGTAATAATAAAAAAAGAAAAAAGACACATGCACCCCAGTGATCATTGCAGCACTATTTACAATAGCCAGGTCATGGAAACAACCTAAAGGCCCATCCACAGACGAATGGATAAAGAAGATGTGGTACCTATATACGATGGAATATTACTCAGCCAGGAAAGGGAACTGAGTTGGTTCATTTGTACAGGCGTGGATAGACCTAGACACTGTCATACAGAGTGAAGCCAGTCAGAAAGAGAAAATCAGGTGTCGTATATAAACGCACATACATGCAACCTAGAAAAATGGTACAGATGAACCGGTGTGCAGGATAGAACTGATACACAGATGTGGAGAACCAACGTATGGCCACCGAGGGGGGAAGGTGGACGGGGTGCTGGTGCTCGTGTGATGAATTCGGAGATCGGGAGTGACATACATACAGTAATATGTGTAAGATGCATAACTAATAAGAACCTGCTGTATAAAAAAATGAAGTGAACGTCAAAAACTCAAAAACCCATACGATAGAAGGAAGATATGTTCATTTCAACTGGTCATTTACTAAATAGACAACAAACTCTGAAGGTAGTTGGGACTGTCAATAAAAAGTTAGAGAAAAATGAAAGAAATTACTGGAACAGCAACAAAGAAAACAATATCAAAGACCAAAAAAACTAAAAGCTGGTTCTTTGAGAAGATGAACAATATTGGTAAACCTTTAGCCAGACTCATCAAGATAAAGAGGGAGAGGACTGAAATCAATACAATTAGAAATGGAAAAGAAGTTACACCGGACAACACAGAAATACAAAACATCCTAAGAGACGACTACAAGCACTCTATGCTCACAAAATGGACAATCTGGAAGAAATGGACAAATTCTTAGAGAGGTACGACCTTCCAAGACTGAAGCGGGAAGAAACAGAAAGTATGAACAGACCCAGTGCGAGTGATGAACCTGAAAGTCTGATTACAAATCGTCCAACAAATAAAAGTCCAGTACCAGATGGCTTCACAGGTTAATGCTATCCAACACGTAGAAGAGAAATAACACCCACCTTTCTCAAACTCTTCCAAAGTACTGGCGTGGAGGGAACACTCCGAAACTCTTTCTATGAGGCCACCATCACCCTGTTACGAGAACCAGACAAAGAGGGTAGAAAAGAAGTTACACCCCGATATCACTGATGAGCTTAGGTGCAAAGCGGCTCAACAAAATAGTAGCCAACAGAATCCAACACCATATTAAAAGTATCATACCTCATGATCAAGTGGGCTTTATCGCAGGCATGCATGGAATCTTCAAACTACGCAGATCAACGTGATACCCCCTATGAACAAACTGAAGAGGAAAAACCATATGATCATGCCAATCGATGCAGAAAAACTTGGGACAAATGTCAGCACACATTTATGATAAAGAAAACAAAAAAAACCCCTCCAGAATGTGGGCTTAGAGGGAAACTCACTCAATTTAATCAGGGACGCATACGACAAACCCACAGCAAACATTTTCACTGGTGAAGAACTGAAAGCATGTCCTCTAAGATCAGCAACAAGACAAGGATGACCACTCTCTCATCACTATTATTCAACATAGTTTTGGAAGTTCTGGCCACGGCAATCAGAGCAGCACAAGAAATGAAAGGAAGACAAACTGGAAAAGAAGAAGTAACACCGTCCCTCTTTGCATATGACATGATACTATACTTAGAGAATCCTAAAGTGGCCACCATAAAACTAGTAGAGCTAGTCCATGGATTTGGTGACGTGGCAGGACACAAAATTAATGCACAGAAATCCCTTGCATTCCTATACATTAATGAAGGAAAAACAGAAAGAGAAATTAGGAAGGACTCCCATTTACCCCTGCAGGAAAAGGAATAAAATACCTAGGAATAAACCCACCTAGGGAGACAAAAGAGCTGTATGCAGAAAACTATAAGACACTGATGAATGAGACTGAAGATACACACAGATGGAGAGACATACCATGCTCTTGGATTGGAAGAATCAATCTTATGAAAATGACTATACTACCCAAAGCAGTCTACATATTCAATGCAATCCCTCTCAAATTACCAATGGCATTTTTTTTTTTAACAGAGCTAGAAGGAAAAAATCTGAAAATCTGTATGGAGACACAAAAATCCCCCAATAGCCAAAGCAGTTTGATGGAGAAAAACGGAGCTGGAGGAATCAGACTCCACGACTTCACACTGTACTACAAAGCTACAGTAATCAAGACAGGACGGGCCTGGCACAAAAACAGAAATACAGATCAATGCAACCGGATAGAAAGCCCTCAGATAATGCCACGCACCTATGGTCAACTAACCTGTGACAAAGGAGGCAAGGATACACAGTGCAGAAAGAAGAGTCTCTTCAGTAAGTGGTTCTGGGGAACCTGGACCAAGACATGTAAAACAATGAAGTAAGAACACTCCCATACACCGTACACAAAAATAATGTGAAAATGGAACAGAGACCTAAACTCAGGACTGTACACTGCGAAACTCTTAGAGGAGAACACAGGAAGAACAGGCTTTGACATAAATCACAACAAGATCTTTTGTAATCCTCCTCCTGGAGTCATGGAAATAAAAACAAAAATGTACAACTGGGACCTAAGGAAACTTAAAAGCTTTTGCTAAGCACAGGAAACTAAGAACAAGAGGAAAACACAACCCTCAGAATGGGAAAAGTATTTGCATACGAAGCAGCGGACTCGGGATCAATCTCCAAAATATATAAACAGCCCATGCTGCTCGGTATTAAAAAATCCAACAACGCGCTCTAAAAATGGGCAGAAGCCCTAAACAGACAATGCTCCAAAGAAGACACAGAGCTGGCCAACAAGCACGTAAAAGCCGGCTCTACTTCACTAGCTATTAGAGAGATGCACACCAAAACTACACCGAGCTATCACCTCACACCATTTAGAAAGGGCATCATCGGAAAATCAACAAAGAACAACTGATGGACACGGTGTGGAGCAGAGAGAACACTCTTGCACTGTCGGTGGGAGTGTAGATGGATACAGCCACTAGGGAGAAGAGTAAGGAGGTTCCTGAAAAAACTAAAACTAGAACTACCATATGACCCAGCGATCCCACTCCTAGGCGTATACCCTGAGGAAACCAGAATTCAAAAAGAGACATGTACCAAAATGCTCATTGCAGCTCTATTCACGACAGCCCGCAGAGGGAAACAACCTAAGTGTCCATCATCGGATGAATGGATAAAGAAGATGTGGCACCTACATACAATGGAATATTACTCAGCCATAAAAAGCAACGAAACTGATCTATCTGTAATGAGGTGGACAGACCTAGAGTCCGTCATACAGGGTGAAGTCAGTCAGAAAGAGAAAGACAAATCCCGTATGCTGACACATATATATGGAATTTAAGAAAAAAAAATGTCACGAAGAACCTAGGGGTAAGACAGGAATAAAGACACAGACCTACTTGAGAATGGACTTGAGGATATGGGGAGGGGGAAGGGGAAGCTGTGACAAAGCGAGAGAGAGGCATGGACATATATACAGTACCAAACGTAAGGTAGATAGATAGTGGGAAGCAGCCGCATAGCACCGGGAGATCGGCTCGGTGCTTTGTGACCGCCTGGAGGGGTGGGATGGGGAGGCTGGGAGGGAGAGAGACGCAGAAGGGAAGGGATGTGGGAACAGATGTATATGTATGACTGATTCACTTTGTTCTAAAGCAGAAAGTAATAATAAAAACGAAAAAAGACACATGCACCCCAGTGATCATTGCAGCACTATTTACAATAGCCAGGTCATGGAAACAACCTAAAGGCCCATCCACAGACGAATGGATAAAGAAGATGTGGTACCTATATACGATGGAATATTACTCAGCCAGGAAAGGGAACTGAGTTGGTTCATTTGTACAGGCGTGGATAGACCTAGACACTGTCATACAGAGTGAAGCCAGTCAGAAAGAGAAAATCAGGTGTCGTATATAAACGCACATACATGCAACCTAGAAAAATGGTACAGATGAACCGGTGTGCAGGATAGAACTGATACACAGATGTGGAGAACCAACGTATGGCCACCGAGGGGGGAAGGTGGACGGGGTGCTGGTGCTCGTGTGATGAATTCGGAGATCGGGAGTGACATGCATACAGTAATACGTGTAAGATGCATAACTAATAAGAACCTGCTGTATAAAAAAATGAAGTGAACGTCAAAAACTCAAAAACCCATACGATAGAAGGAAGATATGTTCATTTCAACTGGTCATTTACTAAATAGACAACAAACTCTGAAGGTAGTTGGGACTGTCAATAAAAAGTTAGAGAAAAATGAAAGAAATTACTGGAACAGCAACAAAGAAAACAATATCAAAGACCAAAAAAACTAAAAGCTGGTTCTTTGAGAAGATGAACAATATTGGTAAACCTTTAGCCAGACTCATCAAGATAAAGAGGGAGAGGACTGAAATCAATACAATTAGAAATGGAAAAGAAGTTACACCGGACAACACAGAAATACAAAACATCCTAAGAGACGACTACAAGCACTCTATGCTCACAAAATGGACAATCTGGAAGAAATGGACAAATTCTTAGAGAGGTACGACCTTCCAAGACTGAAGCGGGAAGAAACAGAAAGTATGAACAGACCCAGTGCGAGTGATGAACCTGAAAGTCTGATTACAAATCGTCCAACAAATAAAAGTCCAGTACCAGATGGCTTCACAGGTTAATGCTATCCAACACGTAGAAGAGAAATAACACCCACCTTTCTCAAACTCTTCCAAAGTACTGGCGTGGAGGGAACACTCCGAAACTCTTTCTATGAGGCCACCATCACCCTGTTACGAGAACCAGACAAAGAGGGTAGAAAAGAAGTTACACCCCGATATCACTGATGAGCTTAGGTGCAAAGCGGCTCAACAAAATAGTAGCCAACAGAATCCAACACCATATTAAAAGTATCATACCTCATGATCAAGTGGGCTTTATCGCAGGCATGCATGGAATCTTCAAACTACGCAGATCAACGTGATACCCCCTATGAACAAACTGAAGAGGAAAAACCATATGATCATGCCAATCGATGCAGAAAAACTTGGGACAAATGTCAGCACACATTTATGATAAAGAAAACAAAAAAAACCCCTCCAGAATGTGGGCTTAGAGGGAAACTCACTCAATTTAATCAGGGACGCATACGACAAACCCACAGCAAACACTTTCACTGGTGAAGAACTGAAAGCATGTCCTCTAAGATCAGCAACAAGACAAGGATGACCACTCTCTCATCACTATTATTCAACATAGTTTTGGAAGTTCTGGCCACGGCAATCAGAGCAGCACAAGAAATGAAAGGAAGACAAACTGGAAAAGAAGAAGTAACACCGTCCCTCTTTGCATATGACATGATACTATACTTAGAGAATCCTAAAGTGGCCACCATAAAACTAGTAGAGCTAGTCCATGGATTTGGTGACGTGGCAGGACACAAAATTAATGCACAGAAATCCCTTGCATTCCTATACATTAATGAAGGAAAAACAGAAAGAGAAATTAGGAAGGACTCCCATTTACCCCTGCAGGAAAAGGAATAAAATACCTAGGAATAAACCTACCTAGGGAGACAAAAGAGCTGTATGCAGAAAACTATAAGACACTGATGAATGAGACTGAAGATACACACAGATGGAGAGACATACCATGCTCTTGGATTGGAAGAATCAATCTTATGAAAATGACTATACTACCCAAAGCAGTCTACATATTCAATGCAATCCCTCTCAAATTACCAATGGCATTTTTTTTTTAACAGAGCTAGAAGGAAAAAATCCGAAAATCTGTATGGAGACACAAAAATCCCCCAATAGCCAAAGCAGTTTGATGGAGAAAAACGGAGCTGGAGGAATCAGACTCCACGACTTCACACTGTACTACAAAGCTACAGTAATCAAGACAGGACGGGCCTGGCACAAAAACAGAAATACAGATCAATGCAACCGGATAGAAAGCCCTCAGATAATGCCACGCACCTATGGTCAACTAATCTGTGACAAAGGAGGCAAGGATACACAGTGCAGAAAGAAGAGTCTCTTCAGTAAGTGGTTCTGGGGAACCTGGACCAAGACATGTAAAACAATGAAGTAAGAACACTCCCATACACCGTACACAAAAATAATCTGAAAATGGAACAGAGACCTAAACTCAGGACTGTACACTGCGAAACTCTTAGAGGAGAACACAGGAAGAACAGGCTTTGACATAAATCACAACAAGATCTTTTGTAATCCTCCTCCTGGAGTCATGGAAATAAAAACAAAAATGTACAACTGGGACCTAAGGAAACTTAAAAGCTTTTGCTAAGCACAGGAAACTAAGAACAAGAGGAAAACACAACCCTCAGAATGGGAAAAGTATTTGCATACGAAGCAGCGGACTCGGGATCAATCTCCAAAATATATAAACAGCCCATGCTGCTCGGTATTAAAAAATCCAACAACGCGCTCTAAAAATGGGCAGAAGCCCTAAACAGACAATGCTCCAAAGAAGACAAAGAGCTGGCCAACAAGCACGTAAAAGCCGGCTCTACTTCACTAACTATTAGAGAGATGCACACCAAAACTACACCGAGCTATCACCTCACACCATTTAGAAAGGGCATCATCGGAAAATCAACAAAGAACAACTGCTGGACACGGTGTGGAGCAGAGAGAACACTCTTGCACTGTCGGTGGGAGTGTAGAGGGATACAGCCACTAGGGAGAAGAGTAAGGAGGTTCCTGAAAAAACTAAAACTAGAACTACCATATGACCCAGCGATCCCACTCCTAGGCGTATACCCTGAGGAAACCAGAATTCAAAAAGAGACATGTACCAAAATGCTCATTGCAGCTCTATTCACGACAGCCCGGAGAGGGAAACAACCTAAGTGTCCATCATCGGATGAATGGATAAAGAAGATGTGGCACCTACATACAATGGAATATTACTCAGCCATAAAAAGCAATGAAACTGATCTATCTGTAATGAGGTGGACAGACCTAGAGTCCGTCATACAGGGTGAAGTCAGTCAGAAAGAGAAAGACAAATCCCGTATGCTGACACATATATATGGAATTTAAGAAAAAAAAATGTCACGAAGAACCTAGGGGTAAGACAGGAATAAAGACACAGACCTACTTGAGAATGGACTTGAGGATATGGGGAGGGGGAAGGGTAAGCTGTGACAAAGCGAGAGAGAGGCATGGACATATATACAGTACCAAACGTAAGGTAGATAGATAGTGGGAAGCAGCCGCATAGCACCGGGAGATCGGCTCGGTGCTTTGTGACCGCCTGGAGGGGTGGGATGGGGAGGCTGGGAGGGAGAGAGACGCAGGAGGGAAGGGATGTGGGAACAGATGTATATGTATGACTGATTCACTTTGTTCTAAAGCAGAAAGTAATAATAAAAAAAGAAAAAAGACACATGCACCCCAGTGATCATTGCAGCACTATTTACAATAGCCAGGTCATGGAAACAACCTAAAGGCCCATCCACAGACGAATGGATAAAGAAGATGTGGTACCTATATACGATGGAATATTACTCAGCCAGGAAAGGGAACTGAGTTGGTTCATTTGTACAGGCGTGGATAGACCTAGACACTGTCATACAGAGTGAAGCCAGTCAGAAAGAGAAAATCAGGTGTCGTATATAAACGCACATACATGCAACCTAGAAAAATGGTACAGATGAACCGGTGTGCAGGATAGAACTGATACACAGATGTGGAGAACCAACGTATGGCCACCGAGGGGGGAAGGTGGACGGGGTGCTGGTGCTCGTGTGATGAATTCGGAGATCGGGAGTGACATACATACAGTAATATGTGTAAGATGCATAACTAATAAGAACCTGCTGTATAAAAAAATGAAGTGAACGTCAAAAACTCAAAAACCCATATGATAGAAGGAAGATATGTTCATTTCAACTGGTCATTTACTAAATAGACAACAAACTCTGAAGGTAGTTGGGACTGTCAATAAAAAGTTAGAGAAAAATGAAAGAAATTACTGGAACAGCAACAAAGAAAACAATATCAAAGACCAAAAAAACTAAAAGCTGGTTCTTTGAGAAGATGAACAATATTGGTAAACCTTTAGCCAGACTCATCAAGATAAAGAGGGAGAGGACTGAAATCAATACAATTAGAAATGGAAAAGAAGTTACACCGGACAACACAGAAATACAAAACATCCTAAGAGACGACTACAAGCACTCTATGCTCACAAAATGGACAATCTGGAAGAAATGGACAAATTCTTAGAGAGGTACGACCTTCCAAGACTGAAGCGGGAAGAAACAGAAAGTATGAACAGACCCAGTGCGAGTGATGAACCTGAAAGTCTGATTACAAATCGTCCAACAAATAAAAGTCCAGTACCAGATGGCTTCACAGGTTAATGCTATCCAACACGTAGAAGAGAAATAACACCCACCTTTCTCAAACTCTTCCAAAGTACTGGCGTGGAGGGAACACTCCGAAACTCTTTCTATGAGGCCACCATCACCCTGTTACGAGAACCAGACAAAGAGGGTAGAAAAGAAGTTACACCCCGATATCACTGATGAGCTTAGGTGCAAAGCGGCTCAACAAAATAGTAGCCAACAGAATCCAACACCATATTAAAAGTATCATACCTCATGATCAAGTGGGCTTTATCGCAGGCATGCATGGAATCTTCAAACTACGCAGATCAACGTGATACCCCCTATGAACAAACTGAAGAGGAAAAACCATATGATCATGCCAATCGATGCAGAAAAACTTGGGACAAATGTCAGCACACATTTATGATAAAGAAAACAAAAAAAACCCCTCCAGAATGTGGGCTTAGAGGGAAACTCACTCAATTTAATCAGGGACGCATACGACAAACCCACAGCAAACATTTTCACTGGTGAAGAACTGAAAGCATGTCCTCTAAGATCAGCAACAAGACAAGGATGACCACTCTCTCATCACTATTATTCAACATAGTTTTGGAAGTTCTGGCCACGGCAATCAGAGCAGCACAAGAAATGAAAGGAAGACAAACTGGAAAAGAAGAAGTAACACCGTCCCTCTTTGCATATGACATGATACTATACTTAGAGAATCCTAAAGTGGCCACCATAAAACTAGTAGAGCTAGTCCATGGATTTAGTGACGTGGCAGGACACAAAATTAATGCACAGAAATCCCTTGCATTCCTATACATTAATGAAGGAAAAACAGAAAGAGAAATTAGGAAGGACTCCCATTTACCCCTGCAGGAAAAGGAATAAAATACCTAGGAATAAACCCACCTAGGGAGACAAAAGAGCTGTATGCAGAAAACTATAAGACACTGATGAATGAGACTGAAGATACACACAGATGGAGAGACATACCATGCTCTTGGATTGGAAGAATCAATCTTATGAAAATGACTATACTACCCAAAGCAGTCTACATATTCAATGCAATCCCTCTCAAATTACCAATGGCATTTTTTTTTTTAACAGAGCTAGAAGGAAAAAATCTGAAAATCTGTATGGAGACACAAAAATCCCCCAATAGCCAAAGCAGTTTGATGGAGAAAAACGGAGCTGGAGGAATCAGACTCCACGACTTCACACTGTACTACAAAGCTACAGTAATCAAGACAGGACGGGCCTGGCACAAAAACAGAAATACAGATCAATGCAACCGGATAGAAAGCCCTCAGATAATGCCACGCACCTATGGTCAACTAACCTGTGACAAAGGAGGCAAGGATACACAGTGCAGAAAGAAGAGTCTCTTCAGTAAGTGGTTCTGGGGAACCTGGACCAAGACATGTAAAACAATGAAGTAAGAACACTCCCATACACCGTACACAAAAATAATCTGAAAATGGAACAGAGACCTAAACTCAGGACTGTACACTGCGAAACTCTTAGAGGAGAACACAGGAAGAACAGGCTTTGACATAAATCACAACAAGATCTTTTGTAATCCTCCTCCTGGAGTCATGGAAATAAAAACAAAAATGTACAACTGGGACCTAAGGAAACTTAAAAGCTTTTGCTAAGCACAGGAAACTAAGAACAAGAGGAAAACACAACCCTCAGAATGGGAAAAGTATTTGCATACGAAGCAGCGGACTCGGGATCAATCTCCAAAATATATAAACAGCCCATGCTGCTCGGTATTAAAAAATCCAACAACGCACTCTAAAAATGGGCAGAAGCCCTAAACAGACAAGACATAGAGCTGGCCAACAAGCACGTAAAAGCCGGCTCTACTTCACTAACTATTAGAGAGATGCACACCAAAACTACACCGAGCTATCACCTCACACCATTTAGAAAGGGCATCATCGGAAAATCAACAAAGAACAACTGCTGGACACGGTGTGGAGCAGAGAGAACACTCTTGCACTGTCGGTGGGAGTGTAGAGGGATACAGCCACTAGGGAGAAGAGTAAGGAGGTTCCTGAAAAAACTAAAACTAGAACTACCATATGACCCAGCGATCCTACTCCTAGGCGTATACCCTGAGGAAACCAGAATTCAAAAAGAGACATGTACCAAAATGCTCATTGCAGCTCTATTCACGACAGCCCGGAGAGGGAAACAACCTAAGTGTCCATCATCGGATGAATGGATAAAGAAGATGTGGCACCTACATACAATGGAATATTACTCAGCCATAAAAAGCAACGAAACTGATCTATCTGTAATGAGGTGGACAGACCTAGAGTCCGTCATACAGGGTGAAGTAAGTCAGAAAGAGAAAGACAAATCCCGTATGCTGACACATATATATGGAATTTAAGAAAAAAAAATGTCACGAAGAACCTAGGGGTAAGACAGGAATAGAGACACAGACCTACTTGAGAATGGACTTGAGGATATGGGGAGGGGGAAGGGTAAGCTGTGACAAAGCGAGAGAGAGGCATGGACATATATACAGTACCAAACGTAAGGTAGATAGATAGTGGGAAGCAGCCGCATAGCACCGGGAGATCGGCTCGGTGCTTTGTGACCGCCTGGAGGGGTGGGATGGGGAGGCTGGGAGGGAGAGAGACGCAGGAGGGAAGGGATGTGGGAACAGATGTATATGTATGACTGATTCACTTTGTTCTAAAGCAGAAAGTAATAATAAAAAAAGAAAAAAGACACATGCACCCCAGTGATCATTGCAGCACTATTTACAATAGCCAGGTCATGGAAACAACCTAAAGGCCCATCCACAGACGAATGGATAAAGAAGATGTGGTACCTATATACGATGGAATATTACTCAGCCAGGAAAGGGAACTGAGTTGGTTCATTTGTACAGGCGTGGATAGACCTAGACACTGTCATACAGAGTGAAGCCAGTCAGAAAGAGAAAATCAGGTGTCGTATATAAACGCACATACATGCAACCTAGAAAAATGGTACAGATGAACCGGTGTGCAGGATAGAACTGATACACAGATGTGGAGAACCAACGTATGGCCACCGAGGGGGGAAGGTGGACGGGGTGCTGGTGCTCGTGTGATGAATTCGGAGATCGGGAGTGACATACATACAGTAATACGTGTAAGATGCATAACTAATAAGAACCTGCTGTATAAAAAAATGAAGTGAACGTCAAAAACTCAAAAACCCATACGATAGAAGGAAGATATGTTCATTTCAACTGGTCATTTACTAAATAGACAACAAACTCTGAAGGTAGTTGGGACTGTCAATAAAAAGTTAGAGAAAAATGAAAGAAATTACTGGAACAGCAACAAAGAAAACAATATCAAAGACCAAAAAAACTAAAAGCTGGTTCTTTGAGAAGATGAACAATATTGGTAAACCTTTAGCCAGACTCATCAAGATAAAGAGGGAGAGGACTGAAATCAATACAATTAGAAATGGAAAAGAAGTTACACCGGACAACACAGAAATACAAAACATCCTAAGAGACGACTACAAGCACTCTATGCTCACAAAATGGACAATCTGGAAGAAATGGACAAATTCTTAGAGAGGTACGACCTTCCAAGACTGAAGCGGGAAGAAACAGAAAGTATGAACAGACCCAGTGCGAGTGATGAACCTGAAAGTCTGATTACAAATCATCCAACAAATAAAAGTCCAGTACCAGATGGCTTCACAGGTTAATGCTATCCAACACGTAGAAGAGAAATAACACCCACCTTTCTCAAACTCTTCCAAAGTACTGGCGTGGAGGGAACACTCCGAAACTCTTTCTATGAGGCCACCATCACCCTGTTACGAGAACCAGACAAAGAGGGTAGAAAAGAAGTTACACCCCGATATCACTGATGAGCTTAGGTGCAAAGCGGCTCAACAAAATAGTAGCCAACAGAATCCAACACCATATTAAAAGTATCATACCTCATGATCAAGTGGGCTTTATCGCAGGCATGCATGGAATCTTCAAACTACGCAGATCAACGTGATACCCCCTATGAACAAACTGAAGAGGAAAAACCATATGATCATGCCAATCGATGCAGAAAAACTTGGGACAAATGTCAGCACACATTTATGATAAAGAAAACAAAAAAAACCCCTCCAGAATGTGGGCTTAGAGGGAAACTCACTCAATTTAATCAGGGACGCATACGACAAACCCACAGCAAACATTTTCACTGGTGAAGAACTGAAAGCATGTCCTCTAAGATCAGCAACAAGACAAGGATGACCACTCTCTCATCACTATTATTCAACATAGTTTTGGAAGTTCTGGCCACGGCAATCAGAGCAGCACAAGAAATGAAAGGAAGACAAACTGGAAAAGAAGAAGTAACACCGTCCCTCTTTGCATATGACATGATACTATACTTAGAGAATCCTAAAGTGGCCACCATAAAACTAGTAGAGCTAGTCCATGGATTTGGTGACGTGGCAGGACACAAAATTAATGCACAGAAATCCCTTGCATTCCTATACATTAATGAAGGAAAAACAGAAAGAGAAATTAGGAAGGACTCCCATTTACCCCTGCAGGAAAAGGAATAAAATACCTAGGAATAAACCCACCTAGGGAGACAAAAGAGCTGTATGCAGAAAACTATAAGACACTGATGAATGAGACTGAAGATACACACAGATGGAGAGACATACCATGCTCTTGGATTGGAAGAATCAATCTTATGAAAATGACTATACTACCCAAAGCAGTCTACATATTCAATGCAATCCCTCTCAAATTACCAATGGCATTTTTTTTTTTAACAGAGCTAGAAGGAAAAACTCTGAAAATCTGTATGGAGACACAAAAACCCCCCAATAGCCAAAGCAGTTTGATGGAGAAAAACGGAGCTGGAGGAATCAGACTCCACGACTTCACACTGTACTACAAAGCTACAGTAATCAAGACAGGACGGGCCTGGCACAAAAACAGAAATACAGATCAATGCAACCGGATAGAAAGCCCTCAGATAATGCCACGCACCTATGGTCAACTAACCTGTGACAAAGGAGGCAAGGATACACAGTGCAGAAAGAAGAGTCTCTTCAGTAAGTGGTTCTGGGGAACCTGGACCAAGACATGTAAAACAATGAAGTAAGAACACTCCCATACACCGTACACAAAAATAATCTGAAAATGGAACAGAGACCTAAACTCAGGACTGTACACTGCGAAACTCTTAGAGGAGAACACAGGAAGAACAGGCTTTGACATAAATCACAACAAGATCTTTTGTAATCCTCCTCCTGGAGTCATGGAAATAAAAACAAAAATGTACAACTGGGACCTAAGGAAACTTAAAAGCTTTTGCTAAGCACAGGAAACTAAGAACAAGAGGAAAACACAACCCTCAGAATGGGAAAAGTATTTGCATACGAAGCAGCGGACTCGGGATCAATCTCCAAAATATATAAACAGCCCATGCTGCTCGGTATTAAAAAATCCAACAACGCACTCTAAAAATGGGCAGAAGCCCTAAACAGACAAGACATAGAGCTGGCCAACAAGCACGTAAAAGCCGGCTCTACTTCACTAACTATTAGAGAGATGCACACCAAAACTACACCGAGCTATCACCTCACACCATTTAGAAAGGGCATCATCGGAAAATCAACAAAGAACAACTGCTGGACACGGTGTGGAGCAGAGAGAACACTCTTGCACTGTCGGTGGGAGTGTAGAGGGATACAGCCACTAGGGAGAAGAGTAAGGAGGTTCCTGAAAAAACTAAAACTAGAACTACCATATGACCCAGCGATCCTACTCCTAGGCGTATACCCTGAGGAAACCAGAATTCAAAAAGAGACATGTACCTAAATGCTCATTGCAGCTCTATTCACGACAGCCCGGAGAGGGAAACAACCTAAGTGTCCATCATCGGATGAATGGATAAAGAAGATGTGGCACCTACATACAATGGAATATTACTCAGCCATAAAAAGCAACGAAACTGATCTATCTGTAATGAGGTGGACAGACCTAGAGTCCGTCATACAGGGTGAAGTCAGTCAGAAAGAGAAAGACAAATCCCGTATGCTGACACATATATATGGAATTTAAGAAAAAAAAATGTCACGAAGAACCTAGGGGTAAGACAGGAATAAAGACACAGACCTACTTGAGAATGGACTTGAGGATATGGGGAGGGGGAAGGGTAAGCTGTGACAAAGCGAGAGAGAGGCATGGACATATATACAGTACCAAACGTAAGGTAGATAGATAGTGGGAAGCAGCCGCATAGCACCGGGAGATCGGCTCGGTGCTTTGTGACCGCCTGGAGGGGTGGGATGGGGAGGCTGGGAGGGAGAGAGACGCAGGAGGGAAGGGATGTGGGAACAGATGTATATGTATGACTGATTCACTTTGTTCTAAAGCAGAAAGTAATAATAAAAAAAGAAAAAAGACACATGCACCCCAGTGATCATTGCAGCACTATTTACAATAGCCAGGTCATGGAAACAACCTAAAGGCCCATCCACAGACGAATGGATAAAGAAGATGTGGTACCTATATACGATGGAATATTACTCAGCCAGGAAAGGGAACTGAGTTGGTTCATTTGTACAGGCGTGGATAGACCTAGACACTGTCATACAGAGTGAAGCCAGTCAGAAAGAGAAAATCAGGTGTCGTATATAAACGCACATACATGCAACCTAGAAAAATGGTACAGATGAACCGGTGTGCAGGATAGAACTGATACACAGATGTGGAGAACCAACGTATGGCCACCGAGGGGGGAAAGTGGACGGGGTGCTGGTGCTCGTGTGATGAATTCGGAGATCGGGAGTGACATACATACAGTAATATGTGTAAGATGCATAACTAATAAGAACCTGCTGTATAAAAAAATGAAGTGAACGTCAAAAACTCAAAAACCCATACGATAGAAGGAAGATATGTTCATTTCAACTGGTCATTTACTAAATAGACAACAAACTCTGAAGGTAGTTGGGACTGTCAATAAAAAGTTAGAGAAAAATGAAAGAAATTACTGGAACAGCAACAAAGAAAACAATATCAAAGACCAAAAAAACTAAAAGCTGGTTCTTTGAGAAGATGAACAATATTGGTAAACCTTTAGCCAGACTCATCAAGATAAAGAGGGAGAGGACTGAAATCAATACAATTAGAAATGGAAAAGAAGTTACACCGGACAACACAGAAATACAAAACATCCTAAGAGACGACTACAAGCACTCTATGCTCACAAAATGGACAATCTGGAAGAAATGGACAAATTCTTAGAGAGGTACGACCTTCCAAGACTGAAGCGGGAAGAAACAGAAAGTATGAACAGACCCAGTGCGAGTGATGAACTTGAAAGTCTGATTACAAATCGTCCAACAAATAAAAGTCCAGTACCAGATGGCTTCACAGGTTAATGCTATCCAACACGTAGAAGAGAAATAACACCCACCTTTCTCAAACTCTTCCAAAGTACTGGCGTGGAGGGAACACTCCGAAACTCTTTCTATGGGGCCACCATCACCCTGTTACGAGAACCAGACAAAGAGGGTAGAAAAGAAGTTACACCCCGATATCACTGATGAGCTTAGGTGCAAAGCGGCTCAACAAAATAGTAGCCAACAGAATCCAACACCATATTAAAAGTATCATACCTCATGATCAAGTGGGCTTTATCGCAGGCATGCGTGGAATCTTCAAACTACGCAGATCAACGTGATACCCCCTATGAACAAACTGAAGAGGAAAAACCATATGATCATGCCAATCGATGCAGAAAAACTTGGGACAAATGTCAGCACACATTTATGATAAAGAAAACAAAAAAAACCCCTCCAGAATGTGGGCTTAGAGGGAAACTCACTCAATTTAATCAGGGACGCATACGACAAACCCACAGCAAACATTTTCACTGGTGAAGAACTGAAAGCATGTCCTCTAAGATCAGCAACAAGACAAGGATGACCACTCTCTCATCACTATTATTCAACATAGTTTTGGAAGTTCTGGCCACGGCAATCAGAGCAGCACAAGAAATGAAAGGAAGACAAACTGGAAAAGAAGAAGTAACACCGTCCCTCTTTGCATATGACATGATACTATACTTAGAGAATCCTAAAGTGGCCACCATAAAACTAGTAGAGCTAGTCCATGGATTTGGTGACGTGGCAGGACACAAAATTAATGCACAGAAATCCCTTGCATTCCTATACATTAATGAAGGAAAAACAGAAAGAGAAATTAGGAAGGACTCCCATTTACCCCTGCAGGAAAAGGAATAAAATACCTAGGAATAAACCCACCTAGGGAGACAAAAGAGCTGTATGCAGAAAACTATAAGACACTGATGAATGAGACTGAAGATACACACAGATGGAGAGACATACCATGCTCTTGGATTGGAAGAATCAATCTTATGAAAATGACTATACTACCCAAAGCAGTCTACATATTCAATGCAATCCCTCTCAAATTACCAATGGCATTTTTTTTTTTTAACAGAGCTAGAAGGAAAAAATCTGAAAATCTGTATGGAGACACAAAAATCCCCCAATAGCCAAAGCAGTTTGATGGAGAAAAACGGAGCTGGAGGAATCAGACTCCACGACTTCACACTGTACTACAAAGCTACAGTAATCAAGACAGGACGGGCCTGGCACAAAAACAGGAATACAGATCAATGCAACCGGGTAGAAAGCCCTCAGATAATGCCACGCACCTATGGTCAACTAATCTGTGACAAAGGAGGCAAGGATACACAGTGCAGAAAGAAGAGTCTCTTCAGTAAGTGGTTCTGGGGAACCTGGACCAAGACATGTAAAACAATGAAGTAAGAACACTCCCATACACCGTACACAAAAATAATCTGAAAATGGAACAGAGACCTAAACTCAGGACTGTACACTGCGAAACTCTTAGAGGAGAACACAGGAAGAACAGGCTTTGACATAAATCACAACAAGATCTTTTGTAATCCTCCTCCTGGAGTCATGGAAATAAAAACAAAAATGTACAACTGGGACCTAAGGAAACTTAAAAGCTTTTGCTAAGCACAGGAAACTAAGAACAAGAGGAAAACACAACCCTCAGAATGGGAAAAGTATTTGCATACGAAGCAGCGGACTCGGGATCAATCTCCAAAATATATAAACAGCCCATGCTGCTCGGTATTAAAAAATCCAACAACGCGCTCTAAAAATGGGCAGAAGCCCTAAACAGACAATGCTCCAAAGAAGACACAGAGCTGGCCAACAAGCACGTAAAAGCCGGCTCGGGCCTCCCTGGTGGCGCAGTGGTTGAGAGTCCGCCTGCCGATGCAGGGGATACGGGTTCGTGCCCCGATCTGGGAGGATCCCATATGCCGCGGAGCGGCTGGGCCCGTGAGCCATGGCCGCTGAGCCTGTGCGTCCGGAGCCTGTGCTCCGCAACGGGAGAGGCCACAGCAGTGAGAGGCCCGCGTACAGCAAAAAAAGAAAAAAAAAAAAAAAAAAAAGCCGGCTCTACTTCACTAGCTATTAGAGAGATGCACACCAAAACTACACCGAGCTATCACCTCACACCATTTAGAAAGGGCATCATCGGAAAATCAACAAAGAACAACTGCTGGACACGGTGTGGAGCAGAGAGAACACTCTTGCACTGTCGGTGGGAGTGTAGAGGGATACAGCCACTAGGGAGAAGAGTAAGGAGGTTCCTGAAAAAACTAAAACTAGAACTACCATATGACCCAGCGATCCCACTCCTAGGCGTATACCCTGAGGAAACCAGAATTCAAAAAGAGACATGTACCAAAATGCTCATTGCAGCTCTATTCACGACAGCCCGCAGAGGGAAACAACCTAAGTGTCCATCATCGGATGAATGGATAAAGAAGATGTGGCACCTACATACAATGGAATATTACTCAGCCATAAAAAGCAACGAAACTGATCTATCTGTAATGAGGTGGACAGACCTAGAGTCCGTCATACAGGGTGAAGTAAGTCAGAAAGAGAAAGACAAATCCCGTATGCTGACACATATATATGGAATTTAAGAAAAAAAAATGTCACGAAGAACCTAGGGGTAAGACAGGAATAAAGACACAGACCTACTTGAGAACGGACTTGAGGATATGGGGAGGGGGAAGGGTAAGCTGTAACAAAGCGAGAGAGAGGCATGGACCTATATACAGTACCAAACGTAAGGTAGATAGATAGTGGGAAGCAGCCGCATAGCACCGGGAGATCGGCTCGGTGCTTTGTGACCGCCTGGAGGGGTGGGATGGGGAGGCTGGGAGGGAGAGAGACGCAGGAGGGAAGGGATGTGGGAACAGATGTATATGTATGACTGATTCACTTTGTTCTAAAGCAGAAAGTAATAATAAAAAAAGAAAAAAGACACATGCACCCCAGCGATCATTGCAGCACTATTTACAATAGCCAGGTCATGGAAACAACCTAAAGGCCCATCCACAGACGAATGGATAAAGAAGATGTGGTACCTATATACGATGGAATATTACTCAGCCAGGAAAGGGAACTGAGTTGGTTCATTTGTACAGGCGTGGATAGACCTAGACACTGTCATACAGAGTGAAGCCAGTCAGAAAGAGAAAATCAGGTGTCGTATATAAACGCACATACATGCAACCTAGAAAAATGGTACAGATGAACCGGTGTGCAGGATAGAACTGATACACAGATGTGGAGAACCAACGTATGGCCACCGAGGGGGGAAGGTGGACGGGGTGCTGGTGCTCGTGTGATGAATTCGGAGATCGGGAGTGACATACATACAGTAATACGTGTAAGATGCATAACTAATAAGAACCTGCTGTATAAAAAAATGAAGTGAACGTCAAAAACTCAAAAACCCATACGATAGAAGGAAGATATGTTCATTTCAACTGGTCATTTACTAAATAGACAACAAACTCTGAAGGTAGTTGGGACTGTCAATAAAAAGTTAGAGAAAAATGAAAGAAATTACTGGAACAGCAACAAAGAAAACAATATCAAAGACCAAAAAAACTAAAAGCTGGTTCTTTGAGAAGATGAACAATATTGGTAAACCTTTAGCCAGACTCATCAAGATAAAGAGGGAGAGGACTGAAATCAATACAATTAGAAATGGAAAAGAAGTTACACCGGACAACACAGAAATACAAAACATCCTAAGAGACGACTACAAGCACTCTATGCTCACAAAATGGACAATCTGGAAGAAATGGACAAATTCTTAGAGAGGTACGACCTTCCAAGACTGAAGCGGGAAGAAACAGAAAGTATGAACAGACCCAGTGCGAGTGATGAACTTGAAAGTCTGATTACAAATCGTCCAACAAATAAAAGTCCAGTACCAGATGGCTTCACAGGTTAATGCTATCCAACACGTAGAAGAGAAATAACACCCACCTTTCTCAAACTCTTCCAAAGTACTGGCGTGGAGGGAACACTCCGAAACTCTTTCTATGAGGCCACCATCACCCTGTTACGAGAACCAGACAAAGAGGGTAGAAAAGAAGTTACACCCCGATATCACTGATGAGCTTAGGTGCAAAGCGGCTCAACAAAATAGTAGCCAACAGAATCCAACACCATATTAAAAGTATCATACCTCATGATCAAGTGGGCTTTATCGCAGGCATGCGTGGAATCTTCAAACTACGCAGATCAACGTGATACCCCCTATGAACAAACTGAAGAGGAAAAACCATATGATCATGCCAATCGATGCAGAAAAACTTGGGACAAATGTCAGCACACATTTATGATAAAGAAAACAAAAAAAACCCCTCCAGAATGTGGGCTTAGAGGGAAACTCACTCAATTTAATCAGGGACGCATACGACAAACCCACAGCAAACATTTTCACTGGTGAAGAACTGAAAGCATGTCCCCTAAGATCAGCAACAAGACAAGGATGACCACTCTCTCATCACTATTATTCAACATAGTTTTGGAAGTTCTGGCCACGGCAATCAGAGCAGCACAAGAAATGAAAGGAAGACAAACTGGAAAAGAAGAAGTAACACCGTCCCTCTTTGCATATGACATGATACTATACTTAGAGAATCCTAAAGTGGCCACCATAAAACTAGTAGAGCTAGTCCATGGATTTGGTGACGTGGCAGGACACAAAATTAATGCACAGAAATCCCTTGCATTCCTATACATTAATGAAGGAAAAACAGAAAGAGAAATTAGGAAGGACTCCCATTTACCCCTGCAGGAAAAGGAATAAAATACCTAGGAATAAACCCACCTAGGGAGACAAAAGAGCTGTATGCAGAAAACTATAAGACACTGATGAATGAGACTGAAGATACACACAGATGGAGAGACATACCATGCTCTTGGATTGGAAGAATCAATCTTATGAAAATGACTATACTACCCAAAGCAGTCTACATATTCAATGCAATCCCTCTCAAATTACCAATGGCATTTTTTTTTTTAACAGAGCTAGAAGGAAAAAATCTGAAAATCTGTATGGAGACACAAAAATCCCCCAATAGCCAAAGCAGTTTGATGGAGAAAAACGGAGCTGGAGGAATCAGACTCCACGACTTCACACTGTACTACAAAGCTACAGTAATCAAGACAGGACGGGCCTGGCACAAAAACAGGAATACAGATCAATGCAACCGGATAGAAAGCCCTCAGATAATGCCACGCACCTATGGTCAACTAATCTGTGACAAAGGAGGCAAGGATACACAGTGCAGAAAGAAGAGTCTCTTCAGTAAGTGGTTCTGGGGAACCTGGACCAAGACATGTAAAACAATGAAGTAAGAACACTCCCATACACCGTACACAAAAATAATCTGAAAATGGAACAGAGACCTAAACTCAGGACTGTACACTGCGAAACTCTTAGAGGAGAACACAGGAAGAACAGGCTTTGACATAAATCACAACAAGATCTTTTGTAATCCTCCTCCTGGAGTCATGGAAATAAAAACAAAAATGTACAACTGGGACCTAAGGAAACTTAAAAGCTTTTGCTAAGCACAGGAAACTAAGAACAAGAGGAAAACACAACCCTCAGAATGGGAAAAGTATTTGCATACGAAGCAGCGGACTCGGGATCAATCTCCAAAATATATAAACAGCCCATGCTGCTCGGTATTAAAAAATCCAACAACGCGCTCTAAAAATGGCCAGAAGCCCTAAACAGACAAGACATAGAGCTGGCCAACAAGCACGTAAAAGCCGGCTCTACTTCACTAGCTATTAGAGAGATGCACACCAAAACTACACCGAGCTATCACCTCACACCATTTAGAAAGGGCATCATCGGAAAATCAACAAAGAACAACTGCTGGACACGGTGTGGAGCAGAGAGAACACTCTTGCACTGTCGGTGGGAGTGTAGAGGGATACAGCCACTAGGGAGAAGAGTAAGGAGGTTCCTGAAAAAACTAAAACTAGAACTACCATATGACCCAGCGATCCCACTCCTAGGCGTATACCCTGAGGAAACCAGAATTCAAAAAGAGACATGTACCAAAATGCTCATTGCAGCTCTATTCACGACAGCCCGCAGAGGGAAACAACCTAAGTGTCCATCATCGGATGAATGGATAAAGAAGATGTGGCACCTACATACAATGGAATATTACTCAGCCATAAAAAGCAACGAAACTGATCTATCTGTAATGAGGTGGACAGACCTAGAGTCCGTCATACAGGGTGAAGTAAGTCAGAAAGAGAAAGACAAATCCCGTATGCTGACACATATATATGGAATTTAAGAAAAAAAAATGTCACGAAGAACCTAGGGGTAAGACAGGAATAAAGACACAGACCTACTTGAGAACGGACTTGAGGATATGGGGAGGGGGAAGGGTAAGCTGTGACAAAGCGAGAGAGAGGCATGGACCTATATACAGTACCAAACGTAAGGTAGATAGATAGTGGGAAGCAGCCGCATAGCACCGGGAGATCGGCTCGGTGCTTTGTGACCGCCTGGAGGGGTGGGATGGGGAGGCTGGGAGGGAGAGAGACGCAGGAGGGAAGGGATGTGGGAACAGATGTATATGTATGACTGATTCACTTTGTTCTAAAGCAGAAAGTAATAATAAAAAAAGAAAAAAGACACATGCACCCCAGTGATCATTGCAGCACTATTTACAATAGCCAGGTCATGGAAACAACCTAAAGGCCCATCCACAGACGAATGGATAAAGAAGATGTGGTACCTATATACGATGGAATATTACTCAGCCAGGAAAGGGAACTGAGTTGGTTCATTTGTACAGGCGTGGATAGACCTAGACACTGTCATACAGAGTGAAGCCAGTCAGAAAGAGAAAATCAGGTGTCGTATATAAACGCACATACATGCAACCTAGAAAAATGGTACAGATGAACCGGTGTGCAGGATAGAACTGATACACAGATGTGGAGAACCAACGTATGGCCACCGAGGGGGGAAGGTGGACGGGGTGCTGGTGCTCGTGTGATGAATTCGGAGATCGGGAGTGACATACATACAGTAATACGTGTAAGATGCATAACTAATAAGAACCTGCTGTATAAAAAAATGAAGTGAACGTCAAAAACTCAAAAACCCATACGATAGAAGGAAGATATGTTCATTTCAACTGGTCATTTACTAAATAGACAACAAACTCTGAAGGTAGTTGGGACTGTCAATAAAAAGTTAGAGAAAAATGAAAGAAATTACTGGAACAGCAACAAAGAAAACAATATCAAAGACCAAAAAAACTAAAAGCTGGTTCTTTGAGAAGATGAACAATATTGGTAAACCTTTAGCCAGACTCATCAAGATAAAGAGGGAGAGGACTGAAATCAATACAATTAGAAATGGAAAAGAAGTTACACCGGACAACACAGAAATACAAAACATCCTAAGAGACGACTACAAGCACTCTATGCTCACAAAATGGACAATCTGGAAGAAATGGACAAATTCTTAGAGAGGTACGACCTTCCAAGACTGAAGCGGGAAGAAACAGAAAGTATGAACAGACCCAGTGCGAGTGATGAACCTGAAAGTCTGATTACAAATCGTCCAACAAATAAAAGTCCAGTACCAGATGGCTTCACAGGTTAATGCTATCCAACACGTAGAAGAGAAATAACACCCACCTTTCTCAAACTCTTCCAAAGTACTGGCGTGGAGGGAACACTCCGAAACTCTTTCTATGAGGCCACCATCACCCTGTTACGAGAACCAGACAAAGAGGGTAGAAAAGAAGTTACACCCCGATATCACTGATGAGCTTAGGTGCAAAGCGGCTCAACAAAATAGTAGCCAACAGAATCCAACACCATATTAAAAGTATCATACCTCATGATCAAGTGGGCTTTATCGCAGGCATGCATGGAATCTTCAAACTACGCAGATCAACGTGATACCCCCTATGAACAAACTGAAGAGGAAAAACCATATGATCATGCCAATCGATGCAGAAAAACTTGGGACAAATGTCAGCACACATTTATGATAAAGAAAACAAAAAAAACCCCTCCAGAATGTGGGCTTAGAGGGAAACTCACTCAATTTAATCAGGGACGCATACGACAAACCCACAGCAAACATTTTCACTGGTGAAGAAGTGAAAGCATGTCCTCTAAGATCAGCAACAAGACAAGGATGACCACTCTCTCATCACTATTATTCAACATAGTTTTGGAAGTTCTGGCCACGGCAATCAGAGCAGCACAAGAAATGAAAGGAAGACAAACTGGAAAAGAAGAAGTAACACCGTCCCTCTTTGCATATGACATGATACTATACTTAGAGAATCCTAAAGTGGCCACCATAAAACTAGTAGAGCTAGTCCATGGATTTGGTGACGTGGCAGGACACAAAATTAATGCACAGAAATCCCTTGCATTCCTATACATTAATGAAGGAAAAACAGAAAGAGAAATTAGGAAGGACTCCCATTTACCCCTGCAGGAAAAGGAATAAAATACCTAGGAATAAACCCACCTAGGGAGACAAAAGAGCTGTATGCAGAAAACTATAAGACACTGATGAATGAGACTGAAGATACACACAGATGGAGAGACATACCATGCTCTTGGATTGGAAGAATCAATCTTATGAAAATGACTATACTACCCAAAGCAGTCTACATATTCAATGCAATCCCTCTCAAATTACCAATGGCATTTTTTTTTTAACAGAGCTAGAAGGAAAAAATCTGAAAATCTGTATGGAGACACAAAAATCCCCCAATAGCCAAAGCAGTTTGATGGAGAAAAACGGAGCTGGAGGAATCAGACTCCACGACTTCACACTGTACTACAAAGCTACAGTAATCAAGACAGGACGGGCCTGGCACAAAAACAGGAATACAGATCAATGCAACCGGGTAGAAAGCCCTCAGATAATGCCACGCACCTATGGTCAACTAATCTGTGACAAAGGAGGCAAGGATACACAGTGCAGAAAGAAGAGTCTCTTCAGTAAGTGGTTCTGGGGAACCTGGACCAAGACATGTAAAACAATGAAGTAAGAACACTCCCATACACCGTACACAAAAATAATCTGAAAATGGAACAGAGACCTAAACTCAGGACTGTACACTGCGAAACTCTTAGAGGAGAACACAGGAAGAACAGGCTTTGACATAAATCACAACAAGATCTTTTGTAATCCTCCTCCTGGAGTCATGGAAATAAAAACAAAAATGTACAACTGGGACCTAAGGAAACTTAAAAGCTTTTGCTAAGCACAGGAAACTAAGAACAAGAGGAAAACACAACCCTCAGAATGGGAAAAGTATTTGCATACGAAGCAGCGGACTCGGGATCAATCTCCAAAATATATAAACAGCCCATGCTGCTCGGTATTAAAAAATCCAACAACGCGCTCTAAAAATGGGCAGAAGCCCTAAACAGACAATGCTCCAAAGAAGACACAGAGCTGGCCAACAAGCACGTAAAAGCCGGCTCGGGCCTCCCTGGTGGCGCAGTGGTTGAGAGTCCGCCTGCCGATGCAGGGGATACGGGTTCGTGCCCCGATCTGGGAGGATCCCATATGCCGCGGAGCGGCTGGGCCCGTGAGCCATGGCCGCTGAGCCTGTGCGTCCGGAGCCTGTGCTCCGCAACGGGAGAGGCCACAGCAGTGAGAGGCCCGCGTACAGCAAAAAAAGAAAAAAAAAAAAAAAAAAAAGCCGGCTCTACTTCACTAGCTATTAGAGAGATGCACACCAAAACTACACCGAGCTATCACCTCACACCATTTAGAAAGGGCATCATCGGAAAATCAACAAAGAACAACTGCTGGACACGGTGTGGAGCAGAGAGAACACTCTTGCACTGTCGGTGGGAGTGTAGAGGGATACAGCCACTAGGGAGAAGAGTAAGGAGGTTCCTGAAAAAACTAAAACTAGAACTACCATATGACCCAGCGATCCCACTCCTAGGCGTATACCCTGAGGAAACCAGAATTCAAAAAGAGACATGTACCAAAATGCTCATTGCAGCTCTATTCACGACAGCCCGCAGAGGGAAACAACCTAAGTGTCCATCATCGGATGAATGGATAAAGAAGATGTGGCACCTACATACAATGGAATATTACTCAGCCATAAAAAGCAACGAAACTGATCTATCTGTAATGAGGTGGACAGACCTAGAGTCCGTCATACAGGGTGAAGTAAGTCAGAAAGAGAAAGACAAATCCCGTATGCTGACACATATATATGGAATTTAAGAAAAAAAAATGTCACGAAGAACCTAGGGGTAAGACAGGAATAAAGACACAGACCTACTTGAGAACGGACTTGAGGATATGGGGAGGGGGAAGGGTAAGCTGTGACAAAGCGAGAGGCAGGCATGGACCTATATACAGTACCAAACGTAAGGTAGATAGATAGTGGGAAGCAGCCGCATAGCACCGGGAGATCGGCTCGGTGCTTTGTGACCGCCTGGAGGGGTGGGATGGGGAGGCTGGGAGGGAGAGAGACGCAGGAGGGAAGGGATGTGGGAACAGATGTATATGTATGACTGATTCACTTTGTTCTAAAGCAGAAAGTAATAATAAAAAAAGAAAAAAGACACATGCACCCCAGCGATCATTGCAGCACTATTTACAATAGCCAGGTCATGGAAACAACCTAAAGGCCCATCCACAGACGAATGGATAAAGAAGATGTGGTACCTATATACGATGGAATATTACTCAGCCAGGAAAGGGAACTGAGTTGGTTCATTTGTACAGGCGTGGATAGACCTAGACACTGTCATACAGAGTGAAGCCAGTCAGAAAGAGAAAATCAGGTGTCGTATATAAACGCACATACATGCAACCTAGAAAAATGGTACAGATGAACCGGTGTGCAGGATAGAACTGATACACAGATGTGGAGAACCAACGTATGGCCACCGAGGGGGGAAGGTGGACGGGGTGCTGGTGCTCGTGTGATGAATTCGGAGATCGGGAGTGACATACATACAGTAATACGTGTAAGATGCATAACTAATAAGAACCTGCTGTATAAAAAAATGAAGTGAACGTCAAAAACTCAAAAACCCATACGATAGAAGGAAGATATGTTCATTTCAACTGGTCATTTACTAAATAGACAACAAACTCTGAAGGTAGTTGGGACTGTCAATAAAAAGTTAGAGAAAAATGAAAGAAATTACTGGAACAGCAACAAAGAAAACAATATCAAAGACCAAAAAAACTAAAAGCTGGTTCTTTGAGAAGATGAACAATATTGGTAAACCTTTAGCCAGACTCATCAAGATAAAGAGGGAGAGGACTGAAATCAATACAATTAGAAATGGAAAAGAAGTTACACCGGACAACACAGAAATACAAAACATCCTAAGAGACGACTACAAGCACTCTATGCTCACAAAATGGACAATCTGGAAGAAATGGACAAATTCTTAGAGAGGTACGACCTTCCAAGACTGAAGCGGGAAGAAACAGAAAGTATGAACAGACCCAGTGCGAGTGATGAACTTGAAAGTCTGATTACAAATCGTCCAACAAATAAAAGTCCAGTACCAGATGGCTTCACAGGTTAATGCTATCCAACACGTAGAAGAGAAATAACACCCACCTTTCTCAAACTCTTCCAAAGTACTGGCGTGGAGGGAACACTCCGAAACTCTTTCTATGGGGCCACCATCACCCTGTTACGAGAACCAGACAAAGAGGGTAGAAAAGAAGTTACACCCCGATATCACTGATGAGCTTAGGTGCAAAGCGGCTCAACAAAATAGTAGCCAACAGAATCCAACACCATATTAAAAGTATCATACCTCATGATCAAGTGGGCTTTATCGCAGGCATGCGTGGAATCTTCAAACTACGCAGATCAACGTGATACCCCCTATGAACAAACTGAAGAGGAAAAACCATATGATCATGCCAATCGATGCAGAAAAACTTGGGACAAATGTCAGCACACATTTATGATAAAGAAAACAAAAAAAACCCCTCCAGAATGTGGGCTTAGAGGGAAACTCACTCAATTTAATCAGGGACGCATACGACAAACCCACAGCAAACATTTTCACTGGTGAAGAACTGAAAGCATGTCCCCTAAGATCAGCAACAAGACAAGGATGACCACTCTCTCATCACTATTATTCAACATAGTTTTGGAAGTTCTGGCCACGGCAATCAGAGCAGCACAAGAAATGAAAGGAAGACAAACTGGAAAAGAAGAAGTAACACCGTCCCTCTTTGCATATGACATGATACTATACTTAGAGAATCCTAAAGTGGCCACCATAAAACTAGTAGAGCTAGTCCATGGATTTGGTGACGTGGCAGGACACAAAATTAATGCACAGAAATCCCTTGCATTCCTATACATTAATGAAGGAAAAACAGAAAGAGAAATTAGGAAGGACTCCCATTTACCCCTGCAGGAAAAGGAATAAAATACCTAGGAATAAACCCACCTAGGGAGACAAAAGAGCTGTATGCAGAAAACTATAAGACACTGATGAATGAGACTGAAGATACACACAGATGGAGAGACATACCATGCTCTTGGATTGGAAAAATCAATCTTATGAAAATGACTATACTACCCAAAGCAGTCTACATATTCAATGCAATCCCTCTCAAATTACCAATGGCATTTTTTTTTTTAACAGAGCTAGAAGGAAAAAATCTGAAAATCTGTATGGAGACACAAAAATCCCCCAATAGCCAAAGCAGTTTGATGGAGAAAAACGGAGCTGGAGGAATCAGACTCCACGACTTCACACTGTACTACAAAGCTACAGTAATCAAGACAGGACGGGCCTGGCACAAAAACAGGAATACAGATCAATGCAACCGGATAGAAAGCCCTCAGATAATGCCACGCACCTATGGTCAACTAATCTGTGACAAAGGAGGCAAGGATACACAGTGCAGAAAGAAGAGTCTCTTCAGTAAGTGGTTCTGGGGAACCTGGACCAAGACATGTAAAACAATGAAGTAAGAACACTCCCATACACCGTACACAAAAATAATCTGAAAATGGAACAGAGACCTAAACTCAGGACTGTACACTGCGAAACTCTTAGAGGAGAACACAGGAAGAACAGGCTTTGACATAAATCACAACAAGATCTTTTGTAATCCTCCTCCTGGAGTCATGGAAATAAAAACAAAAATGTACAACTGGGACCTAAGGAAACTTAAAAGCTTTTGCTAAGCACAGGAAACTAAGAACAAGAGGAAAACACAACCCTCAGAATGGGAAAAGTATTTGCATACGAAGCAGCGGACTCGGGATCAATCTCCAAAATATATAAACAGCCCATGCTGCTCGGTATTAAAAAATCCAACAACGCGCTCTAAAAATGGGCAGAAGCCCTAAACAGACAATGCTCCAAAGAAGACACAGAGCTGGCCAACAAGCACGTAAAAGCCGGCTCGGGCCTCCCTGGTGGCGCAGTGGTTGAGAGTCCGCCTGCCGATGCAGGGGATACGGGTTCGTGCCCCGATCTGGGAGGATCCCATATGCCGCGGAGCGGCTGGGCCCGTGAGCCATGGCCGCTGAGCCTGTGCGTCCGGAGCCTGTGCTCCGCAACGGGAGAGGCCACAGCAGTGAGAGGCCCGCGTACAGCAAAAAAAGAAAAAAAAAAAAAAAAAAAA
This sequence comes from Mesoplodon mirus, assembly GCF_964341445.2. Lineage (NCBI taxonomy): Eukaryota > Metazoa > Chordata > Mammalia > Artiodactyla > Ziphiidae > Mesoplodon > Mesoplodon mirus. The sequence continues at coordinate 24,918,373 of NC_138981.1, read as the reverse complement.
GCCGGCTCTACTTCACTAGCTATTAGAGAGATGCACACCAAAACTACACCGAGCTATCACCTCACACCATTTAGAAAGGGCATCATCGGAAAATCAACAAAGAACAACTGCTGGACACGGTGTGGAGCAGAGAGAACACTCTTGCACTGTCGGTGGGAGTGTAGAGGGATACAGCCACTAGGGAGAAGAGTAAGGAGGTTCCTGAAAAAACTAAAACTAGAACTACCATATGACCCAGCGATCCCACTCCTAGGCGTATACCCTGAGGAAACCAGAATTCAAAAAGAGACATGTACCAAAATGCTCATTGCAGCTCTATTCACGACAGCCCGCAGAGGGAAACAACCTAAGTGTCCATCATCGGATGAATGGATAAAGAAGATGTGGCACCTACATACAATGGAATATTACTCAGCCATAAAAAGCAACGAAACTGATCTATCTGTAATGAGGTGGACAGACCTAGAGTCCGTCATACAGGGTGAAGTAAGTCAGAAAGAGAAAGACAAATCCCGTATGCTGACACATATATATGGAATTTAAGAAAAAAAAATGTCACGAAGAACCTAGGGGTAAGACAGGAATAAAGACACAGACCTACTTGAGAACGGACTTGAGGATATGGGGAGGGGGAAGGGTAAGCTGTAACAAAGCGAGAGAGAGGCATGGACCTATATACAGTACCAAACGTAAGGTAGATAGATAGTGGGAAGCAGCCGCATAGCACCGGGAGATCGGCTCGGTGCTTTGTGACCGCCTGGAGGGGTGGGATGGGGAGGCTGGGAGGGAGAGAGACGCAGGAGGGAAGGGATGTGGGAACAGATGTATATGTATGACTGATTCACTTTGTTCTAAAGCAGAAAGTAATAATAAAAAAAGAAAAAAGACACATGCACCCCAGCGATCATTGCAGCACTATTTACAATAGCCAGGTCATGGAAACAACCTAAAGGCCCATCCACAGACGAATGGATAAAGAAGATGTGGTACCTATATACGATGGAATATTACTCAGCCAGGAAAGGGAACTGAGTTGGTTCATTTGTACAGGCGTGGATAGACCTAGACACTGTCATACAGAGTGAAGCCAGTCAGAAAGAGAAAATCAGGTGTCGTATATAAACGCACATACATGCAACCTAGAAAAATGGTACAGATGAACCGGTGTGCAGGATAGAACTGATACACAGATGTGGAGAACCAACGTATGGCCACCGAGGGGGGAAGGTGGACGGGGTGCTGGTGCTCGTGTGATGAATTCGGAGATCGGGAGTGACATACATACAGTAATACGTGTAAGATGCATAACTAATAAGAACCTGCTGTATAAAAAAATGAAGTGAACGTCAAAAACTCAAAAACCCATACGATAGAAGGAAGATATGTTCATTTCAACTGGTCATTTACTAAATAGACAACAAACTCTGAAGGTAGTTGGGACTGTCAATAAAAAGTTAGAGAAAAATGAAAGAAATTACTGGAACAGCAACAAAGAAAACAATATCAAAGACCAAAAAAACTAAAAGCTGGTTCTTTGAGAAGATGAACAATATTGGTAAACCTTTAGCCAGACTCATCAAGATAAAGAGGGAGAGGACTGAAATCAATACAATTAGAAATGGAAAAGAAGTTACACCGGACAACACAGAAATACAAAACATCCTAAGAGACGACTACAAGCACTCTATGCTCACAAAATGGACAATCTGGAAGAAATGGACAAATTCTTAGAGAGGTACGACCTTCCAAGACTGAAGCGGGAAGAAACAGAAAGTATGAACAGACCCAGTGCGAGTGATGAACTTGAAAGTCTGATTACAAATCGTCCAACAAATAAAAGTCCAGTACCAGATGGCTTCACAGGTTAATGCTATCCAACACGTAGAAGAGAAATAACACCCACCTTTCTCAAACTCTTCCAAAGTACTGGCGTGGAGGGAACACTCCGAAACTCTTTCTATGGGGCCACCATCACCCTGTTACGAGAACCAGACAAAGAGGGTAGAAAAGAAGTTACACCCCGATATCACTGATGAGCTTAGGTGCAAAGCGGCTCAACAAAATAGTAGCCAACAGAATCCAACACCATATTAAAAGTATCATACCTCATGATCAAGTGGGCTTTATCGCAGGCATGCGTGGAATCTTCAAACTACGCAGATCAACGTGATACCCCCTATGAACAAACTGAAGAGGAAAAACCATATGATCATGCCAATCGATGCAGAAAAACTTGGGACAAATGTCAGCACACATTTATGATAAAGAAAACAAAAAAAACCCCTCCAGAATGTGGGCTTAGAGGGAAACTCACTCAATTTAATCAGGGACGCATACGACAAACCCACAGCAAACATTTTCACTGGTGAAGAACTGAAAGCATGTCCCCTAAGATCAGCAACAAGACAAGGATGACCACTCTCTCATCACTATTATTCAACATAGTTTTGGAAGTTCTGGCCACGGCAATCAGAGCAGCACAAGAAATGAAAGGAAGACAAACTGGAAAAGAAGAAGTAACACCGTCCCTCTTTGCATATGACATGATACTATACTTAGAGAATCCTAAAGTGGCCACCATAAAACTAGTAGAGCTAGTCCATGGATTTGGTGACGTGGCAGGACACAAAATTAATGCACAGAAATCCCTTGCATTCCTATACATTAATGAAGGAAAAACAGAAAGAGAAATTAGGAAGGACTCCCATTTACCCCTGCAGGAAAAGGAATAAAATACCTAGGAATAAACCCACCTAGGGAGACAAAAGAGCTGTATGCAGAAAACTATAAGACACTGATGAATGAGACTGAAGATACACACAGATGGAGAGACATACCATGCTCTTGGATTGGAAGAATCAATCTTATGAAAATGACTATACTACCCAAAGCAGTCTACATATTCAATGCAATCCCTCTCAAATTACCAATGGCATTTTTTTTTTTAACAGAGCTAGAAGGAAAAAATCTGAAAATCTGTATGGAGACACAAAAATCCCCCAATAGCCAAAGCAGTTTGATGGAGAAAAACGGAGCTGGAGGAATCAGACTCCACGACTTCACACTGTACTACAAAGCTACAGTAATCAAGACAGGACGGGCCTGGCACAAAAACAGGAATACAGATCAATGCAACCGGATAGAAAGCCCTCAGATAATGCCACGCACCTATGGTCAACTAATCTGTGACAAAGGAGGCAAGGATACACAGTGCAGAAAGAAGAGTCTCTTCAGTAAGTGGTTCTGGGGAACCTGGACCAAGACATGTAAAACAATGAAGTAAGAACACTCCCATACACCGTACACAAAAATAATCTGAAAATGGAACAGAGACCTAAACTCAGGACTGTACACTGCGAAACTCTTAGAGGAGAACACAGGAAGAACAGGCTTTGACATAAATCACAACAAGATCTTTTGTAATCCTCCTCCTGGAGTCATGGAAATAAAAACAAAAATGTACAACTGGGACCTAAGGAAACTTAAAAGCTTTTGCTAAGCACAGGAAACTAAGAACAAGAGGAAAACACAACCCTCAGAATGGGAAAAGTATTTGCATACGAAGCAGCGGACTCGGGATCAATCTCCAAAATATATAAACAGCCCATGCTGCTCGGTATTAAAAAATCCAACAACGCGCTCTAAAAATGGGCAGAAGCCCTAAACAGACAAGACATAGAGCTGGCCAACAAGCACGTAAAAGCCGGCTCTACTTCACTAGCTATTAGAGAGATGCACACCAAAACTACACCGAGCTATCACCTCACACCATTTAGAAAGGGCATCATCGGAAAATCAACAAAGAACAACTGCTGGACACGGTGTGGAGCAGAGAGAACACTCTTGCACTGTCGGTGGGAGTGTAGAGGGATACAGCCACTAGGGAGAAGAGTAAGGAGGTTCCTGAAAAAACTAAAACTAGAACTACCATATGACCCAGCGATCCCACTCCTAGGCGTATACCCTGAGGAAACCAGAATTCAAAAAGAGACATGTACCAAAATGCTCATTGCAGCTCTATTCACGACAGCCCGCAGAGGGAAACAACCTAAGTGTCCATCATCGGATGAATGGATAAAGAAGATGTGGCACCTACATACAATGGAATATTACTCAGCCATAAAAAGCAACGAAACTGATCTATCTGTAATGAGGTGGACAGACCTAGAGTCCGTCATACAGGGTGAAGTAAGTCAGAAAGAGAAAGACAAATCCCGTATTCTGACACATATATATGGAATTTAAGAAAAAAAAATGTCACGAAGAACCTAGGGGTAAGACAGGAATAAAGACACAGACCTACTTGAGAACGGACTTGAGGATATGGGGAGGGGGAAGGGTAAGCTGTGACAAAGCGAGAGAGAGGCATGGACCTATATACAGTACCAAACGTAAGGTAGATAGATAGTGGGAAGCAGCCGCATAGCACCGGGAGATCGGCTCGGTGCTTTGTGACCGCCTGGAGGGGTGGGATGGGGAGGCTGGGAGGGAGAGAGACGCAGGAGGGAAGGGATGTGGGAACAGATGTATATGTATGACTGATTCACTTTGTTCTAAAGCAGAAAGTAATAATAAAAAAAGAAAAAAGACACATGCACCCCAGTGATCATTGCAGCACTATTTACAATAGCCAGGTCATGGAAACAACCTAAAGGCCCATCCACAGACGAATGGATAAAGAAGATGTGGTACCTATATACGATGGAATATTACTCAGCCAGGAAAGGGAACTGAGTTGGTTCATTTGTACAGGCGTGGATAGACCTAGACACTGTCATACAGAGTGAAGCCAGTCAGAAAGAGAAAATCAGGTGTCGTATATAAACGCACATACATGCAACCTAGAAAAATGGTACAGATGAACCGGTGTGCAGGATAGAACTGATACACAGATGTGGAGAACCAACGTATGGCCACCGAGGGGGGAAGGTGGACGGGGTGCTGGTGCTCGTGTGATGAATTCGGAGATCGGGAGTGACATACATACAGTAATACGTGTAAGATGCATAACTAATAAGAACCTGCTGTATAAAAAAATGAAGTGAACGTCAAAAACTCAAAAACCCATACGATAGAAGGAAGATATGTTCATTTCAACTGGTCATTTACTAAATAGACAACAAACTCTGAAGGTAGTTGGGACTGTCAATAAAAAGTTAGAGAAAAATGAAAGAAATTACTGGAACAGCAACAAAGAAAACAATATCAAAGACCAAAAAAACTAAAAGCTGGTTCTTTGAGAAGATGAACAATATTGGTAAACCTTTAGCCAGACTCATCAAGATAAAGAGGGAGAGGACTGAAATCAATACAATTAGAAATGGAAAAGAAGTTACACCGGACAACACAGAAATACAAAACATCCTAAGAGACGACTACAAGCACTCTATGCTCACAAAATGGACAATCTGGAAGAAATGGACAAATTCTTAGAGAGGTACGACCTTCCAAGACTGAAGCGGGAAGAAACAGAAAGTATGAACAGACCCAGTGCGAGTGATGAACTTGAAAGTCTGATTACAAATCGTCCAACAAATAAAAGTCCAGTACCAGATGGCTTCACAGGTTAATGCTATCCAACACGTAGAAGAGAAATAACACCCACCTTTCTCAAACTCTTCCAAAGTACTGGCGTGGAGGGAACACTCCGAAACTCTTTCTATGGGGCCACCATCACCCTGTTACGAGAACCAGACAAAGAGGGTAGAAAAGAAGTTACACCCCGATATCACTGATGAGCTTAGGTGCAAAGCGGCTCAACAAAATAGTAGCCAACAGAATCCAACACCATATTAAAAGTATCATACCTCATGATCAAGTGGGCTTTATCGCAGGCATGCGTGGAATCTTCAAACTACACAGATCAACGTGATACCCCCTATGAACAAACTGAAGAGGAAAAACCATATGATCATGCCAATCGATGCAGAAAAACTTGGGACAAATGTCAGCACACATTTATGATAAAGAAAACAAAAAAAACCCCTCCAGAATGTGGGCTTAGAGGGAAACTCACTCAATTTAATCAGGGACGCATACGACAAACCCACAGCAAACATTTTCACTGGTGAAGAAGTGAAAGCATGTCCTCTAAGATCAGCAACAAGACAAGGATGACCACTCTCTCATCACTATTATTCAACATAGTTTTGGAAGTTCTGGCCACGGCAATCAGAGCAGCACAAGAAATGAAAGGAAGACAAACTGGAAAAGAAGAAGTAACACCGTCCCTCTTTGCATATGACATGATACTATACTTAGAGAATCCTAAAGTGGCCACCATAAAACTAGTAGAGCTAGTCCATGGATTTGGTGACGTGGCAGGACACAAAATTAATGCACAGAAATCCCTTGCATTCCTATACATTAATGAAGGAAAAACAGAAAGAGAAATTAGGAAGGACTCCCATTTACCCCTGCAGGAAAAGGAATAAAATACCTAGGAATAAACCCACCTAGGGAGACAAAAGAGCTGTATGCAGAAAACTATAAGACACTGATGAATGAGACTGAAGATACACACAGATGGAGAGACATACCATGCTCTTGGATTGGAAGAATCAATCTTATGAAAATGACTATACTACCCAAAGCAGTCTACATATTCAATGCAATCCCTCTCAAATTACCAATGGCATTTTTTTTTTAACAGAGCTAGAAGGAAAAAATCTGAAAATCTGTATGGAGACACAAAAATCCCCCAATAGCCAAAGCAGTTTGATGGAGAAAAACGGAGCTGGAGGAATCAGACTCCACGACTTCACACTGTACTACAAAGCTACAGTAATCAAGACAGGACGGGCCTGGCACAAAAACAGGAATACAGATCAATGCAACCGGATAGAAAGCCCTCAGATAATGCCACGCACCTATGGTCAACTAATCTGTGACAAAGGAGGCAAGGATACACAGTGCAGAAAGAAGAGTCTCTTCAGTAAGTGGTTCTGGGGAACCTGGACCAAGACATGTAAAACAATGAAGTAAGAACACTCCCATACACCGTACACAAAAATAATGTGAAAATGGAACAGAGACCTAAACTCAGGACTGTACACTGCGAAACTCTTAGAGGAGAACACAGGAAGAACAGGCTTTGACATAAATCACAACAAGATCTTTTGTAATCCTCCTCCTGGAGTCATGGAAATAAAAACAAAAATGTACAACTGGGACCTAAGGAAACTTAAAAGCTTTTGCTAAGCACAGGAAACTAAGAACAAGAGGAAAACACAACCCTCAGAATGGGAAAAGTATTTGCATACGAAGCAGCGGACTCGGGATCAATCTCCAAAATATATAAACAGCCCATGCTGCTCGGTATTAAAAAATCCAACAACGCGCTCTAAAAATGGGCAGAAGCCCTAAACAGACAATGCTCCAAAGAAGACACAGAGCTGGCCAACAAGCACGTAAAAGCCGGCTCGGGCCTCCCTGGTGGCGCAGTGGTTGAGAGTCCGCCTGCCGATGCAGGGGATACGGGTTCGTGCCCCGATCTGGGAGGATCCCATATGCCGCGGAGCGGCTGGGCCCGTGAGCCATGGCCGCTGAGCCTGTGCGTCCGGAGCCTGTGCTCCGCAACGGGAGAGGCCACAGCAGTGAGAGGCCCGCGTACAGCAAAAAAAGAAAAAAAAAAAAAAGCCGGCTCTACTTCACTAGCTATTAGAGAGATGCACACCAAAACTACACCGAGCTATCACCTCACACCATTTAGAAAGGGCATCATCGGAAAATCAACAAAGAACAACTGCTGGACACGGTGTGGAGCAGAGAGAACACTCTTGCACTGTCGGTGGGAGTGTAGAGGGATACAGCCACTAGGGAGAAGAGTAAGGAGGTTCCTGAAAAAACTAAAACTAGAACTACCATATGACCCAGCGATCCCACTCCTAGGCGTATACCCTGAGGAAACCAGAATTCAAAAAGAGACATGTACCAAAATGCTCATTGCAGCTCTATTCACGACAGCCCGCAGAGGGAAACAACCTAAGTGTCCATCATCGGATGAATGGATAAAGAAGATGTGGCACCTACATACAATGGAATATTACTCAGCCATAAAAAGCAACGAAACTGATCTATCTGTAATGAGGTGGACAGACCTAGAGTCCGTCATACAGGGTGAAGTAAGTCAGAAAGAGAAAGACAAATCCCGTATGCTGACACATATATATGGAATTTAAGAAAAAAAAATGTCACGAAGAACCTAGGGGTAAGACAGGAATAAAGACACAGACCTACTTGAGAACGGACTTGAGGATATGGGGAGGGGGAAGGGTAAGCTGTGACAAAGCGAGAGGCAGGCATGGACCTATATACAGTACCAAACGTAAGGTAGATAGATAGTGGGAAGCAGCCGCATAGCACCGGGAGATCGGCTCGGTGCTTTGTGACCGCCTGGAGGGGTGGGATGGGGAGGCTGGGAGGGAGAGAGACGCAGGAGGGAAGGGATGTGGGAACAGATGTATATGTATGACTGATTCACTTTGTTCTAAAGCAGAAAGTAATAATAAAAAAAGAAAAAAGACACATGCACCCCAGCGATCATTGCAGCACTATTTACAATAGCCAGGTCATGGAAACAACCTAAAGGCCCATCCACAGACGAATGGATAAAGAAGATGTGGTACCTATATACGATGGAATATTACTCAGCCAGGAAAGGGAACTGAGTTGGTTCATTTGTACAGGCGTGGATAGACCTAGACACTGTCATACAGAGTGAAGCCAGTCAGAAAGAGAAAATCAGGTGTCGTATATAAACGCACATACATGCAACCTAGAAAAATGGTACAGATGAACCGGTGTGCAGGATAGAACTGATACACAGATGTGGAGAACCAACGTATGGCCACCGAGGGGGGAAGGTGGACGGGGTGCTGGTGCTCGTGTGATGAATTCGGAGATCGGGAGTGACATACATACAGTAATACGTGTAAGATGCATAACTAATAAGAACCTGCTGTATAAAAAAATGAAGTGAACGTCAAAAACTCAAAAACCCATACGATAGAAGGAAGATATGTTCATTTCAACTGGTCATTTACTAAATAGACAACAAACTCTGAAGGTAGTTGGGACTGTCAATAAAAAGTTAGAGAAAAATGAAAGAAATTACTGGAACAGCAACAAAGAAAACAATATCAAAGACCAAAAAAACTAAAAGCTGGTTCTTTGAGAAGATGAACAATATTGGTAAACCTTTAGCCAGACTCATCAAGATAAAGAGGGAGAGGACTGAAATCAATACAATTAGAAATGGAAAAGAAGTTACACCGGACAACACAGAAATACAAAACATCCTAAGAGACGACTACAAGCACTCTATGCTCACAAAATGGACAATCTGGAAGAAATGGACAAATTCTTAGAGAGGTACGACCTTCCAAGACTGAAGCGGGAAGAAACAGAAAGTATGAACAGACCCAGTGCGAGTGATGAACTTGAAAGTCTGATTACAAATCGTCCAACAAATAAAAGTCCAGTACCAGATGGCTTCACAGGTTAATGCTATCCAACACGTAGAAGAGAAATAACACCCACCTTTCTCAAACTCTTCCAAAGTACTGGCGTGGAGGGAACACTCCGAAACTCTTTCTATGGGGCCACCATCACCCTGTTACGAGAACCAGACAAAGAGGGTAGAAAAGAAGTTACACCCCGATATCACTGATGAGCTTAGGTGCAAAGCGGCTCAACAAAATAGTAGCCAACAGAATCCAACACCATATTAAAAGTATCATACCTCATGATCAAGTGGGCTTTATCGCAGGCATGCGTGGAATCTTCAAACTACGCAGATCAACGTGATACCCCCTATGAACAAACTGAAGAGGAAAAACCATATGATCATGCCAATCGATGCAGAAAAACTTGGGACAAATGTCAGCACACATTTATGATAAAGAAAACAAAAAAAACCCCTCCAGAATGTGGGCTTAGAGGGAAACTCACTCAATTTAATCAGGGACGCATACGACAAACCCACAGCAAACATTTTCACTGGTGAAGAACTGAAAGCATGTCCCCTAAGATCAGCAACAAGACAAGGATGACCACTCTCTCATCACTATTATTCAACATAGTTTTGGAAGTTCTGGCCACGGCAATCAGAGCAGCACAAGAAATGAAAGGAAGACAAACTGGAAAAGAAGAAGTAACACCGTCCCTCTTTGCATATGACATGATACTATACTTAGAGAATCCTAAAGTGGCCACCATAAAACTAGTAGAGCTAGTCCATGGATTTGGTGACGTGGCAGGACACAAAATTAATGCACAGAAATCCCTTGCATTCCTATACATTAATGAAGGAAAAACAGAAAGAGAAATTAGGAAGGACTCCCATTTACCCCTGCAGGAAAAGGAATAAAATACCTAGGAATAAACCCACCTAGGGAGACAAAAGAGCTGTATGCAGAAAACTATAAGACACTGATGAATGAGACTGAAGATACACACAGATGGAGAGACATACCATGCTCTTGGATTGGAAAAATCAATCTTATGAAAATGACTATACTACCCAAAGCAGTCTACATATTCAATGCAATCCCTCTCAAATTACCAATGGCATTTTTTTTTTTTAACAGAGCTAGAAGGAAAAAATCTGAAAATCTGTATGGAGACACAAAAATCCCCCAATAGCCAAAGCAGTTTGATGGAGAAAAACGGAGCTGGAGGAATCAGACTCCACGACTTCACACTGTACTACAAAGCTACAGTAATCAAGACAGGACGGGCCTGGCACAAAAACAGGAATACAGATCAATGCAACCGGATAGAAAGCCCTCAGATAATGCCACGCACCTATGGTCAACTAATCTGTGACAAAGGAGGCAAGGATACACAGTGCAGAAAGAAGAGTCTCTTCAGTAAGTGGTTCTGGGGAACCTGGACCAAGACATGTAAAACAATGAAGTAAGAACACTCCCATACACCGTACACAAAAATAATCTGAAAATGGAACAGAGACCTAAACTCAGGACTGTACACTGCGAAACTCTTAGAGGAGAACACAGGAAGAACAGGCTTTGACATAAATCACAACAAGATCTTTTGTAATCCTCCTCCTGGAGTCATGGAAATAAAAACAAAAATGTACAACTGGGACCTAAGGAAACTTAAAAGCTTTTGCTAAGCACAGGAAACTAAGAACAAGAGGAAAACACAACCCTCAGAATGGGAAAAGTATTTGCATACGAAGCAGCGGACTCGGGATCAATCTCCAAAATATATAAACAGCCCATGCTGCTCGGTATTAAAAAATCCAACAACGCGCTCTAAAAATGGGCAGAAGCCCTAAACAGACAAGACATAGAGCTGGCCAACAAGCACGTAAAAGCCGGCTCTACTTCACTAGCTATTAGAGAGATGCACACCAAAACTACACCGAGCTATCACCTCACACCATTTAGAAAGGGCATCATCGGAAAATCAACAAAGAACAACTGCTGGACACGGTGTGGAGCAGAGAGAACACTCTTGCACTGTCGGTGGGAGTGTAGAGGGATACAGCCACTAGGGAGAAGAGTAAGGAGGTTCCTGAAAAAACTAAAACTAGAACTACCATATGACCCAGCGATCCCACTCCTAGGCGTATACCCTGAGGAAACCAGAATTCAAAAAGAGACATGTACCAAAATGCTCATTGCAGCTCTATTCACGACAGCCCGCAGAGGGAAACAACCTAAGTGTCCATCATCGGATGAATGGATAAAGAAGATGTGGCACCTACATACAATGGAATATTACTCAGCCATAAAAAGCAACGAAACTGATCTATCTGTAATGAGGTGGACAGACCTAGAGTCCGTCATACAGGGTGAAGTAAGTCAGAAAGAGAAAGACAAATCCCGTATGCTGACACATATATATGGAATTTAAGAAAAAAAAATGTCACGAAGAACCTAGGGGTAAGACAGGAATAAAGACACAGACCTACTTGAGAACGGACTTGAGGATATGGGGAGGGGGAAGGGTAAGCTGTGACAAAGCGAGAGGCAGGCATGGACCTATATACAGTACCAAACGTAAGGTAGATAGATAGTGGGAAGCAGCCGCATAGCACCGGGAGATCGGCTCGGTGCTTTGTGACCGCCTGGAGGGGTGGGATGGGGAGGCTGGGAGGGAGAGAGACGCAGGAGGGAAGGGATGTGGGAACAGATGTATATGTATGACTGATTCACTTTGTTCTAAAGCAGAAAGTAATAATAAAAAAAGAAAAAAGACACATGCACCCCAGCGATCATTGCAGCACTATTTACAATAGCCAGGTCATGGAAACAACCTAAAGGCCCATCCACAGACGAATGGATAAAGAAGATGTGGTACCTATATACGATGGAATATTACTCAGCCAGGAAAGGGAACTGAGTTGGTTCATTTGTACAGGCGTGGATAGACCTAGACACTGTCATACAGAGTGAAGCCAGTCAGAAAGAGAAAATCAGGTGTCGTATATAAACGCACATACATGCAACCTAGAAAAATGGTACAGATGAACCGGTGTGCAGGATAGAACTGATACACAGATGTGGAGAACCAACGTATGGCCACCGAGGGGGGAAGGTGGACGGGGTGCTGGTGCTCGTGTGATGAATTCGGAGATCGGGAGTGACATACATACAGTAATACGTGTAAGATGCATAACTAATAAGAACCTGCTGTATAAAAAAATGAAGTGAACGTCAAAAACTCAAAAACCCATACGATAGAAGGAAGATATGTTCATTTCAACTGGTCATTTACTAAATAGACAACAAACTCTGAAGGTAGTTGGGACTGTCAATAAAAAGTTAGAGAAAAATGAAAGAAATTACTGGAACAGCAACAAAGAAAACAATATCAAAGACCAAAAAAACTAAAAGCTGGTTCTTTGAGAAGATGAACAATATTGGTAAACCTTTAGCCAGACTCATCAAGATAAAGAGGGAGAGGACTGAAATCAATACAATTAGAAATGGAAAAGAAGTTACACCGGACAACACAGAAATACAAAACATCCTAAGAGACGACTACAAGCACTCTATGCTCACAAAATGGACAATCTGGAAGAAATGGACAAATTCTTAGAGAGGTACGACCTTCCAAGACTGAAGCGGGAAGAAACAGAAAGTATGAACAGACCCAGTGCGAGTGATGAACTTGAAAGTCTGATTACAAATCGTCCAACAAATAAAAGTCCAGTACCAGATGGCTTCACAGGTTAATGCTATCCAACACGTAGAAGAGAAATAACACCCACCTTTCTCAAACTCTTCCAAAGTACTGGCGTGGAGGGAACACTCCGAAACTCTTTCTATGGGGCCACCATCACCCTGTTACGAGAACCAGACAAAGAGGGTAGAAAAGAAGTTACACCCCGATATCACTGATGAGCTTAGGTGCAAAGCGGCTCAACAAAATAGTAGCCAACAGAATCCAACACCATATTAAAAGTATCATACCTCATGATCAAGTGGGCTTTATCGCAGGCATGCGTGGAATCTTCAAACTACACAGATCAACGTGATACCCCCTATGAACAAACTGAAGAGGAAAAACCATATGATCATGCCAATCGATGCAGAAAAACTTGGGACAAATGTCAGCACACATTTATGATAAAGAAAACAAAAAAAACCCCTCCAGAATGTGGGCTTAGAGGGAAACTCACTCAATTTAATCAGGGACGCATACGACAAACCCACAGCAAACATTTTCACTGGTGAAGAACTGAAAGCATGTCCTCTAAGATCAGCAACAAGACAAGGATGACCACTCTCTCATCACTATTATTCAACATAGTTTTGGAAGTTCTGGCCACGGCAATCAGAGCAGCACAAGAAATGAAAGGAAGACAAACTGGAAAAGAAGAAGTAACACCGTCCCTCTTTGCATATGACATGATACTATACTTAGAGAATCCTAAAGTGGCCACCATAAAACTAGTAGAGCTAGTCCATGGATTTGGTGACGTGGCAGGACACAAAATTAATGCACAGAAATCCCTTGCATTCCTATACATTAATGAAGGAAAAACAGAAAGAGAAATTAGGAAGGACTCCCATTTACCCCTGCAGGAAAAGGAATAAAATACCTAGGAATAAACCCACCTAGGGAGACAAAAGAGCTGTATGCAGAAAACTATAAGACACTGATGAATGAGACTGAAGATACACACAGATGGAGAGACATACCATGCTCTTGGATTGGAAGAATCAATCTTATGAAAATGACTATACTACCCAAAGCAGTCTACATATTCAATGCAATCCCTCTCAAATTACCAATGGCATTTTTTTTTTTAACAGAGCTAGAAGGAAAAAATCTGAAAATCTGTATGGAGACACAAAAATCCCCCAATAGCCAAAGCAGTTTGATGGAGAAAAACGGAGCTGGAGGAATCAGACTCCACGACTTCACACTGTACTACAAAGCTACAGTAATCAAGACAGGACGGGCCTGGCACAAAAACAGGAATACAGATCAATGCAACCGGGTAGAAAGCCCTCAGATAATGCCACGCACCTATGGTCAACTAATCTGTGACAAAGGAGGCAAGGATACACAGTGCAGAAAGAAGAGTCTCTTCAGTAAGTGGTTCTGGGGAACCTGGACCAAGACATGTAAAACAATGAAGTAAGAACACTCCCATACACCGTACACAAAAATAATCTGAAAATGGAACAGAGACCTAAACTCAGGACTGTACACTGCGAAACTCTTAGAGGAGAACACAGGAAGAACAGGCTTTGACATAAATCACAACAAGATCTTTTGTAATCCTCCTCCTGGAGTCATGGAAATAAAAACAAAAATGTACAACTGGGACCTAAGGAAACTTAAAAGCTTTTGCTAAGCACAGGAAACTAAGAACAAGAGGAAAACACAACCCTCAGAATGGGAAAAGTATTTGCATACGAAGCAGCGGACTCGGGATCAATCTCCAAAATATATAAACAGCCCATGCTGCTCGGTATTAAAAAATCCAACAACGCGCTCTAAAAATGGGCAGAAGCCCTAAACAGACAATGCTCCAAAGAAGACACAGAGCTGGCCAACAAGCACGTAAAAGCCGGCTCGGGCCTCCCTGGTGGCGCAGTGGTTGAGAGTCCGCCTGCCGATGCAGGGGATACGGGTTCGTGCCCCGATCTGGGAGGATCCCATATGCCGCGGAGCGGCTGGGCCCGTGAGCCATGGCCGCTGAGCCTGTGCGTCCGGAGCCTGTGCTCCGCAACGGGAGAGGCCACAGCAGTGAGAGGCCCGCGTACAGCAAAAAAAGAAAAAAAAAAAAAAAAAAGCCGGCTCTACTTCACTAGCTATTAGAGAGATGCACACCAAAACTACACCGAGCTATCACCTCACACCATTTAGAAAGGGCATCATCGGAAAATCAACAAAGAACAACTGCTGGACACGGTGTGGAGCAGAGAGAACACTCTTGCACTGTCGGTGGGAGTGTAGAGGGATACAGCCACTAGGGAGAAGAGTAAGGAGGTTCCTGAAAAAACTAAAACTAGAACTACCATATGACCCAGCGATCCCACTCCTAGGCGTATACCCTGAGGAAACCAGAATTCAAAAAGAGACATGTACCAAAATGCTCATTGCAGCTCTATTCACGACAGCCCGCAGAGGGACACAACCTAAGTGTCCATCATCGGATGAATGGATAAAGAAGATGTGGCACCTACATACAATGGAATATTACTCAGCCATAAAAAGCAACGAAACTGATCTATCTGTAATGAGGTGGACAGACCTAGAGTCCGTCATACAGGGTGAAGTAAGTCAGAAAGAGAAAGACAAATCCCGTATGCTGACACATATATATGGAATTTAAGAAAAAAAAATGTCACGAAGAACCTAGGGGTAAGACAGGAATAAAGACACAGACCTACTTGAGAACGGACTTGAGGATATGGGGAGGGGGAAGGGTAAGCTGTAACAAAGCGAGAGAGAGGCATGGACCTATATACAGTACCAAACGTAAGGTAGATAGATAGTGGGAAGCAGCCGCATAGCACCGGGAGATCGGCTCGGTGCTTTGTGACCGCCTGGAGGGGTGGGATGGGGAGGCTGGGAGGGAGAGAGACGCAGGAGGGAAGGGATGTGGGAACAGATGTATATGTATGACTGATTCACTTTGTTCTAAAGCAGAAAGTAATAATAAAAAAAGAAAAAAGACACATGCACCCCAGCGATCATTGCAGCACTATTTACAATAGCCAGGTCATGGAAACAACCTAAAGGCCCATCCACAGACGAATGGATAAAGAAGATGTGGTACCTATATACGATGGAATATTACTCAGCCAGGAAAGGGAACTGAGTTGGTTCATTTGTACAGGCGTGGATAGACCTAGACACTGTCATACAGAGTGAAGCCAGTCAGAAAGAGAAAATCAGGTGTCGTATATAAACGCACATACATGCAACCTAGAAAAATGGTACAGATGAACCGGTGTGCAGGATAGAACTGATACACAGATGTGGAGAACCAACGTATGGCCACCGAGGGGGGAAGGTGGACGGGGTGCTGGTGCTCGTGTGATGAATTCGGAGATCGGGAGTGACATACATACAGTAATACGTGTAAGATGCATAACTAATAAGAACCTGCTGTATAAAAAAATGAAGTGAACGTCAAAAACTCAAAAACCCATACGATAGAAGGAAGATATGTTCATTTCAACTGGTCATTTACTAAATAGACAACAAACTCTGAAGGTAGTTGGGACTGTCAATAAAAAGTTAGAGAAAAATGAAAGAAATTACTGGAACAGCAACAAAGAAAACAATATCAAAGACCAAAAAAACTAAAAGCTGGTTCTTTGAGAAGATGAACAATATTGGTAAACCTTTAGCCAGACTCATCAAGATAAAGAGGGAGAGGACTGAAATCAATACAATTAGAAATGGAAAAGAAGTTACACCGGACAACACAGAAATACAAAACATCCTAAGAGACGACTACAAGCACTCTATGCTCACAAAATGGACAATCTGGAAGAAATGGACAAATTCTTAGAGAGGTACGACCTTCCAAGACTGAAGCGGGAAGAAACAGAAAGTATGAACAGACCCAGTGCGAGTGATGAACTTGAAAGTCTGATTACAAATCGTCCAACAAATAAAAGTCCAGTACCAGATGGCTTCACAGGTTAATGCTATCCAACACGTAGAAGAGAAATAACACCCACCTTTCTCAAACTCTTCCAAAGTACTGGCGTGGAGGGAACACTCCGAAACTCTTTCTATGAGGCCACCATCACCCTGTTACGAGAACCAGACAAAGAGGGTAGAAAAGAAGTTACACCCCGATATCACTGATGAGCTTAGGTGCAAAGCGGCTCAACAAAATAGTAGCCAACAGAATCCAACACCATATTAAAAGTATCATACCTCATGATCAAGTGGGCTTTATCGCAGGCATGCGTGGAATCTTCAAACTACGCAGATCAACGTGATACCCCCTATGAACAAACTGAAGAGGAAAAACCATATGATCATGCCAATCGATGCAGAAAAACTTGGGACAAATGTCAGCACACATTTATGATAAAGAAAACAAAAAAAACCCCTCCAGAATGTGGGCTTAGAGGGAAACTCACTCAATTTAATCAGGGACGCATACGACAAACCCACAGCAAACATTTTCACTGGTGAAGAACTGAGGGCATGTCCCCTAAGATCAGCAACAAGACAAGGATGACCACTCTCTCATCACTATTATTCAACATAGTTTTGGAAGTTCTGGCCACGGCAATCAGAGCAGCACAAGAAATGAAAGGAAGACAAACTGGAAAAGAAGAAGTAACACCGTCCCTCTTTGCATATGACATGATACTATACTTAGAGAATCCTAAAGTGGCCACCATAAAACTAGTAGAGCTAGTCCATGGATTTGGTGACGTGGCAGGACACAAAATTAATGCACAGAAATCCCTTGCATTCCTATACATTAATGAAGGAAAAACAGAAAGAGAAATTAGGAAGGACTCCCATTTACCCCTGCAGGAAAAGGAATAAAATACCTAGGAATAAACCCACCTAGGGAGACAAAAGAGCTGTATGCAGAAAACTATAAGACACTGATGAATGAGACTGAAGATACACACAGATGGAGAGACATACCATGCTCTTGGATTGGAAGAATCAATCTTATGAAAATGACTATACTACCCAAAGCAGTCTACATATTCAATGCAATCCCTCTCAAATTACCAATGGCATTTTTTTTTTAACAGAGCTAGAAGGAAAAAATCTGAAAATCTGTATGGAGACACAAAAATCCCCCAATAGCCAAAGCAGTTTGATGGAGAAAAACGGAGCTGGAGGAATCAGACTCCACGACTTCACACTGTACTACAAAGCTACAGTAATCAAGACAGGACGGGCCTGGCACAAAAACAGGAATACAGATCAATGCAACCGGATAGAAAGCCCTCAGATAATGCCACGCACCTATGGTCAACTAATCTGTGACAAAGGAGGCAAGGATACACAGTGCAGAAAGAAGAGTCTCTTCAGTAAGTGGTTCTGGGGAACCTGGACCAAGACATGTAAAACAATGAAGTAAGAACACTCCCATACACCGTACACAAAAATAATCTGAAAATGGAACAGAGACCTAAACTCAGGACTGTACACTGCGAAACTCTTAGAGGAGAACACAGGAAGAACAGGCTTTGACATAAATCACAACAAGATCTTTTGTAATCCTCCTCCTGGAGTCATGGAAATAAAAACAAAAATGTACAACTGGGACCTAAGGAAACTTAAAAGCTTTTGCTAAGCACAGGAAACTAAGAACAAGAGGAAAACACAACCCTCAGAATGGGAAAAGTATTTGCATACGAAGCAGCGGACTCGGGATCAATCTCCAAAATATATAAACAGCCCATGCTGCTCGGTATTAAAAAATCCAACAACGCGCTCTAAAAATGGGCAGAAGCCCTAAACAGACAATGCTCCAAAGAAGACACAGAGCTGGCCAACAAGCACGTAAAAGCCGGCTCTACTTCACTAGCTATTAGAGAGATGCACACCAAAACTACACCGAGCTATCACCTCACACCATTTAGAAAGGGCATCATCGGAAAATCAACAAAGAACAACTGATGAACACAGTGTGGAGCAGAGAGAACACTCTTGCACTGTCGGTGGGAGTGTAGATGGATACAGCCACTAGGGAGAAGAGTAAGGAGGTTCCTGAAAAAACTAAAACTAGAACTACCATATGACCCAGCGATCCCACTACTAGGCGTATACCCTGAGGAAACCAGAATTCAAAAGGAGACATGTACCAAAATGTTCATTGCAGCTCTATTCACGACAGCCCGCAGAGGGACACAACCTAAGTGTCCATCATCGGATGAATGGATAAAGAAGATGTGGCACCTACATACAATGGAATATTACTCAGCCATAAAAAGCAACGAAACTGATCTATCTGTAATGAGGTGGACAGACCTAGAGTCCGTCATACAGGGTGAAGTAAGTCAGAAAGAGAAAGACAAATCCCGTATGCTGACACATATATATGGAATTTAAGAAAAAAAAATGTCACGAAGAACCAAGGGGTAAGACAGGAATAAAGACACAGACCTACTTGAGAATGGACTTGAGGATATGGGGAGGGGGAAGGGTAAGCTGTGACAAAGCGAGAGAGAGGCATGGACATATATACAGTACCAAACGTAAGGTAGATAGATAGTGGGAAGCAGCCGCACAGCACCGGGAGATCGGCTCGGTGCTTTGTGAACGCCTGGAGGGGTGGGATGGGGAGGTTGGGAGGGAGAGAGACGCAGGAGGGAAGGGATGTGGGAACAGATGTATATGTATGACTGATTCACTTTGTTCTAAAGCAGAAAGTAATAATAAAAAAAGAAAAAAGACACATGCACCCCAGTGATCATTGCAGCACTATTTACAATAGCCAGGTCATGGAAACAACCTAGAGGCCCATCCACAGACGAATGGACAAAGAAGATGTGGTACCTATATACGATGGAATATTACTCAGCCAGGAAAGGGAACTGAGTTGGTTCATTTGTACAGGCGTGGATAGACCTAGACACTGTTATACAGAGTGAAGCCAGTCAGAAAGAGAAAATCAGGTGTCGTATATAAACGCACATACATGCAACCTAGAAAAATGGTACAGATGAACCGGTGTGCAGGATAGAACTGATACACAGATGTGGAGAACCAACGTATGGCCACCGAGGGGGGAAAGTGGACGGGGTGCTGGTGCTCGTGTGATGAATTCGGAGATCGGGAGTGACATACATACAGTAATATGTGTAAGATGCATAACTAATAAGAACCTGCTGTATAAAAAAATGAAGTGAACGTCAAAAACTCAAAAACCCATACGATAAAAGGAAGATATGTTCATTTCAACTGGTCATTTACTAAATAGACAACAAACTCTGAAGGTAGTTGGGACTGTCAATAAAAAGTTAGAGAAAAATGAAAGAAATTACTGGAACAGCAACAAAGAAAACAATATCAAAGACCAAAAAAACTAAAAGCTGGTTCTTTGAGAAGATGAACAATATTGGTAAACCTTTAGCCAGACTCATCAAGATAAAGAGGGAGAGGACTGAAATCAATACAATTAGAAATGGAAAAGAAGTTACACCGGACAACACAGAAATACAAAACATCCTAAGAGACGACTACAAGCACTCTATGCTCACAAAATGGACAATCTGGAAGAAATGGACAAATTCTTAGAGAGGTACGACCTTCCAAGACTGAAGCGGGAAGAAACAGAAAGTATGAACAGACCCAGTGCGAGTGATGAACCTGAAAGTCTGATTACAAATCGTCCAACAAATAAAAGTCCAGTACCAGATGGCTTCACAGGTTAATGCTATCCAACACGTAGAAGAGAAATAACACCCACCTTTCTCAAACTCTTCCAAAGTACTGGCGTGGAGGGAACACTCCGAAACTCTTTCTATGAGGCCACCATCACCCTGTTACGAGAACCAGACAAAGAGGGTAGAAAAGAAGTTACACCCCGATATCACTGATGAGCTTAGGTGCAAAGCGGCTCAACAAAATAGTAGCCAACAGAATCCAACACCATATTAAAAGTATCATACCTCATGATCAAGTGGGCTTTATCGCAGGCATGCGTGGAATCTTCAAACTACGCAGATCAACGTGATACCCCCTATGAACAAACTGAAGAGGAAAAACCATATGATCATGCCAATCGATGCAGAAAAACTTGGGACAAATGTCAGCACACATTTATGATAAAGAAAACAAAAAAAAACCCTCCAGAATGTGGGCTTAGAGGGAAACTCACTCAATTTAATCAGGGACGCATACGACAAACCCACAGCAAACATTTTCACTGGTGAAGAACTGAAAGCATGTCCTCTAAGATCAGCAACAAGACAAGGATGACCACTCTCTCATCACTATTATTCAACATAGTTTTGGAAGTTCTGGCCACGGCAATCAGAGCAGCACAAGAAATGAAAGGAAGACAAACTGGAAAAGAAGAAGTAACACCGTCCCTCTTTGCATATGACATGATACTATACTTAGAGAATCCTAAAGTGGCCACCATAAAACTAGTAGAGCTAGTCCATGGATTTGGTGACGTGGCAGGACACAAAATTAATGCACAGAAATCCCTTGCATTCCTATACATTAATGAAGGAAAAACAGAAAGAGAAATTAGGAAGGACTCCCATTTACCCCTGCAGGAAAAGGAATAAAATACCTAGGAATAAACCTACCTAGGGAGACAAAAGAGCTGTATGCAGAAAACTATAAGACACTGATGAATGAGACTGAAGATACACACAGATGGAGAGACATACCATGCTCTTGGATTGGAAGAATCAATCTTATGAAAATGACTATACTACCCAAAGCAGTCTACATATTCAATGCAATCCCTCTCAAATTACCAATGGCATTTTTTTTTTAACAGAGCTAGAAGGAAAAAATCCGAAAATCTGTATGGAGACACAAAAATCCCCCAATAGCCAAAGCAGTTTGATGGAGAAAAACGGAGCTGGAGGAATCAGACTCCACGACTTCACACTGTACTACAAAGCTACAGTAATCAAGACAGGACGGGCCTGGCACAAAAACAGGAATACAGATCAATGCAACCGGGTAGAAAGCCCTCAGATAATGCCACGCACCTATGGTCAACTAATCTGTGACAAAGGAGGCAAGGATACACAGTGCAGAAAGAAGAGTCTCTTCAGTAAGTGGTTCTGGGGAACCTGGACCAAGACATGTAAAACAATGAAGTAAGAACACTCCCATACACCGTACACAAAAATAATCTGAAAATGGAACAGAGACCTAAACTCAGGACTGTACACTGCGAAACTCTTAGAGGAGAACACAGGAAGAACAGGCTTTGACATAAATCACAACAAGATCTTTTGTAATCCTCCTCCTGGAGTCATGGAAATAAAAACAAAAATGTACAACTGGGACCTAAGGAAACTTAAAAGCTTTTGCTAAGCACAGGAAACTAAGAACAAGAGGAAAACACAACCCTCAGAATGGGAAAAGTATTTGCATACGAAGCAGCGGACTCGGGATCAATCTCCAAAATATATAAACAGCCCATGCTGCTCGGTATTAAAAAATCCAACAACGCGCTCTAAAAATGGGCAGAAGCCCTAAACAGACAATGCTCCAAAGAAGACACAGAGCTGGCCAACAAGCACGTAAAAGCCGGCTCGGGCCTCCCTGGTGGCGCAGTGGTTGAGAGTCCGCCTGCCGATGCAGGGGATACGGGTTCGTGCCCCGATCTGGGAGGATCCCATATGCCGCGGAGCGGCTGGGCCCGTGAGCCATGGCCGCTGAGCCTGTGCGTCCGGAGCCTGTGCTCCGCAACGGGAGAGGCCACAGCAGTGAGAGGCCCGCGTACAGCAAAAAAAGAAAAAAAAAAAAAAAAAAGCCGGCTCTACTTCACTAGCTATTAGAGAGATGCACACCAAAACTACACCGAGCTATCACCTCACACCATTTAGAAAGGGCATCATCGGAAAATCAACAAAGAACAACTGCTGGACACGGTGTGGAGCAGAGAGAACACTCTTGCACTGTCGGTGGGAGTGTAGAGGGATACAGCCACTAGGGAGAAGAGTAAGGAGGTTCCTGAAAAAACTAAAACTAGAACTACCATATGACCCAGCGATCCCACTCCTAGGCGTATACCCTGAGGAAACCAGAATTCAAAAAGAGACATGTACCAAAATGCTCATTGCAGCTCTATTCACGACAGCCCGCAGAGGGAAACAACCTAAGTGTCCATCATCGGATGAATGGATAAAGAAGATGTGGCACCTACATACAATGGAATATTACTCAGCCATAAAAAGCAACGAAACTGATCTATCTGTAATGAGGTGGACAGACCTAGAGTCCGTCATACAGGGTGAAGTAAGTCAGAAAGAGAAAGACAAATCCCGTATGCTGACACATATATATGGAATTTAAGAAAAAAAAATGTCACGAAGAACCTAGGGGTAAGACAGGAATAAAGACACAGACCTACTTGAGAACGGACTTGAGGATATGGGGAGGGGGAAGGGTAAGCTGTAACAAAGCGAGAGAGAGGCATGGACCTATATACAGTACCAAACGTAAGGTAGATAGATAGTGGGAAGCAGCCGCATAGCACCGGGAGATCGGCTCGGTGCTTTGTGACCGCCTGGAGGGGTGGGATGGGGAGGCTGGGAGGGAGAGAGACGCAGGAGGGAAGGGATGTGGGAACAGATGTATATGTATGACTGATTCACTTTGTTCTAAAGCAGAAAGTAATAATAAAAAAAGAAAAAAGACACATGCACCCCAGCGATCATTGCAGCACTATTTACAATAGCCAGGTCATGGAAACAACCTAAAGGCCCATCCACAGACGAATGGATAAAGAAGATGTGGTACCTATATACGATGGAATATTACTCAGCCAGGAAAGGGAACTGAGTTGGTTCATTTGTACAGGCGTGGATAGACCTAGACACTGTCATACAGAGTGAAGCCAGTCAGAAAGAGAAAATCAGGTGTCGTATATAAACGCACATACATGCAACCTAGAAAAATGGTACAGATGAACCGGTGTGCAGGATAGAACTGATACACAGATGTGGAGAACCAACGTATGGCCACCGAGGGGGGAAGGTGGACGGGGTGCTGGTGCTCGTGTGATGAATTCGGAGATCGGGAGTGACATACATACAGTAATACGTGTAAGATGCATAACTAATAAGAACCTGCTGTATAAAAAAATGAAGTGAACGTCAAAAACTCAAAAACCCATACGATAGAAGGAAGATATGTTCATTTCAACTGGTCATTTACTAAATAGACAACAAACTCTGAAGGTAGTTGGGACTGTCAATAAAAAGTTAGAGAAAAATGAAAGAAATTACTGGAACAGCAACAAAGAAAACAATATCAAAGACCAAAAAAACTAAAAGCTGGTTCTTTGAGAAGATGAACAATATTGGTAAACCTTTAGCCAGACTCATCAAGATAAAGAGGGAGAGGACTGAAATCAATACAATTAGAAATGGAAAAGAAGTTACACCGGACAACACAGAAATACAAAACATCCTAAGAGACGACTACAAGCACTCTATGCTCACAAAATGGACAATCTGGAAGAAATGGACAAATTCTTAGAGAGGTACGACCTTCCAAGACTGAAGCGGGAAGAAACAGAAAGTATGAACAGACCCAGTGCGAGTGATGAACTTGAAAGTCTGATTACAAATCGTCCAACAAATAAAAGTCCAGTACCAGATGGCTTCACAGGTTAATGCTATCCAACACGTAGAAGAGAAATAACACCCACCTTTCTCAAACTCTTCCAAAGTACTGGCGTGGAGGGAACACTCCGAAACTCTTTCTATGAGGCCACCATCACCCTGTTACGAGAACCAGACAAAGAGGGTAGAAAAGAAGTTACACCCCGATATCACTGATGAGCTTAGGTGCAAAGCGGCTCAACAAAATAGTAGCCAACAGAATCCAACACCATATTAAAAGTATCATACCTCATGATCAAGTGGGCTTTATCGCAGGCATGCGTGGAATCTTCAAACTACGCAGATCAACGTGATACCCCCTATGAACAAACTGAAGAGGAAAAACCATATGATCATGCCAATCGATGCAGAAAAACTTGGGACAAATGTCAGCACACATTTATGATAAAGAAAACAAAAAAAACCCCTCCAGAATGTGGGCTTAGAGGGAAACTCACTCAATTTAATCAGGGACGCATACGACAAACCCACAGCAAACATTTTCACTGGTGAAGAACTGAAAGCATGTCCCCTAAGATCAGCAACAAGACAAGGATGACCACTCTCTCATCACTATTATTCAACATAGTTTTGGAAGTTCTGGCCACGGCAATCAGAGCAGCACAAGAAATGAAAGGAAGACAAACTGGAAAAGAAGAAGTAACACCGTCCCTCTTTGCATATGACATGATACTATACTTAGAGAATCCTAAAGTGGCCACCATAAAACTAGTAGAGCTAGTCCATGGATTTGGTGACGTGGCAGGACACAAAATTAATGCACAGAAATCCCTTGCATTCCTATACATTAATGAAGGAAAAACAGAAAGAGAAATTAGGAAGGACTCCCATTTACCCCTGCAGGAAAAGGAATAAAATACCTAGGAATAAACCTACCTAGGGAGACAAAAGAGCTGTATGCAGAAAACTATAAGACACTGATGAATGAGACTGAAGATACACACAGATGGAGAGACATACCATGCTCTTGGATTGGAAGAATCAATCTTATGAAAATGACTATACTACCCAAAGCAGTCTACATATTCAATGCAATCCCTCTCAAATTACCAATGGCATTTTTTTTTTAACAGAGCTAGAAGGAAAAAATCCGAAAATCTGTATGGAGACACAAAAATCCCCCAATAGCCAAAGCAGTTTGATGGAGAAAAACGGAGCTGGAGGAATCAGACTCCACGACTTCACACTGTACTACAAAGCTACAGTAATCAAGACAGGATGGGCCTGGCACAAAAACAGGAATACAGATCAATGCAACCGGATAGAAAGCCCTCAGATAATGCCACGCACCTATGGTCAACTAATCTGTGACAAAGGAGGCAAGGATACACAGTGCAGAAAGAAGAGTCTCTTCAGTAAGTGGTTCTGGGGAACCTGGACCAAGACATGTAAAACAATGAAGTAAGAACACTCCCATACACCGTACACAAAAATAATCTGAAAATGGAACAGAGACCTAAACTCAGGACTGTACACTGCGAAACTCTTAGAGGAGAACACAGGAAGAACAGGCTTTGACATAAATCACAACAAGATCTTTTGTAATCCTCCTCCTGGAGTCATGGAAATAAAAACAAAAATGTACAACTGGGACCTAAGGAAACTTAAAAGCTTTTGCTAAGCACAGGAAACTAAGAACAAGAGGAAAACACAACCCTCAGAATGGGAAAAGTATTTGCATACGAAGCAGCGGACTCGGGATCAATCTCCAAAATATATAAACAGCCCATGCTGCTCGGTATTAAAAAATCCAACAACGCGCTCTAAAAATGGGCAGAAGCCCTAAACAGACAAGACATAGAGCTGGCCAACAAGCACGTAAAAGCCGGCTCTACTTCACTAGCTATTAGAGAGATGCACACCAAAACTACACCGAGCTATCACCTCACACCATTTAGAAAGGGCATCATCGGAAAATCAACAAAGAACAACTGCTGGACACGGTGTGGAGCAGAGAGAACACTCTTGCACTGTCGGTGGGAGTGTAGAGGGATACAGCCACTAGGGAGAAGAGTAAGGAGGTTCCTGAAAAAACTAAAACTAGAACTACCATATGACCCAGCGATCCCACTCCTAGGCGTATACCCTGAGGAAACCAGAATTCAAAAAGAGACATGTACCAAAATGCTCATTGCAGCTCTATTCACGACAGCCCGCAGAGGGAAACAACCTAAGTGTCCATCATCGGATGAATGGATAAAGAAGATGTGGCACCTACATACAATGGAATATTACTCAGCCATAAAAAGCAACGAAACTGATCTATCTGTAATGAGGTGGACAGACCTAGAGTCCGTCATACAGGGTGAAGTAAGTCAGAAAGAGAAAGACAAATCCCGTATGCTGACACATATATATGGAATTTAAGAAAAAAAAATGTCACGAAGAACCTAGGGGTAAGACAGGAATAAAGACACAGACCTACTTGAGAACGGACTTGAGGATATGGGGAGGGGGAAGGGTAAGCTGTGACAAAGCGAGAGAGAGGCATGGACCTATATACAGTACCAAACGTAAGGTAGATAGATAGTGGGAAGCAGCCGCATAGCACCGGGAGATCGGCTCGGTGCTTTGTGACCGCCTGGAGGGGTGGGATGGGGAGGCTGGGAGGGAGAGAGACGCAGGAGGGAAGGGATGTGGGAACAGATGTATATGTATGACTGATTCACTTTGTTCTAAAGCAGAAAGTAATAATAAAAAAAGAAAAAAGACACATGCACCCCAGTGATCATTGCAGCACTATTTACAATAGCCAGGTCATGGAAACAACCTAAAGGCCCATCCACAGACGAATGGATAAAGAAGATGTGGTACCTATATACGATGGAATATTACTCAGCCAGGAAAGGGAACTGAGTTGGTTCATTTGTACAGGCGTGGATAGACCTAGACACTGTCATACAGAGTGAAGCCAGTCAGAAAGAGAAAATCAGGTGTCGTATATAAACGCACATACATGCAACCTAGAAAAATGGTACAGATGAACCGGTGTGCAGGATAGAACTGATACACAGATGTGGAGAACCAACGTATGGCCACCGAGGGGGGAAGGTGGACGGGGTGCTGGTGCTCGTGTGATGAATTCGGAGATCGGGAGTGACATACATACAGTAATACGTGTAAGATGCATAACTAATAAGAACCTGCTGTATAAAAAAATGAAGTGAACGTCAAAAACTCAAAAACCCATACGATAGAAGGAAGATATGTTCATTTCAACTGGTCATTTACTAAATAGACAACAAACTCTGAAGGTAGTTGGGACTGTCAATAAAAAGTTAGAGAAAAATGAAAGAAATTACTGGAACAGCAACAAAGAAAACAATATCAAAGACCAAAAAAACTAAAAGCTGGTTCTTTGAGAAGATGAACAATATTGGTAAACCTTTAGCCAGACTCATCAAGATAAAGAGGGAGAGGACTGAAATCAATACAATTAGAAATGGAAAAGAAGTTACACCGGACAACACAGAAATACAAAACATCCTAAGAGACGACTACAAGCACTCTATGCTCACAAAATGGACAATCTGGAAGAAATGGACAAATTCTTAGAGAGGTACGACCTTCCAAGACTGAAGCGGGAAGAAACAGAAAGTATGAACAGACCCAGTGCGAGTGATGAACCTGAAAGTCTGATTACAAATCGTCCAACAAATAAAAGTCCAGTACCAGATGGCTTCACAGGTTAATGCTATCCAACACGTAGAAGAGAAATAACACCCACCTTTCTCAAAGTCTTCCAAAGTACTGGCGTGGAGGGAACACTCCGAAACTCTTTCTATGGGGCCACCATCACCCTGTTACGAGAACCAGACAAAGAGGGTAGAAAAGAAGTTACACCCCGATATCACTGATGAGCTTAGGTGCAAAGCGGCTCAACAAAATAGTAGCCAACAGAATCCAACACCATATTAAAAGTATCATACCTCATGATCAAGTGGGCTTTATCGCAGGCATGCGTGGAATCTTCAAACTACGCAGATCAACGTGATACCCCCTATGAACAAACTGAAGAGGAAAAACCATATGATCATGCCAATCGATGCAGAAAAACTTGGGACAAATGTCAGCACACATTTATGATAAAGAAAACAAAAAAAACCCCTCCAGAATGTGGGCTTAGAGGGAAACTCACTCAATTTAATCAGGGACGCATACGACAAACCCACAGCAAACATTTTCACTGGTGAAGAACTGAAAGCATGTCCTCTAAGATCAGCAACAAGACAAGGATGACCACTCTCTCATCACTATTATTCAACATAGTTTTGGAAGTTCTGGCCACGGCAATCAGAGCAGCACAAGAAATGAAAGGAAGACAAACTGGAAAAGAAGAAGTAACACCGTCCCTCTTTGCATATGACATGATACTATACTTAGAGAATCCTAAAGTGGCCACCATAAAACTAGTAGGGCTAGTCCATGGATTTGGTGACGTGGCAGGACACAAAATTAATGCACAGAAATCCCTTGCATTCCTATACATTAATGAAGGAAAAACAGAAAGAGAAATTAGGAAGGACTCCCATTTACCCCTGCAGGAAAAGGAATAAAATACCTAGGAATAAACCCACCTAGGGAGACAAAAGAGCTGTATGCAGAAAACTATAAGACACTGATGAATGAGACTGAAGATACACACAGATGGAGAGACATACCATGCTCTTGGATTGGAAGAATCAATCTTATGAAAATGACTATACTACCCAAAGCAGTCTACATATTCAATGCAATCCCTCTCAAATTACCAATGGCATTTTTTTTTTAACAGAGCTAGAAGGAAAAACTCTGAAAATCTGTATGGAGACACAAAAATCCCCCAATAGCCAAAGCAGTTTGATGGAGAAAAACGGAGCTGGAGGAATCAGACTCCACGACTTCACACTGTACTACAAAGCTACAGTAATCAAGACAGGATGGGCCTGGCACAAAAACAGAAATACAGATCAATGCAACCGGATAGAAAGCCCTCAGATAATGCCACGCACCTATGGTCAACTAACCTGTGACAAAGGAGGCAAGGATACACAGTGCAGAAAGAAGAGTCTCTTCAGTAAGTGGTTCTGGGGAACCTGGACCAAGACATGTAAAACAATGAAGTAAGAACACTCCCATACACCGTACACAAAAATAATCTGAAAATGGAACAGAGACCTAAACTCAGGACTGTACACTGCGAAACTCTTAGAGGAGAACACAGGAAGAACAGGCTTTGACATAAATCACAACAAGATCTTTTGTAATCCTCCTCCTGGAGTCATGGAAATAAAAACAAAAATGTACAACTGGGACCTAAGGAAACTTAAAAGCTTTTGCTAAGCACAGGAAACTAAGAACAAGAGGAAAACACAACCCTCAGAATGGGAAAAGTATTTGCATACGAAGCAGCGGACTCGGGATCAATCTCCAAAATATATAAACAGCCCATGCTGCTCGGTATTAAAAAATCCAACAACGCGCTCTAAAAATGGGCAGAAGCCCTAAACAGACAAGACATAGAGCTGGCCAACAAGCACGTAAAAGCCGGCTCTACTTCACTAGCTATTAGAGAGATGCACACCAAAACTACACCGAGCTATCACCTCACACCATTTAGAAAGGGCATCATCGGAAAATCAACAAAGAACAACTGCTGGACACGGTGTGGAGCAGAGAGAACACTCTTGCACTGTCGGTGGGAGTGTAGAGGGATACAGCCACTAGGGAGAAGAGTAAGGAGGTTCCTGAAAAAACTAAAACTAGAACTACCATATGACCCAGCGATCCTACTCCTAGGCGTATACCCTGAGGAAACCAGAATTCAAAAAGAGACATGTACCAAAATGCTCATTGCAGCTCTATTCACGACAGCCCGCAGAGGGAAACAACCTAAGTGTCCATCATCGGATGAATGGATAAAGAAGATGTGGCACCTACATACAATGGAATATTACTCAGCCATAAAAAGCAACGAAACTGATCTATCTGTAATGAGGTGGACAGACCTAGAGTCCGTCATACAGGGTGAAGTCAGTCAGAAAGAGAAAGACAAATCCCGTATGCTGACACATATATATGGAATTTAAGAAAAAAAAATGTCACGAAGAACCTAGGGGTAAGACAGGAATAAAGACACAGACCTACTTGAGAATGGACTTGAGGATATGGGGAGGGGGAAGGGTAAGCTGTGACAAAGCGAGAGAGAGGCATGGACATATATACAGTACCAAACGTAAGGTAGATAGATAGTGGGAAGCAGCCGCATAGCACCGGGAGATCGGCTCGGTGCTTTGTGACCGCCTGGAGGGGTGGGATGGGGAGGCTGGGAGGGAGAGAGACGCAGGAGGGAAGGGATGTGGGAACAGATGTATATGTATGACTGATTCACTTTGTTCTAAAGCAGAAAGTAATAATAAAAAAAGAAAAAAGACACATGCACCCCAGTGATCATTGCAGCACTATTTACAATAGCCAGGTCATGGAAACAACCTAAAGGCCCATCCACAGACGAATGGATAAAGAAGATGTGGTACCTATATACGATGGAATATTACTCAGCCAGGAAAGGGAACTGAGTTGGTTCATTTGTACAGGCGTGGATAGACCTAGACACTGTCATACAGAGTGAAGCCAGTCAGAAAGAGAAAATCAGGTGTCGTATATAAACGCACATACATGCAACCTAGAAAAATGGTACAGATGAACCGGTGTGCAGGATAGAACTGATACACAGATGTGGAGAACCAACGTATGGCCACCGAGAGGGGAAGGTGGACGGGGTGCTGGTGCTCGTGTGATGAATTCGGAGATCGGGAGTGACATACATACAGTAATACGTGTAAGATGCATAACTAATAAGAACCTGCTGTATAAAAAAATGAAGTGAACGTCAAAAACTCAAAAACCCATACGATAGAAGGAAGATATGTTCATTTCAACTGGTCATTTACTAAATAGACAACAAACTCTGAAGGTAGTTGGGACTGTCAATAAAAAGTTAGAGAAAAATGAAAGAAATTACTGGAACAGCAACAAAGAAAACAATATCAAAGACCAAAAAAACTAAAAGCTGGTTCTTTGAGAAGATGAACAATATTGGTAAACCTTTAGCCAGACTCATCAAGATAAAGAGGGAGAGGACTGAAATCAATACAATTAGAAATGGAAAAGAAGTTACACCGGACAACACAGAAATACAAAACATCCTAAGAGACGACTACAAGCACTCTATGCTCACAAAATGGACAATCTGGAAGAAATGGACAAATTCTTAGAGAGGTACGACCTTCCAAGACTGAAGCGGGAAGAAACAGAAAGTATGAACAGACCCAGTGCGAGTGATGAACCTGAAAGTCTGATTACAAATCGTCCAACAAATAAAAGTCCAGTACCAGATGGCTTCACAGGTTAATGCTATCCAACACGTAGAAGAGAAATAACACCCACCTTTCTCAAACTCTTCCAAAGTACTGGCGTGGAGGGAACACTCCGAAACTCTTTCTATGAGGCCACCATCACCCTGTTACGAGAACCAGACAAAGAGGGTAGAAAAGAAGTTACACCCCGATATCACTGATGAGCTTAGGTGCAAAGCGGCTCAACAAAATAGTAGCCAACAGAATCCAACACCATATTAAAAGTATCATACCTCATGATCAAGTGGGCTTTATCACAGGCATGCATGGAATCTTCAAACTACGCAGATCAACGTGGTACCCCCTATGAACAAACTGAAGAGGAAAAACCATATGATCATGCCAATCGATGCAGAAAAACTTGGGACAAATGTCAGCACACATTTATGATAAAGAAAACAAAAAAAACCCCTCCAGAATGTGGGCTTAGAGGGAAACTCACTCAATTTAATCAGGGACGCATACGACAAACCCACAGCAAACACTTTCACTGGTGAAGAACTGAAAGCATGTCCTCTAAGATCAGCAACAAGACAAGGATGACCACTCTCTCATCACTATTATTCAACATAGTTTTGGAAGTTCTGGCCACGGCAATCAGAGCAGCACAAGAAATGAAAGGAAGACAAACTGGAAAAGAAGAAGTAACACCGTCCCTCTTTGCATATGACATGATACTATACTTAGAGAATCCTAAAGTGGCCACCATAAAACTAGTAGATCTAGTCCATGGATTTGGTGACGTGGCAGGACACAAAATTAATGCACAGAAATCCCTTGCATTCCTATATATTAATGAAGGAAAAACAGAAAGAGAAATTAGGAAGGACTCCCATTTACCCCTGCAGGAAAAGGAATAAAATACCTAGGAATAAACCTACCTAGGGAGACAAAAGAGCTGTATGCAGAAAACTATAAGACACTGATGAATGAGACTGAAGATACACACAGATGGAGAGACATACCATGCTCTTGGATTGGAAGAATCAATCTTATGAAAATGACTATACTACCCAAAGCAGTCTACATATTCAATGCAATCCCTCTCAAATTACCAATGGCATTTTTTTTTTTAACAGAGCTAGAAGGAAAAAATCTGAAAATCTGTATGGAGACACAAAAATCCCCCAATAGCCAAAGCAGTTTGATGGAAAAAAACGGAGCTGGAGGAATCAGACTCCACGACTTCACACTGTACTACAAAGCTACAGTAATCAAGACAGGACGGGCCTGGCACAAAAACAGAAATACAGATCAATGCAACCGGATAGAAAGCCCTCAGATAATGCCACGCACCTATGGTCAACTAACCTGTGACAAAGGAGGCAAGGATACACAGTGCAGAAAGAAGAGTCTCTTCAGTAAGTGGTTCTGGGGAACCTGGACCAAGACATGTAAAACAATGAAGTAAGAACACTCCCATACACCGTACACAAAAATAATGTGAAAATGGAACAGAGACCTAAACTCAGGACTGTACACTGCGAAACTCTTAGAGGAGAACACAGGAAGAACAGGCTTTGACATAAATCACAACAAGATCTTTTGTAATCCTCCTCCTGGAGTCATGGAAATAAAAACAAAAATGTACAACTGGGACCTAAGGAAACTTAAAAGCTTTTGCTAAGCACAGGAAACTAAGAACAAGAGGAAAACACAACCCTCAGAATGGGAAAAGTATTTGCATACGAAGCAGCGGACTCGGGATCAATCTCCAAAATATATAAACAGCCCATGCTGCTCGGTATTAAAAAATCCAACAACGCGCTCTAAAAATGGGCAGAAGCCCTAAACAGACAATGCTCCAAAGAAGACACAGAGCTGGCCAACAAGCACGTAAAAGCCGGCTCTACTTCACTAGCTATTAGAGAGATGCACACCAAAACTACACCGAGCTATCACCTCACACCATTTAGAAAGGGCATCATCGGAAAATCAACAAAGAACAACTGCTGGACACGGTGTGGAGCAGAGAGAACACTCTTGCACTGTCGGTGGGAGTGTAGAGGGATACAGCCACTAGGGAGAAGAGTAAGGAGGTTCCTGAAAAAACTAAAACTAGAACTACCATATGACCCAGCGATCCTACTCCTAGGCGTATACCCTGAGGAAACCAGAATTCAAAAAGAGACATGTACCAAAATGCTCATTGCAGCTCTATTCACGACAGCCCGGAGAGGGAAACAACCTAAGTGTCCATCATCGGATGAATGGATAAAGAAGATGTGGCACCTACATACAATGGAATATTACTCAGCCATAAAAAGCAACGAAACTGATCTATCTGTAATGAGGTGGACAGACCTAGAGTCCGTCATACAGGGTGAAGTAAGTCAGAAAGAGAAAGACAAATCCCGTATGCTGACACATATATATGGAATTTAAGAAAAAAAAAATGTCACGAAGAACCAAGGGGTAAGACAGGAATAAAGACACAGACCTACTTGAGAATGGACTTGAGGATATGGGGAGGGGGAAGGGTAAGCTGTGACAAAGCGAGAGAGAGGCATGGACATATATACAGTACCAAACGTAAGGTAGATAGATAGTGGGAAGCAGCCGCACAGCACCGGGAGATCGGCTCGGTGCTTTGTGACCGCCTGGAGGGGTGGGATGGGGAGGCTGGGAGGGAGAGAGACGCAGGAGGGAAGGGATGTGGGAACAGATGTATATGTATGACTGATTCACTTTGTTCTAAAGCAGAAAGTAATAATAAAAAAAGAAAAAAGACACATGCACCCCAGTGATCATTGCAGCACTATTTACAATAGCCAGGTCATGGAAACAACCTAGAGGCCCATCCACAGACGAATGGACAAAGAAGATGTGGTACCTATATACGATGGAATATTACTCAGCCAGGAAAGGGAACTGAGTTGGTTCATTTGTACAGGCGTGGATAGACCTAGACACTGTCATACAGAGTGAAGCCAGTCAGAAAGAGAAAATCAGGTGTCGTATATAAACGCACATACATGCAACCTAGAAAAATGGTACAGATGAACCGGTGTGCAGGATAGAACTGATACACAGATGTGGAGAACCAACGTATGGCCACCGAGGGGGGAAAGTGGACGGGGTGCTGGTGCTCGTGTGATGAATTCGGAGATCGGGAGTGACATACATACAGTAATACGTGTAAGATGCATAACTAATAAGAACCTGCTGTATAAAAAAATGAAGTGAACGTCAAAAACTCAAAAACCCATACGATAAAAGGAAGATATGTTCATTTCAACTGGTCATTTACTAAATAGACAACAAACTCTGAAGGTAGTTGGGACTGTCAATAAAAAGTTAGAGAAAAATGAAAGAAATTACTGGAACAGCAACAAAGAAAACAATATCAAAGACCAAAAAAACTAAAAGCTGGTTCTTTGAGAAGATGAACAATATTGGTAAACCTTTAGCCAGACTCATCAAGATAAAGAGGGAGAGGACTGAAATCAATACAATTAGAAATGGAAAAGAAGTTACACCGGACAACACAGAAATACAAAACATCCTAAGAGATGACTACAAGCACTCTATGCTCACAAAATGGACAATCTGGAAGAAATGGACAAATTCTTAGAGAGGTACGACCTTCCAAGACTGAAGCGGGAAGAAACAGAAAGTATGAACAGACCCAGTGCGAGTGATGAACCTGAAAGTCTGATTACAAATCGTCCAACAAATAAAAGTCCAGTACCAGATGGCTTCACAGGTTAATGCTATCCAACACGTAGAAGAGAAATAACACCCACCTTTCTCAAACTCTTCCAAAGTACTGGCGTGGAGGGAACACTCCGAAACTCTTTCTATTAGGCCACCATCACCCTGTTACGAGAACCAGACAAAGAGGGTAGAAAAGAAGTTACACCCCGATATCACTGATGAGCTTAGGTGCAAAGCGGCTCAACAAAATAGTAGCCAACAGAATTCAACACCATATTAAAAGTATCATACCTCATGATCAAGTGGGCTTTATCGCAGGCATGCATGGAATCTTCAAACTACGCAGATCAACGTGATACCCCCTATGAACAAACTGAAGAGGAAAAACCATATGATCATGCCAATCGATGCAGAAAAACTTGGGACAAATGTCAGCACACATTTATGATAAAGAAAACAAAAAAAACCCCTCCAGAATGTGGGCTTAGAGGGAAACTCACTCAATTTAATCAGGGACGCATACGACAAACCCACAGCAAACATTTTCACTGGTGAAGAACTGAAAGCGTGTCCTCTAAGATCAGCAACAAGACAAGGATGACCACTCTCTCATCACTATTATTCAACATAGTTTTGGAAGTTCTGGCCACGGCAATCAGAGCAGCACAAGAAATGAAAGGAAGACAAACTGGAAAAGAAGAAGTAACACCGTCCCCCTTTGCATATGACATGATACTATACTTAGAGAATCCTAAAGTGGCCACCATAAAACTAGTAGAGCTAGTCCATGGATTTGGTGACGTGGCAGGACACAAAATTAATGCACAGAAATCCCTTGCATTCCTATACATTAATGAAGGAAAAACAGAAAGAGAAATTAGGAAGGACTCCCATTTACCCCTGCAGGAAAAGGAATAAAATACCTAGGAATAAACCCACCTAGGGAGACAAAAGAGCTGTATGCAGAAAACTATAAGACACTGATGAATGAGACTGAAGATACACACAGATGGAGAGACATACCATGCTCTTGGATTGGAAGAATCAATCTTATGAAAATGACTATACTACCCAAAGCAGTCTACATATTCAATGCAATCCCTCTCAAATTACCAATGGCATTTTTTTTTTTAACAGAGCTAGAAGGAAAAAATCTGAAAATCTGTATGGAGACACAAAAATCCCCCAATAGCCAAAGCAGTTTGATGGAGAAAAACGGAGCTGGAGGAATCAGACTCCACGACTTCACACTGTACTACAAAGCTACAGTAATCAAGACAGGACGGGCCTGGCACAAAAACAGAAATACAGATCAATGCAACCGGATAGAAAGCCCTCAGATAATGCCACGCACCTATGGTCAACTAATCTGTGACAAAGGAGGCAAGGATACACAGTGCAGAAAGAAGAGTCTCTTCAGTAAGTTGTTCTGGGGATCCTGGACCAAGACATGTAAAACAATGAAGTAAGAACACTCCCATACACCGTACACAAAAATAATCTGAAAATGGAACAGAGACCTAAACTCAGGACTGTACACTGTGAAACTCTTAGAGGAGAACACAGGAAGAACAGGCTTTGACATAAATCACAACAAGATCTTTTGTAATCCTCCTCCTAGAGTCATGGAAATAAAAACAAAAATGTACAACAGGGACCTAAGGAAACTTAAAAGCTTTTGCTAAGCACAGGAAACTAAGAACAAGAGGAAAACACAACCCTCAGAATGGGAAAAGTATTTGCATACGAAGCAGCAGACTCGGGATCAATCTCCAAAATATATAAACAGCCCATGCTGCTCGGTATTAAAAAATCCAACAACGCGCTCTAAAAATGGGCAGAAGCCCTAAACAGACAATGCTCCAAAGAAGACACAGAGCTGGCCAACAAGCACGTAAAAGCCGGCTCTACTTCACTAACTATTAGAGAGATGCACACCAAAACTACACCGAGCTATCACCTCACACCATTTAGAAAGGGCATCATCGGAAAATCAACAAAGAACAACTTCTGGACACGGTGTGGAGCAGAGAGAACACTCTTGCACTGTCGGTGGGAGTGTAGAGGGATACAGCCACTAGGGAGAAGAGTAAGGAGGTTCCTGAAAAAACTAAAACTAGAACTACCATATGACCCAGCGATCCCACTACTAGGCGTATACCCTGAGGAAACCAGAATTCAAAAGGAGACATGTACCAAAATGTTCATTGCAGCTCTATTCACGACAGCCCGCAGAGGGACACAACCTAAGTGTCCATCATCGGATGAATGGATAAAGAAGATGTGGCACCTACATACAATGGAATATTACTCAGCCATAAAAAGCAACGAAACTGATCTATCTGTAATGAGGTGGACAGACCTAGAGTCCGTCATACAGGGTGAAGTAAGTCAGAAAGAGAAAGACAAATCCCGTATGCTGACACATATATATGGAATTTAAGAAAAAAAAATGTCACGAAGAACCAAGGGGTAAGACAGGAATAAAGACACAGACCTACTTGAGAATGGACTTGAGGATATGGGGAGGGGGAAGGGTA
Organism: Mesoplodon mirus; assembly: GCF_964341445.2. Taxonomy (NCBI): domain Eukaryota; kingdom Metazoa; phylum Chordata; class Mammalia; order Artiodactyla; family Ziphiidae; genus Mesoplodon; species Mesoplodon mirus. The sequence continues at coordinate 24,879,970 of NC_138981.1, read as the reverse complement.
AGCTGTGACAAAGCGAGAGAGAGGCATGGACATATATACAGTACCAAACGTAAGGTAGATAGATAGTGGGAAGCAGCCGCATAGCACCGGGAGATCCGCTCAGTGCTTTGTGACCGCCTGGAGGGTGGGATGGGGAGGCTGGGAGGGAGAGAGACGCAGGAGGGAAGGGATGTGGGAACAGATGTATATGTATGACTGATTCACTTTGTTCTAAAGCAGAAAGTAATAATAAAAAAAGAAAAAAGACACATGCACCCCAGTGATCATTGCAGCACTATTTACAATAGCCAGGTCATGGAAACAACCTAAAGGCCCATCCACAGACGAATGGATAAAGAAGATGTGGTACCTATATACGATGGAATATTACTCAGCCAGGAAAGGGAACTGAGTTGGTTCATTTGTACAGGCGTGGATAGACCTAGACACTGTCATACAGAGTGAAGCCAGTCAGAAAGAGAAAATCAGGTGTCGTATATAAACGCACATACATGCAACCTAGAAAAATGGTACAGATGAACCGGTGTGCAGGATAGAACTGATACACAGATGTGGAGAACCAACGTATGGCCACCGAGGGGGGAAAGTGGACGGGGTGCTGGTGCTCGTGTGATGAATTCGGAGATCGGGAGTGACATACATACAGTAATATGTGTAAGATGCATAACTAATAAGAACCTGCTGTATAAAAAAATGAAGTGAACGTCAAAAACTCAAAAACCCATACGATAAAAGGAAGATATGTTCATTTCAACTGGTCATTTACTAAATAGACAACAAACTCTGAAGGTAGTTGGGACTGTCAATAAAAAGTTAGAGAAAAATGAAAGAAATTACTGGAACAGCAACAAAGAAAACAATATCAAAGACCAAAAAAACTAAAAGCTGGTTCTTTGAGAAGATGAACAATATTGGTAAACCTTTAGCCAGACTCATCAAGATAAAGAGGGAGAGGACTGAAATCAATACAATTAGAAATGGAAAAGAAGTTACACCGGACAACACAGAAATACAAAACATCCTAAGAGACGACTACAAGCACTCTATGCTCACAAAATGGACAATCTGGAAGAAATGGACAAATTCTTAGAGAGGTACGACCTTCCAAGACTGAAGCGGGAAGAAACAGAAAGTATGAACAGACCCAGTGCGAGTGATGAACCTGAAAGTCTGATTACAAATCGTCCAACAAATAAAAGTCCAGTACCAGATGGCTTCACAGGTTAATGCTATCCAACACGTAGAAGAGAAATAACACCCACCTTTCTCAAACTCTTCCAAAGTACTGGCGTGGAGGGAACACTCCGAAACTCTTTCTATGAGGCCACCATCACCCTGTTACGAGAACCAGACAAAGAGGGTAGAAAAGAAGTTACACCCCGATATCACTGATGAGCTTAGGTGCAAAGCGGCTCAACAAAATAGTAGCCAACAGAATCCAACACCATATTAAAAGTATCATACCTCATGATCAAGTGGGCTTTATCGCAGGCATGCGTGGAATCTTCAAACTACGCAGATCAACGTGATACCCCCTATGAACAAACTGAAGAGGAAAAACCATATGATCATGCCAATCGATGCAGAAAAACTTGGGACAAATGTCAGCACACATTTATGATAAAGAAAACAAAAAAAACCCCTCCAGAATGTGGGCTTAGAGGGAAACTCACTCAATTTAATCAGGGACGCATACGACAAACCCACAGCAAACATTTTCACTGGTGAAGAACTGAAAGCATGTCCTCTAAGATCAGCAACAAGACAAGGATGACCACTCTCTCATCACTATTATTCAACATAGTTTTGGAAGTTCTGGCCACGGCAATCAGAGCAGCACAAGAAATGAAAGGAAGACAAACTGGAAAAGAAGAAGTAACACCGTCCCTCTTTGCATATGACATGATACTATACTTAGAGAATCCTAAAGTGGCCACCATAAAACTAGTAGGGCTAGTCCATGGATTTGGTGACGTGGCAGGACACAAAATTAATGCACAGAAATCCCTTGCATTCCTATACATTAATGAAGGAAAAACAGAAAGAGAAATTAGGAAGGACTCCCATTTACCCCTGCAGGAAAAGGAATAAAATACCTAGGAATAAACCCACCTAGGGAGACAAAAGAGCTGTATGCAGAAAACTATAAGACACTGATGAATGAGACTGAAGATACACACAGATGGAGAGACATACCATGCTCTTGGATTGGAAGAATCAATCTTATGAAAATGACTATACTACCCAAAGCAGTCTACATATTCAATGCAATCCCTCTCAAATTACCAATGGCATTTTTTTTTTAACAGAGCTAGAAGGAAAAACTCTGAAAATCTGTATGGAGACACAAAAATCCCCCAATAGCCAAAGCAGTTTGATGGAGAAAAACGGAGCTGGAGGAATCAGACTCCACGACTTCACACTGTACTACAAAGCTACAGTAATCAAGACAGGATGGGCCTGGCACAAAAACAGAAATACAGATCAATGCAACCGGATAGAAAGCCCTCAGATAATGCCACGCACCTATGGTCAACTAACCTGTGACAAAGGAGGCAAGGATACACAGTGCAGAAAGAAGAGTCTCTTCAGTAAGTGGTTCTGGGGAACCTGGACCAAGACATGTAAAACAATGAAGTAAGAACACTCCCATACACCGTACACAAAAATAATCTGAAAATGGAACAGAGACCTAAACTCAGGACTGTACACTGCGAAACTCTTAGAGGAGAACACAGGAAGAACAGGCTTTGACATAAATCACAACAAGATCTTTTGTAATCCTCCTCCTGGAGTCATGGAAATAAAAACAAAAATGTACAACTGGGACCTAAGGAAACTTAAAAGCTTTTGCTAAGCACAGGAAACTAAGAACAAGAGGAAAACACAACCCTCAGAATGGGAAAAGTATTTGCATACGAAGCAGCGGACTCGGGATCAATCTCCAAAATATATAAACAGCCCATGCTGCTCGGTATTAAAAAATCCAACAACGCGCTCTAAAAATGGGCAGAAGCCCTAAACAGACAAGACATAGAGCTGGCCAACAAGCACGTAAAAGCCGGCTCTACTTCACTAGCTATTAGAGAGATGCACACCAAAACTACACCGAGCTATCACCTCACACCATTTAGAAAGGGCATCATCGGAAAATCAACAAAGAACAACTGCTGGACACGGTGTGGAGCAGAGAGAACACTCTTGCACTGTCGGTGGGAGTGTAGAGGGATACAGCCACTAGGGAGAAGAGTAAGGAGGTTCCTGAAAAAACTAAAACTAGAACTACCATATGACCCAGCGATCCTACTCCTAGGCGTATACCCTGAGGAAACCAGAATTCAAAAAGAGACATGTACCAAAATGCTCATTGCAGCTCTATTCACGACAGCCCGCAGAGGGAAACAACCTAAGTGTCCATCATCGGATGAATGGATAAAGAAGATGTGGCACCTACATACAATGGAATATTACTCAGCCATAAAAAGCAACGAAACTGATCTATCTGTAATGAGGTGGACAGACCTAGAGTCCGTCATACAGGGTGAAGTCAGTCAGAAAGAGAAAGACAAATCCCGTATGCTGACACATATATATGGAATTTAAGAAAAAAAAATGTCACGAAGAACCTAGGGGTAAGACAGGAATAAAGACACAGACCTACTTGAGAATGGACTTGAGGATATGGGGAGGGGGAAGGGTAAGCTGTGACAAAGCGAGAGAGAGGCATGGACATATATACAGTACCAAACGTAAGGTAGATAGATAGTGGGAAGCAGCCGCATAGCACCGGGAGATCGGCTCGGTGCTTTGTGACCGCCTGGAGGGGTGGGATGGGGAGGCTGGGAGGGAGAGAGACGCAGGAGGGAAGGGATGTGGGAACAGATGTATATGTATGACTGATTCACTTTGTTCTAAAGCAGAAAGTAATAATAAAAAAAGAAAAAAGACACATGCACCCCAGTGATCATTGCAGCACTATTTACAATAGCCAGGTCATGGAAACAACCTAAAGGCCCATCCACAGACGAATGGATAAAGAAGATGTGGTACCTATATACGATGGAATATTACTCAGCCAGGAAAGGGAACTGAGTTGGTTCATTTGTACAGGCGTGGATAGACCTAGACACTGTCATACAGAGTGAAGCCAGTCAGAAAGAGAAAATCAGGTGTCGTATATAAACGCACATACATGCAACCTAGAAAAATGGTACAGATGAACCGGTGTGCAGGATAGAACTGATACACAGATGTGGAGAACCAACGTATGGCCACCGAGAGGGGAAGGTGGACGGGGTGCTGGTGCTCGTGTGATGAATTCGGAGATCGGGAGTGACATACATACAGTAATACGTGTAAGATGCATAACTAATAAGAACCTGCTGTATAAAAAAATGAAGTGAACGTCAAAAACTCAAAAACCCATACGATAGAAGGAAGATATGTTCATTTCAACTGGTCATTTACTAAATAGACAACAAACTCTGAAGGTAGTTGGGACTGTCAATAAAAAGTTAGAGAAAAATGAAAGAAATTACTGGAACAGCAACAAAGAAAACAATATCAAAGACCAAAAAAACTAAAAGCTGGTTCTTTGAGAAGATGAACAATATTGGTAAACCTTTAGCCAGACTCATCAAGATAAAGAGGGAGAGGACTGAAATCAATACAATTAGAAATGGAAAAGAAGTTACACCGGACAACACAGAAATACAAAACATCCTAAGAGACGACTACAAGCACTCTATGCTCACAAAATGGACAATCTGGAAGAAATGGACAAATTCTTAGAGAGGTACGACCTTCCAAGACTGAAGCGGGAAGAAACAGAAAGTATGAACAGACCCAGTGCGAGTGATGAACCTGAAAGTCTGATTACAAATCGTCCAACAAATAAAAGTCCAGTACCAGATGGCTTCACAGGTTAATGCTATCCAACACGTAGAAGAGAAATAACACCCACCTTTCTCAAACTCTTCCAAAGTACTGGCGTGGAGGGAACACTCCGAAACTCTTTCTATGAGGCCACCATCACCCTGTTACGAGAACCAGACAAAGAGGGTAGAAAAGAAGTTACACCCCGATATCACTGATGAGCTTAGGTGCAAAGCGGCTCAACAAAATAGTAGCCAACAGAATCCAACACCATATTAAAAGTATCATACCTCATGATCAAGTGGGCTTTATCACAGGCATGCATGGAATCTTCAAACTACGCAGATCAACGTGGTACCCCCTATGAACAAACTGAAGAGGAAAAACCATATGATCATGCCAATCGATGCAGAAAAACTTGGGACAAATGTCAGCACACATTTATGATAAAGAAAACAAAAAAAACCCCTCCAGAATGTGGGCTTAGAGGGAAACTCACTCAATTTAATCAGGGACGCATACGACAAACCCACAGCAAACACTTTCACTGGTGAAGAACTGAAAGCATGTCCTCTAAGATCAGCAACAAGACAAGGATGACCACTCTCTCATCACTATTATTCAACATAGTTTTGGAAGTTCTGGCCACGGCAATCAGAGCAGCACAAGAAATGAAAGGAAGACAAACTGGAAAAGAAGAAGTAACACCGTCCCTCTTTGCATATGACATGATACTATACTTAGAGAATCCTAAAGTGGCCACCATAAAACTAGTAGATCTAGTCCATGGATTTGGTGACGTGGCAGGACACAAAATTAATGCACAGAAATCCCTTGCATTCCTATATATTAATGAAGGAAAAACAGAAAGAGAAATTAGGAAGGACTCCCATTTACCCCTGCAGGAAAAGGAATAAAATACCTAGGAATAAACCTACCTAGGGAGACAAAAGAGCTGTATGCAGAAAACTATAAGACACTGATGAATGAGACTGAAGATACACACAGATGGAGAGACATACCATGCTCTTGGATTGGAAGAATCAATCTTATGAAAATGACTATACTACCCAAAGCAGTCTACATATTCAATGCAATCCCTCTCAAATTACCAATGGCATTTTTTTTTTTAACAGAGCTAGAAGGAAAAAATCTGAAAATCTGTATGGAGACACAAAAATCCCCCAATAGCCAAAGCAGTTTGATGGAAAAAAACGGAGCTGGAGGAATCAGACTCCACGACTTCACACTGTACTACAAAGCTACAGTAATCAAGACAGGACGGGCCTGGCACAAAAACAGAAATACAGATCAATGCAACCGGATAGAAAGCCCTCAGATAATGCCACGCACCTATGGTCAACTAACCTGTGACAAAGGAGGCAAGGATACACAGTGCAGAAAGAAGAGTCTCTTCAGTAAGTGGTTCTGGGGAACCTGGACCAAGACATGTAAAACAATGAAGTAAGAACACTCCCATACACCGTACACAAAAATAATGTGAAAATGGAACAGAGACCTAAACTCAGGACTGTACACTGCGAAACTCTTAGAGGAGAACACAGGAAGAACAGGCTTTGACATAAATCACAACAAGATCTTTTGTAATCCTCCTCCTGGAGTCATGGAAATAAAAACAAAAATGTACAACTGGGACCTAAGGAAACTTAAAAGCTTTTGCTAAGCACAGGAAACTAAGAACAAGAGGAAAACACAACCCTCAGAATGGGAAAAGTATTTGCATACGAAGCAGCGGACTCGGGATCAATCTCCAAAATATATAAACAGCCCATGCTGCTCGGTATTAAAAAATCCAACAACGCGCTCTAAAAATGGGCAGAAGCCCTAAACAGACAATGCTCCAAAGAAGACACAGAGCTGGCCAACAAGCACGTAAAAGCCGGCTCTACTTCACTAGCTATTAGAGAGATGCACACCAAAACTACACCGAGCTATCACCTCACACCATTTAGAAAGGGCATCATCGGAAAATCAACAAAGAACAACTGCTGGACACGGTGTGGAGCAGAGAGAACACTCTTGCACTGTCGGTGGGAGTGTAGAGGGATACAGCCACTAGGGAGAAGAGTAAGGAGGTTCCTGAAAAAACTAAAACTAGAACTACCATATGACCCAGCGATCCTACTCCTAGGCGTATACCCTGAGGAAACCAGAATTCAAAAAGAGACATGTACCAAAATGCTCATTGCAGCTCTATTCACGACAGCCCGGAGAGGGAAACAACCTAAGTGTCCATCATCGGATGAATGGATAAAGAAGATGTGGCACCTACATACAATGGAATATTACTCAGCCATAAAAAGCAACGAAACTGATCTATCTGTAATGAGGTGGACAGACCTAGAGTCCGTCATACAGGGTGAAGTAAGTCAGAAAGAGAAAGACAAATCCCGTATGCTGACACATATATATGGAATTTAAGAAAAAAAAAATGTCACGAAGAACCAAGGGGTAAGACAGGAATAAAGACACAGACCTACTTGAGAATGGACTTGAGGATATGGGGAGGGGGAAGGGTAAGCTGTGACAAAGCGAGAGAGAGGCATGGACATATATACAGTACCAAACGTAAGGTAGATAGATAGTGGGAAGCAGCCGCACAGCACCGGGAGATCGGCTCGGTGCTTTGTGACCGCCTGGAGGGGTGGGATGGGGAGGCTGGGAGGGAGAGAGACGCAGGAGGGAAGGGATGTGGGAACAGATGTATATGTATGACTGATTCACTTTGTTCTAAAGCAGAAAGTAATAATAAAAAAAGAAAAAAGACACATGCACCCCAGTGATCATTGCAGCACTATTTACAATAGCCAGGTCATGGAAACAACCTAGAGGCCCATCCACAGACGAATGGACAAAGAAGATGTGGTACCTATATACGATGGAATATTACTCAGCCAGGAAAGGGAACTGAGTTGGTTCATTTGTACAGGCGTGGATAGACCTAGACACTGTCATACAGAGTGAAGCCAGTCAGAAAGAGAAAATCAGGTGTCGTATATAAACGCACATACATGCAACCTAGAAAAATGGTACAGATGAACCGGTGTGCAGGATAGAACTGATACACAGATGTGGAGAACCAACGTATGGCCACCGAGGGGGGAAAGTGGACGGGGTGCTGGTGCTCGTGTGATGAATTCGGAGATCGGGAGTGACATACATACAGTAATACGTGTAAGATGCATAACTAATAAGAACCTGCTGTATAAAAAAATGAAGTGAACGTCAAAAACTCAAAAACCCATACGATAAAAGGAAGATATGTTCATTTCAACTGGTCATTTACTAAATAGACAACAAACTCTGAAGGTAGTTGGGACTGTCAATAAAAAGTTAGAGAAAAATGAAAGAAATTACTGGAACAGCAACAAAGAAAACAATATCAAAGACCAAAAAAACTAAAAGCTGGTTCTTTGAGAAGATGAACAATATTGGTAAACCTTTAGCCAGACTCATCAAGATAAAGAGGGAGAGGACTGAAATCAATACAATTAGAAATGGAAAAGAAGTTACACCGGACAACACAGAAATACAAAACATCCTAAGAGACGACTACAAGCACTCTATGCTCACAAAATGGACAATCTGGAAGAAATGGACAAATTCTTAGAGAGGTACGACCTTCCAAGACTGAAGCGGGAAGAAACAGAAAGTATGAACAGACCCAGTGCGAGTGATGAACCTGAAAGTCTGATTACAAATCGTCCAACAAATAAAAGTCCAGTACCAGATGGCTTCACAGGTTAATGCTATCCAACACGTAGAAGAGAAATAACACCCACCTTTCTCAAACTCTTCCAAAGTACTGGCGTGGAGGGAACACTCCGAAACTCTTTCTATGAGGCCACCATCACCCTGTTACGAGAACCAGACAAAGAGGGTAGAAAAGAAGTTACACCCCGATATCACTGATGAGCTTAGGTGCAAAGCGGCTCAACAAAATAGTAGCCAACAGAATCCAACACCATATTAAAAGTATCATACCTCATGATCAAGTGGGCTTTATCGCAGGCATGCGTGGAATCTTCAAACTACGCAGATCAACGTGATACCCCCTATGAACAAACTGAAGAGGAAAAACCATATGATCATGCCAATCGATGCAGAAAAACTTGGGACAAATGTCAGCACACATTTATGATAAAGAAAACAAAAAAAAACCCTCCAGAATGTGGGCTTAGAGGGAAACTCACTCAATTTAATCAGGGACGCATACGACAAACCCACAGCAAACACTTTCACTGGTGAAGAACTGAAAGCATGTCCTCTAAGATCAGCAACAAGACAAGGATGACCACTCTCTCATCACTATTATTCAACATAGTTTTGGAAGTTCTGGCCACGGCAATCAGAGCAGCACAAGAAATGAAAGGAAGACAAACTGGAAAAGAAGAAGTAACACCGTCCCTCTTTGCATATGACATGATACTATACTTAGAGAATCCTAAAGTGGCCACCATAAAACTAGTAGAGCTAGTCCATGGATTTGGTGACGTGGCAGGACACAAAATTAATGCACAGAAATCCCTTGCATTCCTATACATTAATGAAGGAAAAACAGAAAGAGAAATTAGGAAGGACTCCCATTTACCCCTGCAGGAAAAGGAATAAAATACCTAGGAATAAACCCACCTAGGGAGACAAAAGAGCTGTATGCAGAAAACTATAAGACACTGATGAATGAGACTGAAGATACACACAGATGGAGAGACATACCATGCTCTTGGATTGGAAGAATCAATCTTATGAAAATGACTATACTACCCAAAGCAGTCTACATATTCAATGCAATCCCTCTCAAATTACCAATGGCATTTTTTTTTTAACAGAGCTAGAAGGAAAAAATCTGAAAATCTGTATGGAGACACAAAAATCCCCCAATAGCCAAAGCACTTTGATGGAAAAAAACGGAGCTGGAGGAATCAGACTCCACGACTTCACACTGTACTACAAAGCTACAGTAATCAAGACAGGACGGGCCTGGCACAAAAACAGAAATACAGATCAATGCAACCACATAGAAAGCCCTCAGATAATGCCACGCACCTATGGTCAACTAATCTGTGACAAAGGAGGCAAGGATACACAGTGCAGAAAGAAGAGTCTCTTCAGTAAGTGGTTCTGGGGAACCTGGACCAAGACATGTAAAACAATGAAGTAAGAACACTCCCATACACCGTACACAAAAATAATCTGAAAATGGAACAGAGACCTAAACTCAGGACTGTACACTGCGAAACTCTTAGAGGAGAACACAGGAAGAACAGGCTTTGACATAAATCACAACAAGATCTTTTGTAATCCTCCTCCTGGAGTCATGGAAATAAAAACAAAAATGTACAACTGGGACCTAAGGAAACTTAAAAGCTTTTGCTAAGCACAGGAAACTAAGAACAAGAGGAAAACACAACCCTCAGAATGGGAAAAGTATTTGCATATGAAGCAGCGGACTCGGGATCAATCTCCAAAATATATAAACAGCCCATGCTGCTCGGTATTAAAAAATCCAACAACGCGCTCTAAAAATGGGCAGAAGCCCTAAACAGACAATGCTCCAAAGAAGACACAGAGCTGGCCAACAAGCACGTAAAAGCCGGCTCTACTTCACTAGCTATTAGAGAGATGCACACCAAAACTACACCGAGCTATCACCTCACACCATTTAGAAAGGGCATCATCGGAAAATCAACAAAGAACAACTGATGGACACGGTGTGGAGCAGAGAGAACACTCTTGCACTGTCGGTGGGAGTGTAGATGGATACAGCCACTAGGGAGAAGAGTAAGGAGGTTCCTGAAAAAACTAAAACTAGAACTACCATATGACCCAGCGATCCCACTCCTAGGCGTATACCCTGAGGAAACCAGAATTCAAAAAGAGACATGTACCAAAATGCTCATTGCAGCTCTATTCACGACAGCCCGCAGAGGGAAACAACCTAAGTGTCCATCATCGGATGAATGGATAAAGAAGATGTGGCACCTACATACAATGGAATATTACTCAGCCATAAAAAGCAACGAAACTGATCTATCTGTAATGAGGTGGACAGACCTAGAGTCCGTCATACAGGGTGAAGTCAGTCAGAAAGAGAAAGACAAATCCCGTATGCTGACACATATATATGGAATTTAAGAAAAAAAAATGTCACGAAGAACCTAGGGGTAAGACAGGAATAAAGACACAGACCTACTTGAGAATGGACTTGAGGATATGGGGAGGGGGAAGGGTAAGCTGTGACAAAGCGAGAGAGAGGCATGGACATATATACAGTACCAAACGTAAGGTAGATAGATAGTGGGAAGCAGCCGCATAGCACCGGGAGATCGGCTCGGTGCTTTGTGACCGCCTGGAGGGGTGGGATGGGGAGGCTGGGAGGGAGAGAGACGCAGGAGGGAAGGGATGTGGGAACAGATGTATATGTATGACTGATTCACTTTGTTCTAAAGCAGAAAGTAATAATAAAAACGAAAAAAGACACATGCACCCCAGTGATCATTGCAGCACTATTTACAATAGCCAGGTCATGGAAACAACCTAAAGGCCCATCCACAGACGAATGGATAAAGAAGATGTGGTACCTATATACGATGGAATATTACTCAGCCAGGAAAGGGAACTGAGTTGGTTCATTTGTACAGGCGTGGATAGACCTAGACACTGTCATACAGAGTGAAGCCAGTCAGAAAGAGAAAATCAGGTGTCGTATATAAACGCACATACATGCAACCTAGAAAAATGGTACAGATGAACCGGTGTGCAGGATAGAACTGATACACAGATGTGGAGAACCAACGTATGGCCACCGAGGGGGGAAGGTGGACGGGGTGCTGGTGCTCGTGTGATGAATTCGGAGATCGGGAGTGACATACATACAGTAATATGTGTAAGATGCATAACTAATAAGAACCTGCTGTATAAAAAAATGAAGTGAACGTCAAAAACTCAAAAACCCATACGATAGAAGGAAGATATGTTCATTTCAACTGGTCATTTACTAAATAGACAACAAACTCTGAAGGTAGTTGGGACTGTCAATAAAAAGTTAGAGAAAAATGAAAGAAATTACTGGAACAGCAACAAAGAAAACAATATCAAAGACCAAAAAAACTAAAAGCTGGTTCTTTGAGAAGATGAACAATATTGGTAAACCTTTAGCCAGACTCATCAAGATAAAGAGGGAGAGGACTGAAATCAATACAATTAGAAATGGAAAAGAAGTTACACCGGACAACACAGAAATACAAAACATCCTAAGAGACGACTACAAGCACTCTATGCTCACAAAATGGACAATCTGGAAGAAATGGACAAATTCTTAGAGAGGTACGACCTTCCAAGACTGAAGCGGGAAGAAACAGAAAGTATGAACAGACCCAGTGCGAGTGATGAACTTGAAAGTCTGATTACAAATCGTCCAACAAATAAAAGTCCAGTACCAGATGGCTTCACAGGTTAATGCTATCCAACACGTAGAAGAGAAATAACACCCACCTTTCTCAAACTCTTCCAAAGTACTGGCGTGGAGGGAACACTCCGAAACTCTTTCTATGAGGCCACCATCACCCTGTTACGAGAACCAGACAAAGAGGGTAGAAAAGAAGTTACACCCCGATATCACTGATGAGCTTAGGTGCAAAGCGGCTCAACAAAATAGTAGCCAACAGAATCCAACACCATATTAAAAGTATCATACCTCATGATCAAGTGGGCTTTATCGCAGGCATGCATGGAATCTTCAAACTACGCAGATCAACGTGATACCCCCTATGAACAAACTGAAGAGGAAAAACCATATGATCATGCCAATCGATGCAGAAAAACTTGGGACAAATGTCAGCACACATTTATGATAAAGAAAACAAAAAAAACCCCTCCAGAATGTGGGCTTAGAGGGAAACTCACTCAATTTAATCAGGGACGCATACGACAAACCCACAGCAAACATTTTCACTGGTGAAGAACTGAAAGCATGTCCTCTAAGATCAGCAACAAGACAAGGATGACCACTCTCTCATCACTATTATTCAACATAGTTTTGGAAGTTCTGGCCACGGCAATCAGAGCAGCACAAGAAATGAAAGGAAGACAAACTGGAAAAGAAGAAGTAACACCGTCCCTCTTTGCATATGACATGATACTATACTTAGAGAATCCTAAAGTGGCCACCATAAAACTAGTAGAGCTAGTCCATGGATTTGGTGACGTGGCAGGACACAAAATTAATGCACAGAAATCCCTTGCATTCCTATACATTAATGAAGGAAAAACAGAAAGAGAAATTAGGAAGGACTCCCATTTACCCCTGCAGGAAAAGGAATAAAATACCTAGGAATAAACCTACCTAGGGAGACAAAAGAGCTGTATGCAGAAAACTATAAGACACTGATGAATGAGACTGAAGATACACACAGATGGAGAGACATACCATGCTCTTGGATTGGAAGAATCAATCTTATGAAAATGACTATACTACCCAAAGCAGTCTACATATTCAATGCAATCCCTCTCAAATTACCAATGGCATTTTTTTTTTTAACCGAGCTAGAAGGAAAAAATCTGAAAATCTGTATGGAGACACAAAAATCCCCCAATAGCCAAAGCAGTTTGATGGAAAAAAACGGAGCTGGAGGAATCAGACTCCACGACTTCACACTGTACTACAAAGCTACAGTAATCAAGACAGGACGGGCCTGGCACAAAAACAGAAATACAGATCAATGCAACCGGATAGAAAGCCCTCAGATAATGCCACGCACCTATGGTCAACTAATCTGTGACAAAGGAGGCAAGGATACACAGTGCAGAAAGAAGAGTCTCTTCAGTAAGTGGTTCTGGGGAACCTGGACCAAGACATGTAAAACAATGAAGTAAGAACACTCCCATACACCGTACACAAAAATAATCTGAAAATGGAACAGAGACCTAAACTCAGGACTGTACACTGCGAAACTCTTAGAGGAGAACACAGGAAGAACAGGCTTTGACATAAATCACAACAAGATCTTTTGTAATCCTCCTCCTGGAGTCATGGAAATAAAAACAAAAATGTACAACTGGGACCTAAGGAAACTTAAAAGCTTTTGCTAAGCACAGGAAACTAAGAACAAGAGGAAAACACAACCCTCAGAATGGGAAAAGTATTTGCATACGAAGCAGCGGACTCGGGATCAATCTCCAAAATATATAAACAGCCCATGCTGCTCGGTATTAAAAAATCCAACAACGCGCTCTAAAAATGGGCAGAAGCCCTAAACAGACAATGCTCCAAAGAAGACACAGAGCTGGCCAACAAGCACGTAAAAGCCGGCTCTACTTCACTAGCTATTAGAGAGATGCACACCAAAACTACACCGAGCTATCACCTCACACCATTTAGAAAGGGCATCATCGGAAAATCAACAAAGAACAACTGATGGACACGGTGTGGAGCAGAGAGAACACTCTTGCACTGTCGGTGGGAGTGTAGATGGATACAGCCACTAGGGAGAAGAGTAAGGAGGTTCCTGAAAAAACTAAAACTAGAACTACCATATGACCCAGCGATCCCACTCCTAGGCGTATACCCTGAGGAAACCAGAATTCAAAAAGAGACATGTACCAAAATGCTCATTGCAGCTCTATTCACGACAGCCCGCAGAGGGAAACAACCTAAGTGTCCATCATCGGATGAATGGATAAAGAAGATGTGGCACCTACATACAATGGAATATTACTCAGCCATAAAAAGCAACGAAACTGATCTATCTGTAATGAGGTGGACAGACCTAGAGTCCGTCATACAGGGTGAAGTCAGTCAGAAAGAGAAAGACAAATCCCGTATGCTGACACATATATATGGAATTTAAGAAAAAAAAATGTCACGAAGAACCTAGGGGTAAGACAGGAATAAAGACACAGACCTACTTGAGAATGGACTTGAGGATATGGGGAGGGGGAAGGGTAAGCTGTGACAAAGCGAGAGAGAGGCATGGACATATATACAGTACCAAACGTAAGGTAGATAGATAGTGGGAAGCAGCCGCATAGCACCGGGAGATCGGCTCGGTGCTTTGTGACCGCCTGGAGGGGTGGGATGGGGAGGCTGGGAGGGAGAGAGACGCAGGAGGGAAGGGATGTGGGAACAGATGTATATGTATGACTGATTCACTTTGTTCTAAAGCAGAAAGTAATAATAAAAACGAAAAAAGACACATGCACCCCAGTGATCATTGCAGCACTATTTACAATAGCCAGGTCATGGAAACAACCTAAAGGCCCATCCACAGACGAATGGATAAAGAAGATGTGGTACCTATATACGATGGAATATTACTCAGCCAGGAAAGGGAACTGAGTTGGTTCATTTGTACAGGCGTGGATAGACCTAGACACTGTCATACAGAGTGAAGCCAGTCAGAAAGAGAAAATCAGGTGTCGTATATAAACGCACATACATGCAACCTAGAAAAATGGTACAGATGAACCGGTGTGCAGGATAGAACTGATACACAGATGTGGAGAACCAACGTATGGCCACCGAGGGGGGAAGGTGGACGGGGTGCTGGTGCTCGTGTGATGAATTCGGAGATCGGGAGTGACATACATACAGTAATATGTGTAAGATGCATAACTAATAAGAACCTGCTGTATAAAAAAATGAAGTGAACGTCAAAAACTCAAAAACCCATACGATAGAAGGAAGATATGTTCATTTCAACTGGTCATTTACTAAATAGACAACAAACTCTGAAGGTAGTTGGGACTGTCAATAAAAAGTTAGAGAAAAATGAAAGAAATTACTGGAACAGCAACAAAGAAAACAATATCAAAGACCAAAAAAACTAAAAGCTGGTTCTTTGAGAAGATGAACAATATTGGTAAACCTTTAGCCAGACTCATCAAGATAAAGAGGGAGAGGACTGAAATCAATACAATTAGAAATGGAAAAGAAGTTACACCGGACAACACAGAAATACAAAACATCCTAAGAGACGACTACAAGCACTCTATGCTCACAAAATGGACAATCTGGAAGAAATGGACAAATTCTTAGAGAGGTACGACCTTCCAAGACTGAAGCGGGAAGAAACAGAAAGTATGAACAGACCCAGTGCGAGTGATGAACTTGAAAGTCTGATTACAAATCGTCCAACAAATAAAAGTCCAGTACCAGATGGCTTCACAGGTTAATGCTATCCAACACGTAGAAGAGAAATAACACCCACCTTTCTCAAACTCTTCCAAAGTACTGGCGTGGAGGGAACACTCCGAAACTCTTTCTATGAGGCCACCATCACCCTGTTACGAGAACCAGACAAAGAGGGTAGAAAAGAAGTTACACCCCGATATCACTGATGAGCTTAGGTGCAAAGCGGCTCAACAAAATAGTAGCCAACAGAATCCAACACCATATTAAAAGTATCATACCTCATGATCAAGTGGGCTTTATCGCAGGCATGCATGGAATCTTCAAACTACGCAGATCAACGTGATACCCCCTATGAACAAACTGAAGAGGAAAAACCATATGATCATGCCAATCGATGCAGAAAAACTTGGGACAAATGTCAGCACACATTTATGATAAAGAAAACAAAAAAAACCCCTCCAGAATGTGGGCTTAGAGGGAAACTCACTCAATTTAATCAGGGACGCATACGACAAACCCACAGCAAACATTTTCACTGGTGAAGAACTGAAAGCATGTCCTCTAAGATCAGCAACAAGACAAGGATGACCACTCTCTCATCACTATTATTCAACATAGTTTTGGAAGTTCTGGCCACGGCAATCAGAGCAGCACAAGAAATGAAAGGAAGACAAACTGGAAAAGAAGAAGTAACACCGTCCCTCTTTGCATATGACATGATACTATACTTAGAGAATCCTAAAGTGGCCACCATAAAACTAGTAGAGCTAGTCCATGGATTTGGTGACGTGGCAGGACACAAAATTAATGCACAGAAATCCCTTGCATTCCTATACATTAATGAAGGAAAAACAGAAAGAGAAATTAGGAAGGACTCCCATTTACCCCTGCAGGAAAAGGAATAAAATACCTAGGAATAAACCTACCTAGGGAGACAAAAGAGCTGTATGCAGAAAACTATAAGACACTGATGAATGAGACTGAAGATACACACAGATGGAGAGACATACCATGCTCTTGGATTGGAAGAATCAATCTTATGAAAATGACTATACTACCCAAAGCAGTCTACATATTCAATGCAATCCCTCTCAAATTACCAATGGCATTTTTTTTTTTAACAGAGCTAGAAGGAAAAAATCTGAAAATCTGTATGGAGACACAAAAATCCCCCAATAGCCAAAGCAGTTTGATGGAAAAAAACGGAGCTGGAGGAATCAGACTCCACGACTTCACACTGTACTACAAAGCTACAGTAATCAAGACAGGACGGGCCTGGCACAAAAACAGAAATACAGATCAATGCAACCGGATAGAAAGCCCTCAGATAATGCCACGCACCTATGGTCAACTAATCTGTGACAAAGGAGGCAAGGATACACAGTGCAGAAAGAAGAGTCTCTTCAGTAAGTGGTTCTGGGGAACCTGGACCAAGACATGTAAAACAATGAAGTAAGAACACTCCCATACACCGTACACAAAAATAATCTGAAAATGGAACAGAGACCTAAACTCAGGACTGTACACTGCGAAACTCTTAGAGGAGAACACAGGAAGAACAGGCTTTGACATAAATCACAACAAGATCTTTTGTAATCCTCCTCCTGGAGTCATGGAAATAAAAACAAAAATGTACAACTGGGACCTAAGGAAACTTAAAAGCTTTTGCTAAGCACAGGAAACTAAGAACAAGAGGAAAACACAACCCTCAGAATGGGAAAAGTATTTGCATACGAAGCAGCGGACTCGGGATCAATCTCCAAAATATATAAACAGCCCATGCTGCTCGGTATTAAAAAATCCAACAACGCGCTCTAAAAATGGGCAGAAGCCCTAAACAGACAATGCTCCAAAGAAGACACAGAGCTGGCCAACAAGCACGTAAAAGCCGGCTCTACTTCACTAGCTATTAGAGAGATGCACACCAAAACTACACCGAGCTATCACCTCACACCATTTAGAAAGGGCATCATCGGAAAATCAACAAAGAACAACTGATGGACACGGTGTGGAGCAGAGAGAACACTCTTGCACTGTCGGTGGGAGTGTAGATGGATACAGCCACTAGGGAGAAGAGTAAGGAGGTTCCTGAAAAAACTAAAACTAGAACTACCATATGACCCAGCGATCCCACTCCTAGGCGTATACCCTGAGGAAACCAGAATTCAAAAAGAGACATGTACCAAAATGCTCATTGCAGCTCTATTCACGACAGCCCGCAGAGGGAAACAACCTAAGTGTCCATCATCGGATGAATGGATAAAGAAGATGTGGCACCTACATACAATGGAATATTACTCAGCCATAAAAAGCAACGAAACTGATCTATCTGTAATGAGGTGGACAGACCTAGAGTCCGTCATACAGGGTGAAGTCAGTCAGAAAGAGAAAGACAAATCCCGTATGCTGACACATATATATGGAATTTAAGAAAAAAAAATGTCACGAAGAACCTAGGGGTAAGACAGGAATAAAGACACAGACCTACTTGAGAATGGACTTGAGGATATGGGGAGGGGGAAGGGGAAGCTGTGACAAAGCGAGAGAGAGGCATGGACATATATACAGTACCAAACGTAAGGTAGATAGATAGTGGGAAGCAGCCGCATAGCACCGGGAGATCGGCTCGGTGCTTTGTGACCGCCTGGAGGGGTGGGATGGGGAGGCTGGGAGGGAGAGAGACGCAGGAGGGAAGGGATGTGGGAACAGATGTATATGTATGACTGATTCACTTTGTTCTAAAGCAGAAAGTAATAATAAAAACGAAAAAAGACACATGCACCCCAGTGATCATTGCAGCACTATTTACAATAGCCAGGTCATGGAAACAACCTAAAGGCCCATCCACAGACGAATGGATAAAGAAGATGTGGTACCTATATACGATGGAATATTACTCAGCCAGGAAAGGGAACTGAGTTGGTTCATTTGTACAGGCGTGGATAGACCTAGACACTGTCATACAGAGTGAAGCCAGTCAGAAAGAGAAAATCAGGTGTCGTATATAAACGCACATACATGCAACCTAGAAAAATGGTACAGATGAACCGGTGTGCAGGATAGAACTGATACACAGATGTGGAGAACCAACGTATGGCCACCGAGGGGGGAAGGTGGACGGGGTGCTGGTGCTCGTGTGATGAATTCGGAGATCGGGAGTGACATACATACAGTAATATGTGTAAGATGCATAACTAATAAGAACCTGCTGTATAAAAAAATGAAGTGAACGTCAAAAACTCAAAAACCCATACGATAGAAGGAAGATATGTTCATTTCAACTGGTCATTTACTAAATAGACAACAAACTCTGAAGGTAGTTGGGACTGTCAATAAAAAGTTAGAGAAAAATGAAAGAAATTACTGGAACAGCAACAAAGAAAACAATATCAAAGACCAAAAAAACTAAAAGCTGGTTCTTTGAGAAGATGAACAATATTGGTAAACCTTTAGCCAGACTCATCAAGATAAAGAGGGAGAGGACTGAAATCAATACAATTAGAAATGGAAAAGAAGTTACACCGGACAACACAGAAATACAAAACATCCTAAGAGACGACTACAAGCACTCTATGCTCACAAAATGGACAATCTGGAAGAAATGGACAAATTCTTAGAGAGGTACGACCTTCCAAGACTGAAGCGGGAAGAAACAGAAAGTATGAACAGACCCAGTGCGAGTGATGAACCTGAAAGTCTGATTACAAATCGTCCAACAAATAAAAGTCCAGTACCAGATGGCTTCACAGGTTAATGCTATCCAACACGTAGAAGAGAAATAACACCCACCTTTCTCAAACTCTTCCAAAGTACTGGCGTGGAGGGAACACTCCGAAACTCTTTCTATGAGGCCACCATCACCCTGTTACGAGAACCAGACAAAGAGGGTAGAAAAGAAGTTACACCCCGATATCACTGATGAGCTTAGGTGCAAAGCGGCTCAACAAAATAGTAGCCAACAGAATCCAACACCATATTAAAAGTATCATACCTCATGATCAAGTGGGCTTTATCGCAGGCATGCATGGAATCTTCAAACTACGCAGATCAACGTGATACCCCCTATGAACAAACTGAAGAGGAAAAACCATATGATCATGCCAATCGATGCAGAAAAACTTGGGACAAATGTCAGCACACATTTATGATAAAGAAAACAAAAAAAACCCCTCCAGAATGTGGGCTTAGAGGGAAACTCACTCAATTTAATCAGGGACGCATACGACAAACCCACAGCAAACACTTTCACTGGTGAAGAACTGAAAGCATGTCCTCTAAGATCAGCAACAAGACAAGGATGACCACTCTCTCATCACTATTATTCAACATAGTTTTGGAAGTTCTGGCCACGGCAATCAGAGCAGCACAAGAAATGAAAGGAAGACAAACTGGAAAAGAAGAAGTAACACCGTCCCTCTTTGCATATGACATGATACTATACTTAGAGAATCCTAAAGTGGCCACCATAAAACTAGTAGAGCTAGTCCATGGATTTGGTGACGTGGCAGGACACAAAATTAATGCACAGAAATCCCTTGCATTCCTATACATTAATGAAGGAAAAACAGAAAGAGAAATTAGGAAGGACTCCCATTTACCCCTGCAGGAAAAGGAATAAAATACCTAGGAATAAACCTACCTAGGGAGACAAAAGAGCTGTATGCAGAAAACTATAAGACACTGATGAATGAGACTGAAGATACACACAGATGGAGAGACATACCATGCTCTTGGATTGGAAGAATCAATCTTATGAAAATGACTATACTACCCAAAGCAGTCTACATATTCAATGCAATCCCTCTCAAATTACCAATGGCATTTTTTTTTTAACAGAGCTAGAAGGAAAAAATCCGAAAATCTGTATGGAGACACAAAAATCCCCCAATAGCCAAAGCAGTTTGATGGAGAAAAACGGAGCTGGAGGAATCAGACTCCACGACTTCACACTGTACTACAAAGCTACAGTAATCAAGACAGGACGGGCCTGGCACAAAAACAGAAATACAGATCAATGCAACCGGATAGAAAGCCCTCAGATAATGCCACGCACCTATGGTCAACTAATCTGTGACAAAGGAGGCAAGGATACACAGTGCAGAAAGAAGAGTCTCTTCAGTAAGTGGTTCTGGGGAACCTGGACCAAGACATGTAAAACAATGAAGTAAGAACACTCCCATACACCGTACACAAAAATAATCTGAAAATGGAACAGAGACCTAAACTCAGGACTGTACACTGCGAAACTCTTAGAGGAGAACACAGGAAGAACAGGCTTTGACATAAATCACAACAAGATCTTTTGTAATCCTCCTCCTGGAGTCATGGAAATAAAAACAAAAATGTACAACTGGGACCTAAGGAAACTTAAAAGCTTTTGCTAAGCACAGGAAACTAAGAACAAGAGGAAAACACAACCCTCAGAATGGGAAAAGTATTTGCATACGAAGCAGCGGACTCGGGATCAATCTCCAAAATATATAAACAGCCCATGCTGCTCGGTATTAAAAAATCCAACAACGCGCTCTAAAAATGGGCAGAAGCCCTAAACAGACAATGCTCCAAAGAAGACACAGAGCTGGCCAACAAGCACGTAAAAGCCGGCTCTACTTCACTAGCTATTAGAGAGATGCACACCAAAACTACACCGAGCTATCACCTCACACCATTTAGAAAGGGCATCGTCGGAAAATCAACAAAGAACAACTGCTGGACACGGTGTGGAGCAGAGAGAACACTCTTGCACTGTCGGTGGGAGTGTAGAGGGATACAGCCACTAGGGAGAAGAGTAAGGAGGTTCCTGAAAAAACTAAAACTAGAACTACCATATGACCCAGCGATCCCACTCCTAGGCGTATACCCTGAGGAAACCAGAATTCAAAAAGAGACATGTACCAAAATGCTCATTGCAGCTCTATTCACGACAGCCCGCAGAGGGAAACAACCTAAGTGTCCATCATCGGATGAATGGATAAAGAAGATGTGGCACCTACATACAATGGAATATTACTCAGCCATAAAAAGCAACGAAACTGATCTATCTGTAATGAGGTGGACAGACCTAGAGTCCGTCATACAGGGTGAAGTCAGTCAGAAAGAGAAAGACAAATCCCGTATGCTGACACATATATATGGAATTTAAGAAAAAAAAATGTCACGAAGAACCTAGGGGTAAGACAGGAATAGAGACACAGACCTACTTGAGAATGGACTTGAGGATATGGGGAGGGGGAAGGGTAAGCTGTGACAAAGCGAGAGAGAGGCATGGACATATATACAGTACCAAACGTAAGGTAGATAGATAGTGGGAAGCAGCCGCATAGCACCGGGAGATCGGCTCGGTGCTTTGTGACCGCCTGGAGGGGTGGGATGGGGAGGCTGGGAGGGAGAGAGACGCAGGAGGGAAGGGATGTGGGAACAGATGTATATGTATGACTGATTCACTTTGTTCTAAAGCAGAAAGTAATAATAAAAAAAGAAAAAAGACACATGCACCCCAGTGATCATTGCAGCACTATTTACAATAGCCAGGTCATGGAAACAACCTAAAGGCCCATCCACAGACGAATGGATAAAGAAGATGTGGTACCTATATACGATGGAATATTACTCAGCCAGGAAAGGGAACTGAGTTGGTTCATTTGTACAGGCGTGGATAGACCTAGACACTGTCATACAGAGTGAAGCCAGTCAGAAAGAGAAAATCAGGTGTCGTATATAAACGCACATACATGCAACCTAGAAAAATGGTACAGATGAACCGGTGTGCAGGATAGAACTGATACACAGATGTGGAGAACCAACGTATGGCCACCGAGGGGGGAAGGTGGACGGGGTGCTGGTGCTCGTGTGATGAATTCGGAGATCGGGATTGACATACATACAGTAATATGTGTAAGATGCATAACTAATAAGAACCTGCTGTATAAAAAAATGAAGTGAACGTCAAAAACTCAAAAACCCATACGATAGAAGGAAGATATGTTCATTTCAACTGGTCATTTACTAAATAGACAACAAACTCTGAAGGTAGTTGGGACTGTCAATAAAAAGTTAGAGAAAAATGAAAGAAATTACTGGAACAGCAACAAAGAAAACAATATCAAAGACCAAAAAAACTAAAAGCTGGTTCTTTGAGAAGATGAACAATATTGGTAAACCTTTAGCCAGACTCATCAAGATAAAGAGGGAGAGGACTGAAATCAATACAATTAGAAATGGAAAAGAAGTTACACCGGACAACACAGAAATACAAAACATCCTAAGAGACGACTACAAGCACTCTATGCTCACAAAATGGACAATCTGGAAGAAATGGACAAATTCTTAGAGAGGTACGACCTTCCAAGACTGAAGCGGGAAGAAACAGAAAGTATGAACAGACCCAGTGCGAGTGATGAACCTGAAAGTCTGATTACAAATCGTCCAACAAATAAAAGTCCAGTACCAGATGGCTTCACAGGTTAATGCTATCCAACACGTAGAAGAGAAATAACACCCACCTTTCTCAAACTCTTCCAAAGTACTGGCGTGGAGGGAACACTCCGAAACTCTTTCTATGAGGCCACCATCACCCTGTTACGAGAACCAGACAAAGAGGGTAGAAAAGAAGTTACACCCCGATATCACTGATGAGCTTAGGTGCAAAGCGGCTCAACAAAATAGTAGCCAACAGAATCCAACACCATATTAAAAGTATCATACCTCATGATCAAGTGGGCTTTATCGCAGGCATGCATGGAATCTTCAAACTACGCAGATCAACGTGATACCCCCTATGAACAAACTGAAGAGGAAAAACCATATGATCATGCCAATCGATGCAGAAAAACTTGGGACAAATGTCAGCACACATTTATGATAAAGAAAACAAAAAAAACCCCTCCAGAATGTGGGCTTAGAGGGAAACTCACTCAATTTAATCAGGGACGCATACGACAAACCCACAGCAAACATTTTCACTGGTGAAGAACTGAAAGCATGTCCTCTAAGATCAGCAACAAGACAAGGATGACCACTCTCTCATCACTATTATTCAACATAGTTTTGGAAGTTCTGGCCACGGCAATCAGAGCAGCACAAGAAATGAAAGGAAGACAAACTGGAAAAGAAGAAGTAACACCGTCCCTCTTTGCATATGACATGATACTATACTTAGAGAATCCTAAAGTGGCCACCATAAAACTAGTAGAGCTAGTCCATGGATTTAGTGACGTGGCAGGACACAAAATTAATGCACAGAAATCCCTTGCATTCCTATACATTAATGAAGGAAAAACAGAAAGAGAAATTAGGAAGGACTCCCATTTACCCCTGCAGGAAAAGGAATAAAATACCTAGGAATAAACCCACCTAGGGAGACAAAAGAGCTGTATGCAGAAAACTATAAGACACTGATGAATGAGACTGAAGATACACACAGATGGAGAGACATACCATGCTCTTGGATTGGAAGAATCAATCTTATGAAAATGACTATACTACCCAAAGCAGTCTACATATTCAATGCAATCCCTCTCAAATTACCAATGGCATTTTTTTTTTAACAGAGCTAGAAGGAAAAAATCTGAAAATCTGTATGGAGACACAAAAATCCCCCAATAGCCAAAGCAGTTTGATGGAGAAAAACGGAGCTGGAGGAATCAGACTCCACGACTTCACACTGTACTACAAAGCTACAGTAATCAAGACAGGATGGGCCTGGCACAAAAACAGAAATACAGATCAATGCAACCGGATAGAAAGCCCTCAGATAATGCCACGCACCTATGGTCAACTAACCTGTGACAAAGGAGGCAAGGATACACAGTGCAGAAAGAAGAGTCTCTTCAGTAAGTGGTTCTGGGGAACCTGGACCAAGACATGTAAAACAATGAAGTAAGAACACTCCCATACACCGTACACAAAAATAATCTGAAAATGGAACAGAGACCTAAACTCAGGACTGTACACTGCGAAACTCTTAGAGGAGAACACAGGAAGAACAGGCTTTGACATAAATCACAACAAGATCTTTTGTAATCCTCCTCCTGGAGTCATGGAAATAAAAACAAAAATGTACAACTGGGACCTAAGGAAACTTAAAAGCTTTTGCTAAGCACAGGAAACTAAGAACAAGAGGAAAACACAACCCTCAGAATGGGAAAAGTATTTGCATACGAAGCAGCGGACTCGGGATCAATCTCCAAAATATATAAACAGCCCATGCTGCTCGGTATTAAAAAATCCAACAACGCACTCTAAAAATGGGCAGAAGCCCTAAACAGACAAGACATAGAGCTGGCCAACAAGCACGTAAAAGCCGGCTCTACTTCACTAACTATTAGAGAGATGCACACCAAAACTACACCGAGCTATCACCTCACACCATTTAGAAAGGGCATCATCGGAAAATCAACAAAGAACAACTGCTGGACACGGTGTGGGGCAGAGAGAACACTCTTGCACTGTCGGTGGGAGTGTAGAGGGATACAGCCACTAGGGAGAAGAGTAAGGAGGTTCCTGAAAAAACTAAAACTAGAACTACCATATGACCCAGCGATCCTACTCCTAGGCGTATACCCTGAGGAAACCAGAATTCAAAAAGAGACATGTACCAAAATGCTCATTGCAGCTCTATTCACGACAGCCCGGAGAGGGAAACAACCTAAGTGTCCATCATCGGATGAATGGATAAAGAAGATGTGGCACCTACATACAATGGAATATTACTCAGCCATAAAAAGCAACGAAACTGATCTATCTGTAATGAGGTGGACAGACCTAGAGTCCGTCATACAGGGTGAAGTCAGTCAGAAAGAGAAAGACAAATCCCGTATGCTGACACATATATATGGAATTTAAGAAAAAAAAATGTCACGAAGAACCTAGGGGTAAGACAGGAATAAAGACACAGACCTACTTGAGAATGGACTTGAGGATATGGGGAGGGGGAAGGGTAAGCTGTGACAAAGCGAGAGAGAGGCATGGACATATATACAGTACCAAACGTAAGGTAGATAGATAGTGGGAAGCAGCCGCATAGCACCGGGAGATCGGCTCGGTGCTTTGTGACCGCCTGGAGGGGTGGGATGGGGAGGCTGGGAGGGAGAGAGACGCAGGAGGGAAGGGATGTGGGAACAGATGTATATGTATGACTGATTCACTTTGTTCT
The DNA here is from genome assembly GCF_964341445.2 of Mesoplodon mirus. NCBI lineage: Eukaryota > Metazoa > Chordata > Mammalia > Artiodactyla > Ziphiidae > Mesoplodon > Mesoplodon mirus. Next base: position 24,853,790 of record NC_138981.1, on the reverse strand, counting down.
AAAGCAGAAAGTAATAATAAAAAAAGAAAAAAGACACATGCACCCCAGTGATCATTGCAGCACTATTTACAATAGCCAGGTCATGGAAACAACCTAAAGGCCCATCCACAGACGAATGGATAAAGAAGATGTGGTACCTATATACGATGGAATATTACTCAGCCAGGAAAGGGAACTGAGTTGGTTCATTTGTACAGGCGTGGATAGACCTAGACACTGTCATACAGAGTGAAGCCAGTCAGAAAGAGAAAATCAGGTGTCGTATATAAACGCACATACATGCAACCTAGAAAAATGGTACAGATGAACCGGTGTGCAGGATAGAACTGATACACAGATGTGGAGAACCAACGTATGGCCACCGAGGGGGGAAGGTGGACGGGGTGCTGGTGCTCGTGTGATGAATTCGGAGATCGGGAGTGACATACATACAGTAATATGTGTAAGATGCATAACTAATAAGAACCTGCTGTATAAAAAAATGAAGTGAACGTCAAAAACTCAAAAACCCATACGATAGAAGGAAGATATGTTCATTTCAACTGGTCATTTACTAAATAGACAACAAACTCTGAAGGTAGTTGGGACTGTCAATAAAAAGTTAGAGAAAAATGAAAGAAATTACTGGAACAGCAACAAAGAAAACAATATCAAAGACCAAAAAAACTAAAAGCTGGTTCTTTGAGAAGATGAACAATATTGGTAAACCTTTAGCCAGACTCATCAAGATAAAGAGGGAGAGGACTGAAATCAATACAATTAGAAATGGAAAAGAAGTTACACCGGACAACACAGAAATACAAAACATCCTAAGAGACGACTACAAGCACTCTATGCTCACAAAATGGACAATCTGGAAGAAATGGACAAATTCTTAGAGAGGTACGACCTTCCAAGACTGAAGCGGGAAGAAACAGAAAGTATGAACAGACCCAGTGCGAGTGATGAACCTGAAAGTCTGATTACAAATCGTCCAACAAATAAAAGTCCAGTACCAGATGGCTTCACAGGTTAATGCTATCCAACACGTAGAAGAGAAATAACACCCACCTTTCTCAAACTCTTCCAAAGTACTGGCGTGGAGGGAACACTCCGAAACTCTTTCTATGAGGCCACCATCACCCTGTTACGAGAACCAGACAAAGAGGGTAGAAAAGAAGTTACACCCCGATATCACTGATGAGCTTAGGTGCAAAGCGGCTCAACAAAATAGTAGCCAACAGAATCCAACACCATATTAAAAGTATCATACCTCATGATCAAGTGGGCTTTATCGCAGGCATGCATGGAATCTTCAAACTACGCAGATCAACGTGATACCCCCTATGAACAAACTGAAGAGGAAAAACCATATGATCATGCCAATCGATGCAGAAAAACTTGGGACAAATGTCAGCACACATTTATGATAAAGAAAACAAAAAAAACCCCTCCAGAATGTGGGCTTAGAGGGAAACTCACTCAATTTAATCAGGGACGCATACGACAAACCCACAGCAAACATTTTCACTGGTGAAGAACTGAAAGCATGTCCTCTAAGATCAGCAACAAGACAAGGATGACCACTCTCTCATCACTATTATTCAACATAGTTTTGGAAGTTCTGGCCACGGCAATCAGAGCAGCACAAGAAATGAAAGGAAGACAAACTGGAAAAGAAGAAGTAACACCGTCCCTCTTTGCATATGACATGATACTATACTTAGAGAATCCTAAAGTGGCCACCATAAAACTAGTAGAGCTAGTCCATGGATTTGGTGACGTGGCAGGACACAAAATTAATGCACAGAAATCCCTTGCATTCCTATACATTAATGAAGGAAAAACAGAAAGAGAAATTAGGAAGGACTCCCATTTACCCCTGCAGGAAAAGGAATAAAATACCTAGGAATAAACCCACCTAGGGAGACAAAAGAGCTGTATGCAGAAAACTATAAGACACTGATGAATGAGACTGAAGATACACACAGATGGAGAGACATACCATGCTCTTGGATTGGAAGAATCAATCTTATGAAAATGACTATACTACCCAAAGCAGTCTACATATTCAATGCAATCCCTCTCAAATTACCAATGGCATTTTTTTTTTTAACAGAGCTAGAAGGAAAAAATCTGAAAATCTGTATGGAGACACAAAAATCCCCCAATAGCCAAAGCAGTTTGATGGAGAAAAACGGAGCTGGAGGAATCAGACTCCACGACTTCACACTGTACTACAAAGCTACAGTAATCAAGACAGGACGGGCCTGGCACAAAAACAGAAATACAGATCAATGCAACCGGATAGAAAGCCCTCAGATAATGCCACGCACCTATGGTCAACTAACCTGTGACAAAGGAGGCAAGGATACACAGTGCAGAAAGAAGAGTCTCTTCAGTAAGTGGTTCTGGGGAACCTGGACCAAGACATGTAAAACAATGAAGTAAGAACACTCCCATACACCGTACACAAAAATAATCTGAAAATGGAACAGAGACCTAAACTCAGGACTGTACACTGCGAAACTCTTAGAGGAGAACACAGGAAGAACAGGCTTTGACATAAATCACAACAAGATCTTTTGTAATCCTCCTCCTGGAGTCATGGAAATAAAAACAAAAATGTACAACTGGGACCTAAGGAAACTTAAAAGCTTTTGCTAAGCACAGGAAACTAAGAACAAGAGGAAAACACAACCCTCAGAATGGGAAAAGTATTTGCATACGAAGCAGCGGACTCGGGATCAATCTCCAAAATATATAAACAGCCCATGCTGCTCGGTATTAAAAAATCCAACAACGCACTCTAAAAATGGGCAGAAGCCCTAAACAGACAAGACATAGAGCTGGCCAACAAGCACGTAAAAGCCGGCTCTACTTCACTAACTATTAGAGAGATGCACACCAAAACTACACCGAGCTATCACCTCACACCATTTAGAAAGGGCATCATCGGAAAATCAACAAAGAACAACTGCTGGACACGGTGTGGAGCAGAGAGAACACTCTTGCACTGTCGGTGGGAGTGTAGAGGGATACAGCCACTAGGGAGAAGAGTAAGGAGGTTCCTGAAAAAACTAAAACTAGAACTACCATATGACCCAGCGATCCTACTCCTAGGCGTATACCCTGAGGAAACCAGAATTCAAAAAGAGACATGTACCAAAATGCTCATTGCAGCTCTATTCACGACAGCCCGCAGAGGGAAACAACCTAAGTGTCCATCATCGGATGAATGGATAAAGAAGATGTGGCACCTACATACAATGGAATATTACTCAGCCATAAAAAGCAACGAAACTGATCTATCTGTAATGAGGTGGACAGACCTAGAGTCCGTCATACAGGGTGAAGTAAGTCAGAAAGAGAAAGACAAATCCCGTATGCTGACACATATATATGGAATTTAAGAAAAAAAAATGTCACGAAGAACCTAGGGGTAAGACAGGAATAGAGACACAGACCTACTTGAGAATGGACTTGAGGATATGGGGAGGGGGAAGGGTAAGCTGTGACAAAGCGAGAGAGAGGCATGGACATATATACAGTACCAAACGTAAGGTAGATAGATAGTGGGAAGCAGCCGCATAGCACCGGGAGATCGGCTCGGTGCTTTGTGACCGCCTGGAGGGGTGGGATGGGGAGGCTGGGAGGGAGAGAGACGCAGGAGGGAAGGGATGTGGGAACAGATGTATATGTATGACTGATTCACTTTGTTCTAAAGCAGAAAGTAATAATAAAAAAAGAAAAAAGACACATGCACCCCAGTGATCATTGCAGCACTATTTACAATAGCCAGGTCATGGAAACAACCTAAAGGCCCATCCACAGACGAATGGATAAAGAAGATGTGGTACCTATATACGATGGAATATTACTCAGCCAGGAAAGGGAACTGAGTTGGTTCATTTGTACAGGCGTGGATAGACCTAGACACTGTCATACAGAGTGAAGCCAGTCAGAAAGAGAAAATCAGGTGTCGTATATAAACGCACATACATGCAACCTAGAAAAATGGTACAGATGAACCGGTGTGCAGGATAGAACTGATACACAGATGTGGAGAACCAACGTATGGCCACCGAGGGGGGAAGGTGGACGGGGTGCTGGTGCTCGTGTGATGAATTCGGAGATCGGGAGTGACATACATACAGTAATATGTGTAAGATGCATAACTAATAAGAACCTGCTGTATAAAAAAATGAAGTGAACGTCAAAAACTCAAAAACCCATACGATAGAAGGAAGATATGTTCATTTCAACTGGTCATTTACTAAATAGACAACAAACTCTGAAGGTAGTTGGGACTGTCAATAAAAAGTTAGAGAAAAATGAAAGAAATTACTGGAACAGCAACAAAGAAAACAATATCAAAGACCAAAAAAACTAAAAGCTGGTTCTTTGAGAAGATGAACAATATTGGTAAACCTTTAGCCAGACTCATCAAGATAAAGAGGGAGAGGACTGAAATCAATACAATTAGAAATGGAAAAGAAGTTACACCGGACAACACAGAAATACAAAACATCCTAAGAGACGACTACAAGCACTCTATGCTCACAAAATGGACAATCTGGAAGAAATGGACAAATTCTTAGAGAGGTACGACCTTCCAAGACTGAAGCGGGAAGAAACAGAAAGTATGAACAGACCCAGTGCGAGTGATGAACCTGAAAGTCTGATTACAAATCGTCCAACAAATAAAAGTCCAGTACCAGATGGCTTCACAGGTTAATGCTATCCAACACGTAGAAGAGAAATAACACCCACCTTTCTCAAACTCTTCCAAAGTACTGGCGTGGAGGGAACACTCCGAAACTCTTTCTATGAGGCCACCATCACCCTGTTACGAGAACCAGACAAAGAGGGTAGAAAAGAAGTTACACCCCGATATCACTGATGAGCTTAGGTGCAAAGCGGCTCAACAAAATAGTAGCCAACAGAATCCAACACCATATTAAAAGTATCATACCTCATGATCAAGTGGGCTTTATCGCAGGCATGCATGGAATCTTCAAACTACGCAGATCAACGTGATACCCCCTATGAACAAACTGAAGAGGAAAAACCATATGATCATGCCAATCGATGCAGAAAAACTTGGGACAAATGTCAGCACACATTTATGATAAAGAAAACAAAAAAAACCCCTCCAGAATGTGGGCTTAGAGGGAAACTCACTCAATTTAATCAGGGACGCATACGACAAACCCACAGCAAACATTTTCACTGGTGAAGAACTGAAAGCATGTCCTCTAAGATCAGCAACAAGACAAGGATGACCACTCTCTCATCACTATTATTCAACATAGTTTTGGAAGTTCTGGCCACGGCAATCAGAGCAGCACAAGAAATGAAAGGAAGACAAACTGGAAAAGAAGAAGTAACACCGTCCCTCTTTGCATATGACATGATACTATACTTAGAGAATCCTAAAGTGGCCACCATAAAACTAGTAGAGCTAGTCCATGGATTTGGTGACGTGGCAGGACACAAAATTAATGCACAGAAATCCCTTGCATTCCTATACATTAATGAAGGAAAAACAGAAAGAGAAATTAGGAAGGACTCCCATTTACCCCTGCAGGAAAAGGAATAAAATACCTAGGAATAAACCCACCTAGGGAGACAAAAGAGCTGTATGCAGAAAACTATAAGACACTGATGAATGAGACTGAAGATACACACAGATGGAGAGACATACCATGCTCTTGGATTGGAAGAATCAATCTTATGAAAATGACTATACTACCCAAAGCAGTCTACATATTCAATGCAATCCCTCTCAAATTACCAATGGCATTTTTTTTTTTAACAGAGCTAGAAGGAAAAACTCTGAAAATCTGTATGGAGACACAAAAATCCCCCAATAGCCAAAGCAGTTTGATGGAGAAAAACGGAGCTGGAGGAATCAGACTCCACGACTTCACACTGTACTACAAAGCTACAGTAATCAAGACAGGACGGGCCTGGCACAAAAACAGAAATACAGATCAATGCAACCGGATAGAAAGCCCTCAGATAATGCCACGCACCTATGGTCAACTAACCTGTGACAAAGGAGGCAAGGATACACAGTGCAGAAAGAAGAGTCTCTTCAGTAAGTGGTTCTGGGGAACCTGGACCAAGACATGTAAAACAATGAAGTAAGAACACTCCCATACACCGTACACAAAAATAATCTGAAAATGGAACAGAGACCTAAACTCAGGACTGTACACTGCGAAACTCTTAGAGGAGAACACAGGAAGAACAGGCTTTGACATAAATCACAACAAGATCTTTTGTAATCCTCCTCCTGGAGTCATGGAAATAAAAACAAAAATGTACAACTGGGACCTAAGGAAACTTAAAAGCTTTTGCTAAGCACAGGAAACTAAGAACAAGAGGAAAACACAACCCTCAGAATGGGAAAAGTATTTGCATACGAAGCAGCGGACTCGGGATCAATCTCCAAAATATATAAACAGCCCATGCTGCTCGGTATTAAAAAATCCAACAACGCACTCTAAAAATGGGCAGAAGCCCTAAACAGACAAGACATAGAGCTGGCCAACAAGCACGTAAAAGCCGGCTCTACTTCACTAACTATTAGAGAGATGCACACCAAAACTACACCGAGCTATCACCTCACACCATTTAGAAAGGGCATCATCGGAAAATCAACAAAGAACAACTGCTGGACACGGTGTGGAGCAGAGAGAACACTCTTGCACTGTCGGTGGGAGTGTAGAGGGATACAGCCACTAGGGAGAAGAGTAAGGAGGTTCCTGAAAAAACTAAAACTAGAACTACCATATGACCCAGCGATCCTACTCCTAGGCGTATACCCTGAGGAAACCAGAATTCAAAAAGAGACATGTACCAAAATGCTCATTGCAGCTCTATTCACGACAGCCCGCAGAGGGAAACAACCTAAGTGTCCATCATCGGATGAATGGATAAAGAAGATGTGGCACCTACATACAATGGAATATTACTCAGCCATAAAAAGCAACGAAACTGATCTATCTGTAATGAGGTGGACAGACCTAGAGTCCGTCATACAGGGTGAAGTCAGTCAGAAAGAGAAAGACAAATCCCGTATGCTGACACATATATATGGAATTTAAGAAAAAAAAATGTCACGAAGAACCTAGGGGTAAGACAGGAATAGAGACACAGACCTACTTGAGAATGGACTTGAGGATATGGGGAGGGGGAAGGGTAAGCTGTGACAAAGCGAGAGAGAGGCATGGACATATATACAGTACCAAACGTAAGGTAGATAGATAGTGGGAAGCAGCCGCATAGCACCGGGAGATCGGCTCGGTGCTTTGTGACCGCCTGGAGGGGTGGGATGGGGAGGCTGGGAGGGAGAGAGACGCAGGAGGGAAGGGATGTGGGAACAGATGTATATGTATGACTGATTCACTTTGTTCTAAAGCAGAAAGTAATAATAAAAAAAGAAAAAAGACACATGCACCCCAGTGATCATTGCAGCACTATTTACAATAGCCAGGTCATGGAAACAACCTAAAGGCCCATCCACAGACGAATGGATAAAGAAGATGTGGTACCTATATACGATGGAATATTACTCAGCCAGGAAAGGGAACTGAGTTGGTTCATTTGTACAGGCGTGGATAGACCTAGACACTGTCATACAGAGTGAAGCCAGTCAGAAAGAGAAAATCAGGTGTCGTATATAAACGCACATACATGCAACCTAGAAAAATGGTACAGATGAACCGGTGTGCAGGATAGAACTGATACACAGATGTGGAGAACCAACGTATGGCCACCGAGGGGGGAAGGTGGACGGGGTGCTGGTGCTCGTGTGATGAATTCGGAGATCGGGAGTGACATACATACAGTAATATGTGTAAGATGCATAACTAATAAGAACCTGCTGTATAAAAAAATGAAGTGAACGTCAAAAACTCAAAAACCCATACGATAGAAGGAAGATATGTTCATTTCAACTGGTCATTTACTAAATAGACAACAAACTCTGAAGGTAGTTGGGACTGTCAATAAAAAGTTAGAGAAAAATGAAAGAAATTACTGGAACAGCAACAAAGAAAACAATATCAAAGACCAAAAAAACTAAAAGCTGGTTCTTTGAGAAGATGAACAATATTGGTAAACCTTTAGCCAGACTCATCAAGATAAAGAGGGAGAGGACTGAAATCAATACAATTAGAAATGGAAAAGAAGTTACACCGGACAACACAGAAATACAAAACATCCTAAGAGACGACTACAAGCACTCTATGCTCACAAAATGGACAATCTGGAAGAAATGGACAAATTCTTAGAGAGGTACGACCTTCCAAGACTGAAGCGGGAAGAAACAGAAAGTATGAACAGACCCAGTGCGAGTGATGAACCTGAAAGTCTGATTACAAATCGTCCAACAAATAAAAGTCCAGTACCAGATGGCTTCACAGGTTAATGCTATCCAACACGTAGAAGAGAAATAACACCCACCTTTCTCAAACTCTTCCAAAGTACTGGCGTGGAGGGAACACTCCGAAACTCTTTCTATGAGGCCACCATCACCCTGTTACGAGAACCAGACAAAGAGGGTAGAAAAGAAGTTACACCCCGATATCACTGATGAGCTTAGGTGCAAAGCGGCTCAACAAAATAGTAGCCAACAGAATCCAACACCATATTAAAAGTATCATACCTCATGATCAAGTGGGCTTTATCGCAGGCATGCATGGAATCTTCAAACTACGCAGATCAACGTGATACCCCCTATGAACAAACTGAAGAGGAAAAACCATATGATCATGCCAATCGATGCAGAAAAACTTGGGACAAATGTCAGCACACATTTATGATAAAGAAAACAAAAAAAACCCCTCCAGAATGTGGGCTTAGAGGGAAACTCACTCAATTTAATCAGGGACGCATACGACAAACCCACAGCAAACATTTTCACTGGTGAAGAACTGAAAGCATGTCCTCTAAGATCAGCAACAAGACAAGGATGACCACTCTCTCATCACTATTATTCAACATAGTTTTGGAAGTTCTGGCCACGGCAATCAGAGCAGCACAAGAAATGAAAGGAAGACAAACTGGAAAAGAAGAAGTAACACCGTCCCTCTTTGCATATGACATGATACTATACTTAGAGAATCCTAAAGTGGCCACCATAAAACTAGTAGAGCTAGTCCATGGATTTAGTGACGTGGCAGGACACAAAATTAATGCACAGAAATCCCTTGCATTCCTATACATTAATGAAGGAAAAACAGAAAGAGAAATTAGGAAGGACTCCCATTTACCCCTGCAGGAAAAGGAATAAAATACCTAGGAATAAACCCACCTAGGGAGACAAAAGAGCTGTATGCAGAAAACTATAAGACACTGATGAATGAGACTGAAGATACACACAGATGGAGAGACATACCATGCTCTTGGATTGGAAGAATCAATCTTATGAAAATGACTATACTACCCAAAGCAGTCTACATATTCAATGCAATCCCTCTCAAATTACCAATGGCATTTTTTTTTTTAACAGAGCTAGAAGGAAAAAATCTGAAAATCTGTATGGAGACACAAAAATCCCCCAATAGCCAAAGCAGTTTGATGGAGAAAAACGGAGCTGGAGGAATCAGACTCCACGACTTCACACTGTACTACAAAGCTACAGTAATCAAGACAGGACGGGCCTGGCACAAAAACAGAAATACAGATCAATGCAACCGGATAGAAAGCCCTCAGATAATGCCACGCACCTATGGTCAACTAACCTGTGACAAAGGAGGCAAGGATACACAGTGCAGAAAGAAGAGTCTCTTCAGTAAGTGGTTCTGGGGAACCTGGACCAAGACATGTAAAACAATGAAGTAAGAACACTCCCATACACCGTACACAAAAATAATCTGAAAATGGAACAGAGACCTAAACTCAGGACTGTACACTGCGAAACTCTTAGAGGAGAACACAGGAAGAACAGGCTTTGACATAAATCACAACAAGATCTTTTGTAATCCTCCTCCTGGAGTCATGGAAATAAAAACAAAAATGTACAACTGGGACCTAAGGAAACTTAAAAGCTTTTGCTAAGCACAGGAAACTAAGAACAAGAGGAAAACACAACCCTCAGAATGGGAAAAGTATTTGCATACGAAGCAGCGGACTCGGGATCAATCTCCAAAATATATAAACAGCCCATGCTGCTCGGTATTAAAAAATCCAACAACGCGCTCTAAAAATGGGCAGAAGCCCTAAACAGACAAGACATAGAGCTGGCCAACAAGCACGTAAAAGCCGGCTCTACTTCACTAACTATTAGAGAGATGCACACCAAAACTACACCGAGCTATCACCTCACACCATTTAGAAAGGGCATCATCGGAAAATCAACAAAGAACAACTGCTGGACACGGTGTGGAGCAGAGAGAACACTCTTGCACTGTCGGTGGGAGTGTAGAGGGATACAGCCACTAGGGAGAAGAGTAAGGAGGTTCCTGAAAAAACTAAAACTAGAACTACCATATGACCCAGCGATCCCACTCCTAGGCGTATACCCTGAGGAAACCAGAATTCAAAAAGAGACATGTACCAAAATGCTCATTGCAGCTCTATTCACGACAGCCCGCAGAGGGAAACAACCTAAGTGTCCATCATCGGATGAATGGATAAAGAAGATGTGGCACCTACATACAATGGAATATTACTCAGTCATAAAAAGCAACGAAACTGATCTATCTGTAATGAGGTGGACAGACCTAGAGTCCGTCATACAGGGTGAAGTCAGTCAGAAAGAGAAAGACAAATCCCGTATGCTGACACATATATATGGAATTTAAGAAAAAAAAATGTCACGAAGAACCTAGGGGTAAGACAGGAATAAAGACACAGACCTACTTGAGAACGGACTTGAGGATATGGGGAGGGGGAAGGGTAAGCTGTGACAAAGCGAGAGAGAGGCATGGACCTATATACAGTACCAAACGTAAGGTAGATAGATAGTGGGAAGCAGCCGCATAGCACCGGGAGATCGGCTCGGTGCTTTGTGACCGCCTGGAGGGGTGGGATGGGGAGGCTGGGAGGGAGAGAGACGCAGGAGGGAAGGGATGTGGGAACAGATGTATATGTATGACTGATTCACTTTGTTCTAAAGCAGAAAGTAATAATAAAAAAAGAAAAAAGACACATGCACCCCAGCGATCATTGCAGCACTATTTACAATAGCCAGGTCATGGAAACAACCTAAAGGCCCATCCACAGACGAATGGATAAAGAAGATGTGGTACCTATATACGATGGAATATTACTCAGCCAGGAAAGGGAACTGAGTTGGTTCATTTGTACAGGCGTGGATAGACCTAGACACTGTCATACAGAGTGAAGCCAGTCAGAAAGAGAAAATCAGGTGTCGTATATAAACGCACATACATGCAACCTAGAAAAATGGTACAGATGAACCGGTGTGCAGGATAGAACTGATACACAGATGTGGAGAACCAACGTATGGCCACCGAGGGGGGAAGGTGGACGGGGTGCTGGTGCTCGTGTGATGAATTCGGAGATCGGGAGTGACATACATACAGTAATACGTGTAAGATGCATAACTAATAAGAACCTGCTGTATAAAAAAATGAAGTGAACGTCAAAAACTCAAAAACCCATACGATAGAAGGAAGATATGTTCATTTCAACTGGTCATTTACTAAATAGACAACAAACTCTGAAGGTAGTTGGGACTGTCAATAAAAAGTTAGAGAAAAATGAAAGAAATTACTGGAACAGCAACAAAGAAAACAATATCAAAGACCAAAAAAACTAAAAGCTGGTTCTTTGAGAAGATGAACAATATTGGTAAACCTTTAGCCAGACTCATCAAGATAAAGAGGGAGAGGACTGAAATCAATACAATTAGAAATGGAAAAGAAGTTACACCGGACAACACAGAAATACAAAACATCCTAAGAGACGACTACAAGCACTCTATGCTCACAAAATGGACAATCTGGAAGAAATGGACAAATTCTTAGAGAGGTACGACCTTCCAAGACTGAAGCGGGAAGAAACAGAAAGTATGAACAGACCCAGTGCGAGTGATGAACTTGAAAGTCTGATTACAAATCGTCCAACAAATAAAAGTCCAGTACCAGATGGCTTCACAGGTTAATGCTATCCAACACGTAGAAGAGAAATAACACCCACCTTTCTCAAACTCTTCCAAAGTACTGGCGTGGAGGGAACACTCCGAAACTCTTTCTATGAGGCCACCATCACCCTGTTACGAGAACCAGACAAAGAGGGTAGAAAAGAAGTTACACCCCGATATCACTGATGAGCTTAGGTGCAAAGCGGCTCAACAAAATAGTAGCCAACAGAATCCAACACCATATTAAAAGTATCATACCTCATGATCAAGTGGGCTTTATCGCAGGCATGCGTGGAATCTTCAAACTACGCAGATCAACGTGATACCCCCTATGAACAAACTGAAGAGGAAAAACCATATGATCATGCCAATCGATGCAGAAAAACTTGGGACAAATGTCAGCACACATTTATGATAAAGAAAACAAAAAAAACCCCTCCAGAATGTGGGCTTAGAGGGAAACTCACTCAATTTAATCAGGGACGCATACGACAAACCCACAGCAAACATTTTCACTGGTGAAGAAGTGAAAGCATGTCCCCTAAGATCAGCAACAAGACAAGGATGACCACTCTCTCATCACTATTATTCAACATAGTTTTGGAAGTTCTGGCCACGGCAATCAGAGCAGCACAAGAAATGAAAGGAAGACAAACTGGAAAAGAAGAAGTAACACCGTCCCTCTTTGCATATGACATGATACTATACTTAGAGAATCCTAAAGTGGCCACCATAAAACTAGTAGAGCTAGTCCATGGATTTGGTGACGTGGCAGGACACAAAATTAATGCACAGAAATCCCTTGCATTCCTATACATTAATGAAGGAAAAACAGAAAGAGAAATTAGGAAGGACTCCCATTTACCCCTGCAGGAAAAGGAATAAAATACCTAGGAATAAACCCACCTAGGGAGACAAAAGAGCTGTATGCAGAAAACTATAAGACACTGATGAATGAGACTGAAGATACACACAGATGGAGAGACATACCATGCTCTTGGATTGGAAGAATCAATCTTATGAAAATGACTATACTACCCAAAGCAGTCTACATATTCAATGCAATCCCTCTCAAATTACCAATGGCATTTTTTTTTTTTAACAGAGCTAGAAGGAAAAAATCTGAAAATCTGTATGGAGACACAAAAATCCCCCAATAGCCAAAGCAGTTTGATGGAGAAAAACGGAGCTGGAGGAATCAGACTCCACGACTTCACACTGTACTACAAAGCTACAGTAATCAAGACAGGACGGGCCTGGCACAAAAACAGGAATACAGATCAATGCAACCGGGTAGAAAGCCCTCAGATAATGCCACGCACCTATGGTCAACTAATCTGTGACAAAGGAGGCAAGGATACACAGTGCAGAAAGAAGAGTCTCTTCAGTAAGTGGTTCTGGGGAACCTGGACCAAGACATGTAAAACAATGAAGTAAGAACACTCCCATACACCGTACACAAAAATAATCTGAAAATGGAACAGAGACCTAAACTCAGGACTGTACACTGCGAAACTCTTAGAGGAGAACACAGGAAGAACAGGCTTTGACATAAATCACAACAAGATCTTTTGTAATCCTCCTCCTGGAGTCATGGAAATAAAAACAAAAATGTACAACTGGGACCTAAGGAAACTTAAAAGCTTTTGCTAAGCACAGGAAACTAAGAACAAGAGGAAAACACAACCCTCAGAATGGGAAAAGTATTTGCATACGAAGCAGCGGACTCGGGATCAATCTCCAAAATATATAAACAGCCCATGCTGCTCGGTATTAAAAAATCCAACAACGCGCTCTAAAAATGGGCAGAAGCCCTAAACAGACAAGACATAGAGCTGGCCAACAAGCACGTAAAAGCCGGCTCTACTTCACTAGCTATTAGAGAGATGCACACCAAAACTACACCGAGCTATCACCTCACACCATTTAGAAAGGGCATCATCGGAAAATCAACAAAGAACAACTGCTGGACACGGTGTGGAGCAGAGAGAACACTCTTGCACTGTCGGTGGGAGTGTAGAGGGATACAGCCACTAGGGAGAAGAGTAAGGAGGTTCCTGAAAAAACTAAAACTAGAACTACCATATGACCCAGCGATCCCACTCCTAGGCGTATACCCTGAGGAAACCAGAATTCAAAAAGAGACATGTACCAAAATGCTCATTGCAGCTCTATTCACGACAGCCCGCAGAGGGAAACAACCTAAGTGTCCATCATCGGATGAATGGATAAAGAAGATGTGGCACCTACATACAATGGAATATTACTCAGCCATAAAAAGCAACGAAACTGATCTATCTGTAATGAGGTGGACAGACCTAGAGTCCGTCATACAGGGTGAAGTAAGTCAGAAAGAGAAAGACAAATCCCGTATGCTGACACATATATATGGAATTTAAGAAAAAAAAATGTCACGAAGAACCTAGGGGTAAGACAGGAATAAAGACACAGACCTACTTGAGAACGGACTTGAGGATATGGGGAGGGGGAAGGGTAAGCTGTGACAAAGCGAGAGAGAGGCATGGACCTATATACAGTACCAAACGTAAGGTAGATAGATAGTGGGAAGCAGCCGCATAGCACCGGGAGATCGGCTCGGTGCTTTGTGACCGCCTGGAGGGGTGGGATGGGGAGGCTGGGAGGGAGAGAGACGCAGGAGGGAAGGGATGTGGGAACAGATGTATATGTATGACTGATTCACTTTGTTCTAAAGCAGAAAGTAATAATAAAAAAAGAAAAAAGACACATGCACCCCAGTGATCATTGCAGCACTATTTACAATAGCCAGGTCATGGAAACAACCTAAAGGCCCATCCACAGACGAATGGATAAAGAAGATGTGGTACCTATATACGATGGAATATTACTCAGCCAGGAAAGGGAACTGAGTTGGTTCATTTGTACAGGCGTGGATAGACCTAGACACTGTCATACAGAGTGAAGCCAGTCAGAAAGAGAAAATCAGGTGTCGTATATAAACGCACATACATGCAACCTAGAAAAATGGTACAGATGAACCGGTGTGCAGGATAGAACTGATACACAGATGTGGAGAACCAACGTATGGCCACCGAGGGGGGAAGGTGGACGGGGTGCTGGTGCTCGTGTGATGAATTCGGAGATCGGGAGTGACATACATACAGTAATACGTGTAAGATGCATAACTAATAAGAACCTGCTGTATAAAAAAATGAAGTGAACGTCAAAAACTCAAAAACCCATACGATAGAAGGAAGATATGTTCATTTCAACTGGTCATTTACTAAATAGACAACAAACTCTGAAGGTAGTTGGGACTGTCAATAAAAAGTTAGAGAAAAATGAAAGAAATTACTGGAACAGCAACAAAGAAAACAATATCAAAGACCAAAAAAACTAAAAGCTGGTTCTTTGAGAAGATGAACAATATTGGTAAACCTTTAGCCAGACTCATCAAGATAAAGAGGGAGAGGACTGAAATCAATACAATTAGAAATGGAAAAGAAGTTACACCGGACAACACAGAAATACAAAACATCCTAAGAGACGACTACAAGCACTCTATGCTCACAAAATGGACAATCTGGAAGAAATGGACAAATTCTTAGAGAGGTACGACCTTCCAAGACTGAAGCGGGAAGAAACAGAAAGTATGAACAGACCCAGTGCGAGTGATGAACTTGAAAGTCTGATTACAAATCGTCCAACAAATAAAAGTCCAGTACCAGATGGCTTCACAGGTTAATGCTATCCAACACGTAGAAGAGAAATAACACCCACCTTTCTCAAACTCTTCCAAAGTACTGGCGTGGAGGGAACACTCCGAAACTCTTTCTATGGGGCCACCATCACCCTGTTACGAGAACCAGACAAAGAGGGTAGAAAAGAAGTTACACCCCGATATCACTGATGAGCTTAGGTGCAAAGCGGCTCAACAAAATAGTAGCCAACAGAATCCAACACCATATTAAAAGTATCATACCTCATGATCAAGTGGGCTTTATCGCAGGCATGCGTGGAATCTTCAAACTACACAGATCAACGTGATACCCCCTATGAACAAACTGAAGAGGAAAAACCATATGATCATGCCAATCGATGCAGAAAAACTTGGGACAAATGTCAGCACACATTTATGATAAAGAAAACAAAAAAAACCCCTCCAGAATGTGGGCTTAGAGGGAAACTCACTCAATTTAATCAGGGACGCATACGACAAACCCACAGCAAACATTTTCACTGGTGAAGAAGTGAAAGCATGTCCTCTAAGATCAGCAACAAGACAAGGATGACCACTCTCTCATCACTATTATTCAACATAGTTTTGGAAGTTCTGGCCACGGCAATCAGAGCAGCACAAGAAATGAAAGGAAGACAAACTGGAAAAGAAGAAGTAACACCGTCCCTCTTTGCATATGACATGATACTATACTTAGAGAATCCTAAAGTGGCCACCATAAAACTAGTAGAGCTAGTCCATGGATTTGGTGACGTGGCAGGACACAAAATTAATGCACAGAAATCCCTTGCATTCCTATACATTAATGAAGGAAAAACAGAAAGAGAAATTAGGAAGGACTCCCATTTACCCCTGCAGGAAAAGGAATAAAATACCTAGGAATAAACCCACCTAGGGAGACAAAAGAGCTGTATGCAGAAAACTATAAGACACTGATGAATGAGACTGAAGATACACACAGATGGAGAGACATACCATGCTCTTGGATTGGAAGAATCAATCTTATGAAAATGACTATACTACCCAAAGCAGTCTACATATTCAATGCAATCCCTCTCAAATTACCAATGGCATTTTTTTTTTTTAACAGAGCTAGAAGGAAAAAATCTGAAAATCTGTATGGAGACACAAAAATCCCCCAATAGCCAAAGCAGTTTGATGGAGAAAAACGGAGCTGGAGGAATCAGACTCCACGACTTCACACTGTACTACAAAGCTACAGTAATCAAGACAGGACGGGCCTGGCACAAAAACAGGAATACAGATCAATGCAACCGGGTAGAAAGCCCTCAGATAATGCCACGCACCTATGGTCAACTAATCTGTGACAAAGGAGGCAAGGATACACAGTGCAGAAAGAAGAGTCTCTTCAGTAAGTGGTTCTGGGGAACCTGGACCAAGACATGTAAAACAATGAAGTAAGAACACTCCCATACACCGTACACAAAAATAATCTGAAAATGGAACAGAGACCTAAACTCAGGACTGTACACTGCGAAACTCTTAGAGGAGAACACAGGAAGAACAGGCTTTGACATAAATCACAACAAGATCTTTTGTAATCCTCCTCCTGGAGTCATGGAAATAAAAACAAAAATGTACAACTGGGACCTAAGGAAACTTAAAAGCTTTTGCTAAGCACAGGAAACTAAGAACAAGAGGAAAACACAACCCTCAGAATGGGAAAAGTATTTGCATACGAAGCAGCGGACTCGGGATCAATCTCCAAAATATATAAACAGCCCATGCTGCTCGGTATTAAAAAATCCAACAACGCGCTCTAAAAATGGGCAGAAGCCCTAAACAGACAATGCTCCAAAGAAGACACAGAGCTGGCCAACAAGCACGTAAAAGCCGGCTCGGGCCTCCCTGGTGGCGCAGTGGTTGAGAGTCCGCCTGCCGATGCAGGGGATACGGGTTCGTGCCCCGATCTGGGAGGATCCCATATGCCGCGGAGCGGCTGGGCCCGTGAGCCATGGCCGCTGAGCCTGTGCGTCCGGAGCCTGTGCTCCGCAACGGGAGAGGCCACAGCAGTGAGAGGCCCGCGTACAGCAAAAAAAGAAAAAAAAAAAAAAAAAGCCGGCTCTACTTCACTAGCTATTAGAGAGATGCACACCAAAACTACACCGAGCTATCACCTCACACCATTTAGAAAGGGCATCATCGGAAAATCAACAAAGAACAACTGCTGGACACGGTGTGGAGCAGAGAGAACACTCTTGCACTGTCGGTGGGAGTGTAGAGGGATACAGCCACTAGGGAGAAGAGTAAGGAGGTTCCTGAAAAAACTAAAACTAGAACTACCATATGACCCAGCGATCCCACTCCTAGGCGTATACCCTGAGGAAACCAGAATTCAAAAAGAGACATGTACCAAAATGCTCATTGCAGCTCTATTCACGACAGCCCGCAGAGGGAAACAACCTAAGTGTCCATCATCGGATGAATGGATAAAGAAGATGTGGCACCTACATACAATGGAATATTACTCAGCCATAAAAAGCAACGAAACTGATCTATCTGTAATGAGGTGGACAGACCTAGAGTCCGTCATACAGGGTGAAGTAAGTCAGAAAGAGAAAGACAAATCCCGTATGCTGACACATATATATGGAATTTAAGAAAAAAAAATGTCACGAAGAACCTAGGGGTAAGACAGGAATAAAGACACAGACCTACTTGAGAACGGACTTGAGGATATGGGGAGGGGGAAGGGTAAGCTGTGACAAAGCGAGAGGCAGGCATGGACCTATATACAGTACCAAACGTAAGGTAGATAGATAGTGGGAAGCAGCCGCATAGCACCGGGAGATCGGCTCGGTGCTTTGTGACCGCCTGGAGGGGTGGGATGGGGAGGCTGGGAGGGAGAGAGACGCAGGAGGGAAGGGATGTGGGAACAGATGTATATGTATGACTGATTCACTTTGTTCTAAAGCAGAAAGTAATAATAAAAAAAGAAAAAAGACACATGCACCCCAGCGATCATTGCAGCACTATTTACAATAGCCAGGTCATGGAAACAACCTAAAGGCCCATCCACAGACGAATGGATAAAGAAGATGTGGTACCTATATACGATGGAATATTACTCAGCCAGGAAAGGGAACTGAGTTGGTTCATTTGTACAGGCGTGGATAGACCTAGACACTGTCATACAGAGTGAAGCCAGTCAGAAAGAGAAAATCAGGTGTCGTATATAAACGCACATACATGCAACCTAGAAAAATGGTACAGATGAACCGGTGTGCAGGATAGAACTGATACACAGATGTGGAGAACCAGCGTATGGCCACCGAGGGGGGAAGGTGGACGGGGTGCTGGTGCTCGTGTGATGAATTCGGAGATCGGGAGTGACATACATACAGTAATACGTGTAAGATGCACAACTAATAAGAACCTGCTGTATAAAAAAATGAAGTGAACGTCAAAAACTCAAAAACCCATACGATAGAAGGAAGATATGTTCATTTCAACTGGTCATTTACTAAATAGACAACAAACTCTGAAGGTAGTTGGGACTGTCAATAAAAAGTTAGAGAAAAATGAAAGAAATTACTGGAACAGCAACAAAGAAAACAATATCAAAGACCAAAAAAACTAAAAGCTGGTTCTTTGAGAAGATGAACAATATTGGTAAACCTTTAGCCAGACTCATCAAGATAAAGAGGGAGAGGACTGAAATCAATACAATTAGAAATGGAAAAGAAGTTACACCGGACAACACAGAAATACAAAACATCCTAAGAGACGACTACAAGCACTCTATGCTCACAAAATGGACAATCTGGAAGAAATGGACAAATTCTTAGAGAGGTACGACCTTCCAAGACTGAAGCGGGAAGAAACAGAAAGTATGAACAGACCCAGTGCGAGTGATGAACTTGAAAGTCTGATTACAAATCGTCCAACAAATAAAAGTCCAGTACCAGATGGCTTCACAGGTTAATGCTATCCAACACGTAGAAGAGAAATAACACCCACCTTTCTCAAACTCTTCCAAAGTACTGGCGTGGAGGGAACACTCCGAAACTCTTTCTATGAGGCCACCATCACCCTGTTACGAGAACCAGACAAAGAGGGTAGAAAAGAAGTTACACCCCGATATCACTGATGAGCTTAGGTGCAAAGCGGCTCAACAAAATAGTAGCCAACAGAATCCAACACCATATTAAAAGTATCATACCTCATGATCAAGTGGGCTTTATCGCAGGCATGCGTGGAATCTTCAAACTACACAGATCAACGTGATACCCCCTATGAACAAACTGAAGAGGAAAAACCATATGATCATGCCAATCGATGCAGAAAAACTTGGGACAAATGTCAGCACACATTTATGATAAAGAAAACAAAAAAAACCCCTCCAGAATGTGGGCTTAGAGGGAAACTCACTCAATTTAATCAGGGACGCATACGACAAACCCACAGCAAACATTTTCACTGGTGAAGAAGTGAAAGCATGTCCTCTAAGATCAGCAACAAGACAAGGATGACCACTCTCTCATCACTATTATTCAACATAGTTTTGGAAGTTCTGGCCACGGCAATCAGAGCAGCACAAGAAATGAAAGGAAGACAAACTGGAAAAGAAGAAGTAACACCGTCCCTCTTTGCATATGACATGATACTATACTTAGAGAATCCTAAAGTGGCCACCATAAAACTAGTAGAGCTAGTCCATGGATTTGGTGACGTGGCAGGACACAAAATTAATGCACAGAAATCCCTTGCATTCCTATACATTAATGAAGGAAAAACAGAAAGAGAAATTAGGAAGGACTCCCATTTACCCCTGCAGGAAAAGGAATAAAATACCTAGGAATAAACCCACCTAGGGAGACAAAAGAGCTGTATGCAGAAAACTATAAGACACTGATGAATGAGACTGAAGATACACACAGATGGAGAGACATACCATGCTCTTGGATTGGAAGAATCAATCTTATGAAAATGACTATACTACCCAAAGCAGTCTACATATTCAATGCAATCCCTCTCAAATTACCAATGGCATTTTTTTTTTTAACAGAGCTAGAAGGAAAAAATCTGAAAATCTGTATGGAGACACAAAAATCCCCCAACAGCCAAAGCAGTTTGATGGAGAAAAACGGAGCTGGAGGAATCAGACTCCACGACTTCACACTGTACTACAAAGCTACAGTAATCAAGACAGGACGGGCCTGGCACAAAAACAGGAATACAGATCAATGCAACCGGGTAGAAAGCCCTCAGATAATGCCACGCACCTATGGTCAACTAATCTGTGACAAAGGAGGCAAGGATACACAGTGCAGAAAGAAGAGTCTCTTCAGTAAGTGGTTCTGGGGAACCTGGACCAAGACATGTAAAACAATGAAGTAAGAACACTCCCATACACCGTACACAAAAATAATCTGAAAATGGAACAGAGACCTAAACTCAGGACTGTACACTGCGAAACTCTTAGAGGAGAACACAGGAAGAACAGGCTTTGACATAAATCACAACAAGATCTTTTGTAATCCTCCTCCTGGAGTCATGGAAATAAAAACAAAAATGTACAACTGGGACCTAAGGAAACTTAAAAGCTTTTGCTAAGCACAGGAAACTAAGAACAAGAGGAAAACACAACCCTCAGAATGGGAAAAGTATTTGCATACGAAGCAGCGGACTCGGGATCAATCTCCAAAATATATAAACAGCCCATGCTGCTCGGTATTAAAAAATCCAACAACGCGCTCTAAAAATGGGCAGAAGCCCTAAACAGACAATGCTCCAAAGAAGACACAGAGCTGGCCAACAAGCACGTAAAAGCCGGCTCGGGCCTCCCTGGTGGCGCAGTGGTTGAGAGTCCGCCTGCCGATGCAGGGGATACGGGTTCGTGCCCCGATCTGGGAGGATCCCATATGCCGCGGAGCGGCTGGGCCCGTGAGCCATGGCCGCTGAGCCTGTGCGTCCGGAGCCTGTGCTCCGCAACGGGAGAGGCCACAGCAGTGAGAGGCCCGCGTACAGCAAAAAAAGAAAAAAAAAAAAAAAAAAAAGCCGGCTCTACTTCACTAGCTATTAGAGAGATGCACACCAAAACTACACCGAGCTATCACCTCACACCATTTAGAAAGGGCATCATCGGAAAATCAACAAAGAACAACTGCTGGACACGGTGTGGAGCAGAGAGAACACTCTTGCACTGTCGGTGGGAGTGTAGAGGGATACAGCCACTAGGGAGAAGAGTAAGGAGGTTCCTGAAAAAACTAAAACTAGAACTACCATATGACCCAGCGATCCCACTCCTAGGCGTATACCCTGAGGAAACCAGAATTCAAAAAGAGACATGTACCAAAATGCTCATTGCAGCTCTATTCACGACAGCCCGCAGAGGGAAACAACCTAAGTGTCCATCATCGGATGAATGGATAAAGAAGATGTGGCACCTACATACAATGGAATATTACTCAGCCATAAAAAGCAACGAAACTGATCTATCTGTAATGAGGTGGACAGACCTAGAGTCCGTCATACAGGGTGAAGTAAGTCAGAAAGAGAAAGACAAATCCCGTATGCTGACACATATATATGGAATTTAAGAAAAAAAAATGTCACGAAGAACCTAGGGGTAAGACAGGAATAAAGACACAGACCTACTTGAGAACGGACTTGAGGATATGGGGAGGGGGAAGGGTAAGCTGTAACAAAGCGAGAGAGAGGCATGGACCTATATACAGTACCAAACGTAAGGTAGATAGATAGTGGGAAGCAGCCGCATAGCACCGGGAGATCGGCTCGGTGCTTTGTGACCGCCTGGAGGGGTGGGATGGGGAGGCTGGGAGGGAGAGAGACGCAGGAGGGAAGGGATGTGGGAACAGATGTATATGTATGACTGATTCACTTTGTTCTAAAGCAGAAAGTAATAATAAAAAAAGAAAAAAGACACATGCACCCCAGCGATCATTGCAGCACTATTTACAATAGCCAGGTCATGGAAACAACCTAAAGGCCCATCCACAGACGAATGGATAAAGAAGATGTGGTACCTATATACGATGGAATATTACTCAGCCAGGAAAGGGAACTGAGTTGGTTCATTTGTACAGGCGTGGATAGACCTAGACACTGTCATACAGAGTGAAGCCAGTCAGAAAGAGAAAATCAGGTGTCGTATATAAACGCACATACATGCAACCTAGAAAAATGGTACAGATGAACCGGTGTGCAGGATAGAACTGATACACAGATGTGGAGAACCAACGTATGGCCACCGAGGGGGGAAGGTGGACGGGGTGCTGGTGCTCGTGTGATGAATTCGGAGATCGGGAGTGACATACATACAGTAATACGTGTAAGATGCATAACTAATAAGAACCTGCTGTATAAAAAAATGAAGTGAACGTCAAAAACTCAAAAACCCATACGATAGAAGGAAGATATGTTCATTTCAACTGGTCATTTACTAAATAGACAACAAACTCTGAAGGTAGTTGGGACTGTCAATAAAAAGTTAGAGAAAAATGAAAGAAATTACTGGAACAGCAACAAAGAAAACAATATCAAAGACCAAAAAAACTAAAAGCTGGTTCTTTGAGAAGATGAACAATATTGGTAAACCTTTAGCCAGACTCATCAAGATAAAGAGGGAGAGGACTGAAATCAATACAATTAGAAATGGAAAAGAAGTTACACCGGACAACACAGAAATACAAAACATCCTAAGAGACGACTACAAGCACTCTATGCTCACAAAATGGACAATCTGGAAGAAATGGACAAATTCTTAGAGAGGTACGACCTTCCAAGACTGAAGCGGGAAGAAACAGAAAGTATGAACAGACCCAGTGCGAGTGATGAACTTGAAAGTCTGATTACAAATCGTCCAACAAATAAAAGTCCAGTACCAGATGGCTTCACAGGTTAATGCTATCCAACACGTAGAAGAGAAATAACACCCACCTTTCTCAAACTCTTCCAAAGTACTGGCGTGGAGGGAACACTCCGAAACTCTTTCTATGAGGCCACCATCACCCTGTTACGAGAACCAGACAAAGAGGGTAGAAAAGAAGTTACACCCCGATATCACTGATGAGCTTAGGTGCAAAGCGGCTCAACAAAATAGTAGCCAACAGAATCCAACACCATATTAAAAGTATCATACCTCATGATCAAGTGGGCTTTATCGCAGGCATGCGTGGAATCTTCAAACTACGCAGATCAACGTGATACCCCCTATGAACAAACTGAAGAGGAAAAACCATATGATCATGCCAATCGATGCAGAAAAACTTGGGACAAATGTCAGCACACATTTATGATAAAGAAAACAAAAAAAACCCCTCCAGAATGTGGGCTTAGAGGGAAACTCACTCAATTTAATCAGGGACGCATACGACAAACCCACAGCAAACATTTTCACTGGTGAAGAACTGAAAGCATGTCCCCTAAGATCAGCAACAAGACAAGGATGACCACTCTCTCATCACTATTATTCAACATAGTTTTGGAAGTTCTGGCCACGGCAATCAGAGCAGCACAAGAAATGAAAGGAAGACAAACTGGAAAAGAAGAAGTAACACCGTCCCTCTTTGCATATGACATGATACTATACTTAGAGAATCCTAAAGTGGCCACCATAAAACTAGTAGAGCTAGTCCATGGATTTGGTGACGTGGCAGGACACAAAATTAATGCACAGAAATCCCTTGCATTCCTATACATTAATGAAGGAAAAACAGAAAGAGAAATTAGGAAGGACTCCCATTTACCCCTGCAGGAAAAGGAATAAAATACCTAGGAATAAACCCACCTAGGGAGACAAAAGAGCTGT
Source organism: Mesoplodon mirus (assembly GCF_964341445.2). Lineage (NCBI taxonomy): Eukaryota > Metazoa > Chordata > Mammalia > Artiodactyla > Ziphiidae > Mesoplodon > Mesoplodon mirus. The sequence continues at coordinate 24,829,178 of NC_138981.1, read as the reverse complement.
ATGCAGAAAACTATAAGACACTGATGAATGAGACTGAAGATACACACAGATGGAGAGACATACCATGCTCTTGGATTGGAAGAATCAATCTTATGAAAATGACTATACTACCCAAAGCAGTCTACATATTCAATGCAATCCCTCTCAAATTACCAATGGCATTTTTTTTTTTAACAGAGCTAGAAGGAAAAAATCTGAAAATCTGTATGGAGACACAAAAATCCCCCAATAGCCAAAGCAGTTTGATGGAGAAAAACGGAGCTGGAGGAATCAGACTCCACGACTTCACACTGTACTACAAAGCTACAGTAATCAAGACAGGACGGGCCTGGCACAAAAACAGGAATACAGATCAATGCAACCGGATAGAAAGCCCTCAGATAATGCCACGCACCTATGGTCAACTAATCTGTGACAAAGGAGGCAAGGATACACAGTGCAGAAAGAAGAGTCTCTTCAGTAAGTGGTTCTGGGGAACCTGGACCAAGACATGTAAAACAATGAAGTAAGAACACTCCCATACACCGTACACAAAAATAATCTGAAAATGGAACAGAGACCTAAACTCAGGACTGTACACTGCGAAACTCTTAGAGGAGAACACAGGAAGAACAGGCTTTGACATAAATCACAACAAGATCTTTTGTAATCCTCCTCCTGGAGTCATGGAAATAAAAACAAAAATGTACAACTGGGACCTAAGGAAACTTAAAAGCTTTTGCTAAGCACAGGAAACTAAGAACAAGAGGAAAACACAACCCTCAGAATGGGAAAAGTATTTGCATACGAAGCAGCGGACTCGGGATCAATCTCCAAAATATATAAACAGCCCATGCTGCTCGGTATTAAAAAATCCAACAACGCGCTCTAAAAATGGGCAGAAGCCCTAAACAGACAATGCTCCAAAGAAGACACAGAGCTGGCCAACAAGCACGTAAAAGCCGGCTCTACTTCACTAGCTATTAGAGAGATGCACACCAAAACTACACCGAGCTATCACCTCACACCATTTAGAAAGGGCATCATCGGAAAATCAACAAAGAACAACTGATGAACACAGTGTGGAGCAGAGAGAACACTCTTGCACTGTCGGTGGGAGTGTAGATGGATACAGCCACTAGGGAGAAGAGTAAGGAGGTTCCTGAAAAAACTAAAACTAGAACTACCATATGACCCAGCGATCCCACTACTAGGCGTATACCCTGAGGAAACCAGAATTCAAAAGGAGACATGTACCAAAATGTTCATTGCAGCTCTATTCACGACAGCCCGCAGAGGGACACAACCTAAGTGTCCATCATCGGATGAATGGATAAAGAAGATGTGGCACCTACATACAATGGAATATTACTCAGCCATAAAAAGCAACGAAACTGATCTATCTGTAATGAGGTGGACAGACCTAGAGTCCGTCATACAGGGTGAAGTAAGTCAGAAAGAGAAAGACAAATCCCGTATGCTGACACATATATATGGAATTTAAGAAAAAAAAATGTCACGAAGAACCAAGGGGTAAGACAGGAATAAAGACACAGACCTACTTGAGAATGGACTTGAGGATATGGGGAGGGGGAAGGGTAAGCTGTGACAAAGCGAGAGAGAGGCATGGACATATATACAGTACCAAACGTAAGGTAGATAGATAGTGGGAAGCAGCCGCACAGCACCGGGAGATCGGCTCGGTGCTTTGTGAACGCCTGGAGGGGTGGGATGGGGAGGTTGGGAGGGAGAGAGACGCAGGAGGGAAGGGATGTGGGAACAGATGTATATGTATGACTGATTCACTTTGTTCTAAAGCAGAAAGTAATAATAAAAAAAGAAAAAAGACACATGCACCCCAGTGATCATTGCAGCACTATTTACAATAGCCAGGTCATGGAAACAACCTAGAGGCCCATCCACAGACGAATGGACAAAGAAGATGTGGTACCTATATACGATGGAATATTACTCAGCCAGGAAAGGGAACTGAGTTGGTTCATTTGTACAGGCGTGGATAGACCTAGACACTGTTATACAGAGTGAAGCCAGTCAGAAAGAGAAAATCAGGTGTCGTATATAAACGCACATACATGCAACCTAGAAAAATGGTACAGATGAACCGGTGTGCAGGATAGAACTGATACACAGATGTGGAGAACCAACGTATGGCCACCGAGGGGGGAAAGTGGACGGGGTGCTGGTGCTCGTGTGATGAATTCGGAGATCGGGAGTGACATACATACAGTAATATGTGTAAGATGCATAACTAATAAGAACCTGCTGTATAAAAAAATGAAGTGAACGTCAAAAACTCAAAAACCCATACGATAAAAGGAAGATATGTTCATTTCAACTGGTCATTTACTAAATAGACAACAAACTCTGAAGGTAGTTGGGACTGTCAATAAAAAGTTAGAGAAAAATGAAAGAAATTACTGGAACAGCAACAAAGAAAACAATATCAAAGACCAAAAAAACTAAAAGCTGGTTCTTTGAGAAGATGAACAATATTGGTAAACCTTTAGCCAGACTCATCAAGATAAAGAGGGAGAGGACTGAAATCAATACAATTAGAAATGGAAAAGAAGTTACACCGGACAACACAGAAATACAAAACATCCTAAGAGACGACTACAAGCACTCTATGCTCACAAAATGGACAATCTGGAAGAAATGGACAAATTCTTAGAGAGGTACGACCTTCCAAGACTGAAGCGGGAAGAAACAGAAAGTATGAACAGACCCAGTGCGAGTGATGAACCTGAAAGTCTGATTACAAATCGTCCAACAAATAAAAGTCCAGTACCAGATGGCTTCACAGGTTAATGCTATCCAACACGTAGAAGAGAAATAACACCCACCTTTCTCAAACTCTTCCAAAGTACTGGCGTGGAGGGAACACTCCGAAACTCTTTCTATGAGGCCACCATCACCCTGTTACGAGAACCAGACAAAGAGGGTAGAAAAGAAGTTACACCCCGATATCACTGATGAGCTTAGGTGCAAAGCGGCTCAACAAAATAGTAGCCAACAGAATCCAACACCATATTAAAAGTATCATACCTCATGATCAAGTGGGCTTTATCGCAGGCATGCGTGGAATCTTCAAACTACGCAGATCAACGTGATACCCCCTATGAACAAACTGAAGAGGAAAAACCATATGATCATGCCAATCGATGCAGAAAAACTTGGGACAAATGTCAGCACACATTTATGATAAAGAAAACAAAAAAAAACCCTCCAGAATGTGGGCTTAGAGGGAAACTCACTCAATTTAATCAGGGACGCATACGACAAACCCACAGCAAACATTTTCACTGGTGAAGAAGTGAAAGCATGTCCTCTAAGATCAGCAACAAGACAAGGATGACCACTCTCTCATCACTATTATTCAACATAGTTTTGGAAGTTCTGGCCACGGCAATCAGAGCAGCACAAGAAATGAAAGGAAGACAAACTGGAAAAGAAGAAGTAACACCGTCCCTCTTTGCATATGACATGATACTATACTTAGAGAATCCTAAAGTGGCCACCATAAAACTAGTAGAGCTAGTCCATGGATTTGGTGACGTGGCAGGACACAAAATTAATGCACAGAAATCCCTTGCATTCCTATACATTAATGAAGGAAAAACAGAAAGAGAAATTAGGAAGGACTCCCATTTACCCCTGCAGGAAAAGGAATAAAATACCTAGGAATAAACCTACCTAGGGAGACAAAAGAGCTGTATGCAGAAAACTATAAGACACTGATGAATGAGACTGAAGATACACACAGATGGAGAGACATACCATGCTCTTGGATTGGAAGAATCAATCTTATGAAAATGACTATACTACCCAAAGCAGTCTACATATTCAATGCAATCCCTCTCAAATTACCAATGGCATTTTTTTTTTAACAGAGCTAGAAGGAAAAAATCCGAAAATCTGTATGGAGACACAAAAATCCCCCAATAGCCAAAGCAGTTTGATGGAGAAAAACGGAGCTGGAGGAATCAGACTCCACGACTTCACACTGTACTACAAAGCTACAGTAATCAAGACAGGACGGGCCTGGCACAAAAACAGAAATACAGATCAATGCAACCGGATAGAAAGCCCTCAGATAATGCCACGCACCTATGGTCAACTAATCTGTGACAAAGGAGGCAAGGATACACAGTGCAGAAAGAAGAGTCTCTTCAGTAAGTGGTTCTGGGGAACCTGGACCAAGACATGTAAAACAATGAAGTAAGAACACTCCCATACACCGTACACAAAAATAATCTGAAAATGGAACAGAGACCTAAACTCAGGACTGTACACTGCGAAACTCTTAGAGGAGAACACAGGAAGAACAGGCTTTGACATAAATCACAACAAGATCTTTTGTAATCCTCCTCCTGGAGTCATGGAAATAAAAACAAAAATGTACAACTGGGACCTAAGGAAACTTAAAAGCTTTTGCTAAGCACAGGAAACTAAGAACAAGAGGAAAACACAACCCTCAGAATGGGAAAAGTATTTGCATACGAAGCAGCGGACTCGGGATCAATCTCCAAAATATATAAACAGCCCATGCTGCTCGGTATTAAAAAATCCAACAACGCGCTCTAAAAATGGGCAGAAGCCCTAAACAGACAATGCTCCAAAGAAGACACAGAGCTGGCCAACAAGCACGTAAAAGCCGGCTCTACTTCACTAGCTATTAGAGAGATGCACACCAAAACTACACCGAGCTATCACCTCACACCATTTAGAAAGGGCATCATCGGAAAATCAACAAAGAACAACTGATGAACACAGTGTGGAGCAGAGAGAACACTCTTGCACTGTCGGTGGGAGTGTAGATGGATACAGCCACTAGGGAGAAGAGTAAGGAGGTTCCTGAAAAAACTAAAACTAGAACTACCATATGACCCAGCGATCCCACTACTAGGCGTATACCCTGAGGAAACCAGAATTCAAAAGGAGACATGTACCAAAATGCTCATTGCAGCTCTATTCACGACAGCCCGCAGAGGGAAACAACCTAAGTGTCCATCATCGGATGAATGGATAAAGAAGATGTGGCACCTACATACAATGGAATATTACTCAGCCATAAAAAGCAACGAAACTGATCTATCTGTAATGAGGTGGACAGACCTAGAGTCCGTCATAAAGGGTGAAGTAAGTCAGAAAGAGAAAGACAAATCCCGTATGCTGACACATATATATGGAATTTAAGAAAAAAAAATGTCACGAAGAACCAAGGGGTAAGACAGGAATAAAGACACAGACCTACTTGAGAATGGACTTGAGGATATGGGGAGGGGGAAGGGTAAGCTGTGACAAAGCGAGAGAGAGGCATGGACATATATACAGTACCAAACGTAAGGTAGATAGATAGTGGGAAGCAGCCGCACAGCACCGGGAGATCGGCTCGGTGCTTTGTGACCGCCTGGAGGGGTGGGATGGGGAGGCTGGGAGGGAGAGAGACGCAGGAGGGAAGGGATGTGGGAACAGATGTATATGTATGACTGATTCACTTTGTTCTAAAGCAGAAAGTAATAATAAAAAAAGAAAAAAGACACATGCACCCCAGTGATCATTGCAGCACTATTTACAATAGCCAGGTCATGGAAACAACCTAGAGGCCCATCCACAGACGAATGGACAAAGACGATGTGGTACCTATATACGATGGAATATTACTCAGCCAGGAAAGGGAACTGAGTTGGTTCATTTGTACAGGCGTGGATAGACCTAGACACTGTCATACAGAGTGAAGCCAGTCAGAAAGAGAAAATCAGGTGTCGTATATAAACGCACATACATGCAACCTAGAAAAATGGTACAGATGAACCGGTGTGCAGGATAGAACTGATACACAGATGTGGAGAACCAACGTATGGCCACCGAGGGGGGAAAGTGGACGGGGTGCTGGTGCTCGTGTGATGAATTCGGAGATCGGGAGTGACATACATACAGTAATATGTGTAAGATGCCTAACTAATAAGAACCTGCTGTATAAAAAAATGAAGTGAACGTCAAAAACTCAAAAACCCATACGATAAAAGGAAGATATGTTCATTTCAACTGGTCATTTACTAAATAGACAACAAACTCTGAAGGTAGTTGGGACTGTCAATAAAAAGTTAGAGAAAAATGAAAGAAATTACTGGAACAGCAACAAAGAAAACAATATCAAAGACCAAAAAAACTAAAACCTGGTTCTTTGAGAAGATGAACAATATTGGTAAACCTTTAGCCAGACTCATCAAGATAAAGAGGGAGAGGACTGAAATCAATACAATTAGAAATGGAAAAGAAGTTACACCGGACAACACAGAAATACAAAACATCCTAAGAGACGACTACAAGCACTCTATGCTCACAAAATGGACAATCTGGAAGAAATGGACAAATTCTTAGAGAGGTACGACCTTCCAAGACTGAAGCGGGAAGAAACAGAAAGTATGAACAGACCCAGTGCGAGTGATGAACCTGAAAGTCTGATTACAAATCGTCCAACAAATAAAAGTCCAGTACCAGATGGCTTCACAGGTTAATGCTATCCAACACGTAGAAGAGAAATAACACCCACCTTTCTCAAACTCTTCCAAAGTACTGGCGTGGAGGGAACACTCCGAAACTCTTTCTATGAGGCCACCATCACCCTGTTACGAGAACCAGACAAAGAGGGTAGAAAAGAAGTTACACCCCGATATCACTGATGAGCTTAGGTGCAAAGCGGCTCAACAAAATAGTAGCCAACAGAATCCAACACCATATTAAAAGTATCATACCTCATGATCAAGTGGGCTTTATCGCAGGCATGCGTGGAATCTTCAAACTACGCAGATCAACGTGATACCCCCTATGAACAAACTGAAGAGGAAAAACCATATGATCATGCCAATCGATGCAGAAAAACTTGGGACAAATGTCAGCACACATTTATGATAAAGAAAACAAAAAAAACCCCTCCAGAATGTGGGCTTAGAGGGAAACTCACTCAATTTAATCAGGGACGCATACGACAAACCCACAGCAAACATTTTCACTGGTGAAGAACTGAAAGCATGTCCTCTAAGATCAGCAACAAGACAAGGATGACCACTCTCTCATCACTATTATTCAACATAGTTTTGGAAGTTCTGGCCACGGCAATCAGAGCAGCACAAGAAATGAAAGGAAGACAAACTGGAAAAGAAGAAGTAACACCGTCCCTCTTTGCATATGACATGATACTATACTTAGAGAATCCTAAATTGGCCACCATAAAACTAGTAGAGCTAGTCCATGGATTTGGTGACGTGGCAGGACACAAAATTAATGCACAGAAATCCCTTGCATTCCTATACATTAATGAAGGAAAAACAGAAAGAGAAATTAGGAAGGACTCCCATTTACCCCTGCAGGAAAAGGAATAAAATACCTAGGAATAAACCCACCTAGGGAGACAAAAGAGCTGTATGCAGAAAACTATAAGACACTGATGAATGAGACTGAAGATACACACAGATGGAGAGACATACCATGCTCTTGGATTGGAAGAATCAATCTTATGAAAATGACTATACTACCCAAAGCAGTCTACATATTCAATGCAATCCCTCTCAAATTACCAATGGCATTTTTTTTTTTAACAGAGCTAGAAGGAAAAAATCTGAAAATCTGTATGGAGACACAAAAATCCCCCAATAGCCAAAGCAGTTTGATGGAGAAAAATGGAGCTGGAGGAATCAGACTCCACGACTTCACACTGTACTACAAAGCTACAGTAATCAAGACAGGACGGGCCTGGCACAAAAACAGAAATACAGATCAATGCAACTGGATAGAAAGCCCTCAGATAATGCCACGCACCTATGGTCAACTAATCTGTGACAAAGGAGGCAAGGATACACAGTGCAGAAAGAAGAGTCTCTTCAGTAAGTGGTTCTGGGGAACCTGGACCAAGACATGTAAAACAATGAAGTAAGAACACTCCCATACACCGTACACAAAAATAATCTGAAAATGGAACAGAGACCTAAACTCAGGACTGTACACTGCGAAACTCTTAGAGGAGAACACAGGAAGAACAGGCTTTGACATAAATCACAACAAGATCTTTTGTAATCCTCCTCCTGGAGTCATGGAAATAAAAACAAAAATGTACAACTGGGACCTAAGGAAACTTAAAAGCTTTTGCTAAGCACAGGAAACTAAGAACAAGAGGAAAACACAACCCTCAGAATGGGAAAAGTATTTGCATACGAAGCAGCGGACTCGGGATCAATCTCCAAAATATATAAACAGCCCATGCTGCTCGGTATTAAAAAATCCAACAACGCGCTCTAAAAATGGGCAGAAGCCCTAAACAGACAAGACATAGAGCTGGCCAACAAGCACGTAAAAGCCGGCTCTACTTCACTAGCTATTAGAGAGATGCACACCAAAACTACACCGAGCTATCACCTCACACCATTTAGAAAGGGCATCATCGGAAAATCAACAAAGAACAACTGCTGGACACGGTGTGGAGCAGAGAGAACACTCTTGCACTGTCGGTGGGAGTGTAGAGGGATACAGCCACTAGGGAGAAGAGTAAGGAGGTTCCTGAAAAAACTAAAACTAGAACTACCATCTGACCCAGCGATCCCACTACTAGGCGTATACCCTGAGGAAACCAGAATTCAAAAGGAGACATGTACCAAAATGTTCATTGCAGCTCTATTCACGACAGCCCGCAGAGGGAAACAACCTAAGTGTCCATCATCGGATGAATGGATAAAGAAGATGTGGCACCTACATACAATGGAATATTACTCAGCCATAAAAAGCAACGAAACTGATCTATCTGTAATGAGGTGGACAGACCTAGAGTCCGTCATACAGGGTGAAGTAAGTCAGAAAGAGAAAGACAAATCCCGTATGCTGACACATATATATGGAATTTAAGAAAAAAAAATGTCACGAAGAACCAAGGGGTAAGACAGGAATAAAGACACAGACCTACTTGAGAATGGACTTGAGGATATGGGGAGGGGGAAGGGTAAGCTGTGACAAAGCGAGAGAGAGGCATGGACATATATACAGTACCAAACGTAAGGTAGATAGATAGTGGGAAGCAGCCGCATAGCACCGGGAGATCGGCTCGGTGCTTTGTGACCGCCTGGAGGGGTGGGATGGGGAGGTTGGGAGGGAGAGAGACACAGAAGGGAAGGGATGTGGGAACAGATGTATATGTATGACTGATTCACTTTGTTCTAAAGCAGAAAGTAATAATAAAAAAAGAAAAAAGACACATGCACCCCAGTGATCATTGCAGCACTATTTACAATAGCCAGGTCATGAAAACAACCTAAAGGCCCATCCACAGACGAATGGATAAAGAAGATGTGGTACCTATATACGATGGAATATTACTCAGCCAGGAAAGGGAACTGAGTTGGTTCATTTGTACAGGCGTGGATAGACCTAGACACTGTCATACAGAGTGAAGCCAGTCAGAAAGAGAAAATCAGGTGTCGTATATAAACGCACATACATGCAACCTAGAAAAATGGTACAGATGAACCGGTGTGCAGGATAGAACTGATACACAGATGTGGAGAACCAACGTATGGCCACCGAGGGGGGAAAGTGGACGGGGTGCTGGTGCTCGTGTGATGAATTCGGAGATCGGGATTGACATACACACAGTAATATGTGTAAGATGGATAACTAATAAGAACCTGCTGTATAAAAAAATGAAGTGAACATCAAAAACTCAAAAACCCATACGATAAAAGGAAGATATGTTCATTTCAACTGGTCATTTACTAAATAGACATCAAACTCTGAAGGTAGTTGGGACTGTCAATAAAAAGTTAGAGAAAAATGAAAGAAATTACTGGAACAGCAACAAAGAAAACAATATCAAAGACCAAAAAAACTAAAAGCTGGTTCTTTGAGAAGATGAACAATATTGGTAAACCTTTAGCCAGACTCATCAAGATAAAGAGGGAGAGGACTGAAATCAATACAATTAGAAATGGAAAAGAAGTTACACCGGACAACACAGAAATACAAAACATCCTAAGAGAGGATTACAAGCACTCTATGCTCATAAAATGGACAATCTGGAAGAAATGGACAAATTCTTAGAGAGGTACGACCTTCCAAGACTGAAGCGGGAAGAAACAGAAAGTATGAACAGACCCAGTGCGAGTGATGAACCTGAAAGTCTGATTACAAATCGTCCAACAAATAAAAGTCCAGTACCAGATGGCTTCACAGGTTAATGCTATCCAACACGTAGAAGAGAAATAACACCCACCTTTCTCAAACTCTTCCAAAGTACTGGCGTGGAGGGAACACTCCGAAACTCTTTCTATGAGGCCACCATCACCCTGTTACGAGAACCAGACAAAGAGGGTAGAAAAGAAGTTACACCCCGATATCACTGATGAGCTTAGGTGCAAAGCGGCTCAACAAAATAGTAGCCAACAGAATCCAACACCATATTAAAAGTATCATACCTCATGATCAAGTGGGCTTTATCGCAGGCATGCATGGAATCTTCAAACTACGCAGATCAACGTGATACCCCCTATGAACAAACTGAAGAGGAAAAACCATATGATCATGCCAATCGATGCAGAAAAACTTGGGACAAATGTCAGCACACATTTATGATAAAGAAAACAAAAAAAACCCCTCCAGAATGTGGGCTTAGAGGGAAACTCACTCAATTTAATCAGGGACGCATACGACAAACCCACAGCAAACATTTTCACTGGTGAAGAACTGAAAGCGTGTCCTCTAAGATCAGCAACAAGACAAGGATGACCACTCTCTCATCACTATTATTCAACATAGTTTTGGAAGTTCTGGCCACGGCAATCAGAGCAGCACAAGAAATGAAAGGAAGACAAACTGGAAAAGAAGAAGTAACACCGTCCCTCTTTGCATATGACATGATACTATACTTAGAGAATCCTAAAGTGGCCACCATAAAACTAGTAGAGCTAGTCCATGGATTTGGTGACGTGGCAGGACACAAAATTAATGCACAGAAATCCCTTGCATTCCTATACATTAATGAAGGAAAAACAGAAAGAGAAATTAGGAAGGACTCCCATTTACCCCTGCAGGAAAAGGAATAAAATACCTAGGAATAAACCCACCTAGGGAGACAAAAGAGCTGTATGCAGAAAACTATAAGACACTGATGAATGAGACTGAAGATACACACAGATGGAGAGACATACCATGCTCTTGGATTGGAAGAATCAATCTTATGAAAATGACTATACTACCCAAAGCAGTCTACATATTCAATGCAATCCCTCTCAAATTACCAATGGCATTTTTTTTTTTAACAGAGCTAGAAGGAAAAAATCTGAAAATCTGTATGGAGACACAAAAATCCCCCAATAGCCAAAGCAGTTTGATGGAGAAAAACGGAGCTGGAGGAATCAGACTCCACGACTTCACACTGTACTACAAAGCTACAGTAATCAAGACAGGACGGGCCTGGCACAAAAACAGAAATACAGATCAATGCAACCGGATAGAAAGCCCTCAGATAATGCCACGCACCTATGGTCAACTAATCTGTGACAAAGGAGGCAAGGATACACAGTGCAGAAAGAAGAGTCTCTTCAGTAAGTTGTTCTGGGGATCCTGGACCAAGACATGTAAAACAATGAAGTAAGAACACTCCCATACACCGTACACAAAAATAATCTGAAAATGGAACAGAGACCTAAACTCAGGACTGTACACTGTGAAACTCTTAGAGGAGAACACAGGAAGAACAGGCTTTGACATAAATCACAACAAGATCTTTTGTAATCCTCCTCCTGGAGTCATGGAAATAAAAACAAAAATGTACAACTGGGACCTAAGGAAACTTAAAAGCTTTTGCTAAGCACAGGAAACTAAGAACAAGAGGAAAACACAACCCTCAGAATGGGAAAAGTATTTGCATACGAAGCAGCAGACTCGGGATCAATCTCCAAAATATATAAACAGCCCATGCTGCTCGGTATTAAAAAATCCAACAACGCGCTCCAGAAATGGGCAGAAGCCCTAAACAGACAATGCTCCAAAGAAGACACAGAGCTGGCCAACAAGCACGTAAAAGCCGGCTCTACTTCACTAGCTATTAGAGAGATGCACACCAAAACTACACCGAGCTATCACCTCACACCATTTAGAAAGGGCATCATCGGAAAATCAACAAAGAACAACTTCTGGACACGGTGTGGAGCAGAGAGAACACTCTTGCACTGTCGGTGGGAGTGTAGAGGGATACAGCCACTAGGGAGAAGAGTAAGGAGGTTCCTGAAAAAACTAAAACTAGAACTACCATATGACCCAGCGATCCCACTACTAGGCGTATACCCTGAGGAAACCAGAATTCAAAAGGAGACATGTACCAAAATGTTCATTGCAGCTCTATTCACGACAGCCCGCAGAGGGAAACAACCTAAGTGTCCATCATCGGAGGAATGGATAAAGAAGATGTGGCACCTACATACAATGGAATATTACTCAGCCATAAAAAGCAACGAAACTGATCTATCTGTAATGAGGTGGACAGACCTAGAGTCCGTCATACAGGGTGAAGTCAGTCAGAAAGAGAAAGACAAATCCCGTATGCTGACACATATATATGGAATTTAAGAAAAAAAAATGTCACGAAGAACCAAGGGGTAAGACAGGAATAAAGACACAGACCTACTTGAGAATGGACTTGAGGATATGGGGAGGGGGAAGGGTAAGCTGTGACAAAGCGAGAGAGAGGCATGGACATATATACAGTACCAAACGTAAGGTAGATAGATAGTGGGAAGCAGCCGCATAGCACCGGGAGATCGGCTCGGTGCTTTGTGACCGCCTGGAGGGTGGGATGGGGAGGCTGGGAGGGAGAGAGACGCAGGAGGGAAGGGATGTGGGAACAGATGTATATGTATGACTGATTCACTTTGTTCTAAAGCAGAAAGTAATAATAAAAAAAGAAAAAAGACACATGCACCCCAGTGATCATTGCAGCACTATTTACAATAGCCAGGTCATGGAAACAACCTAAAGGCCCATCCACAGACGAATGGATAAAGAAGATGTGGTACCTATATACGATGGAATATTACTCAGCCAGGAAAGGGAACTGAGTTGGTTCATTTGTACAGGCGTGGATAGACCTAGACACTGTCATACAGAGTGAAGCCAGTCAGAAAGAGAAAATCAGGTGTCGTATATAAACGCACATACATGCAACCTAGAAAAATGGTACAGATGAACCGGTGTGCAGGATAGAACTGATACACAGATGTGGAGAACCAACGTATGGCCACCGAGGGGGGAAAGTGGACGGGGTGCTGGTGCTCGTGTGATGAATTCGGAGATCGGGATTGACATACATACAGTAATATGTGTAAGATGCATAACTAATAAGAACCTGCTGTATAAAAAAATGAAGTGAACGTCAAAAACTCAAAAACCCATACGATAAAAGGAAGATATGTTCATTTCAACTGGTCATTTACTAAATAGACAACAAACTCTGAAGGTAGTTGGGAATGTCAATAAAATGTTAGAGAAAAATGAAAGAAATTACTGGAACAGCAACAAAGAAAACAATATCAAAGACCAAAAAAACTAAAAGCTGGTTCTTTGAGAAGATGAACAATATTGGTAAACCTTTAGCCAGACTCATCAAGATAAAGAGGGAGAGGACTGAAATCAATACAATTAGAAATGGAAAAGAAGTTACACCGGACAACACAGAAATACAAAACATCCTAAGAGACGACTACAAGCACTCTATGCTCATAAAATGGACAATCTGGAAGAAATGGACAAATTCTTAGAGAGGTACGACCTTCCAAGACTGAAGCGGGAAGAAACAGAAAGTATGAACAGACCCAGTGCGAGTGATGAACCTGAAAGTCTGATTACAAATCGTCCAACAAATAAAAGTCCAGTACCAGATGGCTTCACAGGTTAATGCTATCCAACACGTAGAAGAGAAATAACACCCACCTTTCTCAAACTCTTCCAAAGTACTGGCGTGGAGGGAACACTCCGAAACTCTTTCTATTAGGCCACCATCACCCTGTTACGAGAACCAGACAAAGAGGGTAGAAAAGAAGTTACACCCCGATATCACTGATGAGCTTAGGTGCAAAGCGGCTCAACAAAATAGTAGCCAACAGAATTCAACACCATATTAAAAGTATCATACCTCATGATCAAGTGGGCTTTATCGCAGGCATGCATGGAATCTTCAAACTACGCAGATCAACGTGATACCCCCTATGAACAAACTGAAGAGGAAAAACCATATGATCATGCCAATCGATGCAGAAAAACTTGGGACAAATGTCAGCACACATTTATGATAAAGAAAACAAAAAAAACCCCTCCAGAATGTGGGCTTAGAGGGAAACTCACTCAATTTAATCAGGGACGCATACGACAAACCCACAGCAAACATTTTCACTGGTGAAGAACTGAAAGCGTGTCCTCTAAGATCAGCAACAAGACAAGGATGACCACTCTCTCATCACTATTATTCAACATAGTTTTGGAAGTTCTGGCCATGGCAATCAGAGCAGCACAAGAAATGAAAGGAAGACAAACTGGAAAAGAAGAAGTAACACCGTCCCTCTTTGCATATGACATGATACTATACTTAGAGAATCCTAAAGTGGCCACCATAAAACTAGTAGAGCTAGTCCATGGATTTGGTGACGTGGCAGGACACAAAATTAATGCACAGAAATCCCTTGCATTCCTATACATTAATGAAGGAAAAACAGAAAGAGAAATTAGGAAGGACTCCCATTTACCCCTGCAGGAAAAGGAATAAAATACCTAGGAATAAACCCACCTAGGGAGACAAAAGAGCTGTATGCAGAAAACTATAAGACACTGATGAATGAGACTGAAGATACACACAGATGGAGAGACATACCATGCTCTTGGATTGGAAGAATCAATCTTATGAAAATGACTATACTACCCAAAGCAGTCTACATATTCAATGCAATCCCTCTCAAATTACCAATGGCATTTTTTTTTTAACAGAGCTAGAAGGAAAAAATCTGAAAATCTGTATGGAGACACAAAAATCCCCCAATAGCCAAAGCAGTTTGATGGAGAAA
Source organism: Mesoplodon mirus (assembly GCF_964341445.2). Taxonomy (NCBI): domain Eukaryota; kingdom Metazoa; phylum Chordata; class Mammalia; order Artiodactyla; family Ziphiidae; genus Mesoplodon; species Mesoplodon mirus. The sequence goes on along the minus strand of NC_138981.1, from coordinate 24,814,083 downwards.
AACGGAGCTGGAGGAATCAGACTCCACGACTTCACACTGTACTACAAAGCTACAGTAATCAAGACAGGACGGGCCTGGCACAAAAACAGAAATACAGATCAATGCAACCGGATAGAAAGCCCTCAGATAATGCCACGCACCTATGGTCAACTAATCTGTGACAAAGGAGGCAAGGATACACAGTGCAGAAAGAAGAGTCTCTTCAGTAAGTTGTTCTGGGGATCCTGGACCAAGACATGTAAAACAATGAAGTAAGAACACTCCCATACACCGTACACAAAAATAATCTGAAAATGGAACAGAGACCTAAACTCAGGACTGTACACTGTGAAACTCTTAGAGGAGAACACAGGAAGAACAGGCTTTGACATAAATCACAACAAGATCTTTTGTAATCCTCCTCCTAGAGTCATGGAAATAAAAACAAAAATGTACAACAGGGACCTAAGGAAACTTAAAAGCTTTTGCTAAGCACAGGAAACTAAGAACAAGAGGAAAACACAACCCTCAGAATGGGAAAAGTATTTGCATACGAAGCAGCAGACTCGGGATCAATCTCCAAAATATATAAACAGCCCATGCTGCTCGGTATTAAAAAATCCAACAACGCGCTCTAAAAATGGGCAGAAGCCCTAAACAAACAATGCTCCAAAGAAGACACAGAGCTGGCCAACAAGCACGTAAAAGCCGGCTCTACTTCACTAACTATTAGAGAGATGCACACCAAAACTACACCGAGCTATCACCTCACACCATTTAGAAAGGGCATCATCGGAAAATCAACAAAGAACAACTTCTGGACACGGTGTGGAGCAGAGAGAACACTCTTGCACTGTCGGTGGGAGTGTAGAGGGATACAGCCACTAGGGAGAAGAGTAAGGAGGTTCCTGAAAAAACTAAAACTAGAACTACCATATGACCCAGCGATCCCACTACTAGGCGTATACCCTGAGGAAACCAGAATTCAAAAGGAGACATGTACCAAAATGTTCATTGCAGCTCTATTCACGACAGCCCGCAGAGGGAAACAACCTAAGTGTCCATCATCGGATGAATGGATAAAGAAGATGTGGCACCTACATACAATGGAATATTACTCAGCCATAAAAAGCAACGAAACTGATCTATCTGTAATGAGGTGGACAGACCTAGAGTCCGTCATACAGGGTGAAGTAAGTCAGAAAGAGAAAGACAAATCCCGTATGCTGACACATATATATGGAATTTAAGAAAAAAAAATGTCACGAAGAACCAAGGGGTAAGACAGGAATAAAGACACAGACCTACTTGAGAATGGACTTGAGGATATGGGGAGGGGGAAGGGTAAGCTGTGACAAAGCGAGAGAGAGGCATGGACATATATACAGTACCAAACGTAAGGTAGATAGATAGTGGGAAGCAGCCGCATAGCACCGGGAGATCCGCTCAGTGCTTTGTGACCGCCTGGAGGGTGGGATGGGGAGGCTGGGAGGGAGAGAGACGCAGGAGGGAAGGGATGTGGGAACAGATGTATATGTATGACTGATTCACTTTGTTCTAAAGCAGAAAGTAATAATAAAAAAAGAAAAAAGACACATGCACCCCAGTGATCATTGCAGCACTATTTACAATAGCCAGGTCATGGAAACAACCTAAAGGCCCATCCACAGACGAATGGATAAAGAAGATGTGGTACCTATATACGATGGAATATTACTCAGCCAGGAAAGGGAACTGAGTTGGTTCATTTGTACAGGCGTGGATAGACCTAGACACTGTCATACAGAGTGAAGCCAGTCAGAAAGAGAAAATCAGGTGTCGTATATAAACGCACATACATGCAACCTAGAAAAATGGTACAGATGAACCGGTGTGCAGGATAGAACTGATACACAGATGTGGAGAACCAACGTATGGCCACCGAGGGGGGAAAGTGGACGGGGTGCTGGTGCTCGTGTGATGAATTCGGAGATCGGGAGTGACATACATACAGTAATATGTGTAAGATGCATAACTAATAAGAACCTGCTGTATAAAAAAATGAAGTGAACGTCAAAAACTCAAAAACCCATACGATAAAAGGAAGATATGTTCATTTCAACTGGTCATTTACTAAATAGACAACAAACTCTGAAGGTAGTTGGGACTGTCAATAAAAAGTTAGAGAAAAATGAAAGAAATTACTGGAACAGCAACAAAGAAAACAATATCAAAGACCAAAAAAACTAAAAGCTGGTTCTTTGAGAAGATGAACAATATTGGTAAACCTTTAGCCAGACTCATCAAGATAAAGAGGGAGAGGACTGAAATCAATACAATTAGAAATGGAAAAGAAGTTACACCGGACAACACAGAAATACAAAACATCCTAAGAGACGACTACAAGCACTCTATGCTCACAAAATGGACAATCTGGAAGAAATGGACAAATTCTTAGAGAGGTACGACCTTCCAAGACTGAAGCGGGAAGAAACAGAAAGTATGAACAGACCCAGTGCGAGTGATGAACCTGAAAGTCTGATTACAAATCGTCCAACAAATAAAAGTCCAGTACCAGATGGCTTCACAGGTTAATGCTATCCAACACGTAGAAGAGAAATAACACCCACCTTTCTCAAACTCTTCCAAAGTACTGGCGTGGAGGGAACACTCCGAAACTCTTTCTATGAGGCCACCATCACCCTGTTACGAGAACCAGACAAAGAGGGTAGAAAAGAAGTTACACCCCGATATCACTGATGAGCTTAGGTGCAAAGCGGCTCAACAAAATAGTAGCCAACAGAATCCAACACCATATTAAAAGTATCATACCTCATGATCAAGTGGGCTTTATCGCAGGCATGCATGGAATCTTCAAACTACGCAGATCAACGTGATACCCCCTATGAACAAACTGAAGAGGAAAAACCATATGATCATGCCAATCGATGCAGAAAAACTTGGGACAAATGTCAGCACACATTTATGATAAAGAAAACAAAAAAAACCCCTCCAGAATGTGGGCTTAGAGGGAAACTCACTCAATTTAATCAGGGACGCATACGACAAACCCACAGCAAACATTTTCACTGGTGAAGAACTGAAAGCATGTCCTCTAAGATCAGCAACAAGACAAGGATGACCACTCTCTCATCACTATTATTCAACATAGTTTTGGAAGTTCTGGCCACGGCAATCAGAGCAGCACAAGAAATGAAAGGAAGACAAACTGGAAAAGAAGAAGTAACACCGTCCCTCTTTGCATATGACATGATACTATACTTAGAGAATCCTAAAGTGGCCACCATAAAACTAGTAGGGCTAGTCCATGGATTTGGTGACGTGGCAGGACACAAAATTAATGCACAGAAATCCCTTGCATTCCTATACATTAATGAAGGAAAAACAGAAAGAGAAATTAGGAAGGACTCCCATTTACCCCTGCAGGAAAAGGAATAAAATACCTAGGAATAAACCCACCTAGGGAGACAAAAGAGCTGTATGCAGAAAACTATAAGACACTGATGAATGAGACTGAAGATACACACAGATGGAGAGACATACCATGCTCTTGGATTGGAAGAATCAATCTTATGAAAATGACTATACTACCCAAAGCAGTCTACATATTCAATGCAATCCCTCTCAAATTACCAATGGCATTTTTTTTTTAACAGAGCTAGAAGGAAAAACTCTGAAAATCTGTATGGAGACACAAAAATCCCCCAATAGCCAAAGCAGTTTGATGGAGAAAAACGGAGCTGGAGGAATCAGACTCCACGACTTCACACTGTACTACAAAGCTACAGTAATCAAGACAGGACGGGCCTGGCACAAAAACAGAAATACAGATCAATGCAACCGGATAGAAAGCCCTCAGATAATGCCACGCACCTATGGTCAACTAACCTGTGACAAAGGAGGCAAGGATACACAGTGCAGAAAGAAGAGTCTCTTCAGTAAGTGGTTCTGGGGAACCTGGACCAAGACATGTAAAACAATGAAGTAAGAACACTCCCATACACCGTACACAAAAATAATCTGAAAATGGAACAGAGACCTAAACTCAGGACTGTACACTGCGAAACTCTTAGAGGAGAACACAGGAAGAACAGGCTTTGACATAAATCACAACAAGATCTTTTGTAATCCTCCTCCTGGAGTCATGGAAATAAAAACAAAAATGTACAACTGGGACCTAAGGAAACTTAAAAGCTTTTGCTAAGCACAGGAAACTAAGAACAAGAGGAAAACACAACCCTCAGAATGGGAAAAGTATTTGCATACGAAGCAGCGGACTCGGGATCAATCTCCAAAATATATAAACAGCCCATGCTGCTCGGTATTAAAAAATCCAACAACGCACTCTAAAAATGGGCAGAAGCCCTAAACAGACAAGACATAGAGCTGGCCAACAAGCACGTAAAAGCCGGCTCTACTTCACTAACTATTAGAGAGATGCACACCAAAACTACACCGAGCTATCACCTCACACCATTTAGAAAGGGCATCATCGGAAAATCAACAAAGAACAACTGCTGAACACGGTGTGGAGCAGAGAGAACACTCTTGCACTGTCGGTGGGAGTGTAGAGGGATACAGCCACTAGGGAGAAGAGTAAGGAGGTTCCTGAAAAAACTAAAACTAGAACTACCATATGACCCAGCGATCCTACTCCTAGGCGTATACCCTGAGGAAACCAGAATTCAAAAAGAGACATGTACCAAAATGCTCATTGCAGCTCTATTCACGACAGCCCGCAGAGGGAAACAACCTAAGTGTCCATCATCGGATGAATGGATAAAGAAGATGTGGCACCTACATACAATGGAATATTACTCAGCCATAAAAAGCAACGAAACTGATCTATCTGTAATGAGGTGGACAGACCTAGAGTCCGTCATACAGGGTGAAGTCAGTCAGAAAGAGAAAGACAAATCCCGTATGCTGACACATATATATGGAATTTAAGAAAAAAAAATGTCACGAAGAACCTAGGGGTAAGACAGGAATAAAGACACAGACCTACTTGAGAATGGACTTGAGGATATGGGGAGGGGGAAGGGTAAGCTGTGACAAAGCGAGAGAGAGGCATGGACATATATACAGTACCAAACGTAAGGTAGATAGATAGTGGGAAGCAGCCGCATAGCACCGGGAGATCGGCTCGGTGCTTTGTGACCGCCTGGAGGGGTGGGATGGGGAGGCTGGGAGGGAGAGAGACGCAGGAGGGAAGGGATGTGGGAACAGATGTATATGTATGACTGATTCACTTTGTTCTAAAGCAGAAAGTAATAATAAAAAAAGAAAAAAGACACATGCACCCCAGTGATCATTGCAGCACTATTTACAATAGCCAGGTCATGGAAACAACCTAAAGGCCCATCCACAGACGAATGGATAAAGAAGATGTGGTACCTATATACGATGGAATATTACTCAGCCAGGAAAGGGAACTGAGTTGGTTCATTTGTACAGGCGTGGATAGACCTAGACACTGTCATACAGAGTGAAGCCAGTCAGAAAGAGAAAATCAGGTGTCGTATATAAACGCACATACATGCAACCTAGAAAAATGGTACAGATGAACCGGTGTGCAGGATAGAACTGATACACAGATGTGGAGAACCAACGTATGGCCACCGAGGGGGGAAGGTGGACGGGGTGCTGGTGCTCGTGTGATGAATTCGGAGATCGGGAGTGACATACATACAGTAATACGTGTAAGATGCATAACTAATAAGAACCTGCTGTATAAAAAAATGAAGTGAACGTCAAAAACTCAAAAACCCATACGATAGAAGGAAGATATGTTCATTTCAACTGGTCATTTACTAAATAGACAACAAACTCTGAAGGTAGTTGGGACTGTCAATAAAAAGTTAGAGAAAAATGAAAGAAATTACTGGAACAGCAACAAAGAAAACAATATCAAAGACCAAAAAAACTAAAAGCTGGTTCTTTGAGAAGATGAACAATATTGGTAAACCTTTAGCCAGACTCATCAAGATAAAGAGGGAGAGGACTGAAATCAATACAATTAGAAATGGAAAAGAAGTTACACCGGACAACACAGAAATACAAAACATCCTAAGAGACGACTACAAGCACTCTATGCTCACAAAATGGACAATCTGGAAGAAATGGACAAATTCTTAGAGAGGTACGACCTTCCAAGACTGAAGCGGGAAGAAACAGAAAGTATGAACAGACCCAGTGCGAGTGATGAACCTGAAAGTCTGATTACAAATCGTCCAACAAATAAAAGTCCAGTACCAGATGGCTTCACAGGTTAATGCTATCCAACACGTAGAAGAGAAATAACACCCACCTTTCTCAAACTCTTCCAAAGTACTGGCGTGGAGGGAACACTCCGAAACTCTTTCTATGAGGCCACCATCACCCTGTTACGAGAACCAGACAAAGAGGGTAGAAAAGAAGTTACACCCCGATATCACTGATGAGCTTAGGTGCAAAGCGGCTCAACAAAATAGTAGCCAACAGAATCCAACACCATATTAAAAGTATCATACCTCATGATCAAGTGGGCTTTATCGCAGGCATGCATGGAATCTTCAAACTACGCAGATCAACGTGATACCCCCTATGAACAAACTGAAGAGGAAAAACCATATGATCATGCCAATCGATGCAGAAAAACTTGGGACAAATGTCAGCACACATTTATGATAAAGAAAACAAAAAAAACCCCTCCAGAATGTGGGCTTAGAGGGAAACTCACTCAATTTAATCAGGGACGCATACGACAAACCCACAGCAAACACTTTCACTGGTGAAGAACTGAAAGCATGTCCTCTAAGATCAGCAACAAGACAAGGATGACCACTCTCTCATCACTATTATTCAACATAGTTTTGGAAGTTCTGGCCACGGCAATCAGAGCGGCACAAGAAATGAAAGGAAGACAAACTGGAAAAGAAGAAGTAACACCGTCCCTCTTTGCATATGACATGATACTATACTTAGAGAATCCTAAAGTGGCCACCATAAAACTAGTAGAGCTAGTCCATGGATTTGGTGACGTGGCAGGACACAAAATTAATGCACAGAAATCCCTTGCATTCCTATATATTAATGAAGGAAAAACAGAAAGAGAAATTAGGAAGGACTCCCATTTACCCCTGCAGGAAAAGGAATAAAATACCTAGGAATAAACCTACCTAGGGAGACAAAAGAGCTGTATGCAGAAAACTATAAGACACTGATGAATGAGACTGAAGATACACACAGATGGAGAGACATACCATGCTCTTGGATTGGAAGAATCAATCTTATGAAAATGACTATACTACCCAAAGCAGTCTACATATTCAATGCAATCCCTCTCAAATTACCAATGGCATTTTTTTTTTTAACAGAGCTAGAAGGAAAAAATCTGAAAATCTGTATGGAGACACAAAAATCCCCCAATAGCCAAAGCAGTTTGATGGAAAAAAACGGAGCTGGAGGAATCAGACTCCACGACTTCACACTGTACTACAAAGCTACAGTAATCAAGACAGGACGGGCCTGGCACAAAAACAGAAATACAGATCAATGCAACCGGATAGAAAGCCCTCAGATAATGCCACGCACCTATGGTCAACTAACCTGTGACAAAGGAGGCAAGGATACACAGTGCAGAAAGAAGAGTCTCTTCAGTAAGTGGTTCTGGGGAACCTGGACCAAGACATGTAAAACAATGAAGTAAGAACACTCCCATACACCGTACACAAAAATAATCTGAAAATGGAACAGAGACCTAAACTCAGGACTGTACACTGCGAAACTCTTAGAGGAGAACACAGGAAGAACAGGCTTTGACATAAATCACAACAAGATCTTTTGTAATCCTCCTCCTGGAGTCATGGAAATAAAAACAAAAATGTACAACTGGGACCTAAGGAAACTTAAAAGCTTTTGCTAAGCACAGGAAACTAAGAACAAGAGGAAAACACAACCCTCAGAATGGGAAAAGTATTTGCATACGAAGCAGCGGACTCGGGATCAATCTCCAAAATATATAAACAGCCCATGCTGCTCGGTATTAAAAAATCCAACAACGCGCTCTAAAAATGGGCAGAAGCCCTAAACAGACAATGCTCCAAAGAAGACACAGAGCTGGCCAACAAGCACGTAAAAGCCGGCTCTACTTCACTAGCTATTAGAGAGATGCACACCAAAACTACACCGAGCTATCACCTCACACCATTTAGAAAGGGCATCATCGGAAAATCAACAAAGAACAACTGCTGGACACGGTGTGGAGCAGAGAGAACACTCTTGCACTGTCGGTGGGAGTGTAGAGGGATACAGCCACTAGGGAGAAGAGTAAGGAGGTTCCTGAAAAAACTAAAACTAGAACTACCATATGACCCAGCGATCCTACTCCTAGGCGTATACCCTGAGGAAACCAGAATTCAAAAAGAGACATGTACCAAAATGCTCATTGCAGCTCTATTCACGACAGCCCGCAGAGGGAAACAACCTAAGTGTCCATCATCGGATGAATGGATAAAGAAGATGTGGCACCTACATACAATGGAATATTACTCAGCCATAAAAAGCAACGAAACTGATCTATCTGTAATGAGGTGGACAGACCTAGAGTCCGTCATACAGGGTGAAGTAAGTCAGAAAGAGAAAGACAAATCCCGTATGCTGACACATATATATGGAATTTAAGAAAAAAAAATGTCACGAAGAACCAAGGGGTAAGACAGGAATAAAGACACAGACCTACTTGAGAATGGACTTGAGGATATGGGGAGGGGGAAGGGTAAGCTGTGACAAAGCGAGAGAGAGGCATGGACATATATACAGTACCAAACGTAAGGTAGATAGATAGTGGGAAGCAGCCGCACAGCACCGGGAGATCGGCTCGGTGCTTTGTGACCGCCTGGAGGGGTGGGATGGGGAGGCTGGGAGGGAGAGAGACGCAGGAGGGAAGGGATGTGGGAACAGATGTATATGTATGACTGATTCACTTTGTTCTAAAGCAGAAAGTAATAATAAAAAAAGAAAAAAGACACATGCACCCCAGTGATCATTGCAGCACTATTTACAATAGCCAGGTCATGGAAACAACCTAGAGGCCCATCCACAGACGAATGGACAAAGAAGATGTGGTACCTATATACGATGGAATATTACTCAGCCAGGAAAGGGAACTGAGTTGGTTCATTTGTACAGGCGTGGATAGACCTAGACACTGTCATACAGAGTGAAGCCAGTCAGAAAGAGACAATCAGGTGTCGTATATAAACGCACATACATGCAACCTAGAAAAATGGTACAGATGAACCGGTGTGCAGGATAGAACTGATACACAGATGTGGAGAACCAACGTATGGCCACCGAGGGGGGAAAGTGGACGGGGTGCTGGTGCTCGTGTGATGAATTCGGAGATCGGGAGTGACATACATACAGTAATACGTGTAAGATGCATAACTAATAAGAACCTGCTGTATAAAAAAATGAAGTGAACGTCAAAAACTCAAAAACCCATACGATAGAAGGAAGATATGTTCATTTCAACTGGTCATTTACTAAATAGACAACAAACTCTGAAGGTAGTTGGGACTGTCAATAAAAAGTTAGAGAAAAATGAAAGAAATTACTGGAACAGCAACAAAGAAAACAATATCAAAGACCAAAAAAACTAAAAGCTGGTTCTTTGAGAAGATGAACAATATTGGTAAACCTTTAGCCAGACTCATCAAGATAAAGAGGGAGAGGACTGAAATCAATACAATTAGAAATGGAAAAGAAGTTACACCGGACAACACAGAAATACAAAACATCCTAAGAGACGACTACAAGCACTCTATGCTCACAAAATGGACAATCTGGAAGAAATGGACAAATTCTTAGAGAGGTACGACCTTCCAAGACTGAAGCGGGAAGAAACAGAAAGTATGAACAGACCCAGTGCGAGTGATGAACTTGAAAGTCTGATTACAAATCGTCCAACAAATAAAAGTCCAGTACCAGATGGCTTCACAGGTTAATGCTATCCAACACGTAGAAGAGAAATAACACCCACCTTTCTCAAACTCTTCCAAAGTACTGGCGTGGAGGGAACACTCCGAAACTCTTTCTATGAGGCCACCATCACCCTGTTACGAGAACCAGACAAAGAGGGTAGAAAAGAAGTTACACCCCGATATCACTGATGAGCTTAGGTGCAAAGCGGCTCAACAAAATAGTAGCCAACAGAATCCAACACCATATTAAAAGTATCATACCTCATGATCAAGTGGGCTTTATCGCAGGCATGCATGGAATCTTCAAACTACGCAGATCAACGTGATACCCCCTATGAACAAACTGAAGAGGAAAAACCATATGATCATGCCAATCGATGCAGAAAAACTTGGGACAAATGTCAGCACACATTTATGATAAAGAAAACAAAAAAAACCCCTCCAGAATGTGGGCTTAGAGGGAAACTCACTCAATTTAATCAGGGACGCATACGACAAACCCACAGCAAACATTTTCACTGGTGAAGAACTGAAAGCATGTCCTCTAAGATCAGCAACAAGACAAGGATGACCACTCTCTCATCACTATTATTCAACATAGTTTTGGAAGTTCTGGCCACGGCAATCAGAGCAGCACAAGAAATGAAAGGAAGACAAACTGGAAAAGAAGAAGTAACACCGTCCCTCTTTGCATATGACATGATACTATACTTAGAGAATCCTAAAGTGGCCACCATAAAACTAGTAGAGCTAGTCCATGGATTTGGTGACGTGGCAGGACACAAAATTAATGCACAGAAATCCCTTGCATTCCTATACATTAATGAAGGAAAAACAGAAAGAGAAATTAGGAAGGACTCCCATTTACCCCTGCAGGAAAAGGAATAAAATACCTAGGAATAAACCTACCTAGGGAGACAAAACAGCTGTATGCAGAAAACTATAAGACACTGATGAATGAGACTGAAGATACACACAGATGGAGAGACATACCATGCTCTTGGATTGGAAGAATCAATCTTATGAAAATGACTATACTACCCAAAGCAGTCTACATATTCAATGCAATCCCTCTCAAATTACCAATGGCATTTTTTTTTTAACAGAGCTAGAAGGAAAAAATCTGAAAATCTGTATGGAGACACAAAAATCCCCCAATAGCCAAAGCAGTTTGATGGAAAAAAACGGAGCTGGAGGAATCAGACTCCACGACTTCACACTGTACTACAAAGCTACAGTAATCAAGACAGGACGGGCCTGGCACAAAAACAGAAATACAGATCAATGCAACCGGATAGAAAGCCCTCAGATAATGCCACGCACCTATGGTCAACTAATCTGTGACAAAGGAGGCAAGGATACACAGTGCAGAAAGAAGAGTCTCTTCAGTAAGTGGTTCTGGGGAACCTGGACCAAGACATGTAAAACAATGAAGTAAGAACACTCCCATACACCGTACACAAAAATAATCTGAAAATGGAACAGAGACCTAAACTCAGGACTGTACACTGCGAAACTCTTAGAGGAGAACACAGGAAGAACAGGCTTTGACATAAATCACAACAAGATCTTTTGTAATCCTCCTCCTGGAGTCATGGAAATAAAAACAAAAATGTACAACTGGGACCTAAGGAAACTTAAAAGCTTTTGCTAAGCACAGGAAACTAAGAACAAGAGGAAAACACAACCCTCAGAATGGGAAAAGTATTTGCATACGAAGCAGCGGACTCGGGATCAATCTCCAAAATATATAAACAGCCCATGCTGCTCGGTATTAAAAAATCCAACAACGCGCTCTAAAAATGGGCAGAAGCCCTAAACAGACAATGCTCCAAAGAAGACACAGAGCTGGCCAACAAGCACGTAAAAGCCGGCTCTACTTCACTAGCTATTAGAGAGATGCACACCAAAACTACACCGAGCTATCACCTCACACCATTTAGAAAGGGCATCATCGGAAAATCAACAAAGAACAACTGCTGGACACGGTGTGGAGCAGAGAGAACACTCTTGCACTGTCGGTGGGAGTGTAGAGGGATACAGCCACTAGGGAGAAGAGTAAGGAGGTTCCTGAAAAAACTAAAACTAGAACTACCATATGACCCAGCGATCCTACTCCTAGGCGTATACCCTGAGGAAACCAGAATTCAAAAAGAGACATGTACCAAAATGCTCATTGCAGCTCTATTCACGACAGCCCGGAGAGGGAAACAACCTAAGTGTCCATCATCGGATGAATGGATAAAGAAGATGTGGCACCTACATACAATGGAATATTACTCAGCCATAAAAAGCAACGAAACTGATCTATCTGTAATGAGGTGGACAGACCTAGAGTCCGTCATACAGGGTGAAGTAAGTCAGAAAGAGAAAGACAAATCCCGTATGCTGACACATATATATGGAATTTAAGAAAAAAAATGTCACGAAGAACCAAGGGGTAAGACAGGAATAAAGACACAGACCTACTTGAGAATGGACTTGAGGATATGGGGAGGGGGAAGGGTAAGCTGTGACAAAGCGAGAGAGAGGCATGGACATATATACAGTACCAAACGTAAGGTAGATAGATAGTGGGAAGCAGCCGCACAGCACCGGGAGATCGGCTCGGTGCTTTGTGACCGCCTGGAGGGGTGGGATGGGGAGGCTGGGAGGGAGAGAGACGCAGGAGGGAAGGGATGTGGGAACAGATGTATATGTATGACTGATTCACTTTGTTCTAAAGCAGAAAGTAATAATAAAAAAAGAAAAAAGACACATGCACCCCAGTGATCATTGCAGCACTATTTACAATAGCCAGGTCATGGAAACAACCTAGAGGCCCATCCACAGACGAATGGACAAAGAAGATGTGGTACCTATATACGATGGAATATTACTCAGCCAGGAAAGGGAACTGAGTTGGTTCATTTGTACAGGCGTGGATAGACCTAGACACTGTCATACAGAGTGAAGCCAGTCAGAAAGAGAAAATCAGGTGTCGTATATAAACGCACATACATGCAACCTAGAAAAATGGTACAGATGAACCGGTGTGCAGGATAGAACTGATACACAGATGTGGAGAACCAACGTATGGCCACCGAGGGGGGAAAGTGGACGGGGTGCTGGTGCTCGTGTGATGAATTCGGAGATCGGGAGTGACATACATACAGTAATACGTGTAAGATGCATAACTAATAAGAACCTGCTGTATAAAAAAATGAAGTGAACGTCAAAAACTCAAAAACCCATACGATAGAAGGAAGATATGTTCATTTCAACTGGTCATTTACTAAATAGACAACAAACTCTGAAGGTAGTTGGGACTGTCAATAAAAAGTTAGAGAAAAATGAAAGAAATTACTGGAACAGCAACAAAGAAAACAATATCAAAGACCAAAAAAACTAAAAGCTGGTTCTTTGAGAAGATGAACAATATTGGTAAACCTTTAGCCAGACTCATCAAGATAAAGAGGGAGAGGACTGAAATCAATACAATTAGAAATGGAAAAGAAGTTACACCGGACAACACAGAAATACAAAACATCCTAAGAGACGACTACAAGCACTCTATGCTCACAAAATGGACAATCTGGAAGAAATGGACAAATTCTTAGAGAGGTACGACCTTCCAAGACTGAAGCGGGAAGAAACAGAAAGTATGAACAGACCCAGTGCGAGTGATGAACTTGAAAGTCTGATTACAAATCGTCCAACAAATAAAAGTCCAGTACCAGATGGCTTCACAGGTTAATGCTATCCAACACGTAGAAGAGAAATAACACCCACCTTTCTCAAACTCTTCCAAAGTACTGGCGTGGAGGGAACACTCCGAAACTCTTTCTATGAGGCCACCATCACCCTGTTACGAGAACCAGACAAAGAGGGTAGAAAAGAAGTTACACCCCGATATCACTGATGAGCTTAGGTGCAAAGCGGCTCAACAAAATAGTAGCCAACAGAATCCAACACCATATTAAAAGTATCATACCTCATGATCAAGTGGGCTTTATCGCAGGCATGCATGGAATCTTCAAACTACGCAGATCAACGTGATACCCCCTATGAACAAACTGAAGAGGAAAAACCATATGATCATGCCAATCGATGCAGAAAAACTTGGGACAAATGTCAGCACACATTTATGATAAAGAAAACAAAAAAAACCCCTCCAGAATGTGGGCTTAGAGGGAAACTCACTCAATTTAATCAGGGACGCATACGACAAACCCACAGCAAACATTTTCACTGGTGAAGAACTGAAAGCATGTCCTCTAAGATCAGCAACAAGACAAGGATGACCACTCTCTCATCACTATTATTCAACATAGTTTTGGAAGTTCTGGCCACGGCAATCAGAGCAGCACAAGAAATGAAAGGAAGACAAACTGGAAAAGAAGAAGTAACACCGTCCCTCTTTGCATATGACATGATACTATACTTAGAGAATCCTAAAGTGGCCACCATAAAACTAGTAGAGCTAGTCCATGGATTTGGTGACGTGGCAGGACACAAAATTAATGCACAGAAATCCCTTGCATTCCTATACATTAATGAAGGAAAAACAGAAAGAGAAATTAGGAAGGACTCCCATTTACCCCTGCAGGAAAAGGAATAAAATACCTAGGAATAAACCTACCTAGGGAGACAAAAGAGCTGTATGCAGAAAACTATAAGACACTGATGAATGAGACTGAAGATACACACAGATGGAGAGACATACCATGCTCTTGGATTGGAAGAATCAATCTTATGAAAATGACTATACTACCCAAAGCAGTCTACATATTCAATGCAATCCCTCTCAAATTACCAATGGCATTTTTTTTTTTAACAGAGCTAGAAGGAAAAAATCTGAAAATCTGTATGGAGACACAAAAATCCCCCAATAGCCAAAGCAGTTTGATGGAAAAAAACGGAGCTGGAGGAATCAGACTCCACGACTTCACACTGTACTACAAAGCTACAGTAATCAAGACAGGACGGGCCTGGCACAAAAACAGAAATACAGATCAATGCAACCGGATAGAAAGCCCTCAGATAATGCCACGCACCTATGGTCAACTAATCTGTGACAAAGGAGGCAAGGATACACAGTGCAGAAAGAAGAGTCTCTTCAGTAAGTGGTTCTGGGGAACCTGGACCAAGACATGTAAAACAATGAAGTAAGAACACTCCCATACACCGTACACAAAAATAATCTGAAAATGGAACAGAGACCTAAACTCAGGACTGTACACTGCGAAACTCTTAGAGGAGAACACAGGAAGAACAGGCTTTGACATAAATCACAACAAGATCTTTTGTAATCCTCCTCCTGGAGTCATGGAAATAAAAACAAAAATGTACAACTGGAACCTAAGGAAACTTAAAAGCTTTTGCTAAGCACAGGAAACTAAGAACAAGAGGAAAACACAACCCTCAGAATGGGAAAAGTATTTGCATACGAAGCAGCGGACTCGGGATCAATCTCCAAAATATATAAACAGCCCATGCTGCTCGGTATTAAAAAATCCAACAACGCACTCTAAAAATGGGCAGAAGCCCTAAACAGACAATGCTCCAAAGAAGACACAGAGCTGGCCAACAAGCACGTAAAAGCCGGCTCTACTTCACTAGCTATTAGAGAGATGCACACCAAAACTACACCGAGCTATCACCTCACACCATTTAGAAAGGGCATCATCGGAAAATCAACAAAGAACAACTGATGGACACGGTGTGGAGCAGAGAGAACACTCTTGCACTGTCGGTGGGAGTGTAGATGGATACAGCCACTAGGGAGAAGAGTAAGGAGGTTCCTGAAAAAACTAAAACTAGAACTACCATATGACCCAGCGATCCCACTCCTAGGCGTATACCCTGAGGAAACCAGAATTCAAAAAGAGACATGTACCAAAATGCTCATTGCAGCTCTATTCACGACAGCCCGCAGAGGGAAACAACCTAAGTGTCCATCATCGGATGAATGGATAAAGAAGATGTGGCACCTACATACAATGGAATATTACTCAGCCATAAAAAGCAACGAAACTGATCTATCTGTAATGAGGTGGACAGACCTAGAGTCCGTCATACAGGGTGAAGTCAGTCAGAAAGAGAAAGACAAATCCCGTATGCTGACACATATATATGGAATTTAAGAAAAAAAATTGTCACGAAGAACCTAGGGGTAAGACAGGAATAAAGACACAGACCTACTTGAGAATGGACTTGAGGATATGGGGAGGGGGAAGGGGAAGCTGTGACAAAGCGAGAGAGAGGCATGGACATATATACAGTACCAAACGTAAGGTAGATAGATAGTGGGAAGCAGCCGCATAGCACCGGGAGATCGGCTCGGTGCTTTGTGACCGCCTGGAGGGGTGGGATGGGGAGGCTGGGAGGGAGAGAGACGCAGGAGGGAAGGGATGTGGGAACAGATGTATATGTATGACTGATTCACTTTGTTCTAAAGCAGAAAGTAATAATAAAAACGAAAAAAGACACATGCACCCCAGTGATCATTGCAGCACTATTTACAATAGCCAGGTCATGGAAACAACCTAAAGGCCCATCCACAGACGAATGGATAAAGAAGATGTGGTACCTATATACGATGGAATATTACTCAGCCAGGAAAGGGAACTGAGTTGGTTCATTTGTACAGGCGTGGATAGACCTAGACACTGTCATACAGAGTGAAGCCAGTCAGAAAGAGAAAATCAGGTGTCGTATATAAACGCACATACATGCAACCTAGAAAAATGGTACAGATGAACCGGTGTGCAGGATAGAACTGATACACAGATGTGGAGAACCAACGTATGGCCACCGAGGGGGGAAGGTGGACGGGGTGCTGGTGCTCGTGTGATGAATTCGGAGATCGGGAGTGACATACATACAGTAATATGTGTAAGATGCATAACTAATAAGAACCTGCTGTATAAAAAAATGAAGTGAACGTCAAAAACTCAAAAACCCATACGATAGAAGGAAGATATGTTCATTTCAACTGGTCATTTACTAAATAGACAACAAACTCTGAAGGTAGTTGGGACTGTCAATAAAAAGTTAGAGAAAAATGAAAGAAATTACTGGAACAGCAACAAAGAAAACAATATCAAAGACCAAAAAAACTAAAAGCTGGTTCTTTGAGAAGATGAACAATATTGGTAAACCTTTAGCCAGACTCATCAAGATAAAGAGGGAGAGGACTGAAATCAATACAATTAGAAATGGAAAAGAAGTTACACCGGACAACACAGAAATACAAAACATCCTAAGAGACGACTACAAGCACTCTATGCTCACAAAATGGACAATCTGGAAGAAATGGACAAATTCTTAGAGAGGTACGACCTTCCAAGACTGAAGCGGGAAGAAACAGAAAGTATGAACAGACCCAGTGCGAGTGATGAACCTGAAAGTCTGATTACAAATCGTCCAACAAATAAAAGTCCAGTACCAGATGGCTTCACAGGTTAATGCTATCCAACACGTAGAAGAGAAATAACACCCACCTTTCTCAAACTCTTCCAAAGTACTGGCGTGGAGGGAACACTCCGAAACTCTTTCTATGAGGCCACCATCACCCTGTTACGAGAACCAGACAAAGAGGGTAGAAAAGAAGTTACACCCCGATATCACTGATGAGCTTAGGTGCAAAGCGGCTCAACAAAATAGTAGCCAACAGAATCCAACACCATATTAAAAGTATCATACCTCATGATCAAGTGGGCTTTATCGCAGGCATGCATGGAATCTTCAAACTACGCAGATCAACGTGATACCCCCTATGAACAAACTGAAGAGGAAAAACCATATGATCATGCCAATCGATGCAGAAAAACTTGGGACAAATGTCAGCACACATTTATGATAAAGAAAACAAAAAAAACCCCTCCAGAATGTGGGCTTAGAGGGAAACTCACTCAATTTAATCAGGGACGCATACGACAAACCCACAGCAAACACTTTCACTGGTGAAGAACTGAAAGCATGTCCTCTAAGATCAGCAACAAGACAAGGATGACCACTCTCTCATCACTATTATTCAACATAGTTTTGGAAGTTCTGGCCACGGCAATCAGAGCAGCACAAGAAATGAAAGGAAGACAAACTGGAAAAGAAGAAGTAACACCGTCCCTCTTTGCATATGACATGATACTATACTTAGAGAATCCTAAAGTGGCCACCATAAAACTAGTAGAGCTAGTCCATGGATTTGGTGACGTGGCAGGACACAAAATTAATGCACAGAAATCCCTTGCATTCCTATACATTAATGAAGGAAAAACAGAAAGAGAAATTAGGAAGGACTCCCATTTACCCCTGCAGGAAAAGGAATAAAATACCTAGGAATAAACCTACCTAGGGAGACAAAAGAGCTGTATGCAGAAAACTATAAGACACTGATGAATGAGACTGAAGATACACACAGATGGAGAGACATACCATGCTCTTGGATTGGAAGAATCAATCTTATGAAAATGACTATACTACCCAAAGCAGTCTACATATTCAATGCAATCCCTCTCAAATTACCAATGGCATTTTTTTTTTAACAGAGCTAGAAGGAAAAAATCCGAAAATCTGTATGGAGACACAAAAATCCCCCAATAGCCAAAGCAGTTTGATGGAGAAAAACGGAGCTGGAGGAATCAGACTCCACGACTTCACACTGTACTACAAAGCTACAGTAATCAAGACAGGACGGGCCTGGCACAAAAACAGAAATACAGATCAATGCAACCGGATAGAAAGCCCTCAGATAATGCCACGCACCTATGGTCAACTAATCTGTGACAAAGGAGGCAAGGATACACAGTGCAGAAAGAAGAGTCTCTTCAGTAAGTGGTTCTGGGGAACCTGGACCAAGACATGTAAAACAATGAAGTAAGAACACTCCCATACACCGTACACAAAAATAATCTGAAAATGGAACAGAGACCTAAACTCAGGACTGTACACTGCGAAACTCTTAGAGGAGAACACAGGAAGAACAGGCTTTGACATAAATCACAACAAGATCTTTTGTAATCCTCCTCCTGGAGTCATGGAAATAAAAACAAAAATGTACAACTGGGACCTAAGGAAACTTAAAAGCTTTTGCTAAGCACAGGAAACTAAGAACAAGCGGAAAACACAACCCTCAGAATGGGAAAAGTATTTGCATACGAAGCAGCGGACTCGGGATCAATCTCCAAAATATATAAACAGCCCATGCTGCTCGGTATTAAAAAATCCAACAACGCGCTCTAAAAATGGGCAGAAGCCCTAAACAGACAATGCTCCAAAGAAGACACAGAGCTGGCCAACAAGCACGTAAAAGCCGGCTCTACTTCACTAACTATTAGAGAGATGCACACCAAAACTACACCGAGCTATCACCTCACACCATTTAGAAAGGGCATCGTCGGAAAATCAACAAAGAACAACTGCTGGACATGGTGTGGAGCAGAGAGAACACTCTTGCACTGTCGGTGGGAGTGTAGAGGGATACAGCCACTAGGGAGAAGAGTAAGGAGGTTCCTGAAAAAACTAAAACTAGAACTACCATATGACCCAGCGATCCCACTCCTAGGCGTATACCCTGAGGAAACCAGAATTCAAAAAGAGACATGTACCAAAATGCTCATTGCAGCTCTATTCACGACAGCCCGGAGAGGGAAACAACCTAAGTGTCCATCATCGGATGAATGGATAAAGAAGATGTGGCACCTACATACAATGGAATATTACTCAGCCATAAAAAGCAACGAAACTGATCTATCTGTAATGAGGTGGACAGACCTAGAGTCCGTCATACAGGGTGAAGTCAGTCAGAAAGAGAAAGACAAATCCCGTATGCTGACACATATATATGGAATTTAAGAAAAAAAAATGTCACGAAGAACCTAGGGGTAAGACAGGAATAAAGACACAGACCTACTTGAGAATGGACTTGAGGATATGGGGAGGGGGAAGGGTAAGCTGTGACAAAGCGAGAGAGAGGCATGGACATATATACAGTACCAAACGTAAGGTAGATAGATAGTGGGAAGCAGCCGCATAGCACCGGGAGATCGGCTCGGTGCTTTGTGACCGCCTGGAGGGGTGGGATGGGGAGGCTGGGAGGGAGAGAGACGCAGGAGGGAAGGGATGTGGGAACAGATGTATATGTATGACTGATTCACTTTGTTCTAAAGCAGAAAGTAATAATAAAAAAAGAAAAAAGACACATGCACCCCAGTGATCATTGCAGCACTATTTACAATAGCCAGGTCATGGAAACAACCTAAAGGCCCATCCACAGACGAATGGATAAAGAAGATGTGGTACCTATATACGATGGAATATTACTCAGCCAGGAAAGGGAACTGAGTTGGTTCATTTGTACAGGCGTGGATAGACCTAGACACTGTCATACAGAGTGAAGCCAGTCAGAAAGAGAAAATCAGGTGTCGTATATAAACGCACATACATGCAACCTAGAAAAATGGTACAGATGAACCGGTGTGCAGGATAGAACTGATACACAGATGTGGAGAACCAACGTATGGCCACCGAGGGGGGAAGGTGGACGGGGTGCTGGTGCTCGTGTGATGAATTCGGAGATCGGGATTGACATACATACAGTAATATGTGTAAGATGCATAACTAATAAGAACCTGCTGTATAAAAAAATGAAGTGAACGTCAAAAACTCAAAAACCCATACGATAGAAGGAAGATATGTTCATTTCAACTGGTCATTTACTAAATAGACAACAAACTCTGAAGGTAGTTGGGACTGTCAATAAAAAGTTAGAGAAAAATGAAAGAAATTACTGGAACAGCAACAAAGAAAACAATATCAAAGACCAAAAAAACTAAAAGCTGGTTCTTTGAGAAGATGAACAATATTGGTAAACCTTTAGCCAGACTCATCAAGATAAAGAGGGAGAGGACTGAAATCAATACAATTAGAAATGGAAAAGAAGTTACACCGGACAACACAGAAATACAAAACATCCTAAGAGACGACTACAAGCACTCTATGCTCACAAAATGGACAATCTGGAAGAAATGGACAAATTCTTAGAGAGGTACGACCTTCCAAGACTGAAGCGGGAAGAAACAGAAAGTATGAACAGACCCAGTGCGAGTGATGAACCTGAAAGTCTGATTACAAATCGTCCAACAAATAAAAGTCCAGTACCAGATGGCTTCACAGGTTAATGCTATCCAACACGTAGAAGAGAAATAACACCCACCTTTCTCAAACTCTTCCAAAGTACTGGCGTGGAGGGAACACTCCGAAACTCTTTCTATGAGGCCACCATCACCCTGTTACGAGAACCAGACAAAGAGGGTAGAAAAGAAGTTACACCCCGATATCACTGATGAGCTTAGGTGCAAAGCGGCTCAACAAAATAGTAGCCAACAGAATCCAACACCATATTAAAAGTATCATACCTCATGATCAAGTGGGCTTTATCGCAGGCATGCATGGAATCTTCAAACTACGCAGATCAACGTGATACCCCCTATGAACAAACTGAAGAGGAAAAACCATATGATCATGCCAATCGATGCAGAAAAACTTGGGACAAATGTCAGCACACATTTATGATAAAGAAAACAAAAAAAACCCCTCCAGAATGTGGGCTTAGAGGGAAACTCACTCAATTTAATCAGGGACGCATACGACAAACCCACAGCAAACATTTTCACTGGTGAAGAACTGAAAGCATGTCCTCTAAGATCAGCAACAAGACAAGGATGACCACTCTCTCATCACTATTATTCAACATAGTTTTGGAAGTTCTGGCCACGGCAATCAGAGCAGCACAAGAAATGAAAGGAAGACAAACTGGAAAAGAAGAAGTAACACCGTCCCTCTTTGCATATGACATGATACTATACTTAGAGAATCCTAAAGTGGCCACCATAAAACTAGTAGAGCTAGTCCATGGATTTAGTGACGTGGCAGGACACAAAATTAATGCACAGAAATCCCTTGCATTCCTATACATTAATGAAGGAAAAACAGAAAGAGAAATTAGGAAGGACTCCCATTTACCCCTGCAGGAAAAGGAATAAAATACCTAGGAATAAACCCACCTAGGGAGACAAAAGAGCTGTATGCAGAAAACTATAAGACACTGATGAATGAGACTGAAGATACACACAGATGGAGAGACATACCATGCTCTTGGATTGGAAGAATCAATCTTATGAAAATGACTATACTACCCAAAGCAGTCTACATATTCAATGCAATCCCTCTCAAATTACCAATGGCATTTTTTTTTTAACAGAGCTAGAAGGAAAAACTCTGAAAATCTGTATGGAGACACAAAAATCCCCCAATAGCCAAAGCAGTTTGATGGAGAAAAACGGAGCTGGAGGAATCAGACTCCACGACTTCACACTGTACTACAAAGCTACAGTAATCAAGACAGGACGGGCCTGGCACAAAAACAGAAATACAGATCAATGCAACCGGATAGAAAGCCCTCAGATAATGCCACGCACCTATGGTCAACTAATCTGTGACAAAGGAGGCAAGGATACACAGTGCAGAAAGAAGAGTCTCTTCAGTAAGTGGTTCTGGGGAACCTGGACCAAGACATGTAAAACAATGAAGTAAGAACACTCCCATACACCGTACACAAAAATAATCTGAAAATGGAACAGAGACCTAAACTCAGGACTGTACACTGCGAAACTCTTAGAGGAGAACACAGGAAGAACAGGCTTTGACATAAATCACAACAAGATCTTTTGTAATCCTCCTCCTGGAGTCATGGAAATAAAAACAAAAATGTACAACTGGGACCTAAGGAAACTTAAAAGCTTTTGCTAAGCACAGGAAACTAAGAACAAGAGGAAAACACAACCCTCAGAATGGGAAAAGTATTTGCATACGAAGCAGCGGACTCGGGATCAATCTCCAAAATATATAAACAGCCCATGCTGCTCGGTATTAAAAAATCCAACAACGCGCTCTAAAAATGGGCAGAAGCCCTAAACAGACAATGCTCCAAAGAAGACACAGAGCTGGCCAACAAGCACGTAAAAGCCGGCTCTACTTCACTAACTATTAGAGAGATGCACACCAAAACTACACCGAGCTATCACCTCACACCATTTAGAAAGGGCATCGTCGGAAAATCAACAAAGAACAACTGCTGGACACGGTGTGGAGCAGAGAGAACACTCTTGCACTGTCGGTGGGAGTGTAGAGGGATACAGCCACTAGGGAGAAGAGTAAGGAGGTTCCTGAAAAAACTAAAACTAGAACTACCATATGACCCAGCGATCCCACTCCTAGGCGTATACCCTGAGGAAACCAGAATTCAAAAAGAGACATGTACCAAAATGCTCATTGCAGCTCTATTCACGACAGCCCGGAGAGGGAAACAACCTAAGTGTCCATCATCGGATGAATGGATAAAGAAGATGTGGCACCTACATACAATGGAATATTACTCAGCCATAAAAAGCAACGAAACTGATCTATCTGTAATGAGGTGGACAGACCTAGAGTCCGTCATACAGGGTGAAGTCAGTCAGAAAGAGAAAGACAAATCCCGTATGCTGACACATATATATGGAATTTAAGAAAAAAAAATGTCACGAAGAACCTAGGGGTAAGACAGGAATAAAGACACAGACCTACTTGAGAATGGACTTGAGGATATGGGGAGGGGGAAGGGTAAGCTGTGACAAAGCGAGAGAGAGGCATGGACATATATACAGTACCAAACGTAAGGTAGATAGATAGTGGGAAGCAGCCGCATAGCACCGGGAGATCGGCTCGGTGCTTTGTGACCGCCTGGAGGGGTGGGATGGGGAGGCTGGGAGGGAGAGAGACGCAGGAGGGAAGGGATGTGGGAACAGATGTATATGTATGACTGATTCACTTTGTTCTAAAGCAGAAAGTAATAATAAAAAAAGAAAAAAGACACATGCACCCCAGTGATCATTGCAGCACTATTTACAATAGCCAGGTCATGGAAACAACCTAAAGGCCCATCCACAGACGAATGGATAAAGAAGATGTGGTACCTATATACGATGGAATATTACTCAGCCAGGAAAGGGAACTGAGTTGGTTCATTTGTACAGGCGTGGATAGACCTAGACACTGTCATACAGAGTGAAGCCAGTCAGAAAGAGAAAATCAGGTGTCGTATATAAACGCACATACATGCAACCTAGAAAAATGGTACAGATGAACCGGTGTGCAGGATAGAACTGATACACAGATGTGGAGAACCAACGTATGGCCACCGAGGGGGGAAGGTGGACGGGGTGCTGGTGCTCGTGTGATGAATTCGGAGATCGGGATTGACATACATACAGTAATATGTGTAAGATGCATAACTAATAAGAACCTGCTGTATAAAAAAATGAAGTGAACGTCAAAAACTCAAAAACCCATACGATAGAAGGAAGATATGTTCATTTCAACTGGTCATTTACTAAATAGACAACAAACTCTGAAGGTAGTTGGGACTGTCAATAAAAAGTTAGAGAAAAATGAAAGAAATTACTGGAACAGCAACAAAGAAAACAATATCAAAGACCAAAAAAACTAAAAGCTGGTTCTTTGAGAAGATGAACAATATTGGTAAACCTTTAGCCAGACTCATCAAGATAAAGAGGGAGAGGACTGAAATCAATACAATTAGAAATGGAAAAGAAGTTACACCGGACAACACAGAAATACAAAACATCCTAAGAGACGACTACAAGCACTCTATGCTCACAAAATGGACAATCTGGAAGAAATGGACAAATTCTTAGAGAGGTACGACCTTCCAAGACTGAAGCGGGAAGAAACAGAAAGTATGAACAGACCCAGTGCGAGTGATGAACCTGAAAGTCTGATTACAAATCGTCCAACAAATAAAAGTCCAGTACCAGATGGCTTCACAGGTTAATGCTATCCAACACGTAGAAGAGAAATAACACCCACCTTTCTCAAACTCTTCCAAAGTACTGGCGTGGAGGGAACACTCCGAAACTCTTTCTATGAGGCCACCATCACCCTGTTACGAGAACCAGACAAAGAGGGTAGAAAAGAAGTTACACCCCGATATCACTGATGAGCTTAGGTGCAAAGCGGCTCAACAAAATAGTAGCCAACAGAATCCAACACCATATTAAAAGTATCATACCTCATGATCAAGTGGGCTTTATCGCAGGCATGCGTGGAATCTTCAAACTACGCAGATCAACGTGATAACCCCTATGAACAAACTGAAGAGGAAAAACCATATGATCATGCCAATCGATGCAGAAAAACTTGGGACAAATGTCAGCACACATTTATGATAAAGAAAACAAAAAAAACCCCTCCAGAATGTGGGCTTAGAGGGAAACTCACTCAATTTAATCAGGGACGCATACGACAAACCCACAGCAAACATTTTCACTGGTGAAGAACTGAAAGCATGTCCTCTAAGATCAGCAACAAGACAAGGATGACCACTCTCTCATCACTATTATTCAACATAGTTTTGGAAGTTCTGGCCACGGCAATCAGAGCAGCACAAGAAATGAAAGGAAGACAAACTGGAAAAGAAGAAGTAACACCGTCCCTCTTTGCATATGACATGATACTATACTTAGAGAATCCTAAAGTGGCCACCATAAAACTAGTAGAGCTAGTCCATGGATTTAGTGACGTGGCAGGACACAAAATTAATGCACAGAAATCCCTTGCATTCCTATACATTAATGAAGGAAAAACAGAAAGAGAAATTAGGAAGGACTCCCATTTACCCCTGCAGGAAAAGGAATAAAATACCTAGGAATAAACCCACCTAGGGAGACAAAAGAGCTGTATGCAGAAAACTATAAGACACTGATGAATGAGACTGAAGATACACACAGATGGAGAGACATACCATGCTCTTGGATTGGAAGAATCAATCTTATGAAAATGACTATACTACCCAAAGCAGTCTACATATTCAATGCAATCCCTCTCAAATTACCAATGGCATTTTTTTTTTTAACAGAGCTAGAAGGAAAAAATCTGAAAATCTGTATGGAGACACAAAAATCCCCCAATAGCCAAAGCAGTTTGATGGAGAAAAACGGAGCTGGAGGAATCAGACTCCACGACTTCACACTGTACTACAAAGCTACAGTAATCAAGACAGGATGGGCCTGGCACAAAAACAGAAATACAGATCAATGCAACCGGATAGAAAGCCCTCAGATAATGCCACGCACCTATGGTCAACTAACCTGTGACAAAGGAGGCAAGGATACACAGTGCAGAAAGAAGAGTCTCTTCAGTAAGTGGTTCTGGGGAACCTGGACCAAGACATGTAAAACAATGAAGTAAGAACACTCCCATACACCGTACACAAAAATAATCTGAAAATGGAACAGAGACCTAAACTCAGGACTGTACACTGCGAAACTCTTAGAGGAGAACACAGGAAGAACAGGCTTTGACATAAATCACAACAAGATCTTTTGTAATCCTCCTCCTGGAGTCATGGAAATAAAAACAAAAATGTACAACTGGGACCTAAGGAAACTTAAAAGCTTTTGCTAAGCACAGGAAACTAAGAACAAGAGGAAAACACAACCCTCAGAATGGGAAAAGTATTTGCATACGAAGCAGCGGACTCGGGATCAATCTCCAAAATATATAAACAGCCCATGCTGCTCGGTATTAAAAAATCCAACAACGCACTCTAAAAATGGGCAGAAGCCCTAAACAGACAAGACATAGAGCTGGCCAACAAGCACGTAAAAGCCGGCTCTACTTCACTAACTATTAGAGAGATGCACACCAAAACTACACCGAGCTATCACCTCACACCATTTAGAAAGGGCATCATCGGAAAATCAACAAAGAACAACTGCTGGACACGGTGTGGAGCAGAGAGAACACTCTTGCACTGTCGGTGGGAGTGTAGAGGGATACAGCCACTAGGGAGAAGAGTAAGGAGGTTCCTGAAAAAACTAAAACTAGAACTACCATATGACCCAGCGATCCTACTCCTAGGCGTATACCCTGAGGAAACCAGAATTCAAAAAGAGACATGTACCAAAATGCTCATTGCAGCTCTATTCACGACAGCCCGGAGAGGGAAACAACCTAAGTGTCCATCATCGGATGAATGGATAAAGAAGATGTGGCACCTACATACAATGGAATATTACTCAGCCATAAAAAGCAACGAAACTGATCTATCTGTAATGAGGTGGACAGACCTAGAGTCCGTCATACAGGGTGAAGTAAGTCAGAAAGAGAAAGACAAATCCCGTATGCTGACACATATATATGGAATTTAAGAAAAAAAAATGTCACGAAGAACCTAGGGGTAAGACAGGAATAGAGACACAGACCTACTTGAGAATGGACTTGAGGATATGGGGAGGGGGAAGGGTAAGCTGTGACAAAGCGAGAGAGAGGCATGGACATATATACAGTACCAAACGTAAGGTAGATAGATAGTGGGAAGCAGCCGCATAGCACCGGGAGATCGGCTCGGTGCTTTGTGACCGCCTGGAGGGGTGGGATGGGGAGGCTGGGAGGGAGAGAGACGCAGGAGGGAAGGGATGTGGGAACAGATGTATATGTATGACTGATTCACTTTGTTCTAAAGCAGAAAGTAATAATAAAAAAAGAAAAAAGACACATGCACCCCAGTGATCATTGCAGCACTATTTACAATAGCCAGGTCATGGAAACAACCTAAAGGCCCATCCACAGACGAATGGATAAAGAAGATGTGGTACCTATATACGATGGAATATTACTCAGCCAGGAAAGGGAACTGAGTTGGTTCATTTGTACAGGCGTGGATAGACCTAGACACTGTCATACAGAGTGAAGCCAGTCAGAAAGAGAAAATCAGGTGTCGTATATAAACGCACATACATGCAACCTAGAAAAATGGTACAGATGAACCGGTGTGCAGGATAGAACTGATACACAGATGTGGAGAACCAACGTATGGCCACCGAGGGGGGAAGGTGGACGGGGTGCTGGTGCTCGTGTGATGAATTCGGAGATCGGGAGTGACATACATACAGTAATATGTGTAAGATGCATAACTAATAAGAACCTGCTGTATAAAAAAATGAAGTGAACGTCAAAAACTCAAAAACCCATACGATAGAAGGAAGATATGTTCATTTCAACTGGTCATTTACTAAATAGACAACAAACTCTGAAGGTAGTTGGGACTGTCAATAAAAAGTTAGAGAAAAATGAAAGAAATTACTGGAACAGCAACAAAGAAAACAATATCAAAGACCAAAAAAACTAAAAGCTGGTTCTTTGAGAAGATGAACAATATTGGTAAACCTTTAGCCAGACTCATCAAGATAAAGAGGGAGAGGACTGAAATCAATACAATTAGAAATGGAAAAGAAGTTACACCGGACAACACAGAAATACAAAACATCCTAAGAGACGACTACAAGCACTCTATGCTCACAAAATGGACAATCTGGAAGAAATGGACAAATTCTTAGAGAGGTACGACCTTCCAAGACTGAAGCGGGAAGAAACAGAAAGTATGAACAGACCCAGTGCGAGTGATGAACCTGAAAGTCTGATTACAAATCGTCCAACAAATAAAAGTCCAGTACCAGATGGCTTCACAGGTTAATGCTATCCAACACGTAGAAGAGAAATAACACCCACCTTTCTCAAACTCTTCCAAAGTACTGGCGTGGAGGGAACACTCCGAAACTCTTTCTATGAGGCCACCATCACCCTGTTACGAGAACCAGACAAAGAGGGTAGAAAAGAAGTTACACCCCGATATCACTGATGAGCTTAGGTGCAAAGCGGCTCAACAAAATAGTAGCCAACAGAATCCAACACCATATTAAAAGTATCATACCTCATGATCAAGTGGGCTTTATCGCAGGCATGCATGGAATCTTCAAACTACGCAGATCAACGTGATAACCCCTATGAACAAACTGAAGAGGAAAAACCATATGATCATGCCAATCGATGCAGAAAAACTTGGGACAAATGTCAGCACACATTTATGATAAAGAAAACAAAAAAAACCCCTCCAGAATGTGGGCTTAGAGGGAAACTCACTCAATTTAATCAGGGACGCATACGACAAACCCACAGCAAACATTTTCACTGGTGAAGAACTGAAAGCATGTCCTCTAAGATCAGCAACAAGACAAGGATGACCACTCTCTCATCACTATTATTCAACATAGTTTTGGAAGTTCTGGCCACGGCAATCAGAGCAGCACAAGAAATGAAAGGAAGACAAACTGGAAAAGAAGAAGTAACACCGTCCCTCTTTGCATATGACATGATACTATACTTAGAGAATCCTAAAGTGGCCACCATAAAACTAGTAGAGCTAGTCCATGGATTTGGTGACGTGGCAGGACACAAAATTAATGCACAGAAATCCCTTGCATTCCTATACATTAATGAAGGAAAAACAGAAAGAGAAATTAGGAAGGACTCCCATTTACCCCTGCAGGAAAAGGAATAAAATACCTAGGAATAAACCCACCTAGGGAGACAAAAGAGCTGTATGCAGAAAACTATAAGACACTGATGAATGAGACTGAAGATACACACAGATGGAGAGACATACCATGCTCTTGGATTGGAAGAATCAATCTTATGAAAATGACTATACTACCCAAAGCAGTCTACATATTCAATGCAATCCCTCTCAAATTACCAATGGCATTTTTTTTTTTAACAGAGCTAGAAGGAAAAAATCTGAAAATCTGTATGGAGACACAAAAATCCCCCAATAGCCAAAGCAGTTTGATGGAGAAAAACGGAGCTGGAGGAATCAGACTCCACGACTTCACACTGTACTACAAAGCTACAGTAATCAAGACAGGACGGGCCTGGCACAAAAACAGAAATACAGATCAATGCAACCGGATAGAAAGCCCTCAGATAATGCCACGCACCTATGGTCAACTAACCTGTGACAAAGGAGGCAAGGATACACAGTGCAGAAAGAAGAGTCTCTTCAGTAAGTGGTTCTGGGGAACCTGGACCAAGACATGTAAAACAATGAAGTAAGAACACTCCCATACACCGTACACAAAAATAATCTGAAAATGGAACAGAGACCTAAACTCAGGACTGTACACTGCGAAACTCTTAGAGGAGAACACAGGAAGAACAGGCTTTGACATAAATCACAACAAGATCTTTTGTAATCCTCCTCCTGGAGTCATGGAAATAAAAACAAAAATGTACAACTGGGACCTAAGGAAACTTAAAAGCTTTTGCTAAGCACAGGAAACTAAGAACAAGAGGAAAACACAACCCTCAGAATGGGAAAAGTATTTGCATACGAAGCAGCGGACTCGGGATCAATCTCCAAAATATATAAACAGCCCATGCTGCTCGGTATTAAAAAATCCAACAACGCACTCTAAAAATGGGCAGAAGCCCTAAACAGACAAGACATAGAGCTGGCCAACAAGCACGTAAAAGCCGGCTCTACTTCACTAACTATTAGAGAGATGCACACCAAAACTACACCGAGCTATCACCTCACACCATTTAGAAAGGGCATCATCGGAAAATCAACAAAGAACAACTGCTGGACACGGTGTGGAGCAGAGAGAACACTCTTGCACTGTCGGTGGGAGTGTAGAGGGATACAGCCACTAGGGAGAAGAGTAAGGAGGTTCCTGAAAAAACTAAAACTAGAACTACCATATGACCCAGCGATCCCACTCCTAGGCGTATACCCTGAGGAAACCAGAATTCAAAAAGAGACATGTACCAAAATGCTCATTGCAGCTCTATTCACGACAGCCCGGAGAGGGAAACAACCTAAGTGTCCATCATCGGATGAATGGATAAAGAAGATGTGGCACCTACATACAATGGAATATTACTCAGCCATAAAAAGCAATGAAACTGATCTATCTGTAATGAGGTGGACAGACCTAGAGTCCGTCATACAGGGTGAAGTCAGTCAGAAAGAGAAAGACAAATCCCGTATGCTGACACATATATATGGAATTTAAGAAAAAAAAATGTCACGAAGAACCTAGGGGTAAGACAGGAATAAAGACACAGACCTACTTGAGAATGGACTTGAGGATATGGGGAGGGGGAAGGGTAAGCTGTGACAAAGCGAGAGAGAGGCATGGACATATAAACAGTACCAAACGTAAGGTAGATAGATAGTGGGAAGCAGCCGCATAGCACCGGGAGATCGGCTCGGTGCTTTGTGACCGCCTGGAGGGGTGGGATGGGGAGGCTGGGAGGGAGAGAGACGCAGGAGGGAAGGGATGTGGGAACAGATGTATATGTATGACTGATTCACTTTGTTCTAAAGCAGAAAGTAATAATAAAAAAAGAAAAAAGACACATGCACCCCAGTGATCATTGCAGCACTATTTACAATAGCCAGGTCATGGAAACAACCTAAAGGCCCATCCACAGACGAATGGATAAAGAAGATGTGGTACCTATATACGATGGAATATTACTCAGCCAGGAAAGGGAACTGAGTTGGTTCATTTGTACAGGCGTGGATAGACCTAGACACTGTCATACAGAGTGAAGCCAGTCAGAAAGAGAAAATCAGGTGTCGTATATAAACGCACATACATGCAACCTAGAAAAATGGTACAGATGAACCGGTGTGCAGGATAGAACTGATACACAGATGTGGAGAACCAACGTATGGCCACCGAGGGGGGAAGGTGGACGGGGTGCTGGTGCTCGTGTGATGAATTCGGAGATCGGGAGTGACATACATACAGTAATATGTGTAAGATGCATAACTAATAAGAACCTGCTGTATAAAAAAATGAAGTGAACGTCAAAAACTCAAAAACCCATACGATAGAAGGAAGATATGTTCATTTCAACTGGTCATTTACTAAATAGACAACAAACTCTGAAGGTAGTTGGGACTGTCAATAAAAAGTTAGAGAAAAATGAAAGAAATTACTGGAACAGCAACAAAGAAAACAATATCAAAGACCAAAAAAACTAAAAGCTGGTTCTTTGAGAAGATGAACAATATTGGTAAACCTTTAGCCAGACTCATCAAGATAAAGAGGGAGAGGACTGAAATCAATACAATTAGAAATGGAAAAGAAGTTACACCGGACAACACAGAAATACAAAACATCCTAAGAGACGACTACAAGCACTCTATGCTCACAAAATGGACAATCTGGAAGAAATGGACAAATTCTTAGAGAGGTACGACCTTCCAAGACTGAAGCGGGAAGAAACAGAAAGTATGAACAGACCCAGTGCGAGTGATGAACCTGAAAGTCTGATTACAAATCGTCCAACAAATAAAAGTCCAGTACCAGATGGCTTCACAGGTTAATGCTATCCAACACGTAGAAGAGAAATAACACCCACCTTTCTCAAACTCTTCCAAAGTACTGGCGTGGAGGGAACACTCCGAAACTCTTTCTATGAGGCCACCATCACCCTGTTACGAGAACCAGACAAAGAGGGTAGAAAAGAAGTTACACCCCGATATCACTGATGAGCTTAGGTGCAAAGCGGCTCAACAAAATAGTAGCCAACAGAATCCAACACCATATTAAAAGTATCATACCTCATGATCAAGTGGGCTTTATCGCAGGCATGCGTGGAATCTTCAAACTACGCAGATCAACGTGATACCCCCTATGAACAAACTGAAGAGGAAAAACCATATGATCATGCCAATCGATGCAGAAAAACTTGGGACAAATGTCAGCACACATTTATGATAAAGAAAACAAAAAAAACCCCTCCAGAATGTGGGCTTAGAGGGAAACTCACTCAATTTAATCAGGGACGCATACGACAAACCCACAGCAAACATTTTCACTGGTGAAGAACTGAAAGCATGTCCTCTAAGATCAGCAACAAGACAAGGATGACCACTCTCTCATCACTATTATTCAACATAGTTTTGGAAGTTCTGGCCACGGCAATCAGAGCAGCACAAGAAATGAAAGGAAGACAAACTGGAAAAGAAGAAGTAACACCGTCCCTCTTTGCATATGACATGATACTATACTTAGAGAATCCTAAAGTGGCCACCATAAAACTAGTAGAGCTAGTCCATGGATTTAGTGACGTGGCAGGACACAAAATTAATGCACAGAAATCCCTTGCATTCCTATACATTAATGAAGGAAAAACAGAAAGAGAAATTAGGAAGGACTCCCATTTACCCCTGCAGGAAAAGGAATAAAATACCTAGGAATAAACCCACCTAGGGAGACAAAAGAGCTGTATGCAGAAAACTATAAGACACTGATGAATGAGACTGAAGATACACACAGATGGAGAGACATACCATGCTCTTGGATTGGAAGAATCAATCTTATGAAAATGACTATACTACCCAAAGCAGTCTACATATTCAATGCAATCCCTCTCAAATTACCAATGGCATTTTTTTTTTTAACAGAGCTAGAAGGAAAAAATCTGAAAATCTGTATGGAGACACAAAAATCCCCCAATAGCCAAAGCAGTTTGATGGAGAAAAACGGAGCTGGAGGAATCAGACTCCACGACTTCACACTGTACTACAAAGCTACAGTAATCAAGACAGGACGGGCCTGGCACAAAAACAGAAATACAGATCAATGCAACCGGATAGAAAGCCCTCAGATAATGCCACGCACCTATGGTCAACTAACCTGTGACAAAGGAGGCAAGGATACACAGTGCAGAAAGAAGAGTCTCTTCAGTAAGTGGTTCTGGGGAACCTGGACCAAGACATGTAAAACAATGAAGTAAGAACACTCCCATACACCGTACACAAAAATAATCTGAAAATGGAACAGAGACCTAAACTCAGGACTGTACACTGCGAAACTCTTAGAGGAGAACACAGGAAGAACAGGCTTTGACATAAATCACAACAAGATCTTTTGTAATCCTCCTCCTGGAGTCATGGAAATAAAAACAAAAATGTACAACTGGGACCTAAGGAAACTTAAAAGCTTTTGCTAAGCACAGGAAACTAAGAACAAGAGGAAAACACAACCCTCAGAATGGGAAAAGTATTTGCATACGAAGCAGCGGACTCGGGATCAATCTCCAAAATATATAAACAGCCCATGCTGCTCGGTATTAAAAAATCCAACAACGCACTCTAAAAATGGGCAGAAGCCCTAAACAGACAAGACATAGAGCTGGCCAACAAGCACGTAAAAGCCGGCTCTACTTCACTAACTATTAGAGAGATGCACACCAAAACTACACCGAGCTATCACCTCACACCATTTAGAAAGGGCATCATCGGAAAATCAACAAAGAACAACTGCTGGACACGGTGTGGAGCAGAGAGAACACTCTTGCACTGTCGGTGGGAGTGTAGAGGGATACAGCCACTAGGGAGAAGAGTAAGGAGGTTCCTGAAAAAACTAAAACTAGAACTACCATATGACCCAGCGATCCTACTCCTAGGCGTATACCCTGAGGAAACCAGAATTCAAAAAGAGACATGTACCAAAATGCTCATTGCAGCTCTATTCACGACAGCCCGGAGAGGGAAACAACCTAAGTGTCCATCATCGGATGAATGGATAAAGAAGATGTGGCACCTACATACAATGGAATATTACTCAGCCATAAAAAGCAACGAAACTGATCTATCTGTAATGAGGTGGACAGACCTAGAGTCCGTCATACAGGGTGAAGTAAGTCAGAAAGAGAAAGACAAATCCCGTATGCTGACACATATATATGGAATTTAAGAAAAAAAAATGTCACGAAGAACCTAGGGGTAAGACAGGAATAGAGACACAGACCTACTTGAGAATGGACTTGAGGATATGGGGAGGGGGAAGGGTAAGCTGTGACAAAGCGAGAGAGAGGCATGGACATATATACAGTACCAAACGTAAGGTAGATAGATAGTGGGAAGCAGCCGCATAGCACCGGGAGATCGGCTCGGTGCTTTGTGACCGCCTGGAGGGGTGGGATGGGGAGGCTGGGAGGGAGAGAGACGCAGGAGGGAAGGGATGTGGGAACAGATGTATATGTATGACTGATTCACTTTGTTCTAAAGCAGAAAGTAATAATAAAAAAAGAAAAAAGACACATGCACCCCAGTGATCATTGCAGCACTATTTACAATAGCCAGGTCATGGAAACAACCTAAAGGCCCATCCACAGACGAATGGATAAAGAAGATGTGGTACCTATATACGATGGAATATTACTCAGCCAGGAAAGGGAACTGAGTTGGTTCATTTGTACAGGCGTGGATAGACCTAGACACTGTCATACAGAGTGAAGCCAGTCAGAAAGAGAAAATCAGGTGTCGTATATAAACGCACATACATGCAACCTAGAAAAATGGTACAGATGAACCGGTGTGCAGGATAGAACTGATACACAGATGTGGAGAACCAACGTATGGCCACCGAGGGGGGAAGGTGGACGGGGTGCTGGTGCTCGTGTGATGAATTCGGAGATCGGGAGTGACATACATACAGTAATATGTGTAAGATGCATAACTAATAAGAACCTGCTGTATAAAAAAATGAAGTGAACGTCAAAAACTCAAAAACCCATACGATAGAAGGAAGATATGTTCATTTCAACTGGTCATTTACTAAATAGACAACAAACTCTGAAGGTAGTTGGGACTGTCAATAAAAAGTTAGAGAAAAATGAAAGAAATTACTGGAACAGCAACAAAGAAAACAATATCAAAGACCAAAAAAACTAAAAGCTGGTTCTTTGAGAAGATGAACAATATTGGTAAACCTTTAGCCAGACTCATCAAGATAAAGAGGGAGAGGACTGAAATCAATACAATTAGAAATGGAAAAGAAGTTACACCGGACAACACAGAAATACAAAACATCCTAAGAGACGACTACAAGCACTCTATGCTCACAAAATGGACAATCTGGAAGAAATGGACAAATTCTTAGAGAGGTACGACCTTCCAAGACTGAAGCGGGAAGAAACAGAAAGTATGAACAGACCCAGTGCGAGTGATGAACCTGAAAGTCTGATTACAAATCGTCCAACAAATAAAAGTCCAGTACCAGATGGCTTCACAGGTTAATGCTATCCAACACGTAGAAGAGAAATAACACCCACCTTTCTCAAACTCTTCCAAAGTACTGGCGTGGAGGGAACACTCCGAAACTCTTTCTATGAGGCCACCATCACCCTGTTACGAGAACCAGACAAAGAGGGTAGAAAAGAAGTTACACCCCGATATCACTGATGAGCTTAGGTGCAAAGCGGCTCAACAAAATAGTAGCCAACAGAATCCAACACCATATTAAAAGTATCATACCTCATGATCAAGTGGGCTTTATCGCAGGCATGCATGGAATCTTCAAACTACGCAGATCAACGTGATACCCCCTATGAACAAACTGAAGAGGAAAAACCATATGATCATGCCAATCGATGCAGAAAAACTTGGGACAAATGTCAGCACACATTTATGATAAAGAAAACAAAAAAAACCCCTCCAGAATGTGGGCTTAGAGGGAAACTCACTCAATTTAATCAGGGACGCATACGACAAACCCACAGCAAACATTTTCACTGGTGAAGAACTGAAAGCATGTCCTCTAAGATCAGCAACAAGACAAGGATGACCACTCTCTCATCACTATTATTCAACATAGTTTTGGAAGTTCTGGCCACGGCAATCAGAGCAGCACAAGAAATGAAAGGAAGACAAACTGGAAAAGAAGAAGTAACACCGTCCCTCTTTGCATATGACATGATACTATACTTAGAGAATCCTAAAGTGGCCACCATAAAACTAGTAGAGCTAGTCCATGGATTTAGTGACGTGGCAGGACACAAAATTAATGCACAGAAATCCCTTGCATTCCTATACATTAATGAAGGAAAAACAGAAAGAGAAATTAGGAAGGACTCCCATTTACCCCTGCAGGAAAAGGAATAAAATACCTAGGAATAAACCCACCTAGGGAGACAAAAGAGCTGTATGCAGAAAACTATAAGACACTGATGAATGAGACTGAAGATACACACAGATGGAGAGACATACCATGCTCTTGGATTGGAAGAATCAATCTTATGAAAATGACTATACTACCCAAAGCAGTCTACATATTCAATGCAATCCCTCTCAAATTACCAATGGCATTTTTTTTTTTAACAGAGCTAGAAGGAAAAAATCTGAAAATCTGTATGGAGACACAAAAATCCCCCAATAGCCAAAGCAGTTTGATGGAGAAAAACGGAGCTGGAGGAATCAGACTCCACGACTTCACACTGTACTACAAAGCTACAGTAATCAAGACAGGACGGGCCTGGCACAAAAACAGAAATACAGATCAATGCAACCGGATAGAAAGCCCTCAGATAATGCCACGCACCTATGGTCAACTAACCTGTGACAAAGGAGGCAAGGATACACAGTGCAGAAAGAAGAGTCTCTTCAGTAAGTGGTTCTGGGGAACCTGGACCAAGACATGTAAAACAATGAAGTAAGAACACTCCCATACACCGTACACAAAAATAATCTGAAAATGGAACAGAGACCTAAACTCAGGACTGTACACTGCGAAACTCTTAGAGGAGAACACAGGAAGAACAGGCTTTGACATAAATCACAACAAGATCTTTTGTAATCCTCCTCCTGGAGTCATGGAAATAAAAACAAAAATGTACAACTGGGACCTAAGGAAACTTAAAAGCTTTTGCTAAGCACAGGAAACTAAGAACAAGAGGAAAACACAACCCTCAGAATGGGAAAAGTATTTGCATACGAAGCAGCGGACTCGGGATCAATCTCCAAAATATATAAACAGCCCATGCTGCTCGGTATTAAAAAATCCAACAACGCACTCTAAAAATGGGCAGAAGCCCTAAACAGACAAGACATAGAGCTGGCCAACAAGCACGTAAAAGCCGGCTCTACTTCACTAACTATTAGAGAGATGCACACCAAAACTACACCGAGCTATCACCTCACACCATTTAGAAAGGGCATCATCGGAAAATCAACAAAGAACAACTGCTGGACACGGTGTGGAGCAGAGAGAACACTCTTGCACTGTCGGTGGGAGTGTAGAGGGATACAGCCACTAGGGAGAAGAGTAAGGAGGTTCCTGAAAAAACTAAAACTAGAACTACCATATGACCCAGCGATCCTACTCCTAGGCGTATACCCTGAGGAAACCAGAATTCAAAAAGAGACATGTACCAAAATGCTCATTGCAGCTCTATTCACGACAGCCCGGAGAGGGAAACAACCTAAGTGTCCATCATCGGATGAATGGATAAAGAAGATGTGGCACCTACATACAATGGAATATTACTCAGCCATAAAAAGCAACGAAACTGATCTATCTGTAATGAGGTGGACAGACCTAGAGTCCGTCATACAGGGTGAAGTCAGTCAGAAAGAGAAAGACAAATCCCGTATGCTGACACATATATATGGAATTTAAGAAAAAAAAATGTCACGAAGAACCTAGGGGTAAGACAGGAATAAAGACACAGACCTACTTGAGAATGGACTTGAGGATATGGGGAGGGGGAAGGGTAAGCTGTGACAAAGCGAGAGAGAGGCATGGACATATATACAGTACCAAACGTAAGGTAGATAGATAGTGGGAAGCAGCCGCATAGCACCGGGAGATCGGCTCGGTGCTTTGTGACCGCCTGGAGGGGTGGGATGGGGAGGCTGGGAGGGAGAGAGACGCAGGAGGGAAGGGATGTGGGAACAGATGTATATGTATGACTGATTCACTTTGTTCTAAAGCAGAAAGTAATAATAAAAAAAGAAAAAAGACACATGCACCCCAGTGATCATTGCAGCACTATTTACAATAGCCAGGTCATGGAAACAACCTAAAGGCCCATCCACAGACGAATGGATAAAGAAGATGTGGTACCTATATACGATGGAATATTACTCAGCCAGGAAAGGGAACTGAGTTGGTTCATTTGTACAGGCGTGGATAGACCTAGACACTGTCATACAGAGTGAAGCCAGTCAGAAAGAGAAAATCAGGTGTCGTATATAAACGCACATACATGCAACCTAGAAAAATGGTACAGATGAACCGGTGTGCAGGATAGAACTGATACACAGATGTGGAGAACCAACGTATGGCCACCGAGGGGGGAAGGTGGACGGGGTGCTGGTGCTCGTGTGATGAATTCGGAGATCGGGAGTGACATACATACAGTAATATGTGTAAGATGCATAACTAATAAGAACCTGCTGTATAAAAAAATGAAGTGAACGTCAAAAACTCAAAAACCCATACGATAGAAGGAAGATATGTTCATTTCAACTGGTCATTTACTAAATAGACAACAAACTCTGAAGGTAGTTGGGACTGTCAATAAAAAGTTAGAGAAAAATGAAAGAAATTACTGGAACAGCAACAAAGAAAACAATATCAAAGACCAAAAAAACTAAAAGCTGGTTCTTTGAGAAGATGAACAATATTGGTAAACCTTTAGCCAGACTCATCAAGATAAAGAGGGAGAGGACTGAAATCAATACAATTAGAAATGGAAAAGAAGTTACACCGGACAACACAGAAATACAAAACATCCTAAGAGACGACTACAAGCACTCTATGCTCACAAAATGGACAATCTGGAAGAAATGGACAAATTCTTAGAGAGGTACGACCTTCCAAGACTGAAGCGGGAAGAAACAGAAAGTATGAACAGACCCAGTGCGAGTGATGAACCTGAAAGTCTGATTACAAATCGTCCAACAAATAAAAGTCCAGTACCAGATGGCTTCACAGGTTAATGCTATCCAACACGTAGAAGAGAAATAACACCCACCTTTCTCAAACTCTTCCAAAGTACTGGCGTGGAGGGAACACTCCGAAACTCTTTCTATGAGGCCACCATCACCCTGTTACGAGAACCAGACAAAGAGGGTAGAAAAGAAGTTACACCCCGATATCACTGATGAGCTTAGGTGCAAAGCGGCTCAACAAAATAGTAGCCAACAGAATCCAACACCATATTAAAAGTATCATACCTCATGATCAAGTGGGCTTTATCGCAGGCATGCATGGAATCTTCAAACTACGCAGATCAACGTGATACCCCCTATGAACAAACTGAAGAGGAAAAACCATATGATCATGCCAATCGATGCAGAAAAACTTGGGACAAATGTCAGCACACATTTATGATAAAGAAAACAAAAAAAACCCCTCCAGAATGTGGGCTTAGAGGGAAACTCACTCAATTTAATCAGGGACGCATACGACAAACCCACAGCAAACATTTTCACTGGTGAAGAACTGAAAGCATGTCCTCTAAGATCAGCAACAAGACAAGGATGACCACTCTCTCATCACTATTATTCAACATAGTTTTGGAAGTTCTGGCCACGGCAATCAGAGCAGCACAAGAAATGAAAGGAAGACAAACTGGAAAAGAAGAAGTAACACCGTCCCTCTTTGCATATGACATGATACTATACTTAGAGAATCCTAAAGTGGCCACCATAAAACTAGTAGAGCTAGTCCATGGATTTAGTGACGTGGCAGGACACAAAATTAATGCACAGAAATCCCTTGCATTCCTATACATTAATGAAGGAAAAACAGAAAGAGAAATTAGGAAGGACTCCCATTTACCCCTGCAGGAAAAGGAATAAAATACCTAGGAATAAACCCACCTAGGGAGACAAAAGAGCTGTATGCAGAAAACTATAAGACACTGATGAATGAGACTGAAGATACACACAGATGGAGAGACATACCATGCTCTTGGATTGGAAGAATCAATCTTATGAAAATGACTATACTACCCAAAGCAGTCTACATATTCAATGCAATCCCTCTCAAATTACCAATGGCATTTTTTTTTTTAACAGAGCTAGAAGGAAAAAATCTGAAAATCTGTATGGAGACACAAAAATCCCCCAATAGCCAAAGCAGTTTGATGGAGAAAAACGGAGCTGGAGGAATCAGACTCCACGACTTCACACTGTACTACAAAGCTACAGTAATCAAGACAGGACGGGCCTGGCACAAAAACAGAAATACAGATCAATGCAACCGGATAGAAAGCCCTCAGATAATGCCACGCACCTATGGTCAACTAACCTGTGACAAAGGAGGCAAGGATACACAGTGCAGAAAGAAGAGTCTCTTCAGTAAGTGGTTCTGGGGAACCTGGACCAAGACATGTAAAACAATGAAGTAAGAACACTCCCATACACCGTACACAAAAATAATCTGAAAATGGAACAGAGACCTAAACTCAGGACTGTACACTGCGAAACTCTTAGAGGAGAACACAGGAAGAACAGGCTTTGACATAAATCACAACAAGATCTTTTGTAATCCTCCTCCTGGAGTCATGGAAATAAAAACAAAAATGTACAACTGGGACCTAAGGAAACTTAAAAGCTTTTGCTAAGCACAGGAAACTAAGAACAAGAGGAAAACACAACCCTCAGAATGGGAAAAGTATTTGCATACGAAGCAGCGGACTCGGGATCAATCTCCAAAATATATAAACAGCCCATGCTGCTCGGTATTAAAAAATCCAACAACGCACTCTAAAAATGGGCAGAAGCCCTAAACAGACAAGACATAGAGCTGGCCAACAAGCACGTAAAAGCCGGCTCTACTTCACTAACTATTAGAGAGATGCACACCAAAACTACACCGAGCTATCACCTCACACCATTTAGAAAGGGCATCATCGGAAAATCAACAAAGAACAACTGCTGGACACGGTGTGGAGCAGAGAGAACACTCTTGCACTGTCGGTGGGAGTGTAGAGGGATACAGCCACTAGGGAGAAGAGTAAGGAGGTTCCTGAAAAAACTAAAACTAGAACTACCATATGACCCAGCGATCCTACTCCTAGGCGTATACCCTGAGGAAACCAGAATTCAAAAAGAGACATGTACCAAAATGCTCATTGCAGCTCTATTCACGACAGCCCGGAGAGGGAAACAACCTAAGTGTCCATCATCGGATGAATGGATAAAGAAGATGTGGCACCTACATACAATGGAATATTACTCAGCCATAAAAAGCAACGAAACTGATCTATCTGTAATGAGGTGGACAGACCTAGAGTCCGTCATACAGGGTGAAGTAAGTCAGAAAGAGAAAGACAAATCCCGTATGCTGACACATATATATGGAATTTAAGAAAAAAAAATGTCACGAAGAACCTAGGGGTAAGACAGGAATAAAGACACAGACCTACTTGAGAATGGACTTGAGGATATGGGGAGGGGGAAGGGTAAGCTGTGACAAAGCGAGAGAGAGGCATGGACATATATACAGTACCAAACGTAAGGTAGATAGATAGTGGGAAGCAGCCGCATAGCACCGGGAGATCGGCTCGGTGCTTTGTGACCGCCTGGAGGGGTGGGATGGGGAGGCTGGGAGGGAGAGAGACGCAGGAGGGAAGGGATGTGGGAACAGATGTATATGTATGACTGATTCACTTTGTTCTAAAGCAGAAAGTAATAATAAAAAAAGAAAAAAGACACATGCACCCCAGTGATCATTGCAGCACTATTTACAATAGCCAGGTCATGGAAACAACCTAAAGGCCCATCCACAGACGAATGGATAAAGAAGATGTGGTACCTATATACGATGGAATATTACTCAGCCAGGAAAGGGAACTGAGTTGGTTCATTTGTACAGGCGTGGATAGACCTAGACACTGTCATACAGAGTGAAGCCAGTCAGAAAGAGAAAATCAGGTGTCGTATATAAACGCACATACATGCAACCTAGAAAAATGGTACAGATGAACCGGTGTGCAGGATAGAACTGATACACAGATGTGGAGAACCAACGTATGGCCACCGAGGGGGGAAGGTGGACGGGGTGCTGGTGCTCGTGTGATGAATTCGGAGATCGGGAGTGACATACATACAGTAATATGTGTAAGATGCATAACTAATAAGAACCTGCTGTATAAAAAAATGAAGTGAACGTCAAAAACTCAAAAACCCATACGATAGAAGGAAGATATGTTCATTTCAACTGGTCATTTACTAAATAGACAACAAACTCTGAAGGTAGTTGGGACTGTCAATAAAAAGTTAGAGAAAAATGAAAGAAATTACTGGAACAGCAACAAAGAAAACAATATCAAAGACCAAAAAAACTAAAAGCTGGTTCTTTGAGAAGATGAACAATATTGGTAAACCTTTAGCCAGACTCATCAAGATAAAGAGGGAGAGGACTGAAATCAATACAATTAGAAATGGAAAAGAAGTTACACCGGACAACACAGAAATACAAAACATCCTAAGAGACGACTACAAGCACTCTATGCTCACAAAATGGACAATCTGGAAGAAATGGACAAATTCTTAGAGAGGTACGACCTTCCAAGACTGAAGCGGGAAGAAACAGAAAGTATGAACAGACCCAGTGCGAGTGATGAACCTGAAAGTCTGATTACAAATCGTCCAACAAATAAAAGTCCAGTACCAGATGGCTTCACAGGTTAATGCTATCCAACACGTAGAAGAGAAATAACACCCACCTTTCTCAAACTCTTCCAAAGTACTGGCGTGGAGGGAACACTCCGAAACTCTTTCTATGAGGCCACCATCACCCTGTTACGAGAACCAGACAAAGAGGGTAGAAAAGAAGTTACACCCCGATATCACTGATGAGCTTAGGTGCAAAGCGGCTCAACAAAATAGTAGCCAACAGAATCCAACACCATATTAAAAGTATCATACCTCATGATCAAGTGGGCTTTATCGCAGGCATGCATGGAATCTTCAAACTACGCAGATCAACGTGATACCCCCTATGAACAAACTGAAGAGGAAAAACCATATGATCATGCCAATCGATGCAGAAAAACTTGGGACAAATGTCAGCACACATTTATGATAAAGAAAACAAAAAAAAACCCTCCAGAATGTGGGCTTAGAGGGAAACTCACTCAATTTAATCAGGGACGCATACGACAAACCCACAGCAAACATTTTCACTGGTGAAGAACTGAAAGCATGTCCTCTAAGATCAGCAACAAGACAAGGATGACCACTCTCTCATCACTATTATTCAACATAGTTTTGGAAGTTCTGGCCACGGCAA
The DNA here is from genome assembly GCF_964341445.2 of Mesoplodon mirus. NCBI lineage: Eukaryota > Metazoa > Chordata > Mammalia > Artiodactyla > Ziphiidae > Mesoplodon > Mesoplodon mirus. Next base: position 24,770,153 of record NC_138981.1, on the reverse strand, counting down.
TCAGAGCAGCACAAGAAATGAAAGGAAGACAAACTGGAAAAGAAGAAGTAACACCGTCCCTCTTTGCATATGACATGATACTATACTTAGAGAATCCTAAAGTGGCCACCATAAAACTAGTAGAGCTAGTCCATGGATTTGGTGACGTGGCAGGACACAAAATTAATGCACAGAAATCCCTTGCATTCCTATACATTAATGAAGGAAAAACAGAAAGAGAAATTAGGAAGGACTCCCATTTACCCCTGCAGGAAAAGGAATAAAATACCTAGGAATAAACCTACCTAGGGAGACAAAAGAGCTGTATGCAGAAAACTATAAGACACTGATGAATGAGACTGAAGATACACACAGATGGAGAGACATACCATGCTCTTGGATTGGAAGAATCAATCTTATGAAAATGACTATACTACCCAAAGCAGTCTACATATTCAATGCAATCCCTCTCAAATTACCAATGGCATTTTTTTTTTTAACAGAGCTAGAAGGAAAAAATCTGAAAATCTGTATGGAGACACAAAAATCCCCCAATAGCCAAAGCAGTTTGATGGAAAAAAACGGAGCTGGAGGAATCAGACTCCACGACTTCACACTGTACTACAAAGCTACAGTAATCAAGACAGGACGGGCCTAGCACAAAAACAGAAATACAGATCAATGCAACCGGATAGAAAGCCCTCAGATAATGCCACGCACCTATGGTCAACTAATCTGTGACAAAGGAGGCAAGGATACACAGTGCAGAAAGAAGAGTCTCTTCAGTAAGTGGTTCTGGGGAACCTGGACCAAGACATGTAAAACAATGAAGTAAGAACACTCCCATACACCGTACACAAAAATAATGTGAAAATGGAACAGAGACCTAAACTCAGGACTGTACACTGCGAAACTCTTAGAGGAGAACACAGGAAGAACAGGCTTTGACATAAATCACAACAAGATCTTTTGTAATCCTCCTCCTGGAGTCATGGAAATAAAAACAAAAATGTACAACTGGGACCTAAGGAAACTTAAAAGCTTTTGCTAAGCACAGGAAACTAAGAACAAGAGGAAAACACAACCCTCAGAATGGGAAAAGTATTTGCATACGAAGCAGCGGACTCGGGATCAATCTCCAAAATATATAAACAGCCCATGCTGCTCGGTATTAAAAAATCCAACAACGCGCTCTAAAAATGGGCAGAAGCCCTAAACAGACAATGCTCCAAAGAAGACACAGAGCTGGCCAACAAGCATGTAAAAGCCGGCTCTACTTCACTAGCTATTAGAGAGATGCACACCAAAACTACACCGAGCTATCACCTCACACCATTTAGAAAGGGCATCATCGGAAAATCAACAAAGAACAACTGATGGACACGGTGTGGAGCAGAGAGAACACTCTTGCACTGTCGGTGGGAGTGTAGAGGGATACAGCCACTAGGGAGAAGAGTAAGGAGGTTCCTGAAAAAACTAAAACTAGAACTACCATATGACCCAGCGATCCCACTCCTAGGCGTATACCCTGAGGAAACCAGAATTCAAAAAGAGACATGTACCAAAATGCTCATTGCAGCTCTATTCACGACAGCCCGCAGAGGGAAACAACCTAAGTGTCCATCATCGGATGAATGGATAAAGAAGATGTGGCACCTACATACAATGGAATATTACTCAGCCATAAAAAGCAACGAAACTGATCTATCTGTAATGAGGTGGACAGACCTAGAGTCCGTCATACAGGGTGAAGTCAGTCAGAAAGAGAAAGACAAATCCCGTATGCTGACACATATATATGGAATTTAAGAAAAAAAAATGTCACGAAGAACCTAGGGGTAAGACAGGAATAAAGACACAGACCTACTTGAGAATGGACTTGAGGATATGGGGAGGGGGAAGGGTAAGCTGTGACAAAGCGAGAGAGAGGCATGGACATATATACAGTACCAAACGTAAGGTAGATAGATAGTGGGAAGCAGCCGCATAGCACCGGGAGATCGGCTCGGTGCTTTGTGACCGCCTGGAGGGGTGGGATGGGGAGGCTGGGAGGGAGAGAGACGCAGGAGGGAAGGGATGTGGGAACAGATGTATATGTATGACTGATTCACTTTGTTCTAAAGCAGAAAGTAATAATAAAAAAAGAAAAAAGACACATGCACCCCAGTGATCATTGCAGCACTATTTACAATAGCCAGGTCATGGAAACAACCTAAAGGCCCATCCACAGACGAATGGATAAAGAAGATGTGGTACCTATATACGATGGAATATTACTCAGCCAGGAAAGGGAACTGAGTTGGTTCATTTGTACAGGCGTGGATAGACCTAGACACTGTCATACAGAGTGAAGCCAGTCAGAAAGAGAAAATCAGGTGTCGTATATAAACGCACATACATGCAACCTAGAAAAATGGTACAGATGAACCGGTGTGCAGGATAGAACTGATACACAGATGTGGAGAACCAACGTATGGCCACCGAGGGGGGAAGGTGGACGGGGTGCTGGTGCTCGTGTGATGAATTCGGAGATCGGGAGTGACATACATACAGTAATATGTGTAAGATGCATAACTAATAAGAACCTGCTGTATAAAAAAATGAAGTGAACGTCAAAAACTCAAAAACCCATACGATAGAAGGAAGATATGTTCATTTCAACTGGTCATTTACTAAATAGACAACAAACTCTGAAGGTAGTTGGGACTGTCAATAAAAAGTTAGAGAAAAATGAAAGAAATTACTGGAACAGCAACAAAGAAAACAATATCAAAGACCAAAAAAACTAAAAGCTGGTTCTTTGAGAAGATGAACAATATTGGTAAACCTTTAGCCAGACTCATCAAGATAAAGAGGGAGAGGACTGAAATCAATACAATTAGAAATGGAAAAGAAGTTACACCGGACAACACAGAAATACAAAACATCCTAAGAGACGACTACAAGCACTCTATGCTCACAAAATGGACAATCTGGAAGAAATGGACAAATTCTTAGAGAGGTACGACCTTCCAAGACTGAAGCGGGAAGAAACAGAAAGTATGAACAGACCCAGTGCGAGTGATGAACCTGAAAGTCTGATTACAAATCGTCCAACAAATAAAAGTCCAGTACCAGATGGCTTCACAGGTTAATGCTATCCAACACGTAGAAGAGAAATAACACCCACCTTTCTCAAACTCTTCCAAAGTACTGGCGTGGAGGGAACACTCCGAAACTCTTTCTATGAGGCCACCATCACCCTGTTACGAGAACCAGACAAAGAGGGTAGAAAAGAAGTTACACCCCGATATCACTGATGAGCTTAGGTGCAAAGCGGCTCAACAAAATAGTAGCCAACAGAATCCAACACCATATTAAAAGTATCATACCTCATGATCAAGTGGGCTTTATCGCAGGCATGCATGGAATCTTCAAACTACGCAGATCAACGTGATACCCCCTATGAACAAACTGAAGAGGAAAAACCATATGATCATGCCAATCGATGCAGAAAAACTTGGGACAAATGTCAGCACACATTTATGATAAAGAAAACAAAAAAAACCCCTCCAGAATGTGGGCTTAGAGGGAAACTCACTCAATTTAATCAGGGACGCATACGACAAACCCACAGCAAACATTTTCACTGGTGAAGAACTGAAAGCATGTCCTCTAAGATCAGCAACAAGACAAGGATGACCACTCTCTCATCACTATTATTCAACATAGTTTTGGAAGTTCTGGCCACGGCAATCAGAGCAGCACAAGAAATGAAAGGAAGACAAACTGGAAAAGAAGAAGTAACACCGTCCCTCTTTGCATATGACATGATACTATACTTAGAGAATCCTAAAGTGGCCACCATAAAACTAGTAGAGCTAGTCCATGGATTTAGTGACGTGGCAGGACACAAAATTAATGCACAGAAATCCCTTGCATTCCTATACATTAATGAAGGAAAAACAGAAAGAGAAATTAGGAAGGACTCCCATTTACCCCTGCAGGAAAAGGAATAAAATACCTAGGAATAAACCCACCTAGGGAGACAAAAGAGCTGTATGCAGAAAACTATAAGACACTGATGAATGAGACTGAAGATACACACAGATGGAGAGACATACCATGCTCTTGGATTGGAAGAATCAATCTTATGAAAATGACTATACTACCCAAAGCAGTCTACATATTCAATGCAATCCCTCTCAAATTACCAATGGCATTTTTTTTTTTAACAGAGCTAGAAGGAAAAAATCTGAAAATCTGTATGGAGACACAAAAATCCCCCAATAGCCAAAGCAGTTTGATGGAGAAAAACGGAGCTGGAGGAATCAGACTCCACGACTTCACACTGTACTACAAAGCTACAGTAATCAAGACAGGACGGGCCTGGCACAAAAACAGAAATACAGATCAATGCAACCGGATAGAAAGCCCTCAGATAATGCCACGCACCTATGGTCAACTAACCTGTGACAAAGGAGGCAAGGATACACAGTGCAGAAAGAAGAGTCTCTTCAGTAAGTGGTTCTGGGGAACCTGGACCAAGACATGTAAAACAATGAAGTAAGAACACTCCCATACACCGTACACAAAAATAATCTGAAAATGGAACAGAGACCTAAACTCAGGACTGTACACTGCGAAACTCTTAGAGGAGAACACAGGAAGAACAGGCTTTGACATAAATCACAACAAGATCTTTTGTAATCCTCCTCCTGGAGTCATGGAAATAAAAACAAAAATGTACAACTGGGACCTAAGGAAACTTAAAAGCTTTTGCTAAGCACAGGAAACTAAGAACAAGAGGAAAACACAACCCTCAGAATGGGAAAAGTATTTGCATACGAAGCAGCGGACTCGGGATCAATCTCCAAAATATATAAACAGCCCATGCTGCTCGGTATTAAAAAATCCAACAACGCACTCTAAAAATGGGCAGAAGCCCTAAACAGACAAGACATAGAGCTGGCCAACAAGCACGTAAAAGCCGGCTCTACTTCACTAACTATTAGAGAGATGCACACCAAAACTACACCGAGCTATCACCTCACACCATTTAGAAAGGGCATCATCGGAAAATCAACAAAGAACAACTGCTGGACACGGTGTGGAGCAGAGAGAACACTCTTGCACTGTCGGTGGGAGTGTAGAGGGATACAGCCACTAGGGAGAAGAGTAAGGAGGTTCCTGAAAAAACTAAAACTAGAACTACCATATGACCCAGCGATCCTACTCCTAGGCGAATACCCTGAGGAAACCAGAATTCAAAAAGAGACATGTACCAAAATGCTCATTGCAGCTCTATTCACGACAGCCCGGAGAGGGAAACAACCTAAGTGTCCATCATCGGATGAATGGATAAAGAAGATGTGGCACCTACATACAATGGAATATTACTCAGCCATAAAAAGCAACGAAACTGATCTATCTGTAATGAGGTGGACAGACCTAGAGTCCGTCATACAGGGTGAAGTAAGTCAGAAAGAGAAAGACAAATCCCGTATGCTGACACATATATATGGAATTTAAGAAAAAAAATGTCACGAAGAACCTAGGGGTAAGACAGGAATAAAGACACAGACCTACTTGAGAATGGACTTGAGGATATGGGGAGGGGGAAGGGTAAGCTGTGACAAAGCGAGAGAGAGGCATGGACATATATACAGTACCAAACGTAAGGTAGATAGATAGTGGGAAGCAGCCGCATAGCACCGGGAGATCGGCTCGGTGCTTTGTGACCGCCTGGAGGGGTGGGATGGGGAGGCTGGGAGGGAGAGAGACGCAGGAGGGAAGGGATGTGGGAACAGATGTATATGTATGACTGATTCACTTTGTTCTAAAGCAGAAAGTAATAATAAAAAAAGAAAAAAGACACATGCACCCCAGTGATCATTGCAGCACTATTTACAATAGCCAGGTCATGGAAACAACCTAAAGGCCCATCCACAGACGAATGGATAAAGAAGATGTGGTACCTATATACGATGGAATATTACTCAGCCAGGAAAGGGAACTGAGTTGGTTCATTTGTACAGGCGTGGATAGACCTAGACACTGTCATACAGAGTGAAGCCAGTCAGAAAGAGAAAATCAGGTGTCGTATATAAACGCACATACATGCAACCTAGAAAAATGGTACAGATGAACCGGTGTGCAGGATAGAACTGATACACAGATGTGGAGAACCAACGTATGGCCACCGAGGGGGGAAGGTGGACGGGGTGCTGGTGCTCGTGTGATGAATTCGGAGATCGGGAGTGACATACATACAGTAATATGTGTAAGATGCATAACTAATAAGAACCTGCTGTATAAAAAAATGAAGTGAACGTCAAAAACTCAAAAACCCATACGATAGAAGGAAGATATGTTCATTTCAACTGGTCATTTACTAAATAGACAACAAACTCTGAAGGTAGTTGGGACTGTCAATAAAAAGTTAGAGAAAAATGAAAGAAATTACTGGAACAGCAACAAAGAAAACAATATCAAAGACCAAAAAAACTAAAAGCTGGTTCTTTGAGAAGATGAACAATATTGGTAAACCTTTAGCCAGACTCATCAAGATAAAGAGGGAGAGGACTGAAATCAATACAATTAGAAATGGAAAAGAAGTTACACCGGACAACACAGAAATACAAAACATCCTAAGAGACGACTACAAGCACTCTATGCTCACAAAATGGACAATCTGGAAGAAATGGACAAATTCTTAGAGAGGTACGACCTTCCAAGACTGAAGCGGGAAGAAACAGAAAGTATGAACAGACCCAGTGCGAGTGATGAACCTGAAAGTCTGATTACAAATCGTCCAACAAATAAAAGTCCAGTACCAGATGGCTTCACAGGTTAATGCTATCCAACACGTAGAAGAGAAATAACACCCACCTTTCTCAAACTCTTCCAAAGTACTGGCGTGGAGGGAACACTCCGAAACTCTTTCTATGAGGCCACCATCACCCTGTTACGAGAACCAGACAAAGAGGGTAGAAAAGAAGTTACACCCCGATATCACTGATGAGCTTAGGTGCAAAGCGGCTCAACAAAATAGTAGCCAACAGAATCCAACACCATATTAAAAGTATCATACCTCATGATCAAGTGGGCTTTATCGCAGGCATGCATGGAATCTTCAAACTACGCAGATCAACGTGATACCCCCTATGAACAAACTGAAGAGGAAAAACCATATGATCATGCCAATCGATGCAGAAAAACTTGGGACAAATGTCAGCACACATTTATGATAAAGAAAACAAAAAAAAACCCTCCAGAATGTGGGCTTAGAGGGAAACTCACTCAATTTAATCAGGGACGCATACGACAAACCCACAGCAAACATTTTCACTGGTGAAGAACTGAAAGCATGTCCTCTAAGATCAGCAACAAGACAAGGATGACCACTCTCTCATCACTATTATTCAACATAGTTTTGGAAGTTCTGGCCACGGCAATCAGAGCAGCACAAGAAATGAAAGGAAGACAAACTGGAAAAGAAGAAGTAACACCGTCCCTCTTTGCATATGACATGATACTATACTTAGAGAATCCTAAAGTGGCCACCATAAAACTAGTAGAGCTAGTCCATGGATTTGGTGACGTGGCAGGACACAAAATTAATGCACAGAAATCCCTTGCATTCCTATACATTAATGAAGGAAAAACAGAAAGAGAAATTAGGAAGGACTCCCATTTACCCCTGCAGGAAAAGGAATAAAATACCTAGGAATAAACCCACCTAGGGAGACAAAAGAGCTGTATGCAGAAAACTATAAGACACTGATGAATGAGACTGAAGATACACACAGATGGAGAGACATACCATGCTCTTGGATTGGAAGAATCAATCTTATGAAAATGACTATACTACCCAAAGCAGTCTACATATTCAATGCAATCCCTCTCAAATTACCAATGGCATTTTTTTTTTTAACAGAGCTAGAAGGAAAAAATCTGAAAATCTGTATGGAGACACAAAAATCCCCCAATAGCCAAAGCAGTTTGATGGAGAAAAACGGAGCTGGAGGAATCAGACTCCACGACTTCACACTGTACTACAAAGCTACAGTAATCAAGACAGGACGGGCCTGGCACAAAAACAGAAATACAGATCAATGCAACCGGATAGAAAGCCCTCAGATAATGCCACGCACCTATGGTCAACTAACCTGTGACAAAGGAGGCAAGGATACACAGTGCAGAAAGAAGAGTCTCTTCAGTAAGTGGTTCTGGGGAACCTGGACCAAGACATGTAAAACAATGAAGTAAGAACACTCCCATACACCGTACACAAAAATAATCTGAAAATGGAACAGAGACCTAAACTCAGGACTGTACACTGCGAAACTCTTAGAGGAGAACACAGGAAGAACAGGCTTTGACATAAATCACAACAAGATCTTTTGTAATCCTCCTCCTGGAGTCATGGAAATAAAAACAAAAATGTACAACTGGGACCTAAGGAAACTTAAAAGCTTTTGCTAAGCACAGGAAACTAAGAACAAGAGGAAAACACAACCCTCAGAATGGGAAAAGTATTTGCATACGAAGCAGCGGACTCGGGATCAATCTCCAAAATATATAAACAGCCCATGCTGCTCGGTATTAAAAAATCCAACAACGCACTCTAAAAATGGGCAGAAGCCCTAAACAGACAAGACATAGAGCTGGCCAACAAGCACGTAAAAGCCGGCTCTACTTCACTAACTATTAGAGAGATGCACACCAAAACTACACCGAGCTATCACCTCACACCATTTAGAAAGGGCATCATCGGAAAATCAACAAAGAACAACTGCTGGACACGGTGTGGAGCAGAGAGAACACTCTTGCACTGTCGGTGGGAGTGTAGAGGGATACAGCCACTAGGGAGAAGAGTAAGGAGGTTCCTGAAAAAACTAAAACTAGAACTACCATATGACCCAGCGATCCTACTCCTAGGCGTATACCCTGAGGAAACCAGAATTCAAAAAGAGACATGTACCAAAATGCTCATTGCAGCTCTATTCACGACAGCCCGCAGAGGGAAACAACCTAAGTGTCCATCATCGGATGAATGGATAAAGAAGATGTGGCACCTACATACAATGGAATATTACTCAGCCATAAAAAGCAACGAAACTGATCTATCTGTAATGAGGTGGACAGACCTAGAGTCCGTCATACAGGGTGAAGTCAGTCAGAAAGAGAAAGACAAATCCCGTATGCTGACACATATATATGGAATTTAAGAAAAAAAAATGTCACGAAGAACCTAGGGGTAAGACAGGAATAAAGACACAGACCTACTTGAGAATGGACTTGAGGATATGGGGAGGGGGAAGGGTAAGCTGTGACAAAGCGAGAGAGAGGCATGGACATATATACAGTACCAAACGTAAGGTAGATAGATAGTGGGAAGCAGCCGCATAGCACCGGGAGATCGGCTCGGTGCTTTGTGACCGCCTGGAGGGGTGGGATGGGGAGGCTGGGAGGGAGAGAGACGCAGGAGGGAAGGGATGTGGGAACAGATGTATATGTATGACTGATTCACTTTGTTCTAAAGCAGAAAGTAATAATAAAAAAAGAAAAAAGACACATGCACCCCAGTGATCATTGCAGCACTATTTACAATAGCCAGGTCATGGAAACAACCTAAAGGCCCATCCACAGACGAATGGATAAAGAAGATGTGGTACCTATATACGATGGAATATTACTCAGCCAGGAAAGGGAACTGAGTTGGTTCATTTGTACAGGCGTGGATAGACCTAGACACTGTCATACAGAGTGAAGCCAGTCAGAAAGAGAAAATCAGGTGTCGTATATAAACGCACATACATGCAACCTAGAAAAATGGTACAGATGAACCGGTGTGCAGGATAGAACTGATACACAGATGTGGAGAACCAACGTATGGCCACCGAGGGGGGAAGGTGGACGGGGTGCTGGTGCTCGTGTGATGAATTCGGAGATCGGGAGTGACATACATACAGTAATATGTGTAAGATGCATAACTAATAAGAACCTGCTGTATAAAAAAATGAAGTGAACGTCAAAAACTCAAAAACCCATACGATAGAAGGAAGATATGTTCATTTCAACTGGTCATTTACTAAATAGACAACAAACTCTGAAGGTAGTTGGGACTGTCAATAAAAAGTTAGAGAAAAATGAAAGAAATTACTGGAACAGCAACAAAGAAAACAATATCAAAGACCAAAAAAACTAAAAGCTGGTTCTTTGAGAAGATGAACAATATTGGTAAACCTTTAGCCAGACTCATCAAGATAAAGAGGGAGAGGACTGAAATCAATACAATTAGAAATGGAAAAGAAGTTACACCGGACAACACAGAAATACAAAACATCCTAAGAGACGACTACAAGCACTCTATGCTCACAAAATGGACAATCTGGAAGAAATGGACAAATTCTTAGAGAGGTACGACCTTCCAAGACTGAAGCGGGAAGAAACAGAAAGTATGAACAGACCCAGTGCGAGTGATGAACCTGAAAGTCTGATTACAAATCGTCCAACAAATAAAAGTCCAGTACCAGATGGCTTCACAGGTTAATGCTATCCAACACGTAGAAGAGAAATAACACCCACCTTTCTCAAACTCTTCCAAAGTACTGGCGTGGAGGGAACACTCCGAAACTCTTTCTATGAGGCCACCATCACCCTGTTACGAGAACCAGACAAAGAGGGTAGAAAAGAAGTTACACCCCGATATCACTGATGAGCTTAGGTGCAAAGCGGCTCAACAAAATAGTAGCCAACAGAATCCAACACCATATTAAAAGTATCATACCTCATGATCAAGTGGGCTTTATCGCAGGCATGCATGGAATCTTCAAACTACGCAGATCAACGTGATACCCCCTATGAACAAACTGAAGAGGAAAAACCATATGATCATGCCAATCGATGCAGAAAAACTTGGGACAAATGTCAGCACACATTTATGATAAAGAAAACAAAAAAAAACCCTCCAGAATGTGGGCTTAGAGGGAAACTCACTCAATTTAATCAGGGACGCATACGACAAACCCACAGCAAACATTTTCACTGGTGAAGAACTGAAAGCATGTCCTCTAAGATCAGCAACAAGACAAGGATGACCACTCTCTCATCACTATTATTCAACATAGTTTTGGAAGTTCTGGCCACGGCAATCAGAGCAGCACAAGAAATGAAAGGAAGACAAACTGGAAAAGAAGAAGTAACACCGTCCCTCTTTGCATATGACATGATACTATACTTAGAGAATCCTAAAGTGGCCACCATAAAACTAGTAGAGCTAGTCCATGGATTTGGTGACGTGGCAGGACACAAAATTAATGCACAGAAATCCCTTGCATTCCTATACATTAATGAAGGAAAAACAGAAAGAGAAATTAGGAAGGACTCCCATTTACCCCTGCAGGAAAAGGAATAAAATACCTAGGAATAAACCTACCTAGGGAGACAAAAGAGCTGTATGCAGAAAACTATAAGACACTGATGAATGAGACTGAAGATACACACAGATGGAGAGACATACCATGCTCTTGGATTGGAAGAATCAATCTTATGAAAATGACTATACTACCCAAAGCAGTCTACATATTCAATGCAATCCCTCTCAAATTACCAATGGCATTTTTTTTTTTAACAGAGCTAGAAGGAAAAAATCTGAAAATCTGTATGGAGACACAAAAATCCCCCAATAGCCAAAGCAGTTTGATGGAAAAAAACGGAGCTGGAGGAATCAGACTCCACGACTTCACACTGTACTACAAAGCTACAGTAATCAAGACAGGACGGGCCTAGCACAAAAACAGAAATACAGATCAATGCAACCGGATAGAAAGCCCTCAGATAATGCCACGCACCTATGGTCAACTAATCTGTGACAAAGGAGGCAAGGATACACAGTGCAGAAAGAAGAGTCTCTTCAGTAAGTGGTTCTGGGGAACCTGGACCAAGACATGTAAAACAATGAAGTAAGAACACTCCCATACACCGTACACAAAAATAATGTGAAAATGGAACAGAGACCTAAACTCAGGACTGTACACTGCGAAACTCTTAGAGGAGAACACAGGAAGAACAGGCTTTGACATAAATCACAACAAGATCTTTTGTAATCCTCCTCCTGGAGTCATGGAAATAAAAACAAAAATGTACAACTGGGACCTAAGGAAACTTAAAAGCTTTTGCTAAGCACAGGAAACTAAGAACAAGAGGAAAACACAACCCTCAGAATGGGAAAAGTATTTGCATACGAAGCAGCGGACTCGGGATCAATCTCCAAAATATATAAACAGCCCATGCTGCTCGGTATTAAAAAATCCAACAACGCGCTCTAAAAATGGGCAGAAGCCCTAAACAGACAATGCTCCAAAGAAGACACAGAGCTGGCCAACAAGCATGTAAAAGCCGGCTCTACTTCACTAGCTATTAGAGAGATGCACACCAAAACTACACCGAGCTATCACCTCACACCATTTAGAAAGGGCATCATCGGAAAATCAACAAAGAACAACTGATGGACACGGTGTGGAGCAGAGAGAACACTCTTGCACTGTCGGTGGGAGTGTAGAGGGATACAGCCACTAGGGAGAAGAGTAAGGAGGTTCCTGAAAAAACTAAAACTAGAACTACCATATGACCCAGCGATCCCACTCCTAGGCGTATACCCTGAGGAAACCAGAATTCAAAAAGAGACATGTACCAAAATGCTCATTGCAGCTCTATTCACGACAGCCCGCAGAGGGAAACAACCTAAGTGTCCATCATCGGATGAATGGATAAAGAAGATGTGGCACCTACATACAATGGAATATTACTCAGCCATAAAAAGCAACGAAACTGATCTATCTGTAATGAGGTGGACAGACCTAGAGTCCGTCATACAGGGTGAAGTCAGTCAGAAAGAGAAAGACAAATCCCGTATGCTGACACATATATATGGAATTTAAGAAAAAAAAATGTCACGAAGAACCTAGGGGTAAGACAGGAATAAAGACACAGACCTACTTGAGAATGGACTTGAGGATATGGGGAGGGGGAAGGGTAAGCTGTGACAAAGCGAGAGAGAGGCATGGACATATATACAGTACCAAACGTAAGGTAGATAGATAGTGGGAAGCAGCCGCATAGCACCGGGAGATCGGCTCGGTGCTTTGTGACCGCCTGGAGGGGTGGGATGGGGAGGCTGGGAGGGAGAGAGACGCAGGAGGGAAGGGATGTGGGAACAGATGTATATGTATGACTGATTCACTTTGTTCTAAAGCAGAAAGTAATAATAAAAAAAGAAAAAAGACACATGCACCCCAGTGATCATTGCAGCACTATTTACAATAGCCAGGTCATGGAAACAACCTAAAGGCCCATCCACAGACGAATGGATAAAGAAGATGTGGTACCTATATACGATGGAATATTACTCAGCCAGGAAAGGGAACTGAGTTGGTTCATTTGTACAGGCGTGGATAGACCTAGACACTGTCATACAGAGTGAAGCCAGTCAGAAAGAGAAAATCAGGTGTCGTATATAAACGCACATACATGCAACCTAGAAAAATGGTACAGATGAACCGGTGTGCAGGATAGAACTGATACACAGATGTGGAGAACCAACGTATGGCCACCGAGGGGGGAAGGTGGACGGGGTGCTGGTGCTCGTGTGATGAATTCGGAGATCGGGAGTGACATACATACAGTAATATGTGTAAGATGCATAACTAATAAGAACCTGCTGTATAAAAAAATGAAGTGAACGTCAAAAACTCAAAAACCCATACGATAGAAGGAAGATATGTTCATTTCAACTGGTCATTTACTAAATAGACAACAAACTCTGAAGGTAGTTGGGACTGTCAATAAAAAGTTAGAGAAAAATGAAAGAAATTACTGGAACAGCAACAAAGAAAACAATATCAAAGACCAAAAAAACTAAAAGCTGGTTCTTTGAGAAGATGAACAATATTGGTAAACCTTTAGCCAGACTCATCAAGATAAAGAGGGAGAGGACTGAAATCAATACAATTAGAAATGGAAAAGAAGTTACACCGGACAACACAGAAATACAAAACATCCTAAGAGACGACTACAAGCACTCTATGCTCACAAAATGGACAATCTGGAAGAAATGGACAAATTCTTAGAGAGGTACGACCTTCCAAGACTGAAGCGGGAAGAAACAGAAAGTATGAACAGACCCAGTGCGAGTGATGAACCTGAAAGTCTGATTACAAATCGTCCAACAAATAAAAGTCCAGTACCAGATGGCTTCACAGGTTAATGCTATCCAACACGTAGAAGAGAAATAACACCCACCTTTCTCAAACTCTTCCAAAGTACTGGCGTGGAGGGAACACTCCGAAACTCTTTCTATGAGGCCACCATCACCCTGTTACGAGAACCAGACAAAGAGGGTAGAAAAGAAGTTACACCCCGATATCACTGATGAGCTTAGGTGCAAAGCGGCTCAACAAAATAGTAGCCAACAGAATCCAACACCATATTAAAAGTATCATACCTCATGATCAAGTGGGCTTTATCGCAGGCATGCATGGAATCTTCAAACTACGCAGATCAACGTGATACCCCCTATGAACAAACTGAAGAGGAAAAACCATATGATCATGCCAATCGATGCAGAAAAACTTGGGACAAATGTCAGCACACATTTATGATAAAGAAAACAAAAAAAACCCCTCCAGAATGTGGGCTTAGAGGGAAACTCACTCAATTTAATCAGGGACGCATACGACAAACCCACAGCAAACACTTTCACTGGTGAAGAACTGAAAGCATGTCCTCTAAGATCAGCAACAAGACAAGGATGACCACTCTCTCATCACTATTATTCAACATAGTTTTGGAAGTTCTGGCCACGGCAATCAGAGCAGCACAAGAAATGAAAGGAAGACAAACTGGAAAAGAAGAAGTAACACCGTCCCTCTTTGCATATGACATGATACTATACTTAGAGAATCCTAAAGTGGCCACCATAAAACTAGTAGAGCTAGTCCATGGATTTGGTGACGTGGCAGGACACAAAATTAATGCACAGAAATCCCTTGCATTCCTATACATTAATGAAGGAAAAACAGAAAGAGAAATTAGGAAGGACTCCCATTTACCCCTGCAGGAAAAGGAATAAAATACCTAGGAATAAACCTACCTAGGGAGACAAAAGAGCTGTATGCAGAAAACTATAAGACACTGATGAATGAGACTGAAGATACACACAGATGGAGAGACATACCATGCTCTTGGATTGGAAGAATCAATCTTATGAAAATGACTATACTACCCAAAGCAGTCTACATATTCAATGCAATCCCTCTCAAATTACCAATGGCATTTTTTTTTTTAACAGAGCTAGAAGGAAAAAATCCGAAAATCTGTATGGAGACACAAAAATCCCCCAATAGCCAAAGCAGTTTGATGGAGAAAAACGGAGCTGGAGGAATCAGACTCCACGACTTCACACTGTACTACAAAGCTACAGTAATCAAGACAGGACGGGCCTGGCACAAAAACAGAAATACAGATCAATGCAACCGGATAGAAAGCCCTCAGATAATGCCACGCACCTATGGTCAACTAATCTGTGACAAAGGAGGCAAGGATACACAGTGCAGAAAGAAGAGTCTCTTCAGTAAGTGGTTCTGGGGAACCTGGACCAAGACATGTAAAACAATGAAGTAAGAACACTCCCATACACCGTACACAAAAATAATCTGAAAATGGAACAGAGACCTAAACTCAGGACTGTACACTGCGAAACTCTTAGAGGAGAACACAGGAAGAACAGGCTTTGACATAAATCACAACAAGATCTTTTGTAATCCTCCTCCTGGAGTCATGGAAATAAAAACAAAAATGTACAACTGGGACCTAAGGAAACTTAAAAGCTTTTGCTAAGCACAGGAAACTAAGAACAAGAGGAAAACACAACCCTCAGAATGGGAAAAGTATTTGCATACGAAGCAGCGGACTCGGGATCAATCTCCAAAATATATAAACAGCCCATGCTGCTCGGTATTAAAAAATCCAACAACGCGCTCTAAAAATGGGCAGAAGCCCTAAACAGACAATGCTCCAAAGAAGACACAGAGCTGGCCAACAAGCACGTAAAAGCCGGCTCTACTTCACTAACTATTAGAGAGATGCACACCAAAACTACACCGAGCTATCACCTCACACCATTTAGAAAGGGCATCATCGGAAAATCAACAAAGAACAACTGCTGGACACGGTGTGGAGCAGAGAGAACACTCTTGCACTGTCGGTGGGAGTGTAGAGGGATACAGCCACTAGGGAGAAGAGTAAGGAGGTTCCTGAAAAAACTAAAACTAGAACTACCATATGACCCAGCGATCCTACTCCTAGGCGTATACCCTGAGGAAACCAGAATTCAAAAAGAGACATGTACCAAAATGCTCATTGCAGCTCTATTCACGACAGCCCGCAGAGGGAAACAACCTAAGTGTCCATCATCGGATGAATGGATAAAGAAGATGTGGCACCTACATACAATGGAATATTACTCAGCCATAAAAAGCAACGAAACTGATCTATCTGTAATGAGGTGGACAGACCTAGAGTCCGTCATACAGGGTGAAGTAAGTCAGAAAGAGAAAGACAAATCCCGTATGCTGACACATATATATGGAATTTAAGAAAAAAAAATGTCACGAAGAACCTAGGGGTAAGACAGGAATAAAGACACAGACCTACTTGAGAACGGACTTGAGGATATGGGGAGGGGGAAGGGTAAGCTGTGACAAAGCGAGAGAGAGGCATGGACATATATACAGTACCAAACGTAAGGTAGATAGATAGTGGGAAGCAGCCGCATAGCACCGGGAGATCGGCTCGGTGCTTTGTGACCGCCTGGAGGGGTGGGATGGGGAGGCTGGGAGGGAGAGAGACGCAGGAGGGAAGGGATGTGGGAACAGATGTATATGTATGACTGATTCACTTTGTTCTAAAGCAGAAAGTAATAATAAAAACGAAAAAAGACACATGCACCCCAGTGATCATTGCAGCACTATTTACAATAGCCAGGTCATGGAAACAACCTAAAGGCCCATCCACAGACGAATGGATAAAGAAGATGTGGTACCTATATACGATGGAATATTACTCAGCCAGGAAAGGGAACTGAGTTGGTTCATTTGTACAGGCGTGGATAGACCTAGACACTGTCATACAGAGTGAAGCCAGTCAGAAAGAGAAAATCAGGTGTCGTATATAAACGCACATACATGCAACCTAGAAAAATGGTACAGATGAACCGGTGTGCAGGATAGAACTGATACACAGATGTGGAGAACCAACGTATGGCCACCGAGGGGGGAAGGTGGACGGGGTGCTGGTGCTCGTGTGATGAATTCGGAGATCGGGAGTGACATACATACAGTAATATGTGTAAGATGCATAACTAATAAGAACCTGCTGTATAAAAAAATGAAGTGAACGTCAAAAACTCAAAAACCCATACGATAGAAGGAAGATATGTTCATTTCAACTGGTCATTTACTAAATAGACAACAAACTCTGAAGGTAGTTGGGACTGTCAATAAAAAGTTAGAGAAAAATGAAAGAAATTACTGGAACAGCAACAAAGAAAACAATATCAAAGACCAAAAAAACTAAAAGCTGGTTCTTTGAGAAGATGAACAATATTGGTAAACCTTTAGCCAGACTCATCAAGATAAAGAGGGAGAGGACTGAAATCAATACAATTAGAAATGGAAAAGAAGTTACACCGGACAACACAGAAATACAAAACATCCTAAGAGACGACTACAAGCACTCTATGCTCACAAAATGGACAATCTGGAAGAAATGGACAAATTCTTAGAGAGGTACGACCTTCCAAGACTGAAGCGGGAAGAAACAGAAAGTATGAACAGACCCAGTGCGAGTGATGAACCTGAAAGTCTGATTACAAATCGTCCAACAAATAAAAGTCCAGTACCAGATGGCTTCACAGGTTAATGCTATCCAACACGTAGAAGAGAAATAACACCCACCTTTCTCAAACTCTTCCAAAGTACTGGCGTGGAGGGAACACTCCGAAACTCTTTCTATGAGGCCACCATCACCCTGTTACGAGAACCAGACAAAGAGGGTAGAAAAGAAGTTACACCCCGATATCACTGATGAGCTTAGGTGCAAAGCGGCTCAACAAAATAGTAGCCAACAGAATCCAACACCATATTAAAAGTATCATACCTCATGATCAAGTGGGCTTTATCGCAGGCATGCATGGAATCTTCAAACTACGCAGATCAACGTGATACCCCCTATGAACAAACTGAAGAGGAAAAACCATATGATCATGCCAATCGATGCAGAAAAACTTGGGACAAATGTCAGCACACATTTATGATAAAGAAAACAAAAAAAACCCCTCCAGAATGTGGGCTTAGAGGGAAACTCACTCAATTTAATCAGGGACGCATACGACAAACCCACAGCAAACACTTTCACTGGTGAAGAACTGAAAGCATGTCCTCTAAGATCAGCAACAAGACAAGGATGACCACTCTCTCATCACTATTATTCAACATAGTTTTGGAAGTTCTGGCCACGGCAATCAGAGCAGCACAAGAAATGAAAGGAAGACAAACTGGAAAAGAAGAAGTAACACCGTCCCTCTTTGCATATGACATGATACTATACTTAGAGAATCCTAAAGTGGCCACCATAAAACTAGTAGAGCTAGTCCATGGATTTGGTGACGTGGCAGGACACAAAATTAATGCACAGAAATCCCTTGCATTCCTATACATTAATGAAGGAAAAACAGAAAGAGAAATTAGGAAGGACTCCCATTTACCCCTGCAGGAAAAGGAATAAAATACCTAGGAATAAACCTACCTAGGGAGACAAAAGAGCTGTATGCAGAAAACTATAAGACACTGATGAATGAGACTGAAGATACACACAGATGGAGAGACATACCATGCTCTTGGATTGGAAGAATCAATCTTATGAAAATGACTATACTACCCAAAGCAGTCTACATATTCAATGCAATCCCTCTCAAATTACCAATGGCATTTTTTTTTTAACAGAGCTAGAAGGAAAAAATCCGAAAATCTGTATGGAGACACAAAAATCCCCCAATAGCCAAAGCAGTTTGATGGAGAAAAACGGAGCTGGAGGAATCAGACTCCACGACTTCACACTGTACTACAAAGCTACAGTAATCAAGACAGGACGGGCCTGGCACAAAAACAGAAATACAGATCAATGCAACCGGATAGAAAGCCCTCAGATAATGCCACGCACCTATGGTCAACTAATCTGTGACAAAGGAGGCAAGGATACACAGTGCAGAAAGAAGAGTCTCTTCAGTAAGTGGTTCTGGGGAACCTGGACCAAGACATGTAAAACAATGAAGTAAGAACACTCCCATACACCGTACACAAAAATAATCTGAAAATGGAACAGAGACCTAAACTCAGGACTGTACACTGCGAAACTCTTAGAGGAGAACACAGGAAGAACAGGCTTTGACATAAATCACAACAAGATCTTTTGTAATCCTCCTCCTGGAGTCATGGAAATAAAAACAAAAATGTACAACTGGGACCTAAGGAAACTTAAAAGCTTTTGCTAAGCACAGGAAACTAAGAACAAGAGGAAAACACAACCCTCAGAATGGGAAAAGTATTTGCATACGAAGCAGCGGACTCGGGATCAATCTCCAAAATATATAAACAGCCCATGCTGCTCGGTATTAAAAAATCCAACAACGCGCTCTAAAAATGGGCAGAAGCCCTAAACAGACAATGCTCCAAAGAAGACACAGAGCTGGCCAACAAGCACGTAAAAGCCGGCTCTACTTCACTAACTATTAGAGAGATGCACACCAAAACTACACCGAGCTATCACCTCACACCATTTAGAAAGGGCATCATCGGAAAATCAACAAAGAACAACTGCTGGACACGGTGTGGAGCAGAGAGAACACTCTTGCACTGTCGGTGGGAGTGTAGAGGGATACAGCCACTAGGGAGAAGAGTAAGGAGGTTCCTGAAAAAACTAAAACTAGAACTACCATATGACCCAGCGATCCCACTCCTAGGCGTATACCCTGAGGAAACCAGAATTCAAAAAGAGACATGTACCAAAATGCTCATTGCAGCTCTATTCACGACAGCCCGGAGAGGGAAACAACCTAAGTGTCCATCATCGGATGAATGGATAAAGAAGATGTGGCACCTACATACAATGGAATATTACTCAGCCATAAAAAGCAACGAAACTGATCTATCTGTAATGAGGTGGACAGACCTAGAGTCCGTCATACAGGGTGAAGTCAGTCAGAAAGAGAAAGACAAATCCCGTATGCTGACACATATATATGGAATTTAAGAAAAAAAAATGTCACGAAGAACCTAGGGGTAAGACAGGAATAAAGACACAGACCTACTTGAGAATGGACTTGAGGATATGGGGAGGGGGAAGGGTAAGCTGTGACAAAGCGAGAGAGAGGCATGGACATATATACAGTACCAAACGTAAGGTAGATAGATAGTGGGAAGCAGCCGCATAGCACCGGGAGATCGGCTCGGTGCTTTGTGACCGCCTGGAGGGGTGGGATGGGGAGGCTGGGAGGGAGAGAGACGCAGGAGGGAAGGGATGTGGGAACAGATGTATATGTATGACTGATTCACTTTGTTCTAAAGCAGAAAGTAATAATAAAAAAAGAAAAAAGACACATGCACCCCAGTGATCATTGCAGCACTATTTACAATAGCCAGGTCATGGAAACAACCTAAAGGCCCATCCACAGACGAATGGATAAAGAAGATGTGGTACCTATATACGATGGAATATTACTCAGCCAGGAAAGGGAACTGAGTTGGTTCATTTGTACAGGCGTGGATAGACCTAGACACTGTCATACAGAGTGAAGCCAGTCAGAAAGAGAAAATCAGGTGTCGTATATAAACGCACATACATGCAACCTAGAAAAATGGTACAGATGAACCGGTGTGCAGGATAGAACTGATACACAGATGTGGAGAACCAACGTATGGCCACCGAGGGGGGAAGGTGGACGGGGTGCTGGTGCTCGTGTGATGAATTCGGAGATCGGGAGTGACATACATACAGTAATATGTGTAAGATGCATAACTAATAAGAACCTGCTGTATAAAAAAATGAAGTGAACGTCAAAAACTCAAAAACCCATACGATAGAAGGAAGATATGTTCATTTCAACTGGTCATTTACTAAATAGACAACAAACTCTGAAGGTAGTTGGGACTGTCAATAAAAAGTTAGAGAAAAATGAAAGAAATTACTGGAACAGCAACAAAGAAAACAATATCAAAGACCAAAAAAACTAAAAGCTGGTTCTTTGAGAAGATGAACAATATTGGTAAACCTTTAGCCAGACTCATCAAGATAAAGAGGGAGAGGACTGAAATCAATACAATTAGAAATGGAAAAGAAGTTACACCGGACAACACAGAAATACAAAACATCCTAAGAGACGACTACAAGCACTCTATGCTCACAAAATGGACAATCTGGAAGAAATGGACAAATTCTTAGAGAGGTACGACCTTCCAAGACTGAAGCGGGAAGAAACAGAAAGTATGAACAGACCCAGTGCGAGTGATGAACCTGAAAGTCTGATTACAAATCGTCCAACAAATAAAAGTCCAGTACCAGATGGCTTCACAGGTTAATGCTATCCAACACGTAGAAGAGAAATAACACCCACCTTTCTCAAACTCTTCCAAAGTACTGGCGTGGAGGGAACACTCCGAAACTCTTTCTATGAGGCCACCATCACCCTGTTACGAGAACCAGACAAAGAGGGTAGAAAAGAAGTTACACCCCGATATCACTGATGAGCTTAGGTGCAAAGCGGCTCAACAAAATAGTAGCCAACAGAATCCAACACCATATTAAAAGTATCATACCTCATGATCAAGTGGGCTTTATCGCAGGCATGCATGGAATCTTCAAACTACGCAGATCAACGTGATACCCCCTATGAACAAACTGAAGAGGAAAAACCATATGATCATGCCAATCGATGCAGAAAAACTTGGGACAAATGTCAGCACACATTTATGATAAAGAAAACAAAAAAAACCCCTCCAGAATGTGGGCTTAGAGGGAAACTCACTCAATTTAATCAGGGACGCATACGACAAACCCACAGCAAACACTTTCACTGGTGAAGAACTGAAAGCATGTCCTCTAAGATCAGCAACAAGACAAGGATGACCACTCTCTCATCACTATTATTCAACATAGTTTTGGAAGTTCTGGCCACGGCAATCAGAGCAGCACAAGAAATGAAAGGAAGACAAACTGGAAAAGAAGAAGTAACACCGTCCCTCTTTGCATATGACATGATACTATACTTAGAGAATCCTAAAGTGGCCACCATAAAACTAGTAGAGCTAGTCCATGGATTTGGTGACGTGGCAGGACACAAAATTAATGCACAGAAATCCCTTGCATTCCTATACATTAATGAAGGAAAAACAGAAAGAGAAATTAGGAAGGACTCCCATTTACCCCTGCAGGAAAAGGAATAAAATACCTAGGAATAAACCTACCTAGGGAGACAAAAGAGCTGTATGCAGAAAACTATAAGACACTGATGAATGAGACTGAAGATACACACAGATGGAGAGACATACCATGCTCTTGGATTGGAAGAATCAATCTTATGAAAATGACTATACTACCCAAAGCAGTCTACATATTCAATGCAATCCCTCTCAAATTACCAATGGCATTTTTTTTTTAACAGAGCTAGAAGGAAAAAATCCGAAAATCTGTATGGAGACACAAAAATCCCCCAATAGCCAAAGCAGTTTGATGGAGAAAAACGGAGCTGGAGGAATCAGACTCCACGACTTCACACTGTACTACAAAGCTACAGTAATCAAGACAGGACGGGCCTGGCACAAAAACAGAAATACAGATCAATGCAACCGGATAGAAAGCCCTCAGATAATGCCACGCACCTATGGTCAACTAATCTGTGACAAAGGAGGCAAGGATACACAGTGCAGAAAGAAGAGTCTCTTCAGTAAGTGGTTCTGGGGAACCTGGACCAAGACATGTAAAACAATGAAGTAAGAACACTCCCATACACCGTACACAAAAATAATCTGAAAATGGAACAGAGACCTAAACTCAGGACTGTACACTGTGAAACTCTTAGAGGAGAACACAGGAAGAACAGGCTTTGACATAAATCACAACAAGATCTTTTGTAATCCTCCTCCTGGAGTCATGGAAATAAAAACAAAAATGTACAACTGGGACCTAAGGAAACTTAAAAGCTTTTGCTAAGCACAGGAAACTAAGAACAAGAGGAAAACACAACCCTCAGAATGGGAAAAGTATTTGCATACGAAGCAGCGGACTCGGGATCAATCTCCAAAATATATAAACAGCCCATGCTGCTCGGTATTAAAAAATCCAACAACGCGCTCTAAAAATGGGCAGAAGCCCTAAACAGACAATGCTCCAAAGAAGACACAGAGCTGGCCAACAAGCACGTAAAAGCCGGCTCTACTTCACTAGCTATTAGAGAGATGCACACCAAAACTACACCGAGCTATCACCTCACACCATTTAGAAAGGGCATCATCGGAAAATCAACAAAGAACAACTGCTGGACACGGTGTGGAGCAGAGAGAACACTCTTGCACTGTCGGTGGGAGTGTAGAGGGATACAGCCACTAGGGAGAAGAGTAAGGAGGTTCCTGAAAAAACTAAAACTAGAACTACCATCTGACCCAGCGATCCCACTACTAGGCGTATACCCTGAGGAAACCAGAATTCAAAAGGAGACATGTACCAAAATGTTCATTGCAGCTCTATTCACGACATCCCGCAGAGGGAAACAACCTAAGTGTCCATCATCGGATGAATGGATAAAGAAGATGTGGCACCTACATACAATGGAATATTACTCAGCCATAAAAAGCAACGAAACTGATCTATCTGTAATGAGGTGGACAGACCTAGAGTCCGTCATACAGGGTGAAGTAAGTCAGAAAGAGAAAGACAAATCCCGTATGCTGACACATATATATGGAATTTAAGAAAAAAAAATGTCACGAAGAACCAAGGGGTAAGACAGGAATAAAGACACAGACCTACTTGAGAATGGACTTGAGGATATGGGGAGGGGGAAGGGTAAGCTGTGACAAAGCGAGAGAGAGGCATGGACATATATACAGTACCAAACGTAAGGTAGATAGATAGTGGGAAGCAGCCGCATAGCACCGGGAGATCGGCTCGGTGCTTTGTGACCGCCTGGAGGGGTGGGATGGGGAGGTTGGGAGGGAGAGAGACGCAGGAGGGAAGGGATGTGGGAACAGATGTATATGTATGACTGATTCACTTTGTTCTAAAGCAGAAAGTAATAATAAAAAAAGAAAAAAGACACATGCACCCCAGTGATCATTGCAGCACTATTTACAATAGCCAGGTCATGAAAACAACCTAAAGGCCCATCCACAGACGAATGGATAAAGAAGATGTGGTACCTATATACGATGGAATATTACTCAGCCAGGAAAGGGAACTGAGTTGGTTCATTTGTACAGGCGTGGATAGACCTAGACACTGTCATACAGAGTGAAGCCAGTCAGAAAGAGAAAATCAGGTGTCGTATATAAACGCACATACATGCAACCTAGAAAAATGGTACAGATGAACCGGTGTGCAGGATAGAACTGATACACAGATGTGGAGAACCAACGTATGGCCACCGAGGGGGGAAGGTGGACGGGGTGCTGGTGCTCGTGTGATGAATTCGGAGATCGGGAGTGACATACATACAGTAATATGTGTAAGATGCATAACTAATAAGAACCTGCTGTATAAAAAAATGAAGTGAACGTCAAAAACTCAAAAACCCATACGATAGAAGGAAGATATGTTCATTTCAACTGGTCATTTACTAAATAGACAACAAACTCTGAAGGTAGTTGGGACTGTCAATAAAAAGTTAGAGAAAAATGAAAGAAATTACTGGAACAGCAACAAAGAAAACAATATCAAAGACCAAAAAAACTAAAAGCTGGTTCTTTGAGAAGATGAACAATATTGGTAAACCTTTAGCCAGACTCATCAAGATAAAGAGGGAGAGGACTGAAATCAATACAATTAGAAATGGAAAAGAAGTTACACCGGACAACACAGAAATACAAAACATCCTAAGAGACGACTACAAGCACTCTATGCTCACAAAATGGACAATCTGGAAGAAATGGACAAATTCTTAGAGAGGTACGACCTTCCAAGACTGAAGCGGGAAGAAACAGAAAGTATGAACAGACCCAGTGCGAGTGATGAACCTGAAAGTCTGATTACAAATCGTCCAACAAATAAAAGTCCAGTACCAGATGGCTTCACAGGTTAATGCTATCCAACACGTAGAAGAGAAATAACACCCACCTTTCTCAAACTCTTCCAAAGTACTGGCGTGGAGGGAACACTCCGAAACTCTTTCTATGAGGCCACCATCACCCTGTTACGAGAACCAGACAAAGAGGGTAGAAAAGAAGTTACACCCCGATATCACTGATGAGCTTAGGTGCAAAGCGGCTCAACAAAATAGTAGCCAACAGAATCCAACACCATATTAAAAGTATCATACCTCATGATCAAGTGGGCTTTATCGCAGGCATGCATGGAATCTTCAAACTACGCAGATCAACGTGATACCCCCTATGAACAAACTGAAGAGGAAAAACCATATGATCATGCCAATCGATGCAGAAAAACTTGGGACAAATGTCAGCACACATTTATGATAAAGAAAACAAAAAAAAACCCTCCAGAATGTGGGCTTAGAGGGAAACTCACTCAATTTAATCAGGGACGCATACGACAAACCCACAGCAAACATTTTCACTGGTGAAGAACTGAAAGCATGTCCTCTAAGATCAGCAACAAGACAAGGATGACCACTCTCTCATCACTATTATTCAACATAGTTTTGGAAGTTCTGGCCACGGCAATCAGAGCAGCACAAGAAATGAAAGGAAGACAAACTGGAAAAGAAGAAGTAACACCGTCCCTCTTTGCATATGACATGATACTATACTTAGAGAATCCTAAAGTGGCCACCATAAAACTAGTAGAGCTAGTCCATGGATTTGGTGACGTGGCAGGACACAAAATTAATGCACAGAAATCCCTTGCATTCCTATACATTAATGAAGGAAAAACAGAAAGAGAAATTAGGAAGGACTCCCATTTACCCCTGCAGGAAAAGGAATAAAATACCTAGGAATAAACCTACCTAGGGAGACAAAAGAGCTGTATGCAGAAAACTATAAGACACTGATGAATGAGACTGAAGATACACACAGATGGAGAGACATACCATGCTCTTGGATTGGAAGAATCAATCTTATGAAAATGACTATACTACCCAAAGCAGTCTACATATTCAATGCAATCCCTCTCAAATTACCAATGGCATTTTTTTTTTTAACAGAGCTAGAAGGAAAAAATCTGAAAATCTGTATGGAGACACAAAAATCCCCCAATAGCCAAAGCAGTTTGATGGAAAAAAACGGAGCTGGAGGAATCAGACTCCACGACTTCACACTGTACTACAAAGCTACAGTAATCAAGACAGGACGGGCCTAGCACAAAAACAAAAATACAGATCAATGCAACCGGATAGAAAGCCCTCAGATAATGCCACGCACCTATGGTCAACTAATCTGTGACAAAGGAGGCAAGGATACACAGTGCAGAAAGAAGAGTCTCTTCAGTAAGTGGTTCTGGGGAACCTGGACCAAGACATGTAAAACAATGAAGTAAGAACACTCCCATACACCGTACACAAAAATAATCTGAAAATGGAACAGAGACCTAAACTCAGGACTGTACACTGCGAAACTCTTAGAGGAGAACACAGGAAGAACAGGCTTTGACATAAATCACAACAAGATCTTTTGTAATCCTCCTCCTGGAGTCATGGAAATAAAAACAAAAATGTACAACTGGGACCTAAGGAAACTTAAAAGCTTTTGCTAAGCACAGGAAACTAAGAACAAGAGGAAAACACAACCCTCAGAATGGGAAAAGTATTTGCATACGAAGCAGCGGACTCGGGATCAATCTCCAAAATATATAAACAGCCCATGCTGCTCGGTATTAAAAAATCCAACAACGCGCTCTAAAAATGGGCAGAAGCCCTAAACAGACAATGCTCCAAAGAAGACACAGAGCTGGCCAACAAGCATGTAAAAGCCGGCTCTACTTCACTAGCTATTAGAGAGATGCACACCAAAACTACACCGAGCTATCACCTCACACCATTTAGAAAGGGCATCATCGGAAAATCAACAAAGAACAACTGATGGACACGGTGTGGAGCAGAGAGAACACTCTTGCACTGTCGGTGGGAGTGTAGAGGGATACAGCCACTAGGGAGAAGAGTAAGGAGGTTCCTGAAAAAACTAAAACTAGAACTACCATATGACCCAGCGATCCCACTCCTAGGCGTATACCCTGAGGAAACCAGAATTCAAAAAGAGACATGTACCAAAATGCTCATTGCAGCTCTATTCACGACAGCCCGCAGAGGGAAACAACCTAAGTGTCCATCATCGGATGAATGGATAAAGAAGATGTGGCACCTACATACAATGGAATATTACTCAGCCATAAAAAGCAACGAAACTGATCTATCTGTAATGAGGTGGACAGACCTAGAGTCCGTCATACAGGGTGAAGTCAGTCAGAAAGAGAAAGACAAATCCCGTATGCTGACACATATATATGGAATTTAAGAAAAAAAAATGTCACGAAGAACCTAGGGGTAAGACAGGAATAAAGACACAGACCTACTTGAGAATGGACTTGAGGATATGGGGAGGGGGAAGGGTAAGCTGTGACAAAGCGAGAGAGAGGCATGGACATATATACAGTACCAAACGTAAGGTAGATAGATAGTGGGAAGCAGCCGCATAGCACCGGGAGATCGGCTCGGTGCTTTGTGACCGCCTGGAGGGGTGGGATGGGGAGGCTGGGAGGGAGAGAGACGCAGGAGGGAAGGGATGTGGGAACAGATGTATATGTATGACTGATTCACTTTGTTCTAAAGCAGAAAGTAATAATAAAAAAAGAAAAAAGACACATGCACCCCAGTGATCATTGCAGCACTATTTACAATAGCCAGGTCATGGAAACAACCTAAAGGCCCATCCACAGACGAATGGATAAAGAAGATGTGGTACCTATATACGATGGAATATTACTCAGCCAGGAAAGGGAACTGAGTTGGTTCATTTGTACAGGCGTGGATAGACCTAGACACTGTCATACAGAGTGAAGCCAGTCAGAAAGAGAAAATCAGGTGTCGTATATAAACGCACATACATGCAACCTAGAAAAATGGTACAGATGAACCGGTGTGCAGGATAGAACTGATACACAGATGTGGAGAACCAACGTATGGCCACCGAGGGGGGAAGGTGGACGGGGTGCTGGTGCTCGTGTGATGAATTCGGAGATCGGGAGTGACATACATACAGTAATATGTGTAAGATGCATAACTAATAAGAACCTGCTGTATAAAAAAATGAAGTGAACGTCAAAAACTCAAAAACCCATACGATAGAAGGAAGATATGTTCATTTCAACTGGTCATTTACTAAATAGACAACAAACTCTGAAGGTAGTTGGGACTGTCAATAAAAAGTTAGAGAAAAATGAAAGAAATTACTGGAACAGCAACAAAGAAAACAATATCAAAGACCAAAAAAACTAAAAGCTGGTTCTTTGAGAAGATGAACAATATTGGTAAACCTTTAGCCAGACTCATCAAGATAAAGAGGGAGAGGACTGAAATCAATACAATTAGAAATGGAAAAGAAGTTACACCGGACAACACAGAAATACAAAACATCCTAAGAGACGACTACAAGCACTCTATGCTCACAAAATGGACAATCTGGAAGAAATGGACAAATTCTTAGAGAGGTACGACCTTCCAAGACTGAAGCGGGAAGAAACAGAAAGTATGAACAGACCCAGTGCGAGTGATGAACCTGAAAGTCTGATTACAAATCGTCCAACAAATAAAAGTCCAGTACCAGATGGCTTCACAGGTTAATGCTATCCAACACGTAGAAGAGAAATAACACCCACCTTTCTCAAACTCTTCCAAAGTACTGGCGTGGAGGGAACACTCCGAAACTCTTTCTATGAGGCCACCATCACCCTGTTACGAGAACCAGACAAAGAGGGTAGAAAAGAAGTTACACCCCGATATCACTGATGAGCTTAGGTGCAAAGCGGCTCAACAAAATAGTAGCCAACAGAATCCAACACCATATTAAAAGTATCATACCTCATGATCAAGTGGGCTTTATCGCAGGCATGCATGGAATCTTCAAACTACGCAGATCAACGTGATACCCCCTATGAACAAACTGAAGAGGAAAAACCATATGATCATGCCAATCGATGCAGAAAAACTTGGGACAAATGTCAGCACACATTTATGATAAAGAAAACAAAAAAAACCCCTCCAGAATGTGGGCTTAGAGGGAAACTCACTCAATTTAATCAGGGACGCATACGACAAACCCACAGCAAACACTTTCACTGGTGAAGAACTGAAAGCATGTCCTCTAAGATCAGCAACAAGACAAGGATGACCACTCTCTCATCACTATTATTCAACATAGTTTTGGAAGTTCTGGCCACGGCAATCAGAGCAGCACAAGAAATGAAAGGAAGACAAACTGGAAAAGAAGAAGTAACACCGTCCCTCTTTGCATATGACATGATACTATACTTAGAGAATCCTAAAGTGGCCACCATAAAACTAGTAGAGCTAGTCCATGGATTTGGTGACGTGGCAGGACACAAAATTAATGCACAGAAATCCCTTGCATTCCTATACATTAATGAAGGAAAAACAGAAAGAGAAATTAGGAAGGACTCCCATTTACCCCTGCAGGAAAAGGAATAAAATACCTAGGAATAAACCTACCTAGGGAGACAAAAGAGCTGTATGCAGAAAACTATAAGACACTGATGAATGAGACTGAAGATACACACAGATGGAGAGACATACCATGCTCTTGGATTGGAAGAATCAATCTTATGAAAATGACTATACTACCCAAAGCAGTCTACATATTCAATGCAATCCCTCTCAAATTACCAATGGCATTTTTTTTTTTAACAGAGCTAGAAGGAAAAAATCCGAAAATCTGTATGGAGACACAAAAATCCCCCAATAGCCAAAGCAGTTTGATGGAGAAAAACGGAGCTGGAGGAATCAGACTCCACGACTTCACACTGTACTACAAAGCTACAGTAATCAAGACAGGACGGGCCTGGCACAAAAACAGAAATACAGATCAATGCAACCGGATAGAAAGCCCTCAGATAATGCCACGCACCTATGGTCAACTAATCTGTGACAAAGGAGGCAAGGATACACAGTGCAGAAAGAAGAGTCTCTTCAGTAAGTGGTTCTGGGGAACCTGGACCAAGACATGTAAAACAATGAAGTAAGAACACTCCCATACACCGTACACAAAAATAATCTGAAAATGGAACAGAGACCTAAACTCAGGACTGTACACTGCGAAACTCTTAGAGGAGAACACAGGAAGAACAGGCTTTGACATAAATCACAACAAGATCTTTTGTAATCCTCCTCCTGGAGTCATGGAAATAAAAACAAAAATGTACAACTGGGACCTAAGGAAACTTAAAAGCTTTTGCTAAGCACAGGAAACTAAGAACAAGAGGAAAACACAACCCTCAGAATGGGAAAAGTATTTGCATACGAAGCAGCGGACTCGGGATCAATCTCCAAAATATATAAACAGCCCATGCTGCTCGGTATTAAAAAATCCAACAACGCGCTCTAAAAATGGGCAGAAGCCCTAAACAGACAATGCTCCAAAGAAGACACAGAGCTGGCCAACAAGCACGTAAAAGCCGGCTCTACTTCACTAACTATTAGAGAGATGCACACCAAAACTACACCGAGCTATCACCTCACACCATTTAGAAAGGGCATCATCGGAAAATCAACAAAGAACAACTGCTGGACACGGTGTGGAGCAGAGAGAACACTCTTGCACTGTCGGTGGGAGTGTAGAGGGATACAGCCACTAGGGAGAAGAGTAAGGAGGTTCCTGAAAAAACTAAAACTAGAACTACCATATGACCCAGCGATCCTACTCCTAGGCGTATACCCTGAGGAAACCAGAATTCAAAAAGAGACATGTACCAAAATGCTCATTGCAGCTCTATTCACGACAGCCCGGAGAGGGAAACAACCTAAGTGTCCATCATCGGATGAATGGATAAAGAAGATGTGGCACCTACATACAATGGAATATTACTCAGCCATAAAAAGCAACGAAACTGATCTATCTGTAATGAGGTGGACAGACCTAGAGTCCGTCATACAGGGTGAAGTAAGTCAGAAAGAGAAAGACAAATCCCGTATGCTGACACATATATATGGAATTTAAGAAAAAAAAATGTCACGAAGAACCTAGGGGTAAGACAGGAATAAAGACACAGACCTACTTGAGAACGGACTTGAGGATATGGGGAGGGGGAAGGGTAAGCTGTGACAAAGCGAGAGAGAGGCATGGACATATATACAGTACCAAACGTAAGGTAGATAGATAGTGGGAAGCAGCCGCATAGCACCGGGAGATCGGCTCGGTGCTTTGTGACCGCCTGGAGGGGTGGGATGGGGAGGCTGGGAGGGAGAGAGACGCAGGAGGGAAGGGATGTGGGAACAGATGTATATGTATGACTGATTCACTTTGTTCTAAAGCAGAAAGTAATAATAAAAACGAAAAAAGACACATGCACCCCAGTGATCATTGCAGCACTATTTACAATAGCCAGGTCATGGAAACAACCTAAAGGCCCATCCACAGACGAATGGATAAAGAAGATGTGGTACCTATATACGATGGAATATTACTCAGCCAGGAAAGGGAACTGAGTTGGTTCATTTGTACAGGCGTGGATAGACCTAGACACTGTCATACAGAGTGAAGCCAGTCAGAAAGAGAAAATCAGGTGTCGTATATAAACGCACATACATGCAACCTAGAAAAATGGTACAGATGAACCGGTGTGCAGGATAGAACTGATACACAGATGTGGAGAACCAACGTATGGCCACCGAGGGGGGAAGGTGGACGGGGTGCTGGTGCTCGTGTGATGAATTCGGAGATCGGGAGTGACATACATACAGTAATATGTGTAAGATGCATAACTAATAAGAACCTGCTGTATAAAAAAATGAAGTGAACGTCAAAAACTCAAAAACCCATACGATAGAAGGAAGATATGTTCATTTCAACTGGTCATTTACTAAATAGACAACAAACTCTGAAGGTAGTTGGGACTGTCAATAAAAAGTTAGAGAAAAATGAAAGAAATTACTGGAACAGCAACAAAGAAAACAATATCAAAGACCAAAAAAACTAAAAGCTGGTTCTTTGAGAAGATGAACAATATTGGTAAACCTTTAGCCAGACTCATCAAGATAAAGAGGGAGAGGACTGAAATCAATACAATTAGAAATGGAAAAGAAGTTACACCGGACAACACAGAAATACAAAACATCCTAAGAGACGACTACAAGCACTCTATGCTCACAAAATGGACAATCTGGAAGAAATGGACAAATTCTTAGAGAGGTACGACCTTCCAAGACTGAAGCGGGAAGAAACAGAAAGTATGAACAGACCCAGTGCGAGTGATGAACCTGAAAGTCTGATTACAAATCGTCCAACAAATAAAAGTCCAGTACCAGATGGCTTCACAGGTTAATGCTATCCAACACGTAGAAGAGAAATAACACCCACCTTTCTCAAACTCTTCCAAAGTACTGGCGTGGAGGGAACACTCCGAAACTCTTTCTATGAGGCCACCATCACCCTGTTACGAGAACCAGACAAAGAGGGTAGAAAAGAAGTTACACCCCGATATCACTGATGAGCTTAGGTGCAAAGCGGCTCAACAAAATAGTAGCCAACAGAATCCAACACCATATTAAAAGTATCATACCTCATGATCAAGTGGGCTTTATCGCAGGCATGCATGGAATCTTCAAACTACGCAGATCAACGTGATACCCCCTATGAACAAACTGAAGAGGAAAAACCATATGATCATGCCAATCGATGCAGAAAAACTTGGGACAAATGTCAGCACACATTTATGATAAAGAAAACAAAAAAAACCCCTCCAGAATGTGGGCTTAGAGGGAAACTCACTCAATTTAATCAGGGACGCATACGACAAACCCACAGCAAACACTTTCACTGGTGAAGAACTGAAAGCATGTCCTCTAAGATCAGCAACAAGACAAGGATGACCACTCTCTCATCACTATTATTCAACATAGTTTTGGAAGTTCTGGCCACGGCAATCAGAGCAGCACAAGAAATGAAAGGAAGACAAACTGGAAAAGAAGAAGTAACACCGTCCCTCTTTGCATATGACATGATACTATACTTAGAGAATCCTAAAGTGGCCACCATAAAACTAGTAGAGCTAGTCCATGGATTTGGTGACGTGGCAGGACACAAAATTAATGCACAGAAATCCCTTGCATTCCTATACATTAATGAAGGAAAAACAGAAAGAGAAATTAGGAAGGACTCCCATTTACCCCTGCAGGAAAAGGAATAAAATACCTAGGAATAAACCTACCTAGGGAGACAAAAGAGCTGTATGCAGAAAACTATAAGACACTGATGAATGAGACTGAAGATACACACAGATGGAGAGACATACCATGCTCTTGGATTGGAAGAATCAATCTTATGAAAATGACTATACTACCCAAAGCAGTCTACATATTCAATGCAATCCCTCTCAAATTACCAATGGCATTTTTTTTTTAACAGAGCTAGAAGGAAAAAATCCGAAAATCTGTATGGAGACACAAAAATCCCCCAATAGCCAAAGCAGTTTGATGGAGAAAAACGGAGCTGGAGGAATCAGACTCCACGACTTCACACTGTACTACAAAGCTACAGTAATCAAGACAGGACGGGCCTGGCACAAAAACAGAAATACAGATCAATGCAACCGGATAGAAAGCCCTCAGATAATGCCACGCACCTATGGTCAACTAATCTGTGACAAAGGAGGCAAGGATACACAGTGCAGAAAGAAGAGTCTCTTCAGTAAGTGGTTCTGGGGAACCTGGACCAAGACATGTAAAACAATGAAGTAAGAACACTCCCATACACCGTACACAAAAATAATCTGAAAATGGAACAGAGACCTAAACTCAGGACTGTACACTGCGAAACTCTTAGAGGAGAACACAGGAAGAACAGGCTTTGACATAAATCACAACAAGATCTTTTGTAATCCTCCTCCTGGAGTCATGGAAATAAAAACAAAAATGTACAACTGGGACCTAAGGAAACTTAAAAGCTTTTGCTAAGCACAGGAAACTAAGAACAAGAGGAAAACACAACCCTCAGAATGGGAAAAGTATTTGCATACGAAGCAGCGGACTCGGGATCAATCTCCAAAATATATAAACAGCCCATGCTGCTCGGTATTAAAAAATCCAACAACGCGCTCTAAAAATGGGCAGAAGCCCTAAACAGACAATGCTCCAAAGAAGACACAGAGCTGGCCAACAAGCACGTAAAAGCCGGCTCTACTTCACTAACTATTAGAGAGATGCACACCAAAACTACACCGAGCTATCACCTCACACCATTTAGAAAGGGCATCATCGGAAAATCAACAAAGAACAACTGCTGGACACGGTGTGGAGCAGAGAGAACACTCTTGCACTGTCGGTGGGAGTGTAGAGGGATACAGCCACTAGGGAGAAGAGTAAGGAGGTTCCTGAAAAAACTAAAACTAGAACTACCATATGACCCAGCGATCCCACTCCTAGGCGTATACCCTGAGGAAACCAGAATTCAAAAAGAGACATGTACCAAAATGCTCATTGCAGCTCTATTCACGACAGCCCGGAGAGGGAAACAACCTAAGTGTCCATCATCGGATGAATGGATAAAGAAGATGTGGCACCTACATACAATGGAATATTACTCAGCCATAAAAAGCAACGAAACTGATCTATCTGTAATGAGGTGGACAGACCTAGAGTCCGTCATACAGGGTGAAGTCAGTCAGAAAGAGAAAGACAAATCCCGTATGCTGACACATATATATGGAATTTAAGAAAAAAAAATGTCACGAAGAACCTAGGGGTAAGACAGGAATAAAGACACAGACCTACTTGAGAATGGACTTGAGGATATGGGGAGGGGGAAGGGTAAGCTGTGACAAAGCGAGAGAGAGGCATGGACATATATACAGTACCAAACGTAAGGTAGATAGATAGTGGGAAGCAGCCGCATAGCACCGGGAGATCGGCTCGGTGCTTTGTGACCGCCTGGAGGGGTGGGATGGGGAGGCTGGGAGGGAGAGAGACGCAGGAGGGAAGGGATGTGGGAACAGATGTATATGTATGACTGATTCACTTTGTTCTAAAGCAGAAAGTAATAATAAAAAAAGAAAAAAGACACATGCACCCCAGTGATCATTGCAGCACTATTTACAATAGCCAGGTCATGGAAACAACCTAAAGGCCCATCCACAGACGAATGGATAAAGAAGATGTGGTACCTATATACGATGGAATATTACTCAGCCAGGAAAGGGAACTGAGTTGGTTCATTTGTACAGGCGTGGATAGACCTAGACACTGTCATACAGAGTGAAGCCAGTCAGAAAGAGAAAATCAGGTGTCGTATATAAACGCACATACATGCAACCTAGAAAAATGGTACAGATGAACCGGTGTGCAGGATAGAACTGATACACAGATGTGGAGAACCAACGTATGGCCACCGAGGGGGGAAGGTGGACGGGGTGCTGGTGCTCGTGTGATGAATTCGGAGATCGGGAGTGACATACATACAGTAATATGTGTAAGATGCATAACTAATAAGAACCTGCTGTATAAAAAAATGAAGTGAACGTCAAAAACTCAAAAACCCATACGATAGAAGGAAGATATGTTCATTTCAACTGGTCATTTACTAAATAGACAACAAACTCTGAAGGTAGTTGGGACTGTCAATAAAAAGTTAGAGAAAAATGAAAGAAATTACTGGAACAGCAACAAAGAAAACAATATCAAAGACCAAAAAAACTAAAAGCTGGTTCTTTGAGAAGATGAACAATATTGGTAAACCTTTAGCCAGACTCATCAAGATAAAGAGGGAGAGGACTGAAATCAATACAATTAGAAATGGAAAAGAAGTTACACCGGACAACACAGAAATACAAAACATCCTAAGAGACGACTACAAGCACTCTATGCTCACAAAATGGACAATCTGGAAGAAATGGACAAATTCTTAGAGAGGTACGACCTTCCAAGACTGAAGCGGGAAGAAACAGAAAGTATGAACAGACCCAGTGCGAGTGATGAACCTGAAAGTCTGATTACAAATCGTCCAACAAATAAAAGTCCAGTACCAGATGGCTTCACAGGTTAATGCTATCCAACACGTAGAAGAGAAATAACACCCACCTTTCTCAAACTCTTCCAAAGTACTGGCGTGGAGGGAACACTCCGAAACTCTTTCTATGAGGCCACCATCACCCTGTTACGAGAACCAGACAAAGAGGGTAGAAAAGAAGTTACACCCCGATATCACTGATGAGCTTAGGTGCAAAGCGGCTCAACAAAATAGTAGCCAACAGAATCCAACACCATATTAAAAGTATCATACCTCATGATCAAGTGGGCTTTATCGCAGGCATGCATGGAATCTTCAAACTACGCAGATCAACGTGATACCCCCTATGAACAAACTGAAGAGGAAAAACCATATGATCATGCCAATCGATGCAGAAAAACTTGGGACAAATGTCAGCACACATTTATGATAAAGAAAACAAAAAAAACCCCTCCAGAATGTGGGCTTAGAGGGAAACTCACTCAATTTAATCAGGGACGCATACGACAAACCCACAGCAAACATTTTCACTGGTGAAGAACTGAAAGCATGTCCTCTAAGATCAGCAACAAGACAAGGATGACCACTCTCTCATCACTATTATTCAACATAGTTTTGGAAGTTCTGGCCACGGCAATCAGAGCAGCACAAGAAATGAAAGGAAGACAAACTGGAAAAGAAGAAGTAACACCGTCCCTCTTTGCATATGACATGATACTATACTTAGAGAATCCTAAAGTGGCCACCATAAAACTAGTAGAGCTAGTCCATGGATTTAGTGACGTGGCAGGACACAAAATTAATGCACAGAAATCCCTTGCATTCCTATACATTAATGAAGGAAAAACAGAAAGAGAAATTAGGAAGGACTCCCATTTACCCCTGCAGGAAAAGGAATAAAATACCTAGGAATAAACCCACCTAGGGAGACAAAAGAGCTGTATGCAGAAAACTATAAGACACTGATGAATGAGACTGAAGATACACACAGATGGAGAGACATACCATGCTCTTGGATTGGAAGAATCAATCTTATGAAAATGACTATACTACCCAAAGCAGTCTACATATTCAATGCAATCCCTCTCAAATTACCAATGGCATTTTTTTTTTAACAGAGCTAGAAGGAAAAAATCCGAAAATCTGTATGGAGACACAAAAATCCCCCAATAGCCAAAGCAGTTTGATGGAGAAAAACGGAGCTGGAGGAATCAGACTCCACGACTTCACACTGTACTACAAAGCTACAGTAATCAAGACAGGACGGGCCTGGCACAAAAACAGAAATACAGATCAATGCAACCGGATAGAAAGCCCTCAGATAATGCCACGCACCTATGGTCAACTAATCTGTGACAAAGGAGGCAAGGATACACAGTGCAGAAAGAAGAGTCTCTTCAGTAAGTGGTTCTGGGGAACCTGGACCAAGACATGTAAAACAATGAAGTAAGAACACTCCCATACACCGTACACAAAAATAATCTGAAAATGGAACAGAGACCTAAACTCAGGACTGTACACTGCGAAACTCTTAGAGGAGAACACAGGAAGAACAGGCTTTGACATAAATCACAACAAGATCTTTTGTAATCCTCCTCCTGGAGTCATGGAAATAAAAACAAAAATGTACAACTGGGACCTAAGGAAACTTAAAAGCTTTTGCTAAGCACAGGAAACTAAGAACAAGAGGAAAACACAACCCTCAGAATGGGAAAAGTATTTGCATACGAAGCAGCGGACTCGGGATCAATCTCCAAAATATATAAACAGCCCATGCTGCTCGGTATTAAAAAATCCAACAACGCGCTCTAAAAATGGGCAGAAGCCCTAAACAGACAATGCTCCAAAGAAGACACAGAGCTGGCCAACAAGCACGTAAAAGCCGGCTCTACTTCACTAACTATTAGAGAGATGCACACCAAAACTACACCGAGCTATCACCTCACACCATTTAGAAAGGGCATCATCGGAAAATCAACAAAGAACAACTGCTGGACACGGTGTGGAGCAGAGAGAACACTCTTGCACTGTCGGTGGGAGTGTAGAGGGATACAGCCACTAGGGAGAAGAGTAAGGAGGTTCCTGAAAAAACTAAAACTAGAACTACCATATGACCCAGCGATCCCACTCCTAGGCGTATACCCTGAGGAAACCAGAATTCAAAAAGAGACATGTACCAAAATGCTCATTGCAGCTCTATTCACGACAGCCCGGAGAGGGAAACAACCTAAGTGTCCATCATCGGATGAATGGATAAAGAAGATGTGGCACCTACATACAATGGAATATTACTCAGCCATAAAAAGCAACGAAACTGATCTATCTGTAATGAGGTGGACAGACCTAGAGTCCGTCATACAGGGTGAAGTCAGTCAGAAAGAGAAAGACAAATCCCGTATGCTGACACATATATATGGAATTTAAGAAAAAAAAATGTCACGAAGAACCTAGGGGTAAGACAGGAATAAAGACACAGACCTACTTGAGAATGGACTTGAGGATATGGGGAGGGGGAAGGGTAAGCTGTGACAAAGCGAGAGAGAGGCATGGACATATATACAGTACCAAACGTAAGGTAGATAGATAGTGGGAAGCAGCCGCATAGCACCGGGAGATCGGCTCGGTGCTTTGTGACCGCCTGGAGGGGTGGGATGGGGAGGCTGGGAGGGAGAGAGACGCAGGAGGGAAGGGATGTGGGAACAGATGTATATGTATGACTGATTCACTTTGTTCTAAAGCAGAAAGTAATAATAAAAAAAGAAAAAAGACACATGCACCCCAGTGATCATTGCAGCACTATTTACAATAGCCAGGTCATGGAAACAACCTAAAGGCCCATCCACAGACGAATGGATAAAGAAGATGTGGTACCTATATACGATGGAATATTACTCAGCCAGGAAAGGGAACTGAGTTGGTTCATTTGTACAGGCGTGGATAGACCTAGACACTGTCATACAGAGTGAAGCCAGTCAGAAAGAGAAAATCAGGTGTCGTATATAAACGCACATACATGCAACCTAGAAAAATGGTACAGATGAACCGGTGTGCAGGATAGAACTGATACACAGATGTGGAGAACCAACGTATGGCCACCGAGGGGGGAAGGTGGACGGGGTGCTGGTGCTCGTGTGATGAATTCGGAGATCGGGAGTGACATACATACAGTAATATGTGTAAGATGCATAACTAATAAGAACCTGCTGTATAAAAAAATGAAGTGAACGTCAAAAACTCAAAAACCCATACGATAGAAGGAAGATATGTTCATTTCAACTGGTCATTTACTAAATAGACAACAAACTCTGAAGGTAGTTGGGACTGTCAATAAAAAGTTAGAGAAAAATGAAAGAAATTACTGGAACAGCAACAAAGAAAACAATATCAAAGACCAAAAAAACTAAAAGCTGGTTCTTTGAGAAGATGAACAATATTGGTAAACCTTTAGCCAGACTCATCAAGATAAAGAGGGAGAGGACTGAAATCAATACAATTAGAAATGGAAAAGAAGTTACACCGGACAACACAGAAATACAAAACATCCTAAGAGACGACTACAAGCACTCTATGCTCACAAAATGGACAATCTGGAAGAAATGGACAAATTCTTAGAGAGGTACGACCTTCCAAGACTGAAGCGGGAAGAAACAGAAAGTATGAACAGACCCAGTGCGAGTGATGAACCTGAAAGTCTGATTACAAATCGTCCAACAAATAAAAGTCCAGTACCAGATGGCTTCACAGGTTAATGCTATCCAACACGTAGAAGAGAAATAACACCCACCTTTCTCAAACTCTTCCAAAGTACTGGCGTGGAGGGAACACTCCGAAACTCTTTCTATGAGGCCACCATCACCCTGTTACGAGAACCAGACAAAGAGGGTAGAAAAGAAGTTACACCCCGATATCACTGATGAGCTTAGGTGCAAAGCGGCTCAACAAAATAGTAGCCAACAGAATCCAACACCATATTAAAAGTATCATACCTCATGATCAAGTGGGCTTTATCGCAGGCATGCATGGAATCTTCAAACTACGCAGATCAACGTGATACCCCCTATGAACAAACTGAAGAGGAAAAACCATATGATCATGCCAATCGATGCAGAAAAACTTGGGACAAATGTCAGCACACATTTATGATAAAGAAAACAAAAAAAACCCCTCCAGAATGTGGGCTTAGAGGGAAACTCACTCAATTTAATCAGGGACGCATACGACAAACCCACAGCAAACATTTTCACTGGTGAAGAACTGAAAGCATGTCCTCTAAGATCAGCAACAAGACAAGGATGACCACTCTCTCATCACTATTATTCAACATAGTTTTGGAAGTTCTGGCCACGGCAATCAGAGCAGCACAAGAAATGAAAGGAAGACAAACTGGAAAAGAAGAAGTAACACCGTCCCTCTTTGCATATGACATGATACTATACTTAGAGAATCCTAAAGTGGCCACCATAAAACTAGTAGAGCTAGTCCATGGATTTAGTGACGTGGCAGGACACAAAATTAATGCACAGAAATCCCTTGCATTCCTATACATTAATGAAGGAAAAACAGAAAGAGAAATTAGGAAGGACTCCCATTTACCCCTGCAGGAAAAGGAATAAAATACCTAGGAATAAACCCACCTAGGGAGACAAAAGAGCTGTATGCAGAAAACTATAAGACACTGATGAATGAGACTGAAGATACACACAGATGGAGAGACATACCATGCTCTTGGATTGGAAGAATCAATCTTATGAAAATGACTATACTACCCAAAGCAGTCTACATATTCAATGCAATCCCTCTCAAATTACCAATGGCATTTTTTTTTTTAACAGAGCTAGAAGGAAAAAATCTGAAAATCTGTATGGAGACACAAAAATCCCCCAATAGCCAAAGCAGTTTGATGGAGAAAAACGGAGCTGGAGGAATCAGACTCCACGACTTCACACTGTACTACAAAGCTACAGTAATCAAGACAGGACGGGCCTGGCACAAAAACAGAAATACAGATCAATGCAACCGGATAGAAAGCCCTCAGATAATGCCACGCACCTATGGTCAACTAACCTGTGACAAAGGAGGCAAGGATACACAGTGCAGAAAGAAGAGTCTCTTCAGTAAGTGGTTCTGGGGAACCTGGACCAAGACATGTAAAACAATGAAGTAAGAACACTCCCATACACCGTACACAAAAATAATCTGAAAATGGAACAGAGACCTAAACTCAGGACTGTACACTGCGAAACTCTTAGAGGAGAACACAGGAAGAACAGGCTTTGACATAAATCACAACAAGATCTTTTGTAATCCTCCTCCTGGAGTCATGGAAATAAAAACAAAAATGTACAACTGGGACCTAAGGAAACTTAAAAGCTTTTGCTAAGCACAGGAAACTAAGAACAAGAGGAAAACACAACCCTCAGAATGGGAAAAGTATTTGCATACGAAGCAGCGGACTCGGGATCAATCTCCAAAATATATAAACAGCCCATGCTGCTCGGTATTAAAAAATCCAACAACGCACTCTAAAAATGGGCAGAAGCCCTAAACAGACAAGACATAGAGCTGGCCAACAAGCACGTAAAAGCCGGCTCTACTTCACTAACTATTAGAGAGATGCACACCAAAACTACACCGAGCTATCACCTCACACCATTTAGAAAGGGCATCATCGGAAAATCAACAAAGAACAACTGCTGGACACGGTGTGGAGCAGAGAGAACACTCTTGCACTGTCGGTGGGAGTGTAGAGGGATACAGCCACTAGGGAGAAGAGTAAGGAGGTTCCTGAAAAAACTAAAACTAGAACTACCATATGACCCAGCGATCCTACTCCTAGGCGTATACCCTGAGGAAACCAGAATTCAAAAAGAGACATGTACCAAAATGCTCATTGCAGCTCTATTCACGACAGCCCGGAGAGGGAAACAACCTAAGTGTCCATCATCGGATGAATGGATAAAGAAGATGTGGCACCTACATACAATGGAATATTACTCAGCCATAAAAAGCAACGAAACTGATCTATCTGTAATGAGGTGGACAGACCTAGAGTCCGTCATACAGGGTGAAGTAAGTCAGAAAGAGAAAGACAAATCCCGTATGCTGACACATATATATGGAATTTAAGAAAAAAAAATGTCACGAAGAACCTAGGGGTAAGACAGGAATAGAGACACAGACCTACTTGAGAATGGACTTGAGGATATGGGGAGGGGGAAGGGTAAGCTGTGACAAAGCGAGAGAGAGGCATGGACATATATACAGTACCAAACGTAAGGTAGATAGATAGTGGGAAGCAGCCGCATAGCACCGGGAGATCGGCTCGGTGCTTTGTGACCGCCTGGAGGGGTGGGATGGGGAGGCTGGGAGGGAGAGAGACGCAGGAGGGAAGGGATGTGGGAACAGATGTATATGTATGACTGATTCACTTTGTTCTAAAGCAGAAAGTAATAATAAAAAAAGAAAAAAGACACATGCACCCCAGTGATCATTGCAGCACTATTTACAATAGCCAGGTCATGGAAACAACCTAAAGGCCCATCCACAGACGAATGGATAAAGAAGATGTGGTACCTATATACGATGGAATATTACTCAGCCAGGAAAGGGAACTGAGTTGGTTCATTTGTACAGGCGTGGATAGACCTAGACACTGTCATACAGAGTGAAGCCAGTCAGAAAGAGAAAATCAGGTGTCGTATATAAACGCACATACATGCAACCTAGAAAAATGGTACAGATGAACCGGTGTGCAGGATAGAACTGATACACAGATGTGGAGAACCAACGTATGGCCACCGAGGGGGGAAGGTGGACGGGGTGCTGGTGCTCGTGTGATGAATTCGGAGATCGGGAGTGACATACATACAGTAATATGTGTAAGATGCATAACTAATAAGAACCTGCTGTATAAAAAAATGAAGTGAACGTCAAAAACTCAAAAACCCATACGATAGAAGGAAGATATGTTCATTTCAACTGGTCATTTACTAAATAGACAACAAACTCTGAAGGTAGTTGGGACTGTCAATAAAAAGTTAGAGAAAAATGAAAGAAATTACTGGAACAGCAACAAAGAAAACAATATCAAAGACCAAAAAAACTAAAAGCTGGTTCTTTGAGAAGATGAACAATATTGGTAAACCTTTAGCCAGACTCATCAAGATAAAGAGGGAGAGGACTGAAATCAATACAATTAGAAATGGAAAAGAAGTTACACCGGACAACACAGAAATACAAAACATCCTAAGAGACGACTACAAGCACTCTATGCTCACAAAATGGACAATCTGGAAGAAATGGACAAATTCTTAGAGAGGTACGACCTTCCAAGACTGAAGCGGGAAGAAACAGAAAGTATGAACAGACCCAGTGCGAGTGATGAACCTGAAAGTCTGATTACAAATCATCCAACAAATAAAAGTCCAGTACCAGATGGCTTCACAGGTTAATGCTATCCAACACGTAGAAGAGAAATAACACCCACCTTTCTCAAACTCTTCCAAAGTACTGGCGTGGAGGGAACACTC
Organism: Mesoplodon mirus; assembly: GCF_964341445.2. Classification (NCBI taxonomy): domain Eukaryota; kingdom Metazoa; phylum Chordata; class Mammalia; order Artiodactyla; family Ziphiidae; genus Mesoplodon; species Mesoplodon mirus. The sequence goes on along the minus strand of NC_138981.1, from coordinate 24,726,151 downwards.
CGAAACTCTTTCTATGAGGCCACCATCACCCTGTTACGAGAACCAGACAAAGAGGGTAGAAAAGAAGTTACACCCCGATATCACTGATGAGCTTAGGTGCAAAGCGGCTCAACAAAATAGTAGCCAACAGAATCCAACACCATATTAAAAGTATCATACCTCATGATCAAGTGGGCTTTATCGCAGGCATGCATGGAATCTTCAAACTACGCAGATCAACGTGATACCCCCTATGAACAAACTGAAGAGGAAAAACCATATGATCATGCCAATCGATGCAGAAAAACTTGGGACAAATGTCAGCACACATTTATGATAAAGAAAACAAAAAAAACCCCTCCAGAATGTGGGCTTAGAGGGAAACTCACTCAATTTAATCAGGGACGCATACGACAAACCCACAGCAAACATTTTCACTGGTGAAGAACTGAAAGCATGTCCTCTAAGATCAGCAACAAGACAAGGATGACCACTCTCTCATCACTATTATTCAACATAGTTTTGGAAGTTCTGGCCACGGCAATCAGAGCAGCACAAGAAATGAAAGGAAGACAAACTGGAAAAGAAGAAGTAACACCGTCCCTCTTTGCATATGACATGATACTATACTTAGAGAATCCTAAAGTGGCCACCATAAAACTAGTAGAGCTAGTCCATGGATTTGGTGACGTGGCAGGACACAAAATTAATGCACAGAAATCCCTTGCATTCCTATACATTAATGAAGGAAAAACAGAAAGAGAAATTAGGAAGGACTCCCATTTACCCCTGCAGGAAAAGGAATAAAATACCTAGGAATAAACCCACCTAGGGAGACAAAAGAGCTGTATGCAGAAAACTGTAAGACACTGATGAATGAGACTGAAGATACACACAGATGGAGAGACATACCATGCTCTTGGATTGGAAGAATCAATCTTATGAAAATGACTATACTACCCAAAGCAGTCTACATATTCAATGCAATCCCTCTCAAATTACCAATGGCATTTTTTTTTTAACAGAGCTAGAAGGAAAAAATCTGAAAATCTGTATGGAGACACAAAAATCCCCCAATAGCCAAAGCAGTTTGATGGAGAAAAATGGAGCTGGAGGAATCAGACTCCACGACTTCACACTGTACTACAAAGCTACAGTAATCAAGACAGGACGGGCCTGGCACAAAAACAGAAATACAGATCAATGCAACTGGATAGAAAGCCCTCAGATAATGCCACGCACCTATGGTCAACTAATCTGTGACAAAGGAGGCAAGGATACACAGTGCAGAAAGAAGAGTCTCTTCAGTAAGTGGTTCTGGGGAACCTGGACCAAGACATGTAAAACAATGAAGTAAGAACACTCCCATACACCGTACACAAAAATAATCTGAAAATGGAACAGAGACCTAAACTCAGGACTGTACACTGCGAAACTCTTAGAGGAGAACACAGGAAGAACAGGCTTTGACATAAATCACAACAAGATCTTTTGTAATCCTCCTCCTGGAGTCATGGAAATAAAAACAAAAATGTACAACTGGGACCTAAGGAAACTTAAAAGCTTTTGCTAAGCACAGGAAACTAAGAACAAGAGGAAAACACAACCCTCAGAATGGGAAAAGTATTTGCATACGAAGCAGCGGACTCGGGATCAATCTCCAAAATATATAAACAGCCCATGCTGCTCGGTATTAAAAAATCCAACAACGCGCTCTAAAAATGGGCAGAAGCCCTAAACAGACAAGACATAGAGCTGGCCAACAAGCACGTAAAAGCCGGCTCTACTTCACTAGCTATTAGAGAGATGCACACCAAAACTACACCGAGCTATCACCTCACACCATTTAGAAAGGGCATCATCGGAAAATCAACAAAGAACAACTGCTGGACACGGTGTGGAGCAGAGAGAACACTCTTGCACTGTCGGTGGGAGTGTAGAGGGATACAGCCACTAGGGAGAAGAGTAAGGAGGTTCCTGAAAAAACTAAAACTAGAACTACCATCTGACCCAGCGATCCCACTACTAGGCGTATACCCTGAGGAAACCAGAATTCAAAAGGAGACATGTACCAAAATGTTCATTGCAGCTCTATTCACGACAGCCCGCAGAGGGAAACAACCTAAGTGTCCATCATCGGATGAATGGATAAAGAAGATGTGGCACCTACATACAATGGAATATTACTCAGCCATAAAAAGCAACGAAACTGATCTATCTGTAATGAGGTGGACAGACCTAGAGTCCGTCATACAGGGTGAAGTAAGTCAGAAAGAGAAAGACAAATCCCGTATGCTGACACATATATATGGAATTTAAGAAAAAAAAATGTCACGAAGAACCAAGGGGTAAGACAGGAATAAAGACACAGACCTACTTGAGAATGGACTTGAGGATATGGGGAGGGGGAAGGGTAAGCTGTGACAAAGCGAGAGAGAGGCATGGACATATATACAGTACCAAACGTAAGGTAGATAGATAGTGGGAAGCAGCCGCATAGCACCGGGAGATCGGCTCGGTGCTTTGTGACCGCCTGGAGGGGTGGGATGGGGAGGTTGGGAGGGAGAGAGACACAGGAGGGAAGGGATGTGGGAACAGATGTATATGTATGACTGATTCACTTTGTTCTAAAGCAGAAAGTAATAATAAAAAAAGAAAAAAGACACATGCACCCCAGTGATCATTGCAGCACTATTTACAATAGCCAGGTCATGAAAACAACCTAAAGGCCCATCCACAGACGAATGGATAAAGAAGATGTGGTACCTATATACGATGGAATATTACTCAGCCAGGAAAGGGAACTGAGTTGGTTCATTTGTACAGGCGTGGATAGACCTAGACACTGTCATACAGAGTGAAGCCAGTCAGAAAGAGAAAATCAGGTGTCGTATATAAACGCACATACATGCAACCTAGAAAAATGGTACAGATGAACCGGTGTGCAGGATAGAACTGATACACAGATGTGGAGAACCAACGTATGGCCACCGAGGGGGGAAGGTGGACGGGGTGCTGGTGCTCGTGTGATGAATTCGGAGATCGGGAGTGACATACATACAGTAATATGTGTAAGATGCATAACTAATAAGAACCTGCTGTATAAAAAAATGAAGTGAACGTCAAAAACTCAAAAACCCATACGATAGAAGGAAGATATGTTCATTTCAACTGGTCATTTACTAAATAGACAACAAACTCTGAAGGTAGTTGGGACTGTCAATAAAAAGTTAGAGAAAAATGAAAGAAATTACTGGAACAGCAACAAAGAAAACAATATCAAAGACCAAAAAAACTAAAAGCTGGTTCTTTGAGAAGATGAACAATATTGGTAAACCTTTAGCCAGACTCATCAAGATAAAGAGGGAGAGGACTGAAATCAATACAATTAGAAATGGAAAAGAAGTTACACCGGACAACACAGAAATACAAAACATCCTAAGAGACGACTACAAGCACTCTATGCTCACAAAATGGACAATCTGGAAGAAATGGACAAATTCTTAGAGAGGTACGACCTTCCAAGACTGAAGCGGGAAGAAACAGAAAGTATGAACAGACCCAGTGCGAGTGATGAACCTGAAAGTCTGATTACAAATCGTCCAACAAATAAAAGTCCAGTACCAGATGGCTTCACAGGTTAATGCTATCCAACACGTAGAAGAGAAATAACACCCACCTTTCTCAAACTCTTCCAAAGTACTGGCGTGGAGGGAACACTCCGAAACTCTTTCTATGAGGCCACCATCACCCTGTTACGAGAACCAGACAAAGAGGGTAGAAAAGAAGTTACACCCCGATATCACTGATGAGCTTAGGTGCAAAGCGGCTCAACAAAATAGTAGCCAACAGAATCCAACACCATATTAAAAGTATCATACCTCATGATCAAGTGGGCTTTATCGCAGGCATGCATGGAATCTTCAAACTACGCAGATCAACGTGATACCCCCTATGAACAAACTGAAGAGGAAAAACCATATGATCATGCCAATCGATGCAGAAAAACTTGGGACAAATGTCAGCACACATTTATGATAAAGAAAACAAAAAAAAACCCTCCAGAATGTGGGCTTAGAGGGAAACTCACTCAATTTAATCAGGGACGCATACGACAAACCCACAGCAAACATTTTCACTGGTGAAGAACTGAAAGCATGTCCTCTAAGATCAGCAACAAGACAAGGATGACCACTCTCTCATCACTATTATTCAACATAGTTTTGGAAGTTCTGGCCACGGCAATCAGAGCAGCACAAGAAATGAAAGGAAGACAAACTGGAAAAGAAGAAGTAACACCGTCCCTCTTTGCATATGACATGATACTATACTTAGAGAATCCTAAAGTGGCCACCATAAAACTAGTAGAGCTAGTCCATGGATTTGGTGACGTGGCAGGACACAAAATTAATGCACAGAAATCCCTTGCATTCCTATACATTAATGAAGGAAAAACAGAAAGAGAAATTAGGAAGGACTCCCATTTACCCCTGCAGGAAAAGGAATAAAATACCTAGGAATAAACCTACCTAGGGAGACAAAAGAGCTGTATGCAGAAAACTATAAGACACTGATGAATGAGACTGAAGATACACACAGATGGAGAGACATACCATGCTCTTGGATTGGAAGAATCAATCTTATGAAAATGACTATACTACCCAAAGCAGTCTACATATTCAATGCAATCCCTCTCAAATTACCAATGGCATTTTTTTTTTTAACAGAGCTAGAAGGAAAAAATCTGAAAATCTGTATGGAGACACAAAAATCCCCCAATAGCCAAAGCAGTTTGATGGAAAAAAACGGAGCTGGAGGAATCAGACTCCACGACTTCACACTGTACTACAAAGCTACAGTAATCAAGACAGGACGGGCCTAGCACAAAAACAGAAATACAGATCAATGCAACCGGATAGAAAGCCCTCAGATAATGCCACGCACCTATGGTCAACTAATCTGTGACAAAGGAGGCAAGGATACACAGTGCAGAAAGAAGAGTCTCTTCAGTAAGTGGTTCTGGGGAACCTGGACCAAGACATGTAAAACAATGAAGTAAGAACACTCCCATACACCGTACACAAAAATAATGTGAAAATGGAACAGAGACCTAAACTCAGGACTGTACACTGCGAAACTCTTAGAGGAGAACACAGGAAGAACAGGCTTTGACATAAATCACAACAAGATCTTTTGTAATCCTCCTCCTGGAGTCATGGAAATAAAAACAAAAATGTACAACTGGGACCTAAGGAAACTTAAAAGCTTTTGCTAAGCACAGGAAACTAAGAACAAGAGGAAAACACAACCCTCAGAATGGGAAAAGTATTTGCATACGAAGCAGCGGACTCGGGATCAATCTCCAAAATATATAAACAGCCCATGCTGCTCGGTATTAAAAAATCCAACAACGCGCTCTAAAAATGGGCAGAAGCCCTAAACAGACAATGCTCCAAAGAAGACACAGAGCTGGCCAACAAGCATGTAAAAGCCGGCTCTACTTCACTAGCTATTAGAGAGATGCACACCAAAACTACACCGAGCTATCACCTCACACCATTTAGAAAGGGCATCATCGGAAAATCAACAAAGAACAACTGATGGACACGGTGTGGAGCAGAGAGAACACTCTTGCACTGTCGGTGGGAGTGTAGAGGGATACAGCCACTAGGGAGAAGAGTAAGGAGGTTCCTGAAAAAACTAAAACTAGAACTACCATATGACCCAGCGATCCCACTCCTAGGCGTATACCCTGAGGAAACCAGAATTCAAAAAGAGACATGTACCAAAATGCTCATTGCAGCTCTATTCACGACAGCCCGCAGAGGGAAACAACCTAAGTGTCCATCATCGGATGAATGGATAAAGAAGATGTGGCACCTACATACAATGGAATATTACTCAGCCATAAAAAGCAACGAAACTGATCTATCTGTAATGAGGTGGACAGACCTAGAGTCCGTCATACAGGGTGAAGTCAGTCAGAAAGAGAAAGACAAATCCCGTATGCTGACACATATATATGGAATTTAAGAAAAAAAAATGTCACGAAGAACCTAGGGGTAAGACAGGAATAAAGACACAGACCTACTTGAGAATGGACTTGAGGATATGGGGAGGGGGAAGGGTAAGCTGTGACAAAGCGAGAGAGAGGCATGGACATATATACAGTACCAAACGTAAGGTAGATAGATAGTGGGAAGCAGCCGCATAGCACCGGGAGATCGGCTCGGTGCTTTGTGACCGCCTGGAGGGGTGGGATGGGGAGGCTGGGAGGGAGAGAGACGCAGGAGGGAAGGGATGTGGGAACAGATGTATATGTATGACTGATTCACTTTGTTCTAAAGCAGAAAGTAATAATAAAAAAAGAAAAAAGACACATGCACCCCAGTGATCATTGCAGCACTATTTACAATAGCCAGGTCATGGAAACAACCTAAAGGCCCATCCACAGACGAATGGATAAAGAAGATGTGGTACCTATATACGATGGAATATTACTCAGCCAGGAAAGGGAACTGAGTTGGTTCATTTGTACAGGCGTGGATAGACCTAGACACTGTCATACAGAGTGAAGCCAGTCAGAAAGAGAAAATCAGGTGTCGTATATAAACGCACATACATGCAACCTAGAAAAATGGTACAGATGAACCGGTGTGCAGGATAGAACTGATACACAGATGTGGAGAACCAACGTATGGCCACCGAGGGGGGAAGGTGGACGGGGTGCTGGTGCTCGTGTGATGAATTCGGAGATCGGGAGTGACATACATACAGTAATATGTGTAAGATGCATAACTAATAAGAACCTGCTGTATAAAAAAATGAAGTGAACGTCAAAAACTCAAAAACCCATACGATAGAAGGAAGATATGTTCATTTCAACTGGTCATTTACTAAATAGACAACAAACTCTGAAGGTAGTTGGGACTGTCAATAAAAAGTTAGAGAAAAATGAAAGAAATTACTGGAACAGCAACAAAGAAAACAATATCAAAGACCAAAAAAACTAAAAGCTGGTTCTTTGAGAAGATGAACAATATTGGTAAACCTTTAGCCAGACTCATCAAGATAAAGAGGGAGAGGACTGAAATCAATACAATTAGAAATGGAAAAGAAGTTACACCGGACAACACAGAAATACAAAACATCCTAAGAGACGACTACAAGCACTCTATGCTCACAAAATGGACAATCTGGAAGAAATGGACAAATTCTTAGAGAGGTACGACCTTCCAAGACTGAAGCGGGAAGAAACAGAAAGTATGAACAGACCCAGTGCGAGTGATGAACCTGAAAGTCTGATTACAAATCGTCCAACAAATAAAAGTCCAGTACCAGATGGCTTCACAGGTTAATGCTATCCAACACGTAGAAGAGAAATAACACCCACCTTTCTCAAACTCTTCCAAAGTACTGGCGTGGAGGGAACACTCCGAAACTCTTTCTATGAGGCCACCATCACCCTGTTACGAGAACCAGACAAAGAGGGTAGAAAAGAAGTTACACCCCGATATCACTGATGAGCTTAGGTGCAAAGCGGCTCAACAAAATAGTAGCCAACAGAATCCAACACCATATTAAAAGTATCATACCTCATGATCAAGTGGGCTTTATCGCAGGCATGCATGGAATCTTCAAACTACGCAGATCAACGTGATACCCCCTATGAACAAACTGAAGAGGAAAAACCATATGATCATGCCAATCGATGCAGAAAAACTTGGGACAAATGTCAGCACACATTTATGATAAAGAAAACAAAAAAAACCCCTCCAGAATGTGGGCTTAGAGGGAAACTCACTCAATTTAATCAGGGACGCATACGACAAACCCACAGCAAACACTTTCACTGGTGAAGAACTGAAAGCATGTCCTCTAAGATCAGCAACAAGACAAGGATGACCACTCTCTCATCACTATTATTCAACATAGTTTTGGAAGTTCTGGCCACGGCAATCAGAGCAGCACAAGAAATGAAAGGAAGACAAACTGGAAAAGAAGAAGTAACACCGTCCCTCTTTGCATATGACATGATACTATACTTAGAGAATCCTAAAGTGGCCACCATAAAACTAGTAGAGCTAGTCCATGGATTTGGTGACGTGGCAGGACACAAAATTAATGCACAGAAATCCCTTGCATTCCTATACATTAATGAAGGAAAAACAGAAAGAGAAATTAGGAAGGACTCCCATTTACCCCTGCAGGAAAAGGAATAAAATACCTAGGAATAAACCTACCTAGGGAGACAAAAGAGCTGTATGCAGAAAACTATAAGACACTGATGAATGAGACTGAAGATACACACAGATGGAGAGACATACCATGCTCTTGGATTGGAAGAATCAATCTTATGAAAATGACTATACTACCCAAAGCAGTCTACATATTCAATGCAATCCCTCTCAAATTACCAATGGCATGTTTTTTTTAACAGAGCTAGAAGGAAAAAATCCGAAAATCTGTATGGAGACACAAAAATCCCCCAATAGCCAAAGCAGTTTGATGGAGAAAAACGGAGCTGGAGGAATCAGACTCCACGACTTCACACTGTACTACAAAGCTACAGTAATCAAGACAGGACGGGCCTGGCACAAAAACAGAAATACAGATCAATGCAACCGGATAGAAAGCCCTCAGATAATGCCACGCACCTATGGTCAACTAATCTGTGACAAAGGAGGCAAGGATACACAGTGCAGAAAGAAGAGTCTCTTCAGTAAGTGGTTCTGGGGAACCTGGACCAAGACATGTAAAACAATGAAGTAAGAACACTCCCATACACCGTACACAAAAATAATCTGAAAATGGAACAGAGACCTAAACTCAGGACTGTACACTGCGAAACTCTTAGAGGAGAACACAGGAAGAACAGGCTTTGACATAAATCACAACAAGATCTTTTGTAATCCTCCTCCTGGAGTCATGGAAATAAAAACAAAAATGTACAACTGGGACCTAAGGAAACTTAAAAGCTTTTGCTAAGCACAGGAAACTAAGAACAAGAGGAAAACACAACCCTCAGAATGGGAAAAGTATTTGCATACGAAGCAGCGGACTCGGGATCAATCTCCAAAATATATAAACAGCCCATGCTGCTCGGTATTAAAAAATCCAACAACGCGCTCTAAAAATGGGCAGAAGCCCTAAACAGACAATGCTCCAAAGAAGACACAGAGCTGGCCAACAAGCACGTAAAAGCCGGCTCTACTTCACTAACTATTAGAGAGATGCACACCAAAACTACACCGAGCTATCACCTCACACCATTTAGAAAGGGCATCATCGGAAAATCAACAAAGAACAACTGCTGGACACGGTGTGGAGCAGAGAGAACACTCTTGCACTGTCGGTGGGAGTGTAGAGGGATACAGCCACTAGGGAGAAGAGTAAGGAGGTTCCTGAAAAAACTAAAACTAGAACTACCATATGACCCAGCGATCCCACTCCTAGGCGTATACCCTGAGGAAACCAGAATTCAAAAAGAGACATGTACCAAAATGCTCATTGCAGCTCTATTCACGACAGCCCGGAGAGGGAAACAACCTAAGTGTCCATCATCGGATGAATGGATAAAGAAGATGTGGCACCTACATACAATGGAATATTACTCAGCCATAAAAAGCAATGAAACTGATCTATCTGTAATGAGGTGGACAGACCTAGAGTCCGTCATACAGGGTGAAGTCAGTCAGAAAGAGAAAGACAAATCCCGTATGCTGACACATATATATGGAATTTAAGAAAAAAAAATGTCACGAAGAACCTAGGGGTAAGACAGGAATAAAGACACAGACCTACTTGAGAATGGACTTGAGGATATGGGGAGGGGGAAGGGTAAGCTGTGACAAAGCGAGAGAGAGGCATGGACATATATACAGTACCAAACGTAAGGTAGATAGATAGTGGGAAGCAGCCGCATAGCACCGGGAGATCGGCTCGGTGCTTTGTGACCGCCTGGAGGGGTGGGATGGGGAGGCTGGGAGGGAGAGAGACGCAGGAGGGAAGGGATGTGGGAACAGATGTATATGTATGACTGATTCACTTTGTTCTAAAGCAGAAAGTAATAATAAAAAAAGAAAAAAGACACATGCACCCCAGTGATCATTGCAGCACTATTTACAATAGCCAGGTCATGGAAACAACCTAAAGGCCCATCCACAGACGAATGGATAAAGAAGATGTGGTACCTATATACGATGGAATATTACTCAGCCAGGAAAGGGAACTGAGTTGGTTCATTTGTACAGGCGTGGATAGACCTAGACACTGTCATACAGAGTGAAGCCAGTCAGAAAGAGAAAATCAGGTGTCGTATATAAACGCACATACATGCAACCTAGAAAAATGGTACAGATGAACCGGTGTGCAGGATAGAACTGATACACAGATGTGGAGAACCAACGTATGGCCACCGAGGGGGGAAGGTGGACGGGGTGCTGGTGCTCGTGTGATGAATTCGGAGATCGGGATTGACATACATACAGTAATATGTGTAAGATGCATAACTAATAAGAACCTGCTGTATAAAAAAATGAAGTGAACGTCAAAAACTCAAAAAACCATACGATAGAAGGAAGATATGTTCATTTCAACTGGTCATTTACTAAATAGACAACAAACTCTGAAGGTAGTTGGGACTGTCAATAAAAAGTTAGAGAAAAATGAAAGAAATTACTGGAACAGCAACAAAGAAAACAATATCAAAGACCAAAAAAACTAAAAGCTGGTTCTTTGAGAAGATGAACAATATTGGTAAACCTTTAGCCAGACTCATCAAGATAAAGAGGGAGAGGACTGAAATCAATACAATTAGAAATGGAAAAGAAGTTACACCGGACAACACAGAAATACAAAACATCCTAAGAGACGACTACAAGCACTCTATGCTCACAAAATGGACAATCTGGAAGAAATGGACAAATTCTTAGAGAGGTACGACCTTCCAAGACTGAAGCGGGAAGAAACAGAAAGTATGAACAGACCCAGTGCGAGTGATGAACCTGAAAGTCTGATTACAAATCGTCCAACAAATAAAAGTCCAGTACCAGATGGCTTCACAGGTTAATGCTATCCAACACGTAGAAGAGAAATAACACCCACCTTTCTCAAACTCTTCCAAAGTACTGGCGTGGAGGGAACACTCCGAAACTCTTTCTATGAGGCCACCATCACCCTGTTACGAGAACCAGACAAAGAGGGTAGAAAAGAAGTTACACCCCGATATCACTGATGAGCTTAGGTGCAAAGCGGCTCAACAAAATAGTAGCCAACAGAATCCAACACCATATTAAAAGTATCATACCTCATGATCAAGTGGGCTTTATCGCAGGCATGCATGGAATCTTCAAACTACGCAGATCAACGTGATACCCCCTATGAACAAACTGAAGAGGAAAAACCATATGATCATGCCAATCGATGCAGAAAAACTTGGGACAAATGTCAGCACACATTTATGATAAAGAAAACAAAAAAAACCCCTCCAGAATGTGGGCTTAGAGGGAAACTCACTCAATTTAATCAGGGACGCATACGACAAACCCACAGCAAACACTTTCACTGGTGAAGAAGTGAAAGCATGTCCTCTAAGATCAGCAACAAGACAAGGATGACCACTCTCTCATCACTATTATTCAACATAGTTTTGGAAGTTCTGGCCACGGCAATCAGAGCAGCACAAGAAATGAAAGGAAGACAAACTGGAAAAGAAGAAGTAACACCGTCCCTCTTTGCATATGACATGATACTATACTTAGAGAATCCTAAAGTGGCCACCATAAAACTAGTAGAGCTAGTCCATGGATTTGGTGACGTGGCAGGACACAAAATTAATGCACAGAAATCCCTTGCATTCCTATACATTAATGAAGGAAAAACAGAAAGAGAAATTAGGAAGGACTCCCATTTACCCCTGCAGGAAAAGGAATAAAATACCTAGGAATAAACCTACCTAGGGAGACAAAAGAGCTGTATGCAGAAAACTATAAGACACTGATGAATGAGACTGAAGATACACACAGATGGAGAGACATACCATGCTCTTGGATTGGAAGAATCAATCTTATGAAAATGACTATACTACCCAAAGCAGTCTACATATTCAATGCAATCCCTCTCAAATTACCAATGGCATTTTTTTTTTAACAGAGCTAGAAGGAAAAAATCCGAAAATCTGTATGGAGACACAAAAATCCCCCAATAGCCAAAGCAGTTTGATGGAGAAAAACGGAGCTGGAGGAATCAGACTCCACGACTTCACACTGTACTACAAAGCTACAGTAATCAAGACAGGACGGGCCTGGCACAAAAACAGAAATACAGATCAATGCAACCGGATAGAAAGCCCTCAGATAATGCCACGCACCTATGGTCAACTAATCTGTGACAAAGGAGGCAAGGATACACAGTGCAGAAAGAAGAGTCTCTTCAGTAAGTGGTTCTGGGGAACCTGGACCAAGACATGTAAAACAATGAAGTAAGAACACTCCCATACACCGTACACAAAAATAATCTGAAAATGGAACAGAGACCTAAACTCAGGACTGTACACTGCGAAACTCTTAGAGGAGAACACAGGAAGAACAGGCTTTGACATAAATCACAACAAGATCTTTTGTAATCCTCCTCCTGGAGTCATGGAAATAAAAACAAAAATGTACAACTGGGACCTAAGGAAACTTAAAAGCTTTTGCTAAGCACAGGAAACTAAGAACAAGAGGAAAACACAACCCTCAGAATGGGAAAAGTATTTGCATACGAAGCAGCGGACTCGGGATCAATCTCCAAAATATATAAACAGCCCATGCTGCTCGGTATTAAAAAATCCAACAACGCGCTCTAAAAATGGGCAGAAGCCCTAAACAGACAATGCTCCAAAGAAGACACAGAGCTGGCCAACAAGCACGTAAAAGCCGGCTCTACTTCACTAACTATTAGAGAGATGCACACCAAAACTACACCGAGCTATCACCTCACACCATTTAGAAAGGGCATCATCGGAAAATCAACAAAGAACAACTGCTGGACACGGTGTGGAGCAGAGAGAACACTCTTGCACTGTCGGTGGGAGTGTAGAGGGATACAGCCACTAGGGAGAAGAGTAAGGAGGTTCCTGAAAAAACTAAAACTAGAACTACCATATGACCCAGCGATCCCACTCCTAGGCGTATACCCTGAGGAAACCAGAATTCAAAAAGAGACATGTACCAAAATGCTCATTGCAGCTCTATTCACGACAGCCCGGAGAGGGAAACAACCTAAGTGTCCATCATCGGATGAATGGATAAAGAAGATGTGGCACCTACATACAATGGAATATTACTCAGCCATAAAAAGCAACGAAACTGATCTATCTGTAATGAGGTGGACAGACCTAGAGTCCGTCATACAGGGTGAAGTCAGTCAGAAAGAGAAAGACAAATCCCGTATGCTGACACATATATATGGAATTTAAGAAAAAAAAATGTCACGAAGAACCTAGGGGTAAGACAGGAATAAAGACACAGACCTACTTGAGAATGGACTTGAGGATATGGGGAGGGGGAAGGGTAAGCTGTGACAAAGCGAGAGAGAGGCATGGACATATATACAGTACCAAACGTAAGGTAGATAGATAGTGGGAAGCAGCCGCATAGCACCGGGAGATCGGCTCGGTGCTTTGTGACCGCCTGGAGGGGTGGGATGGGGAGGCTGGGAGGGAGAGAGACGCAGGAGGGAAGGGATGTGGGAACAGATGTATATGTATGACTGATTCACTTTGTTCTAAAGCAGAAAGTAATAATAAAAAAAGAAAAAAGACACATGCACCCCAGTGATCATTGCAGCACTATTTACAATAGCCAGGTCATGGAAACAACCTAAAGGCCCATCCACAGACGAATGGATAAAGAAGATGTGGTACCTATATACGATGGAATATTACTCAGCCAGGAAAGGGAACTGAGTTGGTTCATTTGTACAGGCGTGGATAGACCTAGACACTGTCATACAGAGTGAAGCCAGTCAGAAAGAGAAAATCAGGTGTCGTATATAAACGCACATACATGCAACCTAGAAAAATGGTACAGATGAACCGGTGTGCAGGATAGAACTGATACACAGATGTGGAGAACCAACGTATGGCCACCGAGGGGGGAAGGTGGACGGGGTGCTGGTGCTCGTGTGATGAATTCGGAGATCGGGAGTGACATACATACAGTAATATGTGTAAGATGCATAACTAATAAGAACCTGCTGTATAAAAAAATGAAGTGAACGTCAAAAACTCAAAAACCCATACGATAGAAGGAAGATATGTTCATTTCAACTGGTCATTTACTAAATAGACAACAAACTCTGAAGGTAGTTGGGACTGTCAATAAAAAGTTAGAGAAAAATGAAAGAAATTACTGGAACAGCAACAAAGAAAACAATATCAAAGACCAAAAAAACTAAAAGCTGGTTCTTTGAGAAGATGAACAATATTGGTAAACCTTTAGCCAGACTCATCAAGATAAAGAGGGAGAGGACTGAAATCAATACAATTAGAAATGGAAAAGAAGTTACACCGGACAACACAGAAATACAAAACATCCTAAGAGACGACTACAAGCACTCTATGCTCACAAAATGGACAATCTGGAAGAAATGGACAAATTCTTAGAGAGGTACGACCTTCCAAGACTGAAGCGGGAAGAAACAGAAAGTATGAACAGACCCAGTGCGAGTGATGAACCTGAAAGTCTGATTACAAATCGTCCAACAAATAAAAGTCCAGTACCAGATGGCTTCACAGGTTAATGCTATCCAACACGTAGAAGAGAAATAACACCCACCTTTCTCAAACTCTTCCAAAGTACTGGCGTGGAGGGAACACTCCGAAACTCTTTCTATGAGGCCACCATCACCCTGTTACGAGAACCAGACAAAGAGGGTAGAAAAGAAGTTACACCCCGATATCACTGATGAGCTTAGGTGCAAAGCGGCTCAACAAAATAGTAGCCAACAGAATCCAACACCATATTAAAAGTATCATACCTCATGATCAAGTGGGCTTTATCGCAGGCATGCATGGAATCTTCAAACTACGCAGATCAACGTGATACCCCCTATGAACAAACTGAAGAGGAAAAACCATATGATCATGCCAATCGATGCAGAAAAACTTGGGACAAAGGTCAGCACACATTTATGATAAAGAAAACAAAAAAAACCCCTCCAGAATGTGGGCTTAGAGGGAAACTCACTCAATTTAATCAGGGACGCATACGACAAACCCACAGCAAACATTTTCACTGGTGAAGAACTGAAAGCATGTCCTCTAAGATCAGCAACAAGACAAGGATGACCACTCTCTCATCACTATTATTCAACATAGTTTTGGAAGTTCTGGCCACGGCAATCAGAGCAGCACAAGAAATGAAAGGAAGACAAACTGGAAAAGAAGAAGTAACACCGTCCCTCTTTGCATATGACATGATACTATACTTAGAGAATCCTAAAGTGGCCACCATAAAACTAGTAGAGCTAGTCCATGGATTTAGTGACGTGGCAGGACACAAAATTAATGCACAGAAATCCCTTGCATTCCTATACATTAATGAAGGAAAAACAGAAAGAGAAATTAGGAAGGACTCCCATTTACCCCTGCAGGAAAAGGAATAAAATACCTAGGAATAAACCCACCTAGGGAGACAAAAGAGCTGTATGCAGAAAACTATAAGACACTGATGAATGAGACTGAAGATACACACAGATGGAGAGACATACCATGCTCTTGGATTGGAAGAATCAATCTTATGAAAATGACTATACTACCCAAAGCAGTCTACATATTCAATGCAATCCCTCTCAAATTACCAATGGCATTTTTTTTTTTAACAGAGCTAGAAGGAAAAAATCTGAAAATCTGTATGGAGACACAAAAATCCCCCAATAGCCAAAGCAGTTTGATGGAGAAAAACGGAGCTGGAGGAATCAGACTCCACGACTTCACACTGTACTACAAAGCTACAGTAATCAAGACAGGACGGGCCTGGCACAAAAACAGAAATACAGATCAATGCAACCGGATAGAAAGCCCTCAGATAATGCCACGCACCTATGGTCAACTAACCTGTGACAAAGGAGGCAAGGATACACAGTGCAGAAAGAAGAGTCTCTTCAGTAAGTGGTTCTGGGGAACCTGGACCAAGACATGTAAAACAATGAAGTAAGAACACTCCCATACACCGTACACAAAAATAATCTGAAAATGGAACAGAGACCTAAACTCAGGACTGTACACTGCGAAACTCTTAGAGGAGAACACAGGAAGAACAGGCTTTGACATAAATCACAACAAGATCTTTTGTAATCCTCCTCCTGGAGTCATGGAAATAAAAACAAAAATGTACAACTGGGACCTAAGGAAACTTAAAAGCTTTTGCTAAGCACAGGAAACTAAGAACAAGAGGAAAACACAACCCTCAGAATGGGAAAAGTATTTGCATACGAAGCAGCGGACTCGGGATCAATCTCCAAAATATATAAACAGCCCATGCTGCTCGGTATTAAAAAATCCAACAACGCACTCTAAAAATGGGCAGAAGCCCTAAACAGACAAGACATAGAGCTGGCCAACAAGCACGTAAAAGCCGGCTCTACTTCACTAACTATTAGAGAGATGCACACCAAAACTACACCGAGCTATCACCTCACACCATTTAGAAAGGGCATCATCGGAAAATCAACAAAGAACAACTGCTGGACACGGTGTGGAGCAGAGAGAACACTCTTGCACTGTCGGTGGGAGTGTAGAGGGATACAGCCACTAGGGAGAAGAGTAAGGAGGTTCCTGAAAAAACTAAAACTAGAACTACCATATGACCCAGCGATCCTACTCCTAGGCGTATACCCTGAGGAAACCAGAATTCAAAAAGAGACATGTACCAAAATGCTCATTGCAGCTCTATTCACGACAGCCCGGAGAGGGAAACAACCTAAGTGTCCATCATCGGATGAATGGATAAAGAAGATGTGGCACCTACATACAATGGAATATTACTCAGCCATAAAAAGCAACGAAACTGATCTATCTGTAATGAGGTGGACAGACCTAGAGTCCGTCATACAGGGTGAAGTAAGTCAGAAAGAGAAAGACAAATCCCGTATGCTGACACATATATATGGAATTTAAGAAAAAAAAATGTCACGAAGAACCTAGGGGTAAGACAGGAATAGAGACACAGACCTACTTGAGAATGGACTTGAGGATATGGGGAGGGGGAAGGGTAAGCTGTGACAAAGCGAGAGAGAGGCATGGACATATATACAGTACCAAACGTAAGGTAGATAGATAGTGGGAAGCAGCCGCATAGCACCGGGAGATCGGCTCGGTGCTTTGTGACCGCCTGGAGGGGTGGGATGGGGAGGCTGGGAGGGAGAGAGACGCAGGAGGGAAGGGATGTGGGAACAGATGTATATGTATGACTGATTCACTTTGTTCTAAAGCAGAAAGTAATAATAAAAAAAGAAAAAAGACACATGCACCCCAGTGATCATTGCAGCACTATTTACAATAGCCAGGTCATGGAAACAACCTAAAGGCCCATCCACAGACGAATGGATAAAGAAGATGTGGTACCTATATACGATGGAATATTACTCAGCCAGGAAAGGGAACTGAGTTGGTTCATTTGTACAGGCGTGGATAGACCTAGACACTGTCATACAGAGTGAAGCCAGTCAGAAAGAGAAAATCAGGTGTCGTATATAAACGCACATACATGCAACCTAGAAAAATGGTACAGATGAACCGGTGTGCAGGATAGAACTGATACACAGATGTGGAGAACCAACGTATGGCCACCGAGGGGGGAAGGTGGACGGGGTGCTGGTGCTCGTGTGATGAATTCGGAGATCGGGAGTGACATACATACAGTAATATGTGTAAGATGCATAACTAATAAGAACCTGCTGTATAAAAAAATGAAGTGAACGTCAAAAACTCAAAAACCCATACGATAGAAGGAAGATATGTTCATTTCAACTGGTCATTTACTAAATAGACAACAAACTCTGAAGGTAGTTGGGACTGTCAATAAAAAGTTAGAGAAAAATGAAAGAAATTACTGGAACAGCAACAAAGAAAACAATATCAAAGACCAAAAAAACTAAAAGCTGGTTCTTTGAGAAGATGAACAATATTGGTAAACCTTTAGCCAGACTCATCAAGATAAAGAGGGAGAGGACTGAAATCAATACAATTAGAAATGGAAAAGAAGTTACACCGGACAACACAGAAATACAAAACATCCTAAGAGACGACTACAAGCACTCTATGCTCACAAAATGGACAATCTGGAAGAAATGGACAAATTCTTAGAGAGGTACGACCTTCCAAGACTGAAGCGGGAAGAAACAGAAAGTATGAACAGACCCAGTGCGAGTGATGAACCTGAAAGTCTGATTACAAATCATCCAACAAATAAAAGTCCAGTACCAGATGGCTTCACAGGTTAATGCTATCCAACACGTAGAAGAGAAATAACACCCACCTTTCTCAAACTCTTCCAAAGTACTGGCGTGGAGGGAACACTCCGAAACTCTTTCTATGAGGCCACCATCACCCTGTTACGAGAACCAGACAAAGAGGGTAGAAAAGAAGTTACACCCCGATATCACTGATGAGCTTAGGTGCAAAGCGGCTCAACAAAATAGTAGCCAACAGAATCCAACACCATATTAAAAGTATCATACCTCATGATCAAGTGGGCTTTATCGCAGGCATGCATGGAATCTTCAAACTACGCAGATCAACGTGATACCCCCTATGAACAAACTGAAGAGGAAAAACCATATGATCATGCCAATCGATGCAGAAAAACTTGGGACAAATGTCAGCACACATTTATGATAAAGAAAACAAAAAAAACCCCTCCAGAATGTGGGCTTAGAGGGAAACTCACTCAATTTAATCAGGGACGCATACGACAAACCCACAGCAAACATTTTCACTGGTGAAGAACTGAAAGCATGTCCTCTAAGATCAGCAACAAGACAAGGATGACCACTCTCTCATCACTATTATTCAACATAGTTTTGGAAGTTCTGGCCACGGCAATCAGAGCAGCACAAGAAATGAAAGGAAGACAAACTGGAAAAGAAGAAGTAACACCGTCCCTCTTTGCATATGACATGATACTATACTTAGAGAATCCTAAAGTGGCCACCATAAAACTAGTAGAGCTAGTCCATGGATTTGGTGACGTGGCAGGACACAAAATTAATGCACAGAAATCCCTTGCATTCCTATACATTAATGAAGGAAAAACAGAAAGAGAAATTAGGAAGGACTCCCATTTACCCCTGCAGGAAAAGGAATAAAATACCTAGGAATAAACCCACCTAGGGAGACAAAAGAGCTGTATGCAGAAAACTATAAGACACTGATGAATGAGACTGAAGATACACACAGATGGAGAGACATACCATGCTCTTGGATTGGAAGAATCAATCTTATGAAAATGACTATACTACCCAAAGCAGTCTACATATTCAATGCAATCCCTCTCAAATTACCAATGGCATTTTTTTTTTTAACAGAGCTAGAAGGAAAAACTCTGAAAATCTGTATGGAGACACAAAAATCCCCCAATAGCCAAAGCAGTTTGATGGAGAAAAACGGAGCTGGAGGAATCAGACTCCACGACTTCACACTGTACTACAAAGCTACAGTAATCAAGACAGGACGGGCCTGGCACAAAAACAGAAATACAGATCAATGCAACCGGATAGAAAGCCCTCAGATAATGCCACGCACCTATGGTCAACTAACCTGTGACAAAGGAGGCAAGGATACACAGTGCAGAAAGAAGAGTCTCTTCAGTAAGTGGTTCTGGGGAACCTGGACCAAGACATGTAAAACAATGAAGTAAGAACACTCCCATACACCGTACACAAAAATAATCTGAAAATGGAACAGAGACCTAAACTCAGGACTGTACACTGCGAAACTCTTAGAGGAGAACACAGGAAGAACAGGCTTTGACATAAATCACAACAAGATCTTTTGTAATCCTCCTCCTGGAGTCATGGAAATAAAAACAAAAATGTACAACTGGGACCTAAGGAAACTTAAAAGCTTTTGCTAAGCACAGGAAACTAAGAACAAGAGGAAAACACAACCCTCAGAATGGGAAAAGTATTTGCATACGAAGCAGCGGACTCGGGATCAATCTCCAAAATATATAAACAGCCCATGCTGCTCGGTATTAAAAAATCCAACAACGCACTCTAAAAATGGGCAGAAGCCCTAAACAGACAATGCTCCAAAGAAGACACAGACCTGGCCAACAAGCACGTAAAAGCCGGCTCTACTTCACTAGCTATTAGAGAGATGCACACCAAAACTACACCGAGCTATCACCTCACACCATTTAGAAAGGGCATCATCGGAAAATCAACAAAGAACAACTGCTGGACACGGTGTGGAGCAGAGAGAACACTCTTGCACTGTCGGTGGGAGTGTAGAGGGATACAGCCACTAGGGAGAAGAGTAAGGAGGTTCCTGAAAAAACTAAAACTAGAACTACCATATGACCCAGCGATCCCACTCCTAGGCGTATACCCTGAGGAAACCAGAATTCAAAAAGAGACATGTACCAAAATGCTCATTGCAGCTCTATTCACGACAGCCCGCAGAGGGAAACAACCTAAGTGTCCATCATCGGATGAATGGATAAAGAAGATGTGGCACCTACATACAATGGAATATTACTCAGCCATAAAAAGCAACGAAACTGATCTATCTGTAATGAGGTGGACAGACCTAGAGTCCGTCATACAGGGTGAAGTCAGTCAGAAAGAGAAAGACAAATCCCGTATGCTGACACATATATATGGAATTTAAGAAAAAAAAATGTCACGAAGAACCTAGGGGTAAGACAGGAATAGAGACACAGACCTACTTGAGAATGGACTTGAGGATATGGGGAGGGGGAAGGGTAAGCTGTGACAAAGCGAGAGAGAGGCATGGACATATATACAGTACCAAACGTAAGGTAGATAGATAGTGGGAAGCAGCCGCATAGCACCGGGAGATCGGCTCGGTGCTTTGTGACCGCCTGGAGGGGTGGGATGGGGAGGCTGGGAGGGAGAGAGACGCAGGAGGGAAGGGATGTGGGAACAGATGTATATGTATGACTGATTCACTTTGTTCTAAAGCAGAAAGTAATAATAAAAAAAGAAAAAAGACACATGCACCCCAGTGATCATTGCAGCACTATTTACAATAGCCAGGTCATGGAAACAACCTAAAGGCCCATCCACAGACGAATGGATAAAGAAGATGTGGTACCTATATACGATGGAATATTACTCAGCCAGGAAAGGGAACTGAGTTGGTTCATTTGTACAGGCGTGGATAGACCTAGACACTGTCATACAGAGTGAAGCCAGTCAGAAAGAGAAAATCAGGTGTCGTATATAAACGCACATACATGCAACCTAGAAAAATGGTACAGATGAACCGGTGTGCAGGATAGAACTGATACACAGATGTGGAGAACCAACGTATGGCCACCGAGGGGGGAAGGTGGACGGGGTGCTGGTGCTCGTGTGATGAATTCGGAGATCGGGAGTGACATACATACAGTAATATGTGTAAGATGCATAACTAATAAGAACCTGCTGTATAAAAAAATGAAGTGAACGTCAAAAACTCAAAAACCCATACGATAGAAGGAAGATATGTTCATTTCAACTGGTCATTTACTAAATAGACAACAAACTCTGAAGGTAGTTGGGACTGTCAATAAAAAGTTAGAGAAAAATGAAAGAAATTACTGGAACAGCAACAAAGAAAACAATATCAAAGACCAAAAAAACTAAAAGCTGGTTCTTTGAGAAGATGAACAATATTGGTAAACCTTTAGCCAGACTCATCAAGATAAAGAGGGAGAGGACTGAAATCAATACAATTAGAAATGGAAAAGAAGTTACACCGGACAACACAGAAATACAAAACATCCTAAGAGACGACTACAAGCACTCTATGCTCACAAAATGGACAATCTGGAAGAAATGGACAAATTCTTAGAGAGGTACGACCTTCCAAGACTGAAGCGGGAAGAAACAGAAAGTATGAACAGACCCAGTGCGAGTGATGAACCTGAAAGTCTGATTACAAATCGTCCAACAAATAAAAGTCCAGTACCAGATGGCTTCACAGGTTAATGCTATCCAACACGTAGAAGAGAAATAACACCCACCTTTCTCAAACTCTTCCAAAGTACTGGCGTGGAGGGAACACTCCGAAACTCTTTCTATGAGGCCACCATCACCCTGTTACGAGAACCAGACAAAGAGGGTAGAAAAGAAGTTACACCCCGATATCACTGATGAGCTTAGGTGCAAAGCGGCTCAACAAAATAGTAGCCAACAGAATCCAACACCATATTAAAAGTATCATACCTCATGATCAAGTGGGCTTTATCGCAGGCATGCATGGAATCTTCAAACTACGCAGATCAACGTGATACCCCCTATGAACAAACTGAAGAGGAAAAACCATATGATCATGCCAATCGATGCAGAAAAACTTGGGACAAAGGTCAGCACACATTTATGATAAAGAAAACAAAAAAAAACCCTCCAGAATGTGGGCTTAGAGGGAAACTCACTCAATTTAATCAGGGACGCATACGACAAACCCACAGCAAACACTTTCACTGGTGAAGAACTGAAAGCATGTCCTCTAAGATCAGCAACAAGACAAGGATGACCACTCTCTCATCACTATTATTCAACATAGTTTTGGAAGTTCTGGCCACGGCAATCAGAGCAGCACAAGAAATGAAAGGAAGACAAACTGGAAAAGAAGAAGTAACACCGTCCCTCTTTGCATATGACATGATACTATACTTAGAGAATCCTAAAGTGGCCACCATAAAACTAGTAGAGCTAGTCCATGGATTTGGTGACGTGGCAGGACACAAAATTAATGCACAGAAATCCCTTGCATTCCTATACATTAATGAAGGAAAAACAGAAAGAGAAATTAGGAAGGACTCCCATTTACCCCTGCAGGAAAAGGAATAAAATACCTAGGAATAAACCTACCTAGGGAGACAAAAGAGCTGTATGCAGAAAACTATAAGACACTGATGAATGAGACTGAAGATACACACAGATGGAGAGACATACCATGCTCTTGGATTGGAAGAATCAATCTTATGAAAATGACTATACTACCCAAAGCAGTCTACATATTCAATGCAATCCCTCTCAAATTACCAATGGCATTTTTTTTTTTAACAGAGCTAGAAGGAAAAAATCTGAAAATCTGTATGGAGACACAAAAATCCCCCAATAGCCAAAGCAGTTTGATGGAAAAAAACGGAGCTGGAGGAATCAGACTCCACGACTTCACACTGTACTACAAAGCTACAGTAATCAAGACAGGACGGGCCTAGCACAAAAACAGAAATACAGATCAATGCAACCGGATAGAAAGCCCTCAGATAATGCCACGCACCTATGGTCAACTAATCTGTGACAAAGGAGGCAAGGATACACAGTGCAGAAAGAAGAGTCTCTTCAGTAAGTGGTTCTGGGGAACCTGGACCAAGACATGTAAAACAATGAAGTAAGAACACTCCCATACACCGTACACAAAAATAATGTGAAAATGGAACAGAGACCTAAACTCAGGACTGTACACTGCGAAACTCTTAGAGGAGAACACAGGAAGAACAGGCTTTGACATAAATCACAACAAGATCTTTTGTAATCCTCCTCCTGGAGTCATGGAAATAAAAACAAAAATGTACAACTGGGACCTAAGGAAACTTAAAAGCTTTTGCTAAGCACAGGAAACTAAGAACAAGAGGAAAACACAACCCTCAGAATGGGAAAAGTATTTGCATACGAAGCAGCGGACTCGGGATCAATCTCCAAAATATATAAACAGCCCATGCTGCTCGGTATTAAAAAATCCAACAACGCGCTCTAAAAATGGGCAGAAGCCCTAAACAGACAATGCTCCAAAGAAGACACAGAGCTGGCCAACAAGCACGTAAAAGCCGGCTCTACTTCACTAGCTATTAGAGAGATGCACACCAAAACTACACCGAGCTATCACCTCACACCATTTAGAAAGGGCATCATCGGAAAATCAACAAAGAACAACTGATGGACACGGTGTGGAGCAGAGAGAACACTCTTGCACTGTCGGTGGGAGTGTAGATGGATACAGCCACTAGGGAGAAGAGTAAGGAGGTTCCTGAAAAAACTAAAACTAGAACTACCATATGACCCAGCGATCCCACTCCTAGGCGTATACCCTGAGGAAACCAGAATTCAAAAAGAGACATGTACCAAAATGCTCATTGCAGCTCTATTCACGACAGCCCGCAGAGGGAAACAACCTAAGTGTCCATCATCGGATGAATGGATAAAGAAGATGTGGCACCTACATACAATGGAATATTACTCAGCCATAAAAAGCAACGAAACTGATCTATCTGTAATGAGGTGGACAGACCTAGAGTCCGTCATACAGGGTGAAGTCAGTCAGAAAGAGAAAGACAAATCCCGTATGCTGACACATATATATGGAATTTAAGAAAAAAAAATGTCACGAAGAACCTAGGGGTAAGACAGGAATAAAGACACAGACCTACTTGAGAATGGACTTGAGGATATGGGGAGGGGGAAGGGGAAGCTGTGACAAAGCGAGAGAGAGGCATGGACATATATACAGTACCAAACGTAAGGTAGATAGATAGTGGGAAGCAGCCGCATAGCACCGGGAGATCGGCTCGGTGCTTTGTGACCGCCTGGAGGGGTGGGATGGGGAGGCTGGGAGGGAGAGAGACGCAGGAGGGAAGGGATGTGGGAACAGATGTATATGTATGACTGATTCACTTTGTTCTAAAGCAGAAAGTAATAATAAAAAAAGAAAAAAGACACATGCACCCCAGTGATCATTGCAGCACTATTTACAATAGCCAGGTCATGGAAACAACCTAAAGGCCCATCCACAGACGAATGGATAAAGAAGATGTGGTACCTATATACGATGGAATATTACTCAGCCAGGAAAGGGAACTGAGTTGGTTCATTTGTACAGGCGTGGATAGACCTAGACACTGTCATACAGAGTGAAGCCAGTCAGAAAGAGAAAATCAGGTGTCGTATATAAACGCACATACATGCAACCTAGAAAAATGGTACAGATGAACCGGTGTGCAGGATAGAACTGATACACAGATGTGGAGAACCAACGTATGGCCACCGAGGGGGGAAGGTGGACGGGGTGCTGGTGCTCGTGTGATGAATTCGGAGATCGGGAGTGACATACATACAGTAATATGTGTAAGATGCATAACTAATAAGAACCTGCTGTATAAAAAAATGAAGTGAACGTCAAAAACTCAAAAACCCATACGATAGAAGGAAGATATGTTCATTTCAACTGGTCATTTACTAAATAGACAACAAACTCTGAAGGTAGTTGGGACTGTCAATAAAAAGTTAGAGAAAAATGAAAGAAATTACTGGAACAGCAACAAAGAAAACAATATCAAAGACCAAAAAAACTAAAAGCTGGTTCTTTGAGAAGATGAACAATATTGGTAAACCTTTAGCCAGACTCATCAAGATAAAGAGGGAGAGGACTGAAATCAATACAATTAGAAATGGAAAAGAAGTTACACCGGACAACACAGAAATACAAAACATCCTAAGAGACGACTACAAGCACTCTATGCTCACAAAATGGACAATCTGGAAGAAATGGACAAATTCTTAGAGAGGTACGACCTTCCAAGACTGAAGCGGGAAGAAACAGAAAGTATGAACAGACCCAGTGCGAGTGATGAACCTGAAAGTCTGATTACAAATCGTCCAACAAATAAAAGTCCAGTACCAGATGGCTTCACAGGTTAATGCTATCCAACACGTAGAAGAGAAATAACACCCACCTTTCTCAAACTCTTCCAAAGTACTGGCGTGGAGGGAACACTCCGAAACTCTTTCTATGAGGCCACCATCACCCTGTTACGAGAACCAGACAAAGAGGGTAGAAAAGAAGTTACACCCCGATATCACTGATGAGCTTAGGTGCAAAGCGGCTCAACAAAATAGTAGCCAACAGAATCCAACACCATATTAAAAGTATCATACCTCATGATCAAGTGGGCTTTATCGCAGGCATGCATGGAATCTTCAAACTACGCAGATCAACGTGATACCCCCTATGAACAAACTGAAGAGGAAAAACCATATGATCATGCCAATCGATGCAGAAAAACTTGGGACAAATGTCAGCACACATTTATGATAAAGAAAACAAAAAAAACCCCTCCAGAATGTGGGCTTAGAGGGAAACTCACTCAATTTAATCAGGGACGCATACGACAAACCCACAGCAAACATTTTCACTGGTGAAGAACTGAAAGCATGTCCTCTAAGATCAGCAACAAGACAAGGATGACCACTCTCTCATCACTATTATTCAACATAGTTTTGGAAGTTCTGGCCACGGCAATCAGAGCAGCACAAGAAATGAAAGGAAGACAAACTGGAAAAGAAGAAGTAACACCGTCCCTCTTTGCATATGACATGATACTATACTTAGAGAATCCTAAAGTGGCCACCATAAAACTAGTAGAGCTAGTCCATGGATTTGGTGACGTGGCAGGACACAAAATTAATGCACAGAAATCCCTTGCATTCCTATACATTAATGAAGGAAAAACAGAAAGAGAAATTAGGAAGGACTCCCATTTACCCCTGCAGGAAAAGGAATAAAATACCTAGGAATAAACCCACCTAGGGAGACAAAAGAGCTGTATGCAGAAAACTATAAGACACTGATGAATGAGACTGAAGATACACACAGATGGAGAGACATACCATGCTCTTGGATTGGAAGAATCAATCTTATGAAAATGACTATACTACCCAAAGCAGTCTACATATTCAATGCAATCCCTCTCAAATTACCAATGGCATTTTTTTTTTTAACAGAGCTAGAAGGAAAAAATCTGAAAATCTGTATGGAGACACAAAAATCCCCCAATAGCCAAAGCAGTTTGATGGAGAAAAACGGAGCTGGAGGAATCAGACTCCACGACTTCACACTGTACTACAAAGCTACAGTAATCAAGACAGGACGGGCCTGGCACAAAAACAGAAATACAGATCAATGCAACCGGATAGAAAGCCCTCAGATAATGCCACGCACCTATGGTCAACTAACCTGTGACAAAGGAGGCAAGGATACACAGTGCAGAAAGAAGAGTCTCTTCAGTAAGTGGTTCTGGGGAACCTGGACCAAGACATGTAAAACAATGAAGTAAGAACACTCCCATACACCGTACACAAAAATAATCTGAAAATGGAACAGAGACCTAAACTCAGGACTGTACACTGCGAAACTCTTAGAGGAGAACACAGGAAGAACAGGCTTTGACATAAATCACAACAAGATCTTTTGTAATCCTCCTCCTGGAGTCATGGAAATAAAAACAAAAATGTACAACTGGGACCTAAGGAAACTTAAAAGCTTTTGCTAAGCACAGGAAACTAAGAACAAGAGGAAAACACAACCCTCAGAATGGGAAAAGTATTTGCATACGAAGCAGCGGACTCGGGATCAATCTCCAAAATATATAAACAGCCCATGCTGCTCGGTATTAAAAAATCCAACAACGCACTCTAAAAATGGGCAGAAGCCCTAAACAGACAAGACATAGAGCTGGCCAACAAGCACGTAAAAGCCGGCTCTACTTCACTAACTATTAGAGAGATGCACACCAAAACTACACCGAGCTATCACCTCACACCATTTAGAAAGGGCATCATCGGAAAATCAACAAAGAACAACTGCTGGACACGGTGTGGAGCAGAGAGAACACTCTTGCACTGTCGGTGGGAGTGTAGAGGGATACAGCCACTAGGGAGAAGAGTAAGGAGGTTCCTGAAAAAACTAAAACTAGAACTACCATATGACCCAGCGATCCCACTCCTAGGCGTATACCCTGAGGAAACCAGAATTCAAAAAGAGACATGTACCAAAATGCTCATTGCAGCTCTATTCACGACAGCCCGCAGAGGGAAACAACCTAAGTGTCCATCATCGGATGAATGGATAAAGAAGATGTGGCACCTACATACAATGGAATATTACTCAGCCATAAAAAGCAACGAAACTGATCTATCTGTAATGAGGTGGACAGACCTAGAGTCCGTCATACAGGGTGAAGTAAGTCAGAAAGAGAAAGACAAATCCCGTATGCTGACACATATATATGGAATTTAAGAAAAAAAATGTCACAAAGAACCTAGGGGTAAGACAGGAATAAAGACACAGACCTACTTGAGAATGGACTTGAGGATATGGGGAGGGGGAAGGGTAAGCTGTGACAAAGCGAGAGAGAGGCATGGACATATATACAGTACCAAACGTAAGGTAGATAGATAGTGGGAAGCAGCCGCATAGCACCGGGAGATCGGCTCGGTGCTTTGTGACCGCCTGGAGGGGTGGGATGGGGAGGCTGGGAGGGAGAGAGACGCAGGAGGGAAGGGATGTGGGAACAGATGTATATGTATGACTGATTCACTTTGTTCTAAAGCAGAAAGTAATAATAAAAAAAGAAAAAAGACACATGCACCCCAGTGATCATTGCAGCACTATTTACAATAGCCAGGTCATGGAAACAACCTAAAGGCCCATCCACAGACGAATGGATAAAGAAGATGTGGTACCTATATACGATGGAATATTACTCAGCCAGGAAAGGGAACTGAGTTGGTTCATTTGTACAGGCGTGGATAGACCTAGACACTGTCATACAGAGTGAAGCCAGTCAGAAAGAGAAAATCAGGTGTCGTATATAAACGCACATACATGCAACCTAGAAAAATGGTACAGATGAACCGGTGTGCAGGATAGAACTGATACACAGATGTGGAGAACCAACGTATGGCCACCGAGGGGGGAAGGTGGACGGGGTGCTGGTGCTCGTGTGATGAATTCGGAGATCGGGAGTGACATACATACAGTAATATGTGTAAGATGCATAACTAATAAGAACCTGCTGTATAAAAAAATGAAGTGAACGTCAAAAACTCAAAAACCCATACGATAGAAGGAAGATATGTTCATTTCAACTGGTCATTTACTAAATAGACAACAAACTCTGAAGGTAGTTGGGACTGTCAATAAAAAGTTAGAGAAAAATGAAAGAAATTACTGGAACAGCAACAAAGAAAACAATATCAAAGACCAAAAAAACTAAAAGCTGGTTCTTTGAGAAGATGAACAATATTGGTAAACCTTTAGCCAGACTCATCAAGATAAAGAGGGAGAGGACTGAAATCAATACAATTAGAAATGGAAAAGAAGTTACACCGGACAACACAGAAATACAAAACATCCTAAGAGACGACTACAAGCACTCTATGCTCACAAAATGGACAATCTGGAAGAAATGGACAAATTCTTAGAGAGGTACGACCTTCCAAGACTGAAGCGGGAAGAAACAGAAAGTATGAACAGACCCAGTGCGAGTGATGAACCTGAAAGTCTGATTACAAATCGTCCAACAAATAAAAGTCCAGTACCAGATGGCTTCACAGGTTAATGCTATCCAACACGTAGAAGAGAAATAACACCCACCTTTCTCAAACTCTTCCAAAGTACTGGCGTGGAGGGAACACTCCGAAACTCTTTCTATGAGGCCACCATCACCCTGTTACGAGAACCAGACAAAGAGGGTAGAAAAGAAGTTACACCCCGATATCACTGATGAGCTTAGGTGCAAAGCGGCTCAACAAAATAGTAGCCAACAGAATCCAACACCATATTAAAAGTATCATACCTCATGATCAAGTGGGCTTTATCGCAGGCATGCATGGAATCTTCAAACTACGCAGATCAACGTGATACCCCCTATGAACAAACTGAAGAGGAAAAACCATATGATCATGCCAATCGATGCAGAAAAACTTGGGACAAATGTCAGCACACATTTATGATAAAGAAAACAAAAAAAACCCCTCCAGAATGTGGGCTTAGAGGGAAACTCACTCAATTTAATCAGGGACGCATACGACAAACCCACAGCAAACACTTTCACTGGTGAAGAACTGAAAGCATGTCCTCTAAGATCAGCAACAAGACAAGGATGACCACTCTCTCATCACTATTATTCAACATAGTTTTGGAAGTTCTGGCCACGGCAATCAGAGCAGCACAAGAAATGAAAGGAAGACAAACTGGAAAAGAAGAAGTAACACCGTCCCTCTTTGCATATGACATGATACTATACTTAGAGAATCCTAAAGTGGCCACCATAAAACTAGTAGAGCTAGTCCATGGATTTGGTGACGTGGCAGGACACAAAATTAATGCACAGAAATCCCTTGCATTCCTATACATTAATGAAGGAAAAACAGAAAGAGAAATTAGGAAGGACTCCCATTTACCCCTGCAGGAAAAGGAATAAAATACCTAGGAATAAACCCACCTAGGGAGACAAAAGAGCTGTATGCAGAAAACTATAAGACACTGATGAATGAGACTGAAGATACACACAGATGGAGAGACATACCATGCTCTTGGATTGGAAGAATCAATCTTATGAAAATGACTATACTACCCAAAGCAGTCTACATATTCAATGCAATCCCTCTCAAATTACCAATGGCATTTTTTTTTTTAACAGAGCTAGAAGGAAAAAATCTGAAAATCTGTATGGAGACACAAAAATCCCCCAATAGCCAAAGCAGTTTGATGGAGAAAAACGGAGCTGGAGGAATCAGACTCCACGACTTCACACTGTACTACAAAGCTACAGTAATCAAGACAGGACGGGCCTGGCACAAAAACAGAAATACAGATCAATGCAACCGGATAGAAAGCCCTCAGATAATGCCACGCACCTATGGTCAACTAACCTGTGACAAAGGAGGCAAGGATACACAGTGCAGAAAGAAGAGTCTCTTCAGTAAGTGGTTCTGGGGAACCTGGACCAAGACATGTAAAACAATGAAGTAAGAACACTCCCATACACCGTACACAAAAATAATCTGAAAATGGAACAGAGACCTAAACTCAGGACTGTACACTGCGAAACTCTTAGAGGAGAACACAGGAAGAACAGGCTTTGACATAAATCACAACAAGATCTTTTGTAATCCTCCTCCTGGAGTCATGGAAATAAAAACAAAAATGTACAACTGGGACCTAAGGAAACTTAAAAGCTTTTGCTAAGCACAGGAAACTAAGAACAAGAGGAAAACACAACCCTCAGAATGGGAAAAGTATTTGCATACGAAGCAGCGGACTCGGGATCAATCTCCAAAATATATAAACAGCCCATGCTGCTCGGTATTAAAAAATCCAACAACGCGCTCTAAAAATGGGCAGAAGCCCTAAACAGACAAGACATAGAGCTGGCCAACAAGCATGTAAAAGCCGGCTCTACTTCACTAACTATTAGAGAGATGCACACCAAAACTACACCGAGCTATCACCTCACACCATTTAGAAAGGGCATCATCGGAAAATCAACAAAGAACAACTGCTGGACACGGTGTGGAGCAGAGAGAACACTCTTGCACTGTCGGTGGGAGTGTAGAGGGATACAGCCACTA
Source organism: Mesoplodon mirus (assembly GCF_964341445.2). Lineage (NCBI taxonomy): Eukaryota > Metazoa > Chordata > Mammalia > Artiodactyla > Ziphiidae > Mesoplodon > Mesoplodon mirus. The sequence continues at coordinate 24,694,543 of NC_138981.1, read as the reverse complement.
GGGAGAAGAGTAAGGAGGTTCCTGAAAAAACTAAAACTAGAACTACCATATGACCCAGCGATCCCACTCCTAGGCGTATACCCTGAGGAAACCAGAATTCAAAAAGAGACATGTACCAAAATGCTCATTGCAGCTCTATTCACGACAGCCCGCAGAGGGAAACAACCTAAGTGTCCATCATCGGATGAATGGATAAAGAAGATGTGGCACCTACATACAATGGAATATTACTCAGCCATAAAAAGCAACGAAACTGATCTATCTGTAATGAGGTGGACAGACCTAGAGTCCGTCATACAGGGTGAAGTAAGTCAGAAAGAGAAAGACAAATCCCGTATGCTGACACATATATATGGAATTTAAGAAAAAAAATGTCACAAAGAACCTAGGGGTAAGACAGGAATAAAGACACAGACCTACTTGAGAATGGACTTGAGGATATGGGGAGGGGGAAGGGTAAGCTGTGACAAAGCGAGAGAGAGGCATGGACATATATACAGTACCAAACGTAAGGTAGATAGATAGTGGGAAGCAGCCGCATAGCACCGGGAGATCGGCTCGGTGCTTTGTGACCGCCTGGAGGGGTGGGATGGGGAGGCTGGGAGGGAGAGAGACGCAGGAGGGAAGGGATGTGGGAACAGATGTATATGTATGACTGATTCACTTTGTTCTAAAGCAGAAAGTAATAATAAAAAAAGAAAAAAGACACATGCACCCCAGTGATCATTGCAGCACTATTTACAATAGCCAGGTCATGGAAACAACCTAAAGGCCCATCCACAGACGAATGGATAAAGAAGATGTGGTACCTATATACGATGGAATATTACTCAGCCAGGAAAGGGAACTGAGTTGGTTCATTTGTACAGGCGTGGATAGACCTAGACACTGTCATACAGAGTGAAGCCAGTCAGAAAGAGAAAATCAGGTGTCGTATATAAACGCACATACATGCAACCTAGAAAAATGGTACAGATGAACCGGTGTGCAGGATAGAACTGATACACAGATGTGGAGAACCAACGTATGGCCACCGAGGGGGGAAGGTGGACGGGGTGCTGGTGCTCGTGTGATGAATTCGGAGATCGGGAGTGACATACATACAGTAATATGTGTAAGATGCATAACTAATAAGAACCTGCTGTATAAAAAAATGAAGTGAACGTCAAAAACTCAAAAACCCATACGATAGAAGGAAGATATGTTCATTTCAACTGGTCATTTACTAAATAGACAACAAACTCTGAAGGTAGTTGGGACTGTCAATAAAAAGTTAGAGAAAAATGAAAGAAATTACTGGAACAGCAACAAAGAAAACAATATCAAAGACCAAAAAAACTAAAAGCTGGTTCTTTGAGAAGATGAACAATATTGGTAAACCTTTAGCCAGACTCATCAAGATAAAGAGGGAGAGGACTGAAATCAATACAATTAGAAATGGAAAAGAAGTTACACCGGACAACACAGAAATACAAAACATCCTAAGAGACGACTACAAGCACTCTATGCTCACAAAATGGACAATCTGGAAGAAATGGACAAATTCTTAGAGAGGTACGACCTTCCAAGACTGAAGCGGGAAGAAACAGAAAGTATGAACAGACCCAGTGCGAGTGATGAACCTGAAAGTCTGATTACAAATCGTCCAACAAATAAAAGTCCAGTACCAGATGGCTTCACAGGTTAATGCTATCCAACACGTAGAAGAGAAATAACACCCACCTTTCTCAAACTCTTCCAAAGTACTGGCGTGGAGGGAACACTCCGAAACTCTTTCTATGAGGCCACCATCACCCTGTTACGAGAACCAGACAAAGAGGGTAGAAAAGAAGTTACACCCCGATATCACTGATGAGCTTAGGTGCAAAGCGGCTCAACAAAATAGTAGCCAACAGAATCCAACACCATATTAAAAGTATCATACCTCATGATCAAGTGGGCTTTATCGCAGGCATGCATGGAATCTTCAAACTACGCAGATCAACGTGATACCCCCTATGAACAAACTGAAGAGGAAAAACCATATGATCATGCCAATCGATGCAGAAAAACTTGGGACAAATGTCAGCACACATTTATGATAAAGAAAACAAAAAAAAACCCTCCAGAATGTGGGCTTAGAGGGAAACTCACTCAATTTAATCAGGGACGCATACGACAAACCCACAGCAAACACTTTCACTGGTGAAGAACTGAAAGCATGTCCTCTAAGATCAGCAACAAGACAAGGATGACCACTCTCTCATCACTATTATTCAACATAGTTTTGGAAGTTCTGGCCACGGCAATCAGAGCAGCACAAGAAATGAAAGGAAGACAAACTGGAAAAGAAGAAGTAACACCGTCCCTCTTTGCATATGACATGATACTATACTTAGAGAATCCTAAAGTGGCCACCATAAAACTAGTAGAGCTAGTCCATGGATTTGGTGACGTGGCAGGACACAAAATTAATGCACAGAAATCCCTTGCATTCCTATACATTAATGAAGGAAAAACAGAAAGAGAAATTAGGAAGGACTCCCATTTACCCCTGCAGGAAAAGGAATAAAATACCTAGGAATAAACCTACCTAGGGAGACAAAAGAGCTGTATGCAGAAAACTATAAGACACTGATGAATGAGACTGAAGATACACACAGATGGAGAGACATACCATGCTCTTGGATTGGAAGAATCAATCTTATGAAAATGACTATACTACCCAAAGCAGTCTACATATTCAATGCAATCCCTCTCAAATTACCAATGGCATTTTTTTTTTAACAGAGCTAGAAGGAAAAAATCCGAAAATCTGTATGGAGACACAAAAATCCCCCAATAGCCAAAGCAGTTTGATGGAGAAAAACGGAGCTGGAGGAATCAGACTCCACGACTTCACACTGTACTACAAAGCTACAGTAATCAAGACAGGACGGGCCTGGCACAAAAACAGAAATACAGATCAATGCAACCGGATAGAAAGCCCTCAGATAATGCCACGCACCTATGGTCAACTAATCTGTGACAAAGGAGGCAAGGATACACAGTGCAGAAAGAAGAGTCTCTTCAGTAAGTGGTTCTGGGGAACCTGGACCAAGACATGTAAAACAATGAAGTAAGAACACTCCCATACACCGTACACAAAAATAATCTGAAAATGGAACAGAGACCTAAACTCAGGACTGTACACTGCGAAACTCTTAGAGGAGAACACAGGAAGAACAGGCTTTGACATAAATCACAACAAGATCTTTTGTAATCCTCCTCCTGGAGTCATGGAAATAAAAACAAAAATGTACAACTGGGACCTAAGGAAACTTAAAAGCTTTTGCTAAGCACAGGAAACTAAGAACAAGAGGAAAACACAACCCTCAGAATGGGAAAAGTATTTGCATACGAAGCAGCGGACTCGGGATCAATCTCCAAAATATATAAACAGCCCATGCTGCTCGGTATTAAAAAATCCAACAACGCGCTCTAAAAATGGGCAGAAGCCCTAAACAGACAATGCTCCAAAGAAGACACAGAGCTGGCCAACAAGCACGTAAAAGCCGGCTCTACTTCACTAACTATTAGAGAGATGCACACCAAAACTACACCGAGCTATCACCTCACACCATTTAGAAAGGGCATCATCGGAAAATCAACAAAGAACAACTGCTGGACACGGTGTGGAGCAGAGAGAACACTCTTGCACTGTCGGTGGGAGTGTAGAGGGATACAGCCACTAGGGAGAAGAGTAAGGAGGTTCCTGAAAAAACTAAAACTAGAACTACCATATGACCCAGCGATCCCACTCCTAGGCGTATACCCTGAGGAAACCAGAATTCAAAAAGAGACATGTACCAAAATGCTCATTGCAGCTCTATTCACGACAGCCCGGAGAGGGAAACAACCTAAGTGTCCATCATCGGATGAATGGATAAAGAAGATGTGGCACCTACATACAATGGAATATTACTCAGCCATAAAAAGCAACGAAACTGATCTATCTGTAATGAGGTGGACAGACCTAGAGTCCGTCATACAGGGTGAAGTCAGTCAGAAAGAGAAAGACAAATCCCGTATGCTGACACATATATATGGAATTTAAGAAAAAAAAATGTCACGAAGAACCTAGGGGTAAGACAGGAATAAAGACACAGACCTACTTGAGAATGGACTTGAGGATATGGGGAGGGGGAAGGGTAAGCTGTGACAAAGCGAGAGAGAGGCATGGACATATATACAGTACCAAACGTAAGGTAGATAGATAGTGGGAAGCAGCCGCATAGCACCGGGAGATCGGCTCGGTGCTTTGTGACCGCCTGGAGGGGTGGGATGGGGAGGCTGGGAGGGAGAGAGACGCAGGAGGGAAGGGATGTGGGAACAGATGTATATGTATGACTGATTCACTTTGTTCTAAAGCAGAAAGTAATAATAAAAAAAGAAAAAAGACACATGCACCCCAGTGATCATTGCAGCACTATTTACAATAGCCAGGTCATGGAAACAACCTAAAGGCCCATCCACAGACGAATGGATAAAGAAGATGTGGTACCTATATACGATGGAATATTACTCAGCCAGGAAAGGGAACTGAGTTGGTTCATTTGTACAGGCGTGGATAGACCTAGACACTGTCATACAGAGTGAAGCCAGTCAGAAAGAGAAAATCAGGTGTCGTATATAAACGCACATACATGCAACCTAGAAAAATGGTACAGATGAACCGGTGTGCAGGATAGAACTGATACACAGATGTGGAGAACCAACGTATGGCCACCGAGGGGGGAAGGTGGACGGGGTGCTGGTGCTCGTGTGATGAATTCGGAGATCGGGATTGACATACATACAGTAATATGTGTAAGATGCATAACTAATAAGAACCTGCTGTATAAAAAAATGAAGTGAACGTCAAAAACTCAAAAAACCATACGATAGAAGGAAGATATGTTCATTTCAACTGGTCATTTACTAAATAGACAACAAACTCTGAAGGTAGTTGGGACTGTCAATAAAAAGTTAGAGAAAAATGAAAGAAATTACTGGAACAGCAACAAAGAAAACAATATCAAAGACCAAAAAAACTAAAAGCTGGTTCTTTGAGAAGATGAACAATATTGGTAAACCTTTAGCCAGACTCATCAAGATAAAGAGGGAGAGGACTGAAATCAATACAATTAGAAATGGAAAAGAAGTTACACCGGACAACACAGAAATACAAAACATCCTAAGAGACGACTACAAGCACTCTATGCTCACAAAATGGACAATCTGGAAGAAATGGACAAATTCTTAGAGAGGTACGACCTTCCAAGACTGAAGCGGGAAGAAACAGAAAGTATGAACAGACCCAGTGCGAGTGATGAACCTGAAAGTCTGATTACAAATCGTCCAACAAATAAAAGTCCAGTACCAGATGGCTTCACAGGTTAATGCTATCCAACACGTAGAAGAGAAATAACACCCACCTTTCTCAAACTCTTCCAAAGTACTGGCGTGGAGGGAACACTCCGAAACTCTTTCTATGAGGCCACCATCACCCTGTTACGAGAACCAGACAAAGAGGGTAGAAAAGAAGTTACACCCCGATATCACTGATGAGCTTAGGTGCAAAGCGGCTCAACAAAATAGTAGCCAACAGAATCCAACACCATATTAAAAGTATCATACCTCATGATCAAGTGGGCTTTATCGCAGGCATGCATGGAATCTTCAAACTACGCAGATCAACGTGATACCCCCTATGAACAAACTGAAGAGGAAAAACCATATGATCATGCCAATCGATGCAGAAAAACTTGGGACAAATGTCAGCACACATTTATGATAAAGAAAACAAAAAAAAACCCTCCAGAATGTGGGCTTAGAGGGAAACTCACTCAATTTAATCAGGGACGCATACGACAAACCCACAGCAAACATTTTCACTGGTGAAGAACTGAAAGCATGTCCTCTAAGATCAGCAACAAGACAAGGATGACCACTCTCTCATCACTATTATTCAACATAGTTTTGGAAGTTCTGGCCACGGCAATCAGAGCAGCACAAGAAATGAAAGGAAGACAAACTGGAAAAGAAGAAGTAACACCGTCCCTCTTTGCATATGACATGATACTATACTTAGAGAATCCTAAAGTGGCCACCATAAAACTAGTAGAGCTAGTCCATGGATTTAGTGACGTGGCAGGACACAAAATTAATGCACAGAAATCCCTTGCATTCCTATACATTAATGAAGGAAAAACAGAAAGAGAAATTAGGAAGGACTCCCATTTACCCCTGCAGGAAAAGGAATAAAATACCTAGGAATAAACCCACCTAGGGAGACAAAAGAGCTGTATGCAGAAAACTATAAGACACTGATGAATGAGACTGAAGATACACACAGATGGAGAGACATACCATGCTCTTGGATTGGAAGAATCAATCTTATGAAAATGACTATACTACCCAAAGCAGTCTACATATTCAATGCAATCCCTCTCAAATTACCAATGGCATTTTTTTTTTTAACAGAGCTAGAAGGAAAAAATCTGAAAATCTGTATGGAGACACAAAAATCCCCCAATAGCCAAAGCAGTTTGATGGAGAAAAACGGAGCTGGAGGAATCAGACTCCACGACTTCACACTGTACTACAAAGCTACAGTAATCAAGACAGGACGGGCCTGGCACAAAAACAGAAATACAGATCAATGCAACCGGATAGAAAGCCCTCAGATAATGCCACGCACCTATGGTCAACTAACCTGTGACAAAGGAGGCAAGGATACACAGTGCAGAAAGAAGAGTCTCTTCAGTAAGTGGTTCTGGGGAACCTGGACCAAGACATGTAAAACAATGAAGTAAGAACACTCCCATACACCGTACACAAAAATAATCTGAAAATGGAACAGAGACCTAAACTCAGGACTGTACACTGCGAAACTCTTAGAGGAGAACACAGGAAGAACAGGCTTTGACATAAATCACAACAAGATCTTTTGTAATCCTCCTCCTGGAGTCATGGAAATAAAAACAAAAATGTACAACTGGGACCTAAGGAAACTTAAAAGCTTTTGCTAAGCACAGGAAACTAAGAACAAGAGGAAAACACAACCCTCAGAATGGGAAAAGTATTTGCATACGAAGCAGCGGACTCGGGATCAATCTCCAAAATATATAAACAGCCCATGCTGCTCGGTATTAAAAAATCCAACAACGCACTCTAAAAATGGGCAGAAGCCCTAAACAGACAAGACATAGAGCTGGCCAACAAGCACGTAAAAGCCGGCTCTACTTCACTAACTATTAGAGAGATGCACACCAAAACTACACCGAGCTATCACCTCACACCATTTAGAAAGGGCATCATCGGAAAATCAACAAAGAACAACTGCTGGACACGGTGTGGAGCAGAGAGAACACTCTTGCACTGTCGGTGGGAGTGTAGAGGGATACAGCCACTAGGGAGAAGAGTAAGGAGGTTCCTGAAAAAACTAAAACTAGAACTACCATATGACCCAGCGATCCCACTCCTAGGCGTATACCCTGAGGAAACCAGAATTCAAAAAGAGACATGTACCAAAATGCTCATTGCAGCTCTATTCACGACAGCCCGCAGAGGGAAACAACCTAAGTGTCCATCATCGGATGAATGGATAAAGAAGATGTGGCACCTACATACAATGGAATATTACTCAGCCATAAAAAGCAACGAAACTGATCTATCTGTAATGAGGTGGACAGACCTAGAGTCCGTCATACAGGGTGAAGTCAGTCAGAAAGAGAAAGACAAATCCCGTATGCTGACACATATATATGGAATTTAAGAAAAAAAAATGTCACGAAGAACCTAGGGGTAAGACAGGAATAAAGACACAGACCTACTTGAGAATGGACTTGAGGATATGGGGAGGGGGAAGGGGAAGCTGTGACAAAGCGAGAGAGAGGCATGGACATATATACAGTACCAAACGTAAGGTAGATAGATAGTGGGAAGCAGCCGCATAGCACCGGGAGATCGGCTCGGTGCTTTGTGACCGCCTGGAGGGGTGGGATGGGGAGGCTGGGAGGGAGAGAGACGCAGGAGGGAAGGGATGTGGGAACAGATGTATATGTATGACTGATTCACTTTGTTCTAAAGCAGAAAGTAATAATAAAAAAAGAAAAAAGACACATGCACCCCAGTGATCATTGCAGCACTATTTACAATAGCCAGGTCATGGAAACAACCTAAAGGCCCATCCACAGACGAATGGATAAAGAAGATGTGGTACCTATATACGATGGAATATTACTCAGCCAGGAAAGGGAACTGAGTTGGTTCATTTGTACAGGCGTGGATAGACCTAGACACTGTCATACAGAGTGAAGCCAGTCAGAAAGAGAAAATCAGGTGTCGTATATAAACGCACATACATGCAACCTAGAAAAATGGTACAGATGAACCGGTGTGCAGGATAGAACTGATACACAGATGTGGAGAACCAACGTATGGCCACCGAGGGGGGAAGGTGGACGGGGTGCTGGTGCTCGTGTGATGAATTCGGAGATCGGGAGTGACATACATACAGTAATATGTGTAAGATGCATAACTAATAAGAACCTGCTGTATAAAAAAATGAAGTGAACGTCAAAAACTCAAAAACCCATACGATAGAAGGAAGATATGTTCATTTCAACTGGTCATTTACTAAATAGACAACAAACTCTGAAGGTAGTTGGGACTGTCAATAAAAAGTTAGAGAAAAATGAAAGAAATTACTGGAACAGCAACAAAGAAAACAATATCAAAGACCAAAAAAACTAAAAGCTGGTTCTTTGAGAAGATGAACAATATTGGTAAACCTTTAGCCAGACTCATCAAGATAAAGAGGGAGAGGACTGAAATCAATACAATTAGAAATGGAAAAGAAGTTACACCGGACAACACAGAAATACAAAACATCCTAAGAGACGACTACAAGCACTCTATGCTCACAAAATGGACAATCTGGAAGAAATGGACAAATTCTTAGAGAGGTACGACCTTCCAAGACTGAAGCGGGAAGAAACAGAAAGTATGAACAGACCCAGTGCGAGTGATGAACCTGAAAGTCTGATTACAAATCGTCCAACAAATAAAAGTCCAGTACCAGATGGCTTCACAGGTTAATGCTATCCAACACGTAGAAGAGAAATAACACCCACCTTTCTCAAACTCTTCCAAAGTACTGGCGTGGAGGGAACACTCCGAAACTCTTTCTATGAGGCCACCATCACCCTGTTACGAGAACCAGACAAAGAGGGTAGAAAAGAAGTTACACCCCGATATCACTGATGAGCTTAGGTGCAAAGCGGCTCAACAAAATAGTAGCCAACAGAATCCAACACCATATTAAAAGTATCATACCTCATGATCAAGTGGGCTTTATCGCAGGCATGCATGGAATCTTCAAACTACGCAGATCAACGTGATACCCCCTATGAACAAACTGAAGAGGAAAAACCATATGATCATGCCAATCGATGCAGAAAAACTTGGGACAAATGTCAGCACACATTTATGATAAAGAAAACAAAAAAAACCCCTCCAGAATGTGGGCTTAGAGGGAAACTCACTCAATTTAATCAGGGACGCATACGACAAACCCACAGCAAACATTTTCACTGGTGAAGAACTGAAAGCATGTCCTCTAAGATCAGCAACAAGACAAGGATGACCACTCTCTCATCACTATTATTCAACATAGTTTTGGAAGTTCTGGCCACGGCAATCAGAGCAGCACAAGAAATGAAAGGAAGACAAACTGGAAAAGAAGAAGTAACACCGTCCCTCTTTGCATATGACATGATACTATACTTAGAGAATCCTAAAGTGGCCACCATAAAACTAGTAGAGCTAGTCCATGGATTTGGTGACGTGGCAGGACACAAAATTAATGCACAGAAATCCCTTGCATTCCTATACATTAATGAAGGAAAAACAGAAAGAGAAATTAGGAAGGACTCCCATTTACCCCTGCAGGAAAAGGAATAAAATACCTAGGAATAAACCCACCTAGGGAGACAAAAGAGCTGTATGCAGAAAACTATAAGACACTGATGAATGAGACTGAAGATACACACAGATGGAGAGACATACCATGCTCTTGGATTGGAAGAATCAATCTTATGAAAATGACTATACTACCCAAAGCAGTCTACATATTCAATGCAATCCCTCTCAAATTACCAATGGCATTTTTTTTTTTAACAGAGCTAGAAGGAAAAAATCTGAAAATCTGTATGGAGACACAAAAATCCCCCAATAGCCAAAGCAGTTTGATGGAGAAAAACGGAGCTGGAGGAATCAGACTCCACGACTTCACACTGTACTACAAAGCTACAGTAATCAAGACAGGACGGGCCTGGCACAAAAACAGAAATACAGATCAATGCAACCGGATAGAAAGCCCTCAGATAATGCCACGCACCTATGGTCAACTAACCTGTGACAAAGGAGGCAAGGATACACAGTGCAGAAAGAAGAGTCTCTTCAGTAAGTGGTTCTGGGGAACCTGGACCAAGACATGTAAAACAATGAAGTAAGAACACTCCCATACACCGTACACAAAAATAATCTGAAAATGGAACAGAGACCTAAACTCAGGACTGTACACTGCGAAACTCTTAGAGGAGAACACAGGAAGAACAGGCTTTGACATAAATCACAACAAGATCTTTTGTAATCCTCCTCCTGGAGTCATGGAAATAAAAACAAAAATGTACAACTGGGACCTAAGGAAACTTAAAAGCTTTTGCTAAGCACAGGAAACTAAGAACAAGAGGAAAACACAACCCTCAGAATGGGAAAAGTATTTGCATACGAAGCAGCGGACTCGGGATCAATCTCCAAAATATATAAACAGCCCATGCTGCTCGGTATTAAAAAATCCAACAACGCGCTCTAAAAATGGGCAGAAGCCCTAAACAGACAAGACATAGAGCTGGCCAACAAGCACGTAAAAGCCGGCTCTACTTCACTAGCTATTAGAGAGATGCACACCAAAACTACACCGAGCTATCACCTCACACCATTTAGAAAGGGCATCATCGGAAAATCAACAAAGAACAACTGCTGGACACGGTGTGGAGCAGAGAGAACACTCTTGCACTGTCGGTGGGAGTGTAGAGGGATACAGCCACTAGGGAGAAGAGTAAGGAGGTTCCTGAAAAAACTAAAACTAGAACTACCATATGACCCAGCGATCCCACTCCTAGGCGTATACCCTGAGGAAACCAGAATTCAAAAAGAGACATGTACCAAAATGCTCATTGCAGCTCTATTCACGACAGCCCGCAGAGGGAAACAACCTAAGTGTCCATCATCGGATGAATGGATAAAGAAGATGTGGCACCTACATACAATGGAATATTACTCAGCCATAAAAAGCAACGAAACTGATCTATCTGTAATGAGGTGGACAGACCTAGAGTCCGTCATACAGGGTGAAGTCAGTCAGAAAGAGAAAGACAAATCCCGTATGCTGACACATATATATGGAATTTAAGAAAAAAAAATGTCACGAAGAACCTAGGGGTAAGACAGGAATAAAGACACAGACCTACTTGAGAATGGACTTGAGGATATGGGGAGGGGGAAGGGGAAGCTGTGACAAAGCGAGAGAGAGGCATGGACATATATACAGTACCAAACGTAAGGTAGATAGATAGTGGGAAGCAGCCGCATAGCACCGGGAGATCGGCTCGGTGCTTTGTGACCGCCTGGAGGGGTGGGATGGGGAGGCTGGGAGGGAGAGAGACGCAGGAGGGAAGGGATGTGGGAACAGATGTATATGTATGACTGATTCACTTTGTTCTAAAGCAGAAAGTAATAATAAAAAAAGAAAAAAGACACATGCACCCCAGTGATCATTGCAGCACTATTTACAATAGCCAGGTCATGGAAACAACCTAAAGGCCCATCCACAGACGAATGGATAAAGAAGATGTGGTACCTATATACGATGGAATATTACTCAGCCAGGAAAGGGAACTGAGTTGGTTCATTTGTACAGGCGTGGATAGACCTAGACACTGTCATACAGAGTGAAGCCAGTCAGAAAGAGAAAATCAGGTGTCGTATATAAACGCACATACATGCAACCTAGAAAAATGGTACAGATGAACCGGTGTGCAGGATAGAACTGATACACAGATGTGGAGAACCAACGTATGGCCACCGAGGGGGGAAGGTGGACGGGGTGCTGGTGCTCGTGTGATGAATTCGGAGATCGGGAGTGACATACATACAGTAATATGTGTAAGATGCATAACTAATAAGAACCTGCTGTATAAAAAAATGAAGTGAACGTCAAAAACTCAAAAACCCATACGATAGAAGGAAGATATGTTCATTTCAACTGGTCATTTACTAAATAGACAACAAACTCTGAAGGTAGTTGGGACTGTCAATAAAAAGTTAGAGAAAAATGAAAGAAATTACTGGAACAGCAACAAAGAAAACAATATCAAAGACCAAAAAAACTAAAAGCTGGTTCTTTGAGAAGATGAACAATATTGGTAAACCTTTAGCCAGACTCATCAAGATAAAGAGGGAGAGGACTGAAATCAATACAATTAGAAATGGAAAAGAAGTTACACCGGACAACACAGAAATACAAAACATCCTAAGAGACGACTACAAGCACTCTATGCTCACAAAATGGACAATCTGGAAGAAATGGACAAATTCTTAGAGAGGTACGACCTTCCAAGACTGAAGCGGGAAGAAACAGAAAGTATGAACAGACCCAGTGCGAGTGATGAACCTGAAAGTCTGATTACAAATCGTCCAACAAATAAAAGTCCAGTACCAGATGGCTTCACAGGTTAATGCTATCCAACACGTAGAAGAGAAATAACACCCACCTTTCTCAAACTCTTCCAAAGTACTGGCGTGGAGGGAACACTCCGAAACTCTTTCTATGAGGCCACCATCACCCTGTTACGAGAACCAGACAAAGAGGGTAGAAAAGAAGTTACACCCCGATATCACTGATGAGCTTAGGTGCAAAGCGGCTCAACAAAATAGTAGCCAACAGAATCCAACACCATATTAAAAGTATCATACCTCATGATCAAGTGGGCTTTATCGCAGGCATGCATGGAATCTTCAAACTACGCAGATCAACGTGATACCCCCTATGAACAAACTGAAGAGGAAAAACCATATGATCATGCCAATCGATGCAGAAAAACTTGGGACAAATGTCAGCACACATTTATGATAAAGAAAACAAAAAAAACCCCTCCAGAATGTGGGCTTAGAGGGAAACTCACTCAATTTAATCAGGGACGCATACGACAAACCCACAGCAAACACTTTCACTGGTGAAGAACTGAAAGCATGTCCTCTAAGATCAGCAACAAGACAAGGATGACCACTCTCTCATCACTATTATTCAACATAGTTTTGGAAGTTCTGGCCACGGCAATCAGAGCAGCACAAGAAATGAAAGGAAGACAAACTGGAAAAGAAGAAGTAACACCGTCCCTCTTTGCATATGACATGATACTATACTTAGAGAATCCTAAAGTGGCCACCATAAAACTAGTAGAGCTAGTCCATGGATTTGGTGACGTGGCAGGACACAAAATTAATGCACAGAAATCCCTTGCATTCCTATACATTAATGAAGGAAAAACAGAAAGAGAAATTAGGAAGGACTCCCATTTACCCCTGCAGGAAAAGGAATAAAATACCTAGGAATAAACCCACCTAGGGAGACAAAAGAGCTGTATGCAGAAAACTATAAGACACTGATGAATGAGACTGAAGATACACACAGATGGAGAGACATACCATGCTCTTGGATTGGAAGAATCAATCTTATGAAAATGACTATACTACCCAAAGCAGTCTACATATTCAATGCAATCCCTCTCAAATTACCAATGGCATTTTTTTTTTTAACAGAGCTAGAAGGAAAAAATCTGAAAATCTGTATGGAGACACAAAAATCCCCCAATAGCCAAAGCAGTTTGATGGAGAAAAACGGAGCTGGAGGAATCAGACTCCACGACTTCACACTGTACTACAAAGCTACAGTAATCAAGACAGGACGGGCCTGGCACAAAAACAGAAATACAGATCAATGCAACCGGATAGAAAGCCCTCAGATAATGCCACGCACCTATGGTCAACTAACCTGTGACAAAGGAGGCAAGGATACACAGTGCAGAAAGAAGAGTCTCTTCAGTAAGTGGTTCTGGGGAACCTGGACCAAGACATGTAAAACAATGAAGTAAGAACACTCCCATACACCGTACACAAAAATAATCTGAAAATGGAACAGAGACCTAAACTCAGGACTGTACACTGCGAAACTCTTAGAGGAGAACACAGGAAGAACAGGCTTTGACATAAATCACAACAAGATCTTTTGTAATCCTCCTCCTGGAGTCATGGAAATAAAAACAAAAATGTACAACTGGGACCTAAGGAAACTTAAAAGCTTTTGCTAAGCACAGGAAACTAAGAACAAGAGGAAAACACAACCCTCAGAATGGGAAAAGTATTTGCATACGAAGCAGCGGACTCGGGATCAATCTCCAAAATATATAAACAGCCCATGCTGCTCGGTATTAAAAAATCCAACAACGCGCTCTAAAAATGGGCAGAAGCCCTAAACAGACAAGACATAGAGCTGGCCAACAAGCATGTAAAAGCCGGCTCTACTTCACTAACTATTAGAGAGATGCACACCAAAACTACACCGAGCTATCACCTCACACCATTTAGAAAGGGCATCATCGGAAAATCAACAAAGAACAACTGCTGGACACGGTGTGGAGCAGAGAGAACACTCTTGCACTGTCGGTGGGAGTGTAGAGGGATACAGCCACTAGGGAGAAGAGTAAGGAGGTTCCTGAAAAAACTAAAACTAGAACTACCATATGACCCAGCGATCCTACTCCTAGGCGTATACCCTGAGGAAACCAGAATTCAAAAAGAGACATGTACCAAAATGCTCATTGCAGCTCTATTCACGACAGCCCGCAGAGGGAAACAACCTAAGTGTCCATCATCGGATGAATGGATAAAGAAGATGTGGCACCTACATACAATGGAATATTACTCAGCCATAAAAAGCAACGAAACTGATCTATCTGTAATGAGGTGGACAGACCTAGAGTCCGTCATACAGGGTGAAGTAAGTCAGAAAGAGAAAGACAAATCCCGTATGCTGACACATATATATGGAATTTAAGAAAAAAAATGTCACAAAGAACCTAGGGGTAAGACAGGAATAAAGACACAGACCTACTTGAGAATGGACTTGAGGATATGGGGAGGGGGAAGGGTAAGCTGTGACAAAGCGAGAGAGAGGCATGGACATATATACAGTACCAAACGTAAGGTAGATAGATAGTGGGAAGCAGCCGCATAGCACCGGGAGATCGGCTCGGTGCTTTGTGACCGCCTGGAGGGGTGGGATGGGGAGGCTGGGAGGGAGAGAGACGCAGGAGGGAAGGGATGTGGGAACAGATGTATATGTATGACTGATTCACTTTGTTCTAAAGCAGAAAGTAATAATAAAAAAAGAAAAAAGACACATGCACCCCAGTGATCATTGCAGCACTATTTACAATAGCCAGGTCATGGAAACAACCTAAAGGCCCATCCACAGACGAATGGATAAAGAAGATGTGGTACCTATATACGATGGAATATTACTCAGCCAGGAAAGGGAACTGAGTTGGTTCATTTGTACAGGCGTGGATAGACCTAGACACTGTCATACAGAGTGAAGCCAGTCAGAAAGAGAAAATCAGGTGTCGTATATAAACGCACATACATGCAACCTAGAAAAATGGTACAGATGAACCGGTGTGCAGGATAGAACTGATACACAGATGTGGAGAACCAACGTATGGCCACCGAGGGGGGAAGGTGGACGGGGTGCTGGTGCTCGTGTGATGAATTCGGAGATCGGGAGTGACATACATACAGTAATATGTGTAAGATGCATAACTAATAAGAACCTGCTGTATAAAAAAATGAAGTGAACGTCAAAAACTCAAAAACCCATACGATAGAAGGAAGATATGTTCATTTCAACTGGTCATTTACTAAATAGACAACAAACTCTGAAGGTAGTTGGGACTGTCAATAAAAAGTTAGAGAAAAATGAAAGAAATTACTGGAACAGCAACAAAGAAAACAATATCAAAGACCAAAAAAACTAAAAGCTGGTTCTTTGAGAAGATGAACAATATTGGTAAACCTTTAGCCAGACTCATCAAGATAAAGAGGGAGAGGACTGAAATCAATACAATTAGAAATGGAAAAGAAGTTACACCGGACAACACAGAAATACAAAACATCCTAAGAGACGACTACAAGCACTCTATGCTCACAAAATGGACAATCTGGAAGAAATGGACAAATTCTTAGAGAGGTACGACCTTCCAAGACTGAAGCGGGAAGAAACAGAAAGTATGAACAGACCCAGTGCGAGTGATGAACCTGAAAGTCTGATTACAAATCGTCCAACAAATAAAAGTCCAGTACCAGATGGCTTCACAGGTTAATGCTATCCAACACGTAGAAGAGAAATAACACCCACCTTTCTCAAACTCTTCCAAAGTACTGGCGTGGAGGGAACACTCCGAAACTCTTTCTATGAGGCCACCATCACCCTGTTACGAGAACCAGACAAAGAGGGTAGAAAAGAAGTTACACCCCGATATCACTGATGAGCTTAGGTGCAAAGCGGCTCAACAAAATAGTAGCCAACAGAATCCAACACCATATTAAAAGTATCATACCTCATGATCAAGTGGGCTTTATCGCAGGCATGCATGGAATCTTCAAACTACGCAGATCAACGTGATACCCCCTATGAACAAACTGAAGAGGAAAAACCATATGATCATGCCAATCGATGCAGAAAAACTTGGGACAAATGTCAGCACACATTTATGATAAAGAAAACAAAAAAAAACCCTCCAGAATGTGGGCTTAGAGGGAAACTCACTCAATTTAATCAGGGACGCATACGACAAACCCACAGCAAACACTTTCACTGGTGAAGAACTGAAAGCATGTCCTCTAAGATCAGCAACAAGACAAGGATGACCACTCTCTCATCACTATTATTCAACATAGTTTTGGAAGTTCTGGCCACGGCAATCAGAGCAGCACAAGAAATGAAAGGAAGACAAACTGGAAAAGAAGAAGTAACACCGTCCCTCTTTGCATATGACATGATACTATACTTAGAGAATCCTAAAGTGGCCACCATAAAACTAGTAGAGCTAGTCCATGGATTTGGTGACGTGGCAGGACACAAAATTAATGCACAGAAATCCCTTGCATTCCTATACATTAATGAAGGAAAAACAGAAAGAGAAATTAGGAAGGACTCCCATTTACCCCTGCAGGAAAAGGAATAAAATACCTAGGAATAAACCTACCTAGGGAGACAAAAGAGCTGTATGCAGAAAACTATAAGACACTGATGAATGAGACTGAAGATACACACAGATGGAGAGACATACCATGCTCTTGGATTGGAAGAATCAATCTTATGAAAATGACTATACTACCCAAAGCAGTCTACATATTCAATGCAATCCCTCTCAAATTACCAATGGCATTTTTTTTTTAACAGAGCTAGAAGGAAAAAATCCGAAAATCTGTATGGAGACACAAAAATCCCCCAATAGCCAAAGCAGTTTGATGGAGAAAAACGGAGCTGGAGGAATCAGACTCCACGACTTCACACTGTACTACAAAGCTACAGTAATCAAGACAGGACGGGCCTGGCACAAAAACAGAAATACAGATCAATGCAACCGGATAGAAAGCCCTCAGATAATGCCACGCACCTATGGTCAACTAATCTGTGACAAAGGAGGCAAGGATACACAGTGCAGAAAGAAGAGTCTCTTCAGTAAGTGGTTCTGGGGAACCTGGACCAAGACATGTAAAACAATGAAGTAAGAACACTCCCATACACCGTACACAAAAATAATCTGAAAATGGAACAGAGACCTAAACTCAGGACTGTACACTGCGAAACTCTTAGAGGAGAACACAGGAAGAACAGGCTTTGACATAAATCACAACAAGATCTTTTGTAATCCTCCTCCTGGAGTCATGGAAATAAAAACAAAAATGTACAACTGGGACCTAAGGAAACTTAAAAGCTTTTGCTAAGCACAGGAAACTAAGAACAAGAGGAAAACACAACCCTCAGAATGGGAAAAGTATTTGCATACGAAGCAGCGGACTCGGGATCAATCTCCAAAATATATAAACAGCCCATGCTGCTCGGTATTAAAAAATCCAACAACGCGCTCTAAAAATGGGCAGAAGCCCTAAACAGACAATGCTCCAAAGAAGACACAGAGCTGGCCAACAAGCACGTAAAAGCCGGCTCTACTTCACTAACTATTAGAGAGATGCACACCAAAACTACACCGAGCTATCACCTCACACCATTTAGAAAGGGCATCATCGGAAAATCAACAAAGAACAACTGCTGGACACGGTGTGGAGCAGAGAGAACACTCTTGCACTGTCGGTGGGAGTGTAGAGGGATACAGCCACTAGGGAGAAGAGTAAGGAGGTTCCTGAAAAAACTAAAACTAGAACTACCATATGACCCAGCGATCCCACTCCTAGGCGTATACCCTGAGGAAACCAGAATTCAAAAAGAGACATGTACCAAAATGCTCATTGCAGCTCTATTCACGACAGCCCGGAGAGGGAAACAACCTAAGTGTCCATCATCGGATGAATGGATAAAGAAGATGTGGCACCTACATACAATGGAATATTACTCAGCCATAAAAAGCAACGAAACTGATCTATCTGTAATGAGGTGGACAGACCTAGAGTCCGTCATACAGGGTGAAGTCAGTCAGAAAGAGAAAGACAAATCCCGTATGCTGACACATATATATGGAATTTAAGAAAAAAAAATGTCACGAAGAACCTAGGGGTAAGACAGGAATAAAGACACAGACCTACTTGAGAATGGACTTGAGGATATGGGGAGGGGGAAGGGTAAGCTGTGACAAAGCGAGAGAGAGGCATGGACATATATACAGTACCAAACGTAAGGTAGATAGATAGTGGGAAGCAGCCGCATAGCACCGGGAGATCGGCTCGGTGCTTTGTGACCGCCTGGAGGGGTGGGATGGGGAGGCTGGGAGGGAGAGAGACGCAGGAGGGAAGGGATGTGGGAACAGATGTATATGTATGACTGATTCACTTTGTTCTAAAGCAGAAAGTAATAATAAAAAAAGAAAAAAGACACATGCACCCCAGTGATCATTGCAGCACTATTTACAATAGCCAGGTCATGGAAACAACCTAAAGGCCCATCCACAGACGAATGGATAAAGAAGATGTGGTACCTATATACGATGGAATATTACTCAGCCAGGAAAGGGAACTGAGTTGGTTCATTTGTACAGGCGTGGATAGACCTAGACACTGTCATACAGAGTGAAGCCAGTCAGAAAGAGAAAATCAGGTGTCGTATATAAACGCACATACATGCAACCTAGAAAAATGGTACAGATGAACCGGTGTGCAGGATAGAACTGATACACAGATGTGGAGAACCAACGTATGGCCACCGAGGGGGGAAGGTGGACGGGGTGCTGGTGCTCGTGTGATGAATTCGGAGATCGGGATTGACATACATACAGTAATATGTGTAAGATGCATAACTAATAAGAACCTGCTGTATAAAAAAATGAAGTGAACGTCAAAAACTCAAAAACCCATACGATAGAAGGAAGATATGTTCATTTCAACTGGTCATTTACTAAATAGACAACAAACTCTGAAGGTAGTTGGGACTGTCAATAAAAAGTTAGAGAAAAATGAAAGAAATTACTGGAACAGCAACAAAGAAAACAATATCAAAGACCAAAAAAACTAAAAGCTGGTTCTTTGAGAAGATGAACAATATTGGTAAACCTTTAGCCAGACTCATCAAGATAAAGAGGGAGAGGACTGAAATCAATACAATTAGAAATGGAAAAGAAGTTACACCGGACAACACAGAAATACAAAACATCCTAAGAGACGACTACAAGCACTCTATGCTCACAAAATGGACAATCTGGAAGAAATGGACAAATTCTTAGAGAGGTACGACCTTCCAAGACTGAAGCGGGAAGAAACAGAAAGTATGAACAGACCCAGTGCGAGTGATGAACCTGAAAGTCTGATTACAAATCGTCCAACAAATAAAAGTCCAGTACCAGATGGCTTCACAGGTTAATGCTATCCAACACGTAGAAGAGAAATAACACCCACCTTTCTCAAACTCTTCCAAAGTACTGGCGTGGAGGGAACACTCCGAAACTCTTTCTATGAGGCCACCATCACCCTGTTACGAGAACCAGACAAAGAGGGTAGAAAAGAAGTTACACCCCGATATCACTGATGAGCTTAGGTGCAAAGCGGCTCAACAAAATAGTAGCCAACAGAATCCAACACCATATTAAAAGTATCATACCTCATGATCAAGTGGGCTTTATCGCAGGCATGCATGGAATCTTCAAACTACGCAGATCAACGTGATACCCCCTATGAACAAACTGAAGAGGAAAAACCATATGATCATGCCAATCGATGCAGAAAAACTTGGGACAAATGTCAGCACACATTTATGATAAAGAAAACAAAAAAAAACCCTCCAGAATGTGGGCTTAGAGGGAAACTCACTCAATTTAATCAGGGACGCATACGACAAACCCACAGCAAACATTTTCACTGGTGAAGAACTGAAAGCATGTCCTCTAAGATCAGCAACAAGACAAGGATGACCACTCTCTCATCACTATTATTCAACATAGTTTTGGAAGTTCTGGCCACGGCAATCAGAGCAGCACAAGAAATGAAAGGAAGACAAACTGGAAAAGAAGAAGTAACACCGTCCCTCTTTGCATATGACATGATACTATACTTAGAGAATCCTAAAGTGGCCACCATAAAACTAGTAGAGCTAGTCCATGGATTTAGTGACGTGGCAGGACACAAAATTAATGCACAGAAATCCCTTGCATTCCTATACATTAATGAAGGAAAAACAGAAAGAGAAATTAGGAAGGACTCCCATTTACCCCTGCAGGAAAAGGAATAAAATACCTAGGAATAAACCCACCTAGGGAGACAAAAGAGCTGTATGCAGAAAACTATAAGACACTGATGAATGAGACTGAAGATACACACAGATGGAGAGACATACCATGCTCTTGGATTGGAAGAATCAATCTTATGAAAATGACTATACTACCCAAAGCAGTCTACATATTCAATGCAATCCCTCTCAAATTACCAATGGCATTTTTTTTTTTAACAGAGCTAGAAGGAAAAAATCTGAAAATCTGTATGGAGACACAAAAATCCCCCAATAGCCAAAGCAGTTTGATGGAGAAAAACGGAGCTGGAGGAATCAGACTCCACGACTTCACACTGTACTACAAAGCTACAGTAATCAAGACAGGACGGGCCTGGCACAAAAACAGAAATACAGATCAATGCAACCGGATAGAAAGCCCTCAGATAATGCCACGCACCTATGGTCAACTAACCTGTGACAAAGGAGGCAAGGATACACAGTGCAGAAAGAAGAGTCTCTTCAGTAAGTGGTTCTGGGGAACCTGGACCAAGACATGTAAAACAATGAAGTAAGAACACTCCCATACACCGTACACAAAAATAATCTGAAAATGGAACAGAGACCTAAACTCAGGACTGTACACTGCGAAACTCTTAGAGGAGAACACAGGAAGAACAGGCTTTGACATAAATCACAACAAGATCTTTTGTAATCCTCCTCCTGGAGTCATGGAAATAAAAACAAAAATGTACAACTGGGACCTAAGGAAACTTAAAAGCTTTTGCTAAGCACAGGAAACTAAGAACAAGAGGAAAACACAACCCTCAGAATGGGAAAAGTATTTGCATACGAAGCAGCGGACTCGGGATCAATCTCCAAAATATATAAACAGCCCATGCTGCTCGGTATTAAAAAATCCAACAACGCACTCTAAAAATGGGCAGAAGCCCTAAACAGACAAGACATAGAGCTGGCCAACAAGCACGTAAAAGCCGGCTCTACTTCACTAACTATTAGAGAGATGCACACCAAAACTACACCGAGCTATCACCTCACACCATTTAGAAAGGGCATCATCGGAAAATCAACAAAGAACAACTGCTGGACACGGTGTGGAGCAGAGAGAACACTCTTGCACTGTCGGTGGGAGTGTAGAGGGATACAGCCACTAGGGAGAAGAGTAAGGAGGTTCCTGAAAAAACTAAAACTAGAACTACCATATGACCCAGCGATCCTACTCCTAGGCGTATACCCTGAGGAAACCAGAATTCAAAAAGAGACATGTACCAAAATGCTCATTGCAGCTCTATTCACGACAGCCCGCAGAGGGAAACAACCTAAGTGTCCATCATCGGATGAATGGATAAAGAAGATGTGGCACCTACATACAATGGAATATTACTCAGCCATAAAAAGCAACGAAACTGATCTATCTGTAATGAGGTGGACAGACCTAGAGTCCGTCATACAGGGTGAAGTAAGTCAGAAAGAGAAAGACAAATCCCGTATGCTGACACATATATATGGAATTTAAGAAAAAAAAATGTCACGAAGAACCTAGGGGTAAGACAGGAATAGAGACACAGACCTACTTGAGAATGGACTTGAGGATATGGGGAGGGGGAAGGGTAAGCTGTGACAAAGCGAGAGAGAGGCATGGACATATATACAGTACCAAACGTAAGGTAGATAGATAGTGGGAAGCAGCCGCATAGCACCGGGAGATCGGCTCGGTGCTTTGTGACCGCCTGGAGGGGTGGGATGGGGAGGCTGGGAGGGAGAGAGACGCAGGAGGGAAGGGATGTGGGAACAGATGTATATGTATGACTGATTCACTTTGTTCTAAAGCAGAAAGTAATAATAAAAAAAGAAAAAAGACACATGCACCCCAGTGATCATTGCAGCACTATTTACAATAGCCAGGTCATGGAAACAACCTAAAGGCCCATCCACAGACGAATGGATAAAGAAGATGTGGTACCTATATACGATGGAATATTACTCAGCCAGGAAAGGGAACTGAGTTGGTTCATTTGTACAGGCGTGGATAGACCTAGACACTGTCATACAGAGTGAAGCCAGTCAGAAAGAGAAAATCAGGTGTCGTATATAAACGCACATACATGCAACCTAGAAAAATGGTACAGATGAACCGGTGTGCAGGATAGAACTGATACACAGATGTGGAGAACCAACGTATGGCCACCGAGGGGGGAAGGTGGACGGGGTGCTGGTGCTCGTGTGATGAATTCGGAGATCGGGAGTGACATACATACAGTAATATGTGTAAGATGCATAACTAATAAGAACCTGCTGTATAAAAAAATGAAGTGAACGTCAAAAACTCAAAAACCCATACGATAGAAGGAAGATATGTTCATTTCAACTGGTCATTTACTAAATAGACAACAAACTCTGAAGGTAGTTGGGACTGTCAATAAAAAGTTAGAGAAAAATGAAAGAAATTACTGGAACAGCAACAAAGAAAACAATATCAAAGACCAAAAAAACTAAAAGCTGGTTCTTTGAGAAGATGAACAATATTGGTAAACCTTTAGCCAGACTCATCAAGATAAAGAGGGAGAGGACTGAAATCAATACAATTAGAAATGGAAAAGAAGTTACACCGGACAACACAGAAATACAAAACATCCTAAGAGACGACTACAAGCACTCTATGCTCACAAAATGGACAATCTGGAAGAAATGGACAAATTCTTAGAGAGGTACGACCTTCCAAGACTGAAGCGGGAAGAAACAGAAAGTATGAACAGACCCAGTGCGAGTGATGAACCTGAAAGTCTGATTACAAATCGTCCAACAAATAAAAGTCCAGTACCAGATGGCTTCACAGGTTAATGCTATCCAACACGTAGAAGAGAAATAACACCCACCTTTCTCAAACTCTTCCAAAGTACTGGCGTGGAGGGAACACTCCGAAACTCTTTCTATGAGGCCACCATCACCCTGTTACGAGAACCAGACAAAGAGGGTAGAAAAGAAGTTACACCCCGATATCACTGATGAGCTTAGGTGCAAAGCGGCTCAACAAAATAGTAGCCAACAGAATCCAACACCATATTAAAAGTATCATACCTCATGATCAAGTGGGCTTTATCGCAGGCATGCGTGGAATCTTCAAACTACGCAGATCAACGTGATACCCCCTATGAACAAACTGAAGAGGAAAAACCATATGATCATGCCAATCGATGCAGAAAAACTTGGGACAAATGTCAGCACACATTTATGATAAAGAAAACAAAAAAAACCCCTCCAGAATGTGGGCTTAGAGGGAAACTCACTCAATTTAATCAGGGACGCATACGACAAACCCACAGCAAACATTTTCACTGGTGAAGAACTGAAAGCATGTCCCCTAAGATCAGCAACAAGACAAGGATGACCACTCTCTCATCACTATTATTCAACATAGTTTTGGAAGTTCTGGCCACGGCAATCAGAGCAGCACAAGAAATGAAAGGAAGACAAACTGGAAAAGAAGAAGTAACACCGTCCCTCTTTGCATATGACATGATACTATACTTAGAGAATCCTAAAGTGGCCACCATAAAACTAGTAGAGCTAGTCCATGGATTTGGTGACGTGGCAGGACACAAAATTAATGCACAGAAATCCCTTGCATTCCTATACATTAATGAAGGAAAAACAGAAAGAGAAATTAGGAAGGACTCCCATTTACCCCTGCAGGAAAAGGAATAAAATACCTAGGAATAAACCCACCTAGGGAGACAAAAGAGCTGTATGCAGAAAACTATAAGACACTGATGAATGAGACTGAAGATACACACAGATGGAGAGACATACCATGCTCTTGGATTGGAAGAATCAATCTTATGAAAATGACTATACTACCCAAAGCAGTCTACATATTCAATGCAATCCCTCTCAAATTACCAATGGCATTTTTTTTTTTAACAGAGCTAGAAGGAAAAAATCTGAAAATCTGTATGGAGACACAAAAATCCCCCAATAGCCAAAGCAGTTTGATGGAGAAAAACGGAGCTGGAGGAATCAGACTCCACGACTTCACACTGTACTACAAAGCTACAGTAATCAAGACAGGACGGGCCTGGCACAAAAACAGAAATACAGATCAATGCAACCGGATAGAAAGCCCTCAGATAATGCCACGCACCTATGGTCAACTAACCTGTGACAAAGGAGGCAAGGATACACAGTGCAGAAAGAAGAGTCTCTTCAGTAAGTGGTTCTGGGGAACCTGGACCAAGACATGTAAAACAATGAAGTAAGAACACTCCCATACACCGTACACAAAAATAATCTGAAAATGGAACAGAGACCTAAACTCAGGACTGTACACTGCGAAACTCTTAGAGGAGAACACAGGAAGAACAGGCTTTGACATAAATCACAACAAGATCTTTTGTAATCCTCCTCCTGGAGTCATGGAAATAAAAACAAAAATGTACAACTGGGACCTAAGGAAACTTAAAAGCTTTTGCTAAGCACAGGAAACTAAGAACAAGAGGAAAACACAACCCTCAGAATGGGAAAAGTATTTGCATACGAAGCAGCGGACTCGGGATCAATCTCCAAAATATATAAACAGCCCATGCTGCTCGGTATTAAAAAATCCAACAACGCACTCTAAAAATGGGCAGAAGCCCTAAACAGACAAGACATAGAGCTGGCCAACAAGCACGTAAAAGCCGGCTCTACTTCACTAACTATTAGAGAGATGCACACCAAAACTACACCGAGCTATCACCTCACACCATTTAGAAAGGGCATCATCGGAAAATCAACAAAGAACAACTGCTGGACACGGTGTGGAGCAGAGAGAACACTCTTGCACTGTCGGTGGGAGTGTAGAGGGATACAGCCACTAGGGAGAAGAGTAAGGAGGTTCCTGAAAAAACTAAAACTAGAACTACCATATGACCCAGCGATCCCACTCCTAGGCGTATACCCTGAGGAAACCAGAATTCAAAAAGAGACATGTACCAAAATGCTCATTGCAGCTCTATTCACGACAGCCCGGAGAGGGAAACAACCTAAGTGTCCATCATCGGATGAATGGATAAAGAAGATGTGGCACCTACATACAATGGAATATTACTCAGCCATAAAAAGCAACGAAACTGATCTATCTGTAATGAGGTGGACAGACCTAGAGTCCGTCATACAGGGTGAAGTAAGTCAGAAAGAGAAAGACAAATCCCGTATGCTGACACATATATATGGAATTTAAGAAAAAAAAATGTCACGAAGAACCTAGGGGTAAGACAGGAATAAAGACACAGACCTACT
The DNA here is from genome assembly GCF_964341445.2 of Mesoplodon mirus. NCBI lineage: Eukaryota > Metazoa > Chordata > Mammalia > Artiodactyla > Ziphiidae > Mesoplodon > Mesoplodon mirus. Next base: position 24,668,187 of record NC_138981.1, on the reverse strand, counting down.
TGAGAATGGACTTGAGGATATGGGGAGGGGGAAGGGTAAGCTGTGACAAAGCGAGAGAGAGGCATGGACATATATACAGTACCAAACGTAAGGTAGATAGATAGTGGGAAGCAGCCGCATAGCACCGGGAGATCGGCTCGGTGCTTTGTGACCGCCTGGAGGGGTGGGATGGGGAGGCTGGGAGGGAGAGAGACGCAGGAGGGAAGGGATGTGGGAACAGATGTATATGTATGACTGATTCACTTTGTTCTAAAGCAGAAAGTAATAATAAAAAAAGAAAAAAGACACATGCACCCCAGTGATCATTGCAGCACTATTTACAATAGCCAGGTCATGGAAACAACCTAAAGGCCCATCCACAGACGAATGGATAAAGAAGATGTGGTACCTATATACGATGGAATATTACTCAGCCAGGAAAGGGAACTGAGTTGGTTCATTTGTACAGGCGTGGATAGACCTAGACACTGTCATACAGAGTGAAGCCAGTCAGAAAGAGAAAATCAGGTGTCGTATATAAACGCACATACATGCAACCTAGAAAAATGGTACAGATGAACCGGTGTGCAGGATAGAACTGATACACAGATGTGGAGAACCAACGTATGGCCACCGAGGGGGGAAGGTGGACGGGGTGCTGGTGCTCGTGTGATGAATTCGGAGATCGGGAGTGACATACATACAGTAATATGTGTAAGATGCATAACTAATAAGAACCTGCTGTATAAAAAAATGAAGTGAACGTCAAAAACTCAAAAACCCATACGATAGAAGGAAGATATGTTCATTTCAACTGGTCATTTACTAAATAGACAACAAACTCTGAAGGTAGTTGGGACTGTCAATAAAAAGTTAGAGAAAAATGAAAGAAATTACTGGAACAGCAACAAAGAAAACAATATCAAAGACCAAAAAAACTAAAAGCTGGTTCTTTGAGAAGATGAACAATATTGGTAAACCTTTAGCCAGACTCATCAAGATAAAGAGGGAGAGGACTGAAATCAATACAATTAGAAATGGAAAAGAAGTTACACCGGACAACACAGAAATACAAAACATCCTAAGAGACGACTACAAGCACTCTATGCTCACAAAATGGACAATCTGGAAGAAATGGACAAATTCTTAGAGAGGTACGACCTTCCAAGACTGAAGCGGGAAGAAACAGAAAGTATGAACAGACCCAGTGCGAGTGATGAACTTGAAAGTCTGATTACAAATCGTCCAACAAATAAAAGTCCAGTACCAGATGGCTTCACAGGTTAATGCTATCCAACACGTAGAAGAGAAATAACACCCACCTTTCTCAAACTCTTCCAAAGTACTGGCGTGGAGGGAACACTCCGAAACTCTTTCTATGAGGCCACCATCACCCTGTTACGAGAACCAGACAAAGAGGGTAGAAAAGAAGTTACACCCCGATATCACTGATGAGCTTAGGTGCAAAGCGGCTCAACAAAATAGTAGCCAACAGAATCCAACACCATATTAAAAGTATCATACCTCATGATCAAGTGGGCTTTATCGCAGGCATGCATGGAATCTTCAAACTACGCAGATCAACGTGATACCCCCTATGAACAAACTGAAGAGGAAAAACCATATGATCATGCCAATCGATGCAGAAAAACTTGGGACAAATGTCAGCACACATTTATGATAAAGAAAACAAAAAAAACCCCTCCAGAATGTGGGCTTAGAGGGAAACTCACTCAATTTAATCAGGGACGCATACGACAAACCCACAGCAAACATTTTCACTGGTGAAGAACTGAAAGCATGTCCTCTAAGATCAGCAACAAGACAAGGATGACCACTCTCTCATCACTATTATTCAACATAGTTTTGGAAGTTCTGGCCACGGCAATCAGAGCAGCACAAGAAATGAAAGGAAGACAAACTGGAAAAGAAGAAGTAACACCGTCCCTCTTTGCATATGACATGATACTATACTTAGAGAATCCTAAAGTGGCCACCATAAAACTAGTAGAGCTAGTCCATGGATTTGGTGACGTGGCAGGACACAAAATTAATGCACAGAAATCCCTTGCATTCCTATACATTAATGAAGGAAAAACAGAAAGAGAAATTAGGAAGGACTCCCATTTACCCCTGCAGGAAAAGGAATAAAATACCTAGGAATAAACCCACCTAGGGAGACAAAAGAGCTGTATGCAGAAAACTATAAGACACTGATGAATGAGACTGAAGATACACACAGATGGAGAGACATACCATGCTCTTGGATTGGAAGAATCAATCTTATGAAAATGACTATACTACCCAAAGCAGTCTACATATTCAATGCAATCCCTCTCAAATTACCAATGGCATTTTTTTTTTAACAGAGCTAGAAGGAAAAAATCTGAAAATCTGTATGGAGACACAAAAATCCCCCAATAGCCAAAGCAGTTTGATGGAGAAAAACGGAGCTGGAGGAATCACACTCCACGACTTCACACTGTACTACAAAGCTACAGTAATCAAGACAGGACGGGCCTGGCACAAAAACAGAAATACAGATCAATGCAACCGGATAGAAAGCCCTCAGATAATGCCACGCACCTATGGTCAACTAACCTGTGACAAAGGAGGCAAGGATACACAGTGCAGAAAGAAGAGTCTCTTCAGTAAGTGGTTCTGGGGAACCTGGACCAAGACATGTAAAACAATGAAGTAAGAACACTCCCATACACCGTACACAAAAATAATCTGAAAATGGAACAGAGACCTAAACTCAGGACTGTACACTGCGAAACTCTTAGAGGAGAACACAGGAAGAACAGGCTTTGACATAAATCACAACAAGATCTTTTGTAATCCTCCTCCTGGAGTCATGGAAATAAAAACAAAAATGTACAACTGGGACCTAAGGAAACTTAAAAGCTTTTGCTAAGCACAGGAAACTAAGAACAAGAGGAAAACACAACCCTCAGAATGGGAAAAGTATTTGCATACGAAGCAGCGGACTCGGGATCAATCTCCAAAATATATAAACAGCCCATGCTGCTCGGTATTAAAAAATCCAACAACGCACTCTAAAAATGGGCAGAAGCCCTAAACAGACAATGCTCCAAAGAAGACACAGACCTGGCCAACAAGCACGTAAAAGCTGGCTCTACTTCACTAGCTATTAGAGAGATGCACACCAAAACTACACCGAGCTATCACCTCACACCATTTAGAAAGGGCATCATCGGAAAATCAACAAAGAACAACTGATGGACACGGTGTGGAGCAGAGAGAACACTCTTGCACTGTCGGTGGGAGTGTAGAGGGATACAGCCACTAGGGAGAAGAGTAAGGAGGTTCCTGAAAAAACTAAAACTAGAACTACCACCTGACCCAGCGATCCCACTACTAGGCGTATACCATGAGGAAACCAGAATTCAAAAGGAGACATGTACCAAAATGTTCATTGCAGCTCTATTCACGACAGCCCGCAGAGGGAAACAACCTAAGTGTCCATCATCGGATGAATGGATAAAGAAGATGTGGCACCTACATACAATGGAATATTACTCAGCCATAAAAAGCAACGAAACTGATCTATCTGTAATGAGGTGGACAGACCTAGAGTCCGTCATACAGGGTGAAGTAAGTCAGAAAGAGAAAGACAAATCCCGTATGCTGACACATATATATGGAATTTAAGAAAAAAAAATGTCACGAAGAACCAAGGGGTAAGACAGGAATAAAGACACAGACCTACTTGAGAATGGACTTGAGGATATGGGGAGGGGGAAGGGTAAGCTGTGAAAAAGCGAGAGAGAGGCATGGACATATATACAGTACCAAACGTAAGGTAGATAGATAGTGGGAAGCAGCCGCATAGCACCGGGAGATCGGCTCGGTGCTTTGTGACCGCCTGGAGGGGTGGGATGTGGAGGTTGGGAGGGAGAGAGACGCAGGAGGGAAGGGATGTGGGAACAGATGTATATGTATGACTGATTCACTTTGTTCTAAAGCAGAAAGTAATAATAAAAAAAGAAAAAAGACACATGCACCCCAGTGATCATTGCAGCACTATTTACAATAGCCAGGTCATGGAAACAACCTAAAGGCCCATCCACAGACGAATGGATAAAGAAGATGTGGTACCTATATACGATGGAATATTACTCAGCCAGGAAAGGGAACTGAGTTGGTTCATTTGTACAGGCGTGGATAGACCTAGACACTGTCATACAGAGTGAAGCCAGTCAGAAAGAGAAAATCAGGTGTCGTATATAAACGCACATACATGCAACCTAGAAAAATGGTACAGATGAACCGGTGTGCAGGATAGAACTGATACACAGATGTGGAGAACCAACGTATGGCCACCGAGGGGGGAAAGTGGTCGGGGTGCTGGTGCTCGTGTGATGAATTCGGAGATCGGGATTGACATACACACAGTAATATGTGTAAGATGGATAACTAATAAGAACCTGCTGTATAAAAAAATGAAGTGAACGTCAAAAACTCAAAAACCCATACGATAGAAGGAAGATATGTTCATTTCAACTGGTCATTTACTAAATAGACAACAAACTCTGAAGGTAGTTGGGACTGTCAATAAAAAGTTAGAGAAAAATGAAAGAAATTACTGGAACAGCAACAAAGAAAACAATATCAAAGACCAAAAAAACTAAAAGCTGGTTCTTTGAGAAGATGAACAATATTGGTAAACCTTTAGCCAGACTCATCAAGATAAAGAGGGAGAGGACTGAAATCAATACAATTAGAAATGGAAAAGAAGTTACACCGGACAACACAGAAATACAAAACATCCTAAGAGACGACTACAAGCACTCTATGCTCACAAAATGGACAATCTGGAAGAAATGGACAAATTCTTAGAGAGGTACGACCTTCCAAGACTGAAGCGGGAAGAAACAGAAAGTATGAACAGACCCAGTGCGAGTGATGAACTTGAAAGTCTGATTACAAATCGTCCAACAAATAAAAGTCCAGTACCAGATGGCTTCACAGGTTAATGCTATCCAACACGTAGAAGAGAAATAACACCCACCTTTCTCAAACTCTTCCAAAGTACTGGCGTGGAGGGAACACTCCGAAACTCTTTCTATGAGGCCACCATCACCCTGTTACGAGAACCAGACAAAGAGGGTAGAAAAGAAGTTACACCCCGATATCACTGATGAGCTTAGGTGCAAAGCGGCTCAACAAAATAGTAGCCAACAGAATCCAACACCATATTAAAAGTATCATACCTCATGATCAAGTGGGCTTTATCGCAGGCATGCGTGGAATCTTCAAACTACGCAGATCAACGTGATACCCCCTATGAACAAACTGAAGAGGAAAAACCATATGATCATGCCAATCGATGCAGAAAAACTTGGGACAAATGTCAGCACACATTTATGATAAAGAAAACAAAAAAAACCCCTCCAGAATGTGGGCTTAGAGGGAAACTCACTCAATTTAATCAGGGACGCATACGACAAACCCACAGCAAACATTTTCACTGGTGAAGAACTGAAAGCATGTCCTCTAAGATCAGCAACAAGACAAGGATGACCACTCTCTCATCACTATTATTCAACATAGTTTTGGAAGTTCTGGCCACGGCAATCAGAGCAGCACAAGAAATGAAAGGAAGACAAACTGGAAAAGAAGAAGTAACACCGTCCCTCTTTGCATATGACATGATACTATACTTAGAGAATCCTAAAGTGGCCACCATAAAACTAGTAGAGCTAGTCCATGGATTTGGTGACGTGGCAGGACACAAAATTAATGCACAGAAATCCCTTGCATTCCTATACATTAATGAAGGAAAAACAGAAAGAGAAATTAGGAAGGACTCCCATTTACCCCTGCAGGAAAAGGAATAAAATACCTAGGAATAAACCTACCTAGGGAGACAAAAGAGCTGTATGCAGAAAACTGTAAGACACTGATGAATGAGACTGAAGATACACACAGATGGAGAGACATACCATGCTCTTGGATTGGAAGAATCAATCTTATGAAAATGACTATACTACCCAAAGCAGTCTACATATTCAATGCAATCCCTCTCAAATTACCAATGGCATTTTTTTTTTAACAGAGCTAGAAGGAAAAAATCTGAAAATCTGTATGGAGACACAAAAATCCCCCAATAGCCAAAGCAGTTTGATGGAAAAAAACGGAGCTGGAGGAATCAGACTCCACGACTTCACACTGTACTACAAAGCTACAGTAATCAAGACAGGACGAGCCTGGCACAAAAACAGAAATACAGATCAATGCAACCGGATAGAAAGCCCTCAGATAATGCCACGCACCTATGGTCAACTAATCTGTGACAAAGGAGGCAAGGATACACAGTGCAGAAAGAAGAGTCTCTTCAGTAATTGGTTCTGGGGAACCTGGACCAAGACATGTAAAACAATGAAGTAAGAACACTCCCATACACCGTACACAAAAATAATCTGAAAATGGAACAGAGACCTAAACTCAGGACTGTACACTGTGAAACTCTTAGAGGAGAACACAGGAAGAACAGGCTTTGACATAAATCACAACAAGATCTTTTGTAATCCTCCTCCTAGAGTCATGGAAATAAAAACAAAAATGTACAACTGGGACCTAAGGAAACTTAAAAGCTTTTGCTAAGCACAGGAAACTAAGAACAAGAGGAAAACACAACCCTCAGAATGGGAAAAGTATTTGCATACGAAGCAGCGGACTCGGGATCAATCTCCAAAATATATAAACAGCCCATGCTGCTCGGTATTAAAAAATCCAACAACGCGCTCTAAAAATGGGCAGAAGCCCTAAACAGACAATGCTCCAAAGAAGACACAGACCTGGCCAACAAGCACGTAAAAGCCGGCTCTACTTCACTAGCTATTAGAGAGATGCACACCAAAACTACACCGAGCTATCACCTCACACCATTTAGAAAGGGCATCATCGGAAAATCAACAAAGAACAACTGATGGACACGGTGTGGAGCAGAGAGAACACTCTTGCACTGTCGGTGGGAGTGTAGATGGATACAGCCACTAGGGAGAAGAGTAAGGAGGTTCCTGAAAAAACTAAAACTAGAACTACCATATGACGCAGCGATCCCACTACTAGGCGTATACCCTGAGGAAACCAGAATTCAAAAAGAGACATGTACCAAAATGTTCATTGCAGCTCTATTCACGACAGCCCGGAGATGGAAACAACCTAAAGGCCCATCCACAGATGAATGGATAAAGAAGATGTGGTACCTATATACGATGGAATATTACTCAGCCAGGAAAAGGAACTAAGTTGGTTCTTTTGTACAGGCGTGGATAGATCTAGACACTGTCATACAGAGTAAAGCCAGTCAGAAAGAGAAAATCAGGTGTTATATATAAACGCACATATATGCAACCTACAGAAATGGTACAGATGAACCGGTGTGCAGGATAGAACTGATACACAGATGTGTAGAACCACCGTATCCCCACCAAGCGAGGAAAGTGATGGGGGTGTGGTGGTTGTGTAATGAACTCGGAGATTTGGATTGACATATATACAATAATATGTATAAAATGGATAACTAATAAGAACCTACTGTATAAAAAACTAAAATACTTTGAAAACTTCAAATAATATGATAAAATGAAAAATATGTGCTCATTTGAACTGTTCATTTAGTAAATAGACAATAAACTCTGACTAAAATACTTTGAAAACTTCAAATAATATGATAAAATGAAAAATATGTGCTCATTTGAACTGTTCATTTAGTAAATAGACAATAAACTCTGAAGGTAGTTGGGGTTGTCAATAAAAAAGTTGGGAAAAAAAGAAATAACTGAAATAGTAACAAGGAAAACAATAGCAATGATCAACAAAAGTAAAAGCTGGTTCTTTGAGAAGATAAACAATATTGATAAATCTTTAGCCACACTCATCAAGATAAAGAAGGACTGAAGTCAATAAAATTAGAAATGAAAAAGAAGTTCCAACGGACAACACAGAAATAGAAAACATCATAAGAGACTTCGACAAGCAACTCTATGATAATAAAATGGACAATCTGGAAGAAATGGACAAATTCTTTTAAAGGTACAAACTTCCAAGTCTGAACAAGGAAAAAATGGAAAATATAAACAGACCCAGTACAAGTAATGAACTTAAAACTCTGATGAAAAATCCTCTAACAAACAGAAGTCCAGGACCAGGTAGCTTCACAGGTTAATTCTATCCAACATGTAGAAAAGAGCTAACACCCATCCTTCTCAAACTCTTCCAAAAAACTGGCGAGGAAGGAACGCTCCCAAACTCTTTTTATCAGGCCACCATCACCCTGATACCAAAACCACACAAAGATAGTACAAAAAAATAAAGTGACACACCAATATCACTGATGAACATATATGCAAAGCTGCTCAACAAAGCAGTAGTGAACAGAATCCAACACCACATTAAAACTATCAAATATCATGATCAAGCAGATTATCCCAGGGATGCAAGGATGCTTCACTATACGCAAAGCAATGTGATACACCCTATTAACAAATTAAGACTAAAAAGCATACAATCATCTCAATCAATGCAGAAAAATCTTGGAATAAAACTCAACAGTCACTTATTATAAAAACCTTCCAGAAAGTGGGCATAGAGGGAACCTCACTCAACTTAATCAAGGCCATATACAACAAACCCACAGCAAATATTCTCAATGGTGAAAAACTGTAAGTATGTCCTCTAAGATCAGAAACAAGACAAGGATGACCACTCTCGCCACTATTATTCCACATAGTTTTGGAAGTCCTAGCCACGGCAATCAGAGCACCAAAAGAAATAAAAGGAACCCCAATTGGAAATGAAGAATTAACACTGTCACTGTTTGCGTATGACATGATAGTATACTTAGAGAATCCTAAAGATGCCACCTGAAAACTACTAGAGCTAGTCCATGGATTTGGTAATGTTGCAGGATACAAATTTAATGCACAGAAATCCCTTGCATTCCTATATATTAATGAAGAAAATTCTGAAAGAGAAATTAAGGAAGCACTCCCATTTACCATTGCAAGAAAAATAAAATACCTAGGAATAAAGCTACCTAGAGAGACAAAAGACCTGTATGCAGGAAACTATAAGACACTGATGAACGAAATTAAAGATGATACAAACAGATGGAGAGACATACCATGTTCTTGGATTGGAAGAATCAATCTTATGAAAATGACTATACTACCCAAAGCAGTCTACATATTCAACGCAATCCCTATCAAATTACCAATGGCATTTTTTTTTTTTTTTTTTTTTTTTACAGAACTAGAACAAAAAATCTTCAAATTCGTAGGGAGACACAAAAAACCCCGAATGGCCAAAGCAGTCTTGAGGGGAAAAAAACGGAGGTGGAGGAATCACACTCCCTGACTTCAGACTGTAGTACAAAGCTACAATAATCAAGAAAGGATGGTACTGGCACAAAAACAGAAATACAGATCAATGCAACACGATAGAAAGCCCAGAGGTAAAGCCAGGCACCTATGGTCACCTAATCTATGACAAAGCAGGCAAGGATACACAGTGGAGAAAAGACAGTCTCTTCAATAAGTGGTGCTGGGAAAACTGTACAGCTACATGTAAAAGAACGAAATTAGAACACACCCAGTCTCCTTACACAAAAAGAAACTCAAAATGGATTATAGACCTAAATGTATGACCAGACAGTATAAAACTCTTAGAGGAAAACATTAGAAGAACACTCTTTGACATAAATCACAGCAAGATCGTTTTTGATCCACCTCCTAGAGTAAATGAATTAAAAGAAAAGTGAACAAATGGCATCTAATGAAACTTAAAAGCTTTTGTACAGCAAAGGAAATCATAAAGACGACAAAAAGACAACCTTCAACATGGGAGAAAATATTTGCAAATGAATCAACGGACTAAGGATTAATCTCCAATATATAAACAGGTCATGCAGCTCAATATTAATAAAACAAACAACCTAATCCAAAAATGGATAGCAGACCTAAAAAGACATTTCTCGAAAGAAGACATACAGGTGGCCAAGAAGCACATGAAAATCTGCTCAACATCACTAATTATTAGAGAAATGTAAATCAAAACTACAATGAGGTGTCACCTCACACCAGTAAGAATGGGCATCATCAGAAAATCTACAAAAAACGAGTGCTGGCGTGGGTGTGGAGGAAAGGGAACCCTCTTGCACTCTTGGTGGGAATGTAAATTGATACAGCCACTATGGAGAACAGTATGGAGGTTCCTTAGAAAACTAAAAAGAGAATTACCACATGACCCAGCAATCCCCCTACTGGGCATATACCCAAAGAAAACCTTAATTCAAAAAGACACATGCACCCCAATGTTCACTGCGGCACTATTTACAATAGTCAGGTCATGGAAGCAACTTAAATGCCCATTGACAGACGAATGGAGAAAGAACATGCCATAAATATATATAATGGAATATTACTCAGCCATAAAAGGGAACGAAATTGGGTCTTTTGTACAGATATGGATGGAGCTAGAGACTGTCATACAGAGTAAAGTAAGTCAGAGGAGAAAAACAAATACAATGGTACACATGAACCAGCTTGCAGTGCAGAAATGGAGACACAGATGTACAGAATAAATGTATGGACACCAAAGGGGGAAAGTGGTGGGCGGTGGGGGTGAGTGTGTGATGAATTGGGATACTGGGATTGATATTTATATACTGATATGTATAAAATGGATGACTAATAAGAACCTGCTGTATAAAAAAAAATTAAAAATTTTTAAAAAGTAAGGTATTATTTGTAGGCTATTTGACTCATTTGTTCAACAAATGTTTAATAAGTCTAGGCCCTGTGAAGATATAACTGTGGTCCAGATCCAAGGTACTACATAACCTTACTAGGTGCCACCTGCCTTTGTAATGTGTATCACAGTTTACAAAGAACTTTTGACTGTATGGCCACATTAGAACTGCTAGGAATACTTATTTGGGGTACAGTCTGTTGAATAAATTTCTTCATGGTGGAGGTGGGGAGAGAGTGGCATCCACCTGGGGTCCTAAAAAATTAAAAAATTAAAAAATTAAAAAATAAAGAAAAAAAACTGGGAAGAGGACCTAAATAGACATTTCTCCAAAGAAGACATACACATGGCCAAGAAGCACATGAAAAGCTGCTCAACATCACTAATTATTAGAGAACTGCAAATCAAAAGTACAATGAGGTATCACCTCACACCAGTTAGAATAGGCATCACCAGAAAATCTATAAACAATAAATACTGGAGAGGGTGTAGAGAAAAGGGAACCCTCCTGCACTGTTGGTATGAATGTAAACTGATACAGCCACTATGGAGAACAGTGAGGAGGTTCCTTAAAAAACTAAAAATAGAACTACCATACAACCCAGCAATCCCACTACTGGGCATACACCCTAAGAAAACCATAAATCAAAGAGATACATGCCCCCCAATGTTCAATGCAGCACTATTTACAATAGCCAGGTCATGGAAGCAACCTAAGTGTCCATCGACAGATGAATGGATAAAGAAGATGTGGTACATGTATACAATGCAATATTACTCAGCCATAAAAAGGAACAAATTGAGTTATTTGTAGAGACATGGATGGATCTAGAGACTGTCATACAGAGTGAAGTAAGTCAGAAAGAGAAAAACAAGTATCTTGTATTAACGCATATATATGGAATCTAGAAAAATGGTACATATGAACTGGTTTGCAGGGCAGAAATTGAGACACAGATGTAGAGAACAAACGTATGGACACCAAGGGGGGAAAGTGCTGGGGGTGGGGGTGTGATGAATTGGGAGATTGGGATTGACATGGATACATTAATATGTATAAAATAGATAAGTAATAAGAACCTGCTGTATAAAAATAAATTAATTTAATTTAATTTTTTTAAAACAAGAAAGAAAATATTTTTTTAAATATATTTTTCTTCACCCCAGGGAGTATCCTCAAAAGTTTTTACAAAGACATTACTTCCTGACATTAATGAATAAACCAAAAAGGCAATAAATAATTGAGATGAAGTAAAGAAACTTTGATGGGATTTAAACAAATGTGGTAACACAGCATTGCCAAAGGCTAGGTGCACCAAGAAATCCTCCTGTTGGTCCAGCATCATTACAAGAACCCAAACAAGTGCCATCTATTTACCTCAGTTTGAAGATATTTAAAAAGCAGAAGGCAGGGCTTCCCTGGTGGCACGGTGGTTGAGAGTCTGCGATGCAGGGGATGCGGGTTCGTGCCCTGGTCTGGGAAGATCCCACATGCCGCCAGGCGGTTGGGCCCGTGAGCCATGGCCGCTGAGCCTGTGCGTCCGGAGCCTGTGCTCCGCAACGGGAGATGCCACAACAGTGAGAGGCCCGCGTACCGCCAAAGAAAAAAAAAAGCAGAAGGCAGAGATTACAATGGGAAATCTGACTAGCGATCACTTGGGGCAAACAACTAGTCAGTCAGTTTAAATATTCACAAAAGGGCTGGCTCACTGGGCCTGAGCCCTCTCTTCAGATCCAGAGCCTTTTGCACAAGAGTGAGCAAAATGGTCAGGGGAATAGAAAAGTCAAGGTTCCAGGACCCCTTGATATGGGAGTTTCATGAACTGTGGTACCAAAACCCAGTGGTGAAGCTATGACTCAGGCTACAATTAAGACTGAAAGAATACAGAAATGCAAGGGTTAATAAGATTATGAAAACTGGAATGCCGAAACAGGCTTTATGTAAAGAAGTTATGTCAGGGGCTTCCCAGGTGGTGCAGTGGTTGAGAGTTCACCTGCCAATGCACGGGACACGGGTTCGAGCCCCGGTCCGGGAAGATCCCACGTGCCGTGGAGCGGCTGGGCCCGTGAGCCATGGCCGCTGAGCCTGCGCATCTGGAGCCTGTGCTCCGTAACGGGAGAGGCCACAACAGTGAGAGGCCCACGTACCGCAAAAAAAAAAAAAAAAAAAAAAAAAAGAAGTTATGTCAACTTTGCCTGAAAGTTTTATGGGAATAGATATGTCTCACTGCAACACGTCTCCTTCCCAACATTGTAAAACCAAAACGTGTTCGTGCAGTCCTAATGGAGACTACGATTTTAAATGTAAGGGTTGATGGAATTAAGGTTAAGACATGTATAGGAGAACTGGTACATCCTAATAAGCTTTTTTATAGAAATGGTTGCATGCCTTTTACCTGATTGCATTATGCCATGGTCACTGTATATCAATGGGGAATGTTTCCCCTCACTGGTATTGTGAGACAGAAGGCATGCAAGTCCACCCTTCAAGCAATATTAATGGCACATGTTAAAGGAAACCACCAAAATTGCTTGAGCCGAACACAACAATCTTTTGATTTCCATCCTAGTTAGAAATCTCCCTGATATTTAAAAAAAAAAAAGCCGACGGGTAAGTTATCCGTGGATGGGTGGATCAACCTGGGATTTCACTTAAGTTACATCTTACCAATCTCTGCAAAACAGGAAATTCAGATCTAGCAGCAGTCCAAATTTCACCTATTCCTTTCCATCAGTCCCAGAACCTCCCATCCTTATCTCAAAAGACATGTAAGCTCTCCAGGAACTCTTATCTAGACCATTTCCAGTTCCTAAAATCAATCAATCAATCAATCAAGGGGAAAGGTGAGTTTTAGGAAATACAAAGTGCTATGGAAGCACTTTTGCCCAACAAGCTAGTTCAAGGAAAATTTACAACAAAAACTATAAGGTCTCTGTTTGCATTTGTCTCTATGGTTATGTATGTCCATATATACCCATGTGTTATTGATGTGTGTTATTTTTTTCTACCACCTGATTGTATTGCTAAAATTAATTTGTAAAGTATCTCTTTTTAATTGGCTTAAAAATAATCACTATAATAATTGAGTTTTCACTCAAAAATGTAGCTGAATCTAAATGATTTTCAAGTTTACATAATCTAGAATTAGTCTTTTGCAAATAAAAGATTATTTAAGTTTGTTGTTATAATACTGACATCTTTAGATTTAAACATTAAGTACAATACTTTTTCTACCTAGGTTTTCTAAAAGTCAAATAAGTTGATGTTTTCTCTTTTACAAAATCTGTCATCCACAAAAACGTATTAAGGTCTTGACTGATGCTGTCTAAAGTCTAATCACTTTTTTTTTAAAGGTAATCTAAACATGGTTGTGACACGAATTAATTAAATATTAATGAGAAAAGAGTTTAGGTAAATTTTTAGCTGTGATTTTTTTATGATTATGTCTGCTTAAAAGAGATTCCCAAATCTCTCTGGCAACTTACACCCTTAGAGTTTTCTTAAATTAAGTTAAATATAGAGTTAATTTAAATTCATTTGAATACCTAGATCATTCTCAAATAAGAGAAGATACTGAAACATTACTGAACATAGGCTTTACAGACAAACCAAAGACATTTGGGACTATTAGTAAACATATTTGGTGCCATGCTGAGCAATTTTCTATGAGAAAACACATTTCTACAAATTACAAAAATATTTATGTTTACCAATTTACAGTATGCTAATGTGAAAGATGGTTCATAATTGCTTTCTTTTTAGTTTTCACTAGCAATTAAAGGCTTTTAAGGTTTTTTTTAAATTCTAATATATGTGATTGAAGCTAGTGAAAAAAATAAGGAAAACATCTTTCTATGCAAGAAAAGTAGGATGTGTGTTTTCAGTAAAATATTTATGAAAAAGGAATTTGGGGGAAGAATTTTATGTGTGGTCAGGGCTGAATAAGATTGGAATGAATTTAATTAAGTAAATGAGTTTTAATATTGAAAGCAAACTGGTACAGAATTGGAATTTGGTGCTTTCTGTTAAAAGGACAAAGTTTTATTTTCCAATGATCTGGTAAGTTTTGCTCTTTTACGTTTGCTCTTTATAACCTTCTGTATTTGCCTATGAAGCCTTTAGTTGTTATTCTGGTTAAATGGATAACTAAGCATTGTCAAATAGGATCCCAGGTCACTGTGAAACAAAGTGTTTTAAAAGATTTTGGATATTTTTGACAAGCTTCACAATATCAGATTCTAAATGAAGTATTTTTGACTCAGAACTATGAGATATGATGTATTTGAGGGCCCCTGAAATATCTCAGATTTGTTTTCTTTCTTTATAAAAATGGAGATTTTCATCTAATTAGGCTTATTTGATATGTTAAATTATACGGGAAGCATTATCAAGTAAGTAGTAACATTAAGCCTTATGTTTTGTCCGTATATTTATGTGTTGTAAGTGTTCTAGAAATTGTGTGAAATTCCTGGCATTTCTGATATGTGCTGGTGTAAAATGTTATGTCATCAAAACTGGGTCTCACACTAAAAGGATTGAACCTGAAAGCTGGGGAAACGCCCTAGGTGACTTTAATTCAAAGACAGCAGCAACAGACTTTTACCATCCTGATGACCTTGTAACATGGCAGCACTCTGCTCCTAAACCAGAGAAATTAAAATGGATAAATAATAGCTGTAAATTAAACCAACAGTCATGGCTACGGGGAAAACCAAGACAGCTGCTTGGTTCTTCCTGGCTCCCTGGAAAATCCTTTTTGGTTTTTGCATTTCGTCACCCACCATAGTGCACTTAAGATGACTCAAATTTTAAATAGACACGGGTGGAGAGATTTCTGTAAAGTTGTGCAAACAACCTACCAGCAGTGTCTGGCCTGTCAGGTCCACACCCTGGAAAAAATTTCTTCCCAGAGGCCTCAGCCCTACTCCCTTTTGGACCCTTTGAATACCTGCAGCTGGACTTCAACTGTCATTCAGTATGGGTTATCAAAATGTTCCCGTTATTGTATGTTTGTTTTCTTGATGGGTTGAAGCCTTCCCTTGCTGCAAGGCTGATGCCGTCAGTGGTTAAGAAACTGTAAGAAAATGTGTTTCCCACTTGAGGTATAACTTTTGCAGACTCCAGTGATCAAGGCACACACTTCACTAAGCAAATCATACAAGCCTTAACAAAAGTCTTCTAAACTTCTTGAAATTCACTGTCCCTGTCACTCTCAATTATCAGGCAATTTTAACAGAATAGAGAAACTGCACACAAGCAAAACAAGAATTACACAGGACTGAATGAACTGATGAATATGATCTTAATTTTTATGACTTTTTGTCTAAAATATTACTTTTAATCTTTTGGTTTCCAGATACAAGGAAAAAAGACTTAGAGCAATTTGGCAAATTATACCTTTGCAAGCAGAACTGAAACATTTATCTTTTTCTCTCTGCTTGATTCCTCCAGAATTCAGAAACTCTCAATGAGTATTTATTTTCTTGGCAATATAGTTATTTGCAAAAGTTCAATAAGAATCTGTTCTCCTTATAGCAGGACACAATTGGAAACACTGATAATATTGCCAAGGTTTTGACTGGAATGTCTTATTTGGCAGAGACACATGTAGACTCATATATGATCAGACAGCTTGAAGCAACTAAGGTTGATTTTATGGAGCCCTAAAACCCTTAAACCCTTGGAAAAACAGCCTGGGACCTTGCTGACAAGACTTCCCAGCAACCTTACCAGATGAGTAAGGAACATCACTTCCTGGCAGGTGCAGGAAACTCAAAATATTTTTGTTACCTCAAGAAGAGAGGAATTCACCCAAATCTATAGGTAATACAGGCAAAATTTGATAGCCAGTCTTTGGCTTGTCTTTCCTCGCCTCAAGAGGCCTTTAAAAGTTTAGTCTGAGGGCTTCCCTGGTGGCACAGTGGTTGAGGGCCTGCCTGCCGATGCAGGGGACACGGGTTCGTGCCCCTGTCCAGGAGGATCCCACATGCCTCGGAGCGGCTGGGCCCGTGAGCCATGGCCGCTGAGCCTTCGCGTCCGGAGCCTGTGCTCCGCAACGGGAGAGGCCACAACAGTGAGAGGCCCACGTACAGGGGGGAAAAAAAAAAAAAAAGTTTAGTCTGAGATTCCTTGTGAAAAGGAAAAAAAATTCTTGTTACACTTATGTAAATAATCGGGCCAAGTTTATTGAAACCAGACTTATTTTTGAGAATATTTATTTGACTATCTTTGGTAGAAATAGGGGTCATTTTAGAGAAAAAAAATGTTTCAGCAATATCTTTGTGGATATTAGATTTTAGTGCTATTATCTTTGAGGTTTTATTATTTACCTAAAAACCGGGTAGATCCTGAATTCTTCCAGCTTCCTCCAATATCTGGCTATGACTCCCCAAACTGACATTTATAGTTTTTCTCCCATTCTTTTGACTTGGCCATTATTGAGACTAAAATTGCCCTTCTCCTGGAGCCTTGAAAGCTGAAGTTGGACAACTTGATGTAAGTTTCAGAGAAATCACCGCAATGACTCACATACAGACAGTCTTTGTGTCTATTGCTGTGTGTATCACTCAGAAAGATCAGAGACATTTCCAACTGCATCCCAGGAAAATCTGTCAGGTTGCCACTGCCTCCCTCACTCCATCTGAGGATGCTTCCAGCCTGACATCTTCTCTACTGACACCCCTCAGAACTCAGCAGTTGAAATTATAGCCTGTTCTAATCATTAACCATTGTTTGTCTTTTGTTTCCATAGAAATGCTTTTTATTAAATACCTGATTGTTTGCAACAGAAGCCTAACTGTGGGAGCCCACCTGCATCACCACCTCCTGAAATAAAAGGCAACTATTAAGCTGAACTGACCCACTCTCAGGACTAGGAGACTGGTTCAGTGAGATGGAGCCATCTATCAACCCAACTTCTGGACTGTGAAACTTCCAGGGAAGTCAGAGGAGGGAACTATAGGAGTTCAGAATAGGCCTCCCCAAAGTGTGTCACTTTTGCATGAGGATTATTCTGAGTTAAAGGCTATCAAGATCCTGTAAGCTCAAGAAAAACTGCTGTTACTCCCTTAAACTAAAAGAATTTAAACTGGGAATTTTTCCCAGAAAGGATAATTTTATATAAGTGGCCCCATGTATATAACAGGGCAAACATCCAATCTTAGTGTCCTGTAAATGACCCTCCTGTCCTTGGAAGCCCCAGGCCCCTATCCCATTCCTTAGCTCAGGATGCCATATACACCTTACTTTACCTTTTTGTCTCTGAACCTCTCATGTATGTGGGGTTCCCTTATGTACAAAATTAGACTCTCCTGTTCATCTGTCTCAAGTCAATTTCTTAGACCAGCCAAAAAGAACCTAGATGGGTAGAGCAAACTTCTCTTTTTCTGTCATGATGTATCTCCAGCTGTCTTTACCGTATTCAAAGTCGAGCCCCATCACTCACCTACTGACACAGTCTTCATATCTGTCACAATAGTCTTGAATAGTCATGCTTAACATTTTAACAAAATCAGAATAATTGTTTCTTTAACAGTGTTAAACCAATGGCCAGTATGTATAAAAACTTTAGACTCTTAATGTTTTCTAAAATCAAATCAAAATTATTTTGTGTACATTTTTCCCCCCAAGCACATGTCTAAATAATGGAATGTATGTATGGTGAAACTTATTCAATTTATCCTAATACTATTGCTAATAGTGAACTTTCTCATGTTATTTCCCCATCAGGGCTGTTCTTCACACTGTTTCTTCTGCCTCGAACATTCTTCCTCTCCCTTGCCACATGGCTGACTCCATCTGTTTCCAGACCAGCTTTTCTAAATAATGCCCACCCTTATTTCTTATCACTATACCCATATGGAATTTAGAATAAATGTATATCATCATTAAATAGTTTGTCTTTTTCCCATTTAAATAAGCCCTATGTTAGAATCACTAATTTATACTTAAAAACTATGAAATTATTAACATTATTTAAGTGAATGACTTAAAAATTATGATATTATTACCTGAGTAGAAAATAGTGACTATTACCATATTTATTACCATATTGTACAAATTACACACTAGCTCTAGGACACTGCCACAAAAAAAAAGGTACCTAAGTCTATGTCACTGTGCCCACTAAGCAGACTACAAAGTTCCAGAAAGTTTAAGAAACTTGCACAAAATCATTTGACCAGAAGTGGTAGAGTTGAGAATTAAGGGCAGGTCTTTTCATTTTTCCTCCTTAAATTTTTGTTTTTAATCTGTACTAGAGTACAGTTGATTTACAATGTTGTACTAGTTTCAGGTGTACAGCAAAGTGCAGATCTTTTTGATTGCAGAGTCCTGCACTTAGCCAATCTGCGAAAGAATCTCTCCAAGAGAAATACTGGGTCCTTATTTTCCGATAAACAAGAGATATGCGAGTACCCATCTGTTTCTCTGCCATTCATCCTACTAGTACTTGCATGCTGCTACTGATTTGGGTGCAGAACAAAAGTTTCCTGAAAAGGAATGACATACAACTTTTCTTCCTCAGACTATTTCCCCTAAGGCTGCTCAGGGAGATTACGTAACTAACCTGCCCCTATGGCTGGTTCTCACTGATAACAGAAACAGCCTTGTAAAGGTCAGATGAGCTTAGAAATTCACAAATACGCACAGTTTAGAATTAAAAAGATCATTTTCATTTTTGTCTTTTGATTCTAAATATTCTTATAAAGTAAACAGACTAGTCCAGAATGCATGAAGGACTCAACATTCACAAGATGTAATACTCTTCTTATCTGACCACTCTAAAGCGTTGGAGGTGTTACTCAATCACGTGCAGGTAATTGTTCACGTAACTGTGCGTGTATTATCTTTGATGTGCTGGATTTATTCAGTTTCTCCTTCATTAAAGGAGAAGTAGATTTAGGTACCTTATTGGACTCCTGTGGAATCAGCTCATGACATGAATTTGCATCCACTTTGACCTCGACCATGCAGACTTTAGAAAAATAAAATAGAAAAAAGTTATTTCACTTTCTGCCATAACCAACGTGCTCATTGGAGGGGAATTTAATATCTCACCCCAAAATACGTCTCTGGCATTAAGATTATTTTGAGCTAGTTATTTAAGAAACACCAGACATAGGAGAAGCTCTGAAAATCAAGTAGAAGTTAACGTTTCTAAGAGACATATACATTTATGAGGCAAATCTCCATTTTTAAGGAAAAGAGGATGACTAAATCTCTAGAAACTCTTATAAATGGAGAAGGCAAAGACTTAAATCTGCATAACAACTATAACCTTGTTTAATGTGCTTTTCCTTGATTACCTCCCATAAATGAATCCTCCTCCACCCCAACATCTTTTGTCTTCAGCTGGAGGTGGTATTTAAGGTAACGGCTTGGGCCATTTCAGGGTACTCAGTTTTCCTGAGTATCTCCTATCTATATCTATATCTATATATATACGCATACACACATATATGTACATATATGTGTATATACACACATATATAATATACATGTTATTAAACATCTGTTTGTTTTTCTCCTGTTAATCCATCTTTCTATTTCAGGGAGGTCTTGACCAAGAACCTAGAAGGGTAGAGGGAAAATTGTTTTCTCCCCTATATCATCTAGCAAGTAAAGTCACAGCCACTTGAGATGTGAATTATCCTATCATAATGAAGTGTCAATCTCCAGTGTGCGATGTATACTTTACAGTCAATTTAAGGCCCTAAATGTTTCTCCATCTATAAAAATTTTATTGGTATATATCTCTGTAAAAAAGTCATTCACCAATAAAAACATATGAAATAAACAATTTTAGAATACTGCTGATAATCATTTTCCATAGTAAAAAAAAAAGTCTTTTCAGAGAATAATATAAAGAAACAAGCACACTCAGCCATAAAAAAGAATGAAATAATGCTATTTGCAGTAACATGGGTGGAACTAGAGATTATCATAGTAAATGAAGCAAGCCAGATAGAGAATGACAAATATCGTATGATATCGCTTATATGTGGAATCTAAAAAAGTGATACAGATGAACTTATTACAGAACAGAAATAGACCCAGAGACATAGAAAACAAACTTACAGTTATCAAAGCGGAAAGGGGCGGGGGAGGGATAAATAAGGAGTTTGGGATTAGTAGACACAAACTTTACTATACGTAAAATAGATAAACAACAACCTTTCTGTCCATTGACAGAGGAATGAATAAAGAAGATGAGGTACATAGGTACAATGGAATATGACTCAGCCATAAAAAAGAATGAAATAATGCCATTTGCAGCAACATCGATGGACCTAGAGATTATCATACTGAGTAAAGTAAGTCAGAAAAAGAAAGACAAATACTGTAGGATATCACTTACATGTGGAATCTAAAACATGACACAAATGAGCCTATCTACGGAACAGAAACAGACTCACAGACATAGAGAACAGACCTGTGGTTGCCAAGGGGGAGGGGTATGGGGGAGGGATGGAGTGGGAAGTTGGGGTTAGCAGATGCAAACTATTATATATAGAATGGATAAACAACAAGGTGCTACTGTTTAGCCCAGGGAACTATATTCAATACCCTATGATAAACCATAATGGAAAAGAATATATGTATATGTATGGCTGAATCACGTTGCTGTACAGTGGAAATTAATACAACATTGTAAATCAAGTATACTTCATTTAAAACATGAAAAAAAGAAATAAGCACAGTGAATTTAAACACTGAATTGCAGGTTGAAGTTTCATTTGAGACAGTGCACTAGTGCCAGTAAAATTCTACCTCAACTTATGATCTCTTTTAAAAATCACCTTTAGCAATGATTGTTTTAAACATCTTTATTGGAGTATAATTGCTTTACTATGGTGTGTTACTTTCTGCTCTATAATAAAGTGAATCAGCTATACATATACATATATCCCCATATCCCCTCCCTCTTGAGTCTCCCTCCTACTCTCCCTATCCCACCCCTCTAGGTGGTCACAAAGCACCGAGCAGATCTCCCTGTGCTATGCGGCTGCTTCCCACTAGCTATCTACCTTACGTTTGGTAGTGTATATATGTCCATGCCACTCTCTCACTTTGTCCCAGCTTATCCTTCCTCCTCTCCGTGTCCTCAATTCTCTACATCTGCGTCTTTATTCGTGTCCTGCCCCTAGGTTCTTCATAACCTTTTTTTTTTTTAGATTCCATATATATTTTTCTCTTTCTGACTTACTTCACTCTGCATGACAGATTGCGCATATACCCTGAGAAAACCATAATTCAAGAAGAGGCATGTACCACAATGTTCATTGCAGCTCTATTTACAATAGCCAGGACATGGAAGCCTAAGTGTCCATCAACAGATGAATGGATAAAGAAGATGTGGCACATACATACAATGGAATATTATTCAGCCATAAAAAGAAATGAAATTGAGTTATTTGTAGTAAGGTGGATGGACCTTTAGCAATGATTTTTAATTTTACAGTTTTAAATATGTTAAGTATTAACCTTTCATTTTATTAAAATATTTCATTTATTGAAATATGAACTAATGATATGGTATCATGGGTTTCATTTTACCTCTTATTTTTCTTTAAGTGGCAAAGTACTATTTACAAATAAGATTCGAATCCACACTTCATAAAATATTTTCTAATTTAACCAAGTACGCTTGCCTATCTCCCACCTATCATTTCAGTAAAAATGTGGCTAAACAAGTGTAGAGTATTTTGGCGCTAAAAAGACAAATGTGAAAAACAAAACAGAAAAAGCTGGATCGTCAGGTAACTGACAGAATAGTTTGTACTGAGAACTACTTCAGTTTATTATCTAATCTCGTGCTTCTCAAATTGCAGTCTCCAGACCAGCACTGTCACCGTCATTGGAGCTTGTCAGAAATGCAAATTATTGACTCACATCTCAGACCTCCTGAATCAAAAACTCTAAGGTTGACAACCTGGCAACCTGGGTTTTCACAAGTCCTGTGGTTCATTCTGATGTAAACCAAAATTTGAGAACTCTCCTCTAGTCCATTCATTCATTCATTTATTTATTCACTCATCTATCACATGTATTTCTAACTTCTTACCACATGCTAGGTATTAGGTGAGTAGCTGGGCTACAAATAAGGACTAATGTATCAACAGTGACCATTTATTGAGAGCTTACACTTTGACAAGACATTTTCATAACAGATCATTAGCCTCTATACAACCTTATAAGTATTTCTACTGTTATGTCCCAAATCCCCTTTTGGGAGGACAATGGGACCACAGGGCAGCAGACAGCATTGCTGGAAAACTGCCTCGCTCTACCTGAGAGGATCCAAGGTGATTGCCCAGAGGAGGTGACACCTGAATTGCCTTGAAATTTGAATTGTATTTCCCAAGGAAAAACAGGTTGAAGGAAAGTAAAAGAAACTATGTATCAGATAACTTTCCAGGCAATTCACAGTCTGTAATTTATCACAACAACTCTGTGAAAATTAGCAACTCTCTTTTAAAAATTAAACTACTACAACGACAACAACATGAACCTAAATGAGTAAGCAATTGTGTAAAGCCATAAACTTTCAAGTTCCAGAGAAGGGACTTGAGCCCTGGCCTGAACCCAGAGCACCTGCAAATCCTCTGACGTGTGACAGGACATGCTCAGGAAGCTTAGTATGTTAAGTGTGATTGGGGTGGGGGGGTCTGTGAAGATCGTGCTTAGGGCTGAACAGAGAACTGAATGACTCTTTGGAACCATATTGCCAAGAGTTCTGACTACCCGTGATGAGTTCAGATTTTTGTACTTCCAGGATAAGGTCTCAGTGGAAATACAGACACAATAAAACAATACGACACGTGAATTAATAGGATTAATTTCAACTCCACAGTTTCAACTCCTGCTAGCTCATGGGTCAGCAAACTTTCCACGTAAAGGCCCAGAAACTAAAATATTTTTGGCTTAGCAGGCATACAGTTTTCAGCACACCTACTCACCTCTGGTAGTAGCACCAAAGGATCCATAGACAAAACATAAATAAGTGGGCAGGGCTGCGTTATAATAAAACTTTGTCTATGGACACTGAAATATGAACCTCATGTAATTGCCAGATATCATAAGACATTTAATGTTCCCAACCATTTAAAAATGTAAAAACCTTTTTTAGCCTGCAGGCCATACAAAAAACATATGCGCTGAAGTTTGGCCCATGGGTCGTTGTTTGCTGATTACCTCATTAGCCTCAGAAGCTCATAGGAAGTTAAAAGTCATGGAGATTTTTTAAAAGGAAGAGAAAAGAGAAAGGCAAAAGAAAGGAGGAAAACACCTATCTAAATAATTGAGGGGAGGGTTAAAAATGGTTCATTACATTCGTTGCTCTGAACAAACAAAATAATCTCTTGCATCTTCCCGTACATAGAAAAGCGCTAAATTCCTTAACTTGACATATCTGGTTTTCTTTAATTAACAATAATCTTTTGATGTTAAGACTGCCTGCCCTTTGTTGCAAAACTTCTCTATAACCTGGCTTCTATATAACCTCGCCCCTTCAGAGCAGTTCTCTCAGGGTGAGATGTTGCCTCCCGGGCTTGAAGTCCTAACACTTCCCGCCGAATAAAACATAACTCTCAAAAACAAACAACAATCTCACTCCCATCACCCAGGACTTACCTTTTTCTTGCGCAACGCACAGCAAGACAAAACGCTGACTCAAGGTTTGCAGCAGCGAGGGTTCATTCGCAAGGCAGCCAGGAGAGGAGAGACGCCACAGTTTCAACTCCGGACGGCAAGAGGCTTGCGGTATTTATGGGATAGCAAATAAAGCAGCAGATGGTCTGAGGCATGGGGAGCATGCGGAGTAGTGATTGGAAAAAGGTGTGTTAATCCTCGTTCTGCGCAGGCCTAACTAAGCTACAGGCCCTCGCACATGCCAAAGGTCACCCAACGGACACTGGCGCATGCTCAGTTGAAGGGTTGGTGGTCACACCCACTCTTAACAAGCTCAGCTGGAGCTAGACCAGCTGACGCCAAGTTCCTAGAAAACAACTTGGGCAAACATCTTATTAAGCCAGGAGCAGCTTGGAGGACACGCAAGGTTTTTGTAGCAACAATTAAAATGACCTTGATTAGTGACAGCAGGTTACATGTGAAATCGTTTTAACTAATGCTTATCCACAGATTCAGCATCCTCGTGAAATTTAGAAAAATGCCCATTTTCTCAGGTGGAAGCATACGCTCTAAAGCTGAAGTCTAACTGGATTTCAGTCTCACTTGCCTCAATGCCAAATACTTTTGATTGAGGCACATCTTGTACAAGTGTTCATGGCAGCCCTGGATTCTTCATTATCCCATCACCTTTTATCTTCTTTTTTTCACCTCTTTATTTTTTGTTTGTAAATAAATTCTCATATAACAAGTCTCCCATGAGCAGAATATTAAATATTAAGTACATGACTTTTTTTTTCCCGTCTAGCAACAACCATTAGCTATAATTAGGAGGGGCTTGGATCAACAAAAAATAAATGCTACATCTTCCATCTTTCTTTTACTTCAAGTTTGGTGACTATTGCATAGTTTTCTCAAGAGAAAACACATGCTCGGGTCCTTTTTGCTGAGCTGATATGGAGTGTTAATTGAGGTCAGATTGCAGTTAAAAGAATGAATGCTAGAGGAGGAGTTATAACTAAGAATATTAACGTACCACCAAAAATCAAATACAGCAAACAATAAAAAAAGGGAAGACAAAATGAATCTGACTGAGGAGAACTGAGCATCATCTTTTATAGGTTGGAATAAGTAGAGATAAAATGTAGATGGTTAACGGAGTTTCTGTGAGCTTAAACTCTCAGCCACAGATGATTACTGATTATTAGCTACCTTCTGAGTTTTTCCTTGGCACTTTGTTACACATAGGTTGTTCAATGAATTTATACATTCCTCATATTCTAATTTGAAACACGTGAGCCTAAGAAAATTAAATTATGTTATCTTTTTTTTTTTTTTTTTTTGCGGTATGCGGGCCTCTCACTGTTGTGGCCTCTCCCGTTGCGGAGCACTGGCTCCGGACGCACAGGCTCAGCGGCCATGGCTCACGGGCCTAGCCGCTCCGCGGCATGTGGGATCCTCCCAGACCGGGGCACGAACCTGCGTCCCCTGCATCGGCAGGCGAACTCTCAACCACTGCGCCACGAGGGGAGCCCTAAATTATGTTATATTTTACATAACTTGATCAATGTTTATTTCTTCAATGAAGCCAAAATTGTTTTGGAGGGCTTCCCTGGTGGCGCAGTGGTTGAGAGTCTGCCTGCCGATGCGGCGGACACAGGTTCGTGTCCCGGTCTGGGAAGATCCCACATGCCACAGAGCGGCTGGGCCCGTGAGCCATGGCCGCTGAGCCTGCGCGTCCGGAGCCTGTGCTCCGCAACGAGGAGAGGCCACAACAGTGAGAGGCCTGCATACTGCAAAAAAAAAAAAAAAAAAAAAGAAATGTGGGTGAAAAGCCAGGATTAATGAAAGTTATTACCAAGAAGTTTGCATATATAAAAACAAGGTCATGTTTATAAGTCACAAGCATAGAAAATCATAGAAAAATATATTTGGAAATCATTAAATTGTACTAAATTAACTATTCTTCAGGGTTCAGGAAAAGTGACATAGCAGTACTGAGAGCACCCAAAAATAAAATTATTTTCATAGCACTTTCATATTTTAAGACATTTAACAATTTAGTTCTCTTATTAAGTCAGGCAGAACAATAAACATTGAGCAAATAAAGTACACTTATTAATCTGTATTCAGAACACTTATCAAATAGAAAGTTGAAATAAAATCAGTGTAACAACTCTGCTTCATTTAATAATTTTTCTCAACCTGGGGCAATTCAAGATGCTTTTAACTTGTCAAAAGTCAAGCTCTGACTGTAAACTTTAGTGTATACTACTGAATACAAATACATTATGTACTTATCCTATGGTTCTATTTTTATTATTGACATAATAATATTCAAAGCAACTTAGCTATCATGAGGTACAGAATTTTACCCAGCTAAAACATGGTTAAAAATAGGATCAGTTATAAAAATGGGAATCAAAGACATTTGCTGATGACCCATTCACTTTCAGACTATTTGAAAAATATGTAGAATATTGTTAGAGAAATGGATCTTCTTTATTCACTTATGTATTACAAATGGCCACAGTAGTGCCTAGTACATGGTTAGTACTTAATAAATATTTGATGAATTAATTTAACGAGTAGGTGAGCAGGCAATTACTTACATCTAACTTGGTTTCTTTATAGTCAATGATTACGGATTATATGGCAAATGACTAAATATTAACCAAGAGGTACATTTTAAAAGGGCAAATACATATTTGGATGTTAGGTGAATAGATGTTCATTTAAATGAGTTTATACAACAAATAATGGTTGTGTGCCTACTATGTGCCACTCAAAACCACTAGACCATAATTTCTAGAAAATAAGATCCACCCTCAGATTATCCTAAAATCTGCAGAAGCTTCCACAATCAGAGACTGGATAGGCTTTCTTGGATGGGCATATCCAAGAATATAACTTACTAAGGGTTAGTCCCTCTTTATTCAAACCTAGTCATCTCTTCATTACAGCATATTTGCTTAAGAATCCTGAATTAACTCTTTTGGAAATCTGGTTGGTGTATGTACTCTGAACTTTGCAAGGATATATATTATAGAAATGAATGTGTGTTTGAGCCAAGCTCCCCTGCTAAGTTCAGACACTGTCAAGAGGAAATGCTGACATCTAACTGCAGAATCCTTGAAGTGCTTGTTGGAAAAGCACCTTGGAAAGTTCACCCTGAGCCAAATAAAAGCCAAAAGGCCTGTCTTCTACCCCAATGTACAGCTAGAAGGAACTGACCTGAGCCGGGGTTGTGGTGGGATCGATACCGCAAAGCATTCCTCCAATCATTGGGTACTTTCTGGGTTAATCTGCAGTGAGCTGGTTCAGCCTGGCCGTCTCTTATGACTGTACTTTAAAGGTCCTGAGAAAGATCCACCTGAAGTGTATGAAAAGGTAGGGACAAAACAATAACAATGTAGGTTGGCTTGAGCCCCTACTCGGTTTACCAGGAGCAGAGGCGAGCCCTATTTACAAAGTGTCAATTCCTCTCACCCCTCAGGCTTCCAGGATCAAGTCCAAAGAACTTACCCTGGCCACTCATCTGTCTTTATGGGAACTACTCTAATGGAGAATACGATCAGATCAACCATTCTTGTTTGTTTATTTCTGTGGGAAGTGTTGAGTTATTTTCTGACAGCAACCCTCGGTAAAAACAATCATTACTGTATTAAGTAGATAATGGAGTCCCTGCAAATATTACTGATTGGTTGATCCACCGACAGTACCATCGAACTTTAACCCTTAGGCCAATGTAATGTTCCAAAAAAGAGATTGACATTTCACTGGTCCATATGGATCGATCACACAATCCTTACAACCTTCTAATTATTGGCTTCAGGTAGACTCACATACAGGTGCCACTCCCAAAGTGCTCTTTCCTCGTGGCTTTATTTGGCAATAATATTGGTGACACTTCACTCTCTCTGACATTGCATTACTCTAGGTGTTGTTGCCAAAGCCTCATTCTTCAGTCTAGACTCCATTCCTCACAAGTCTATTCTGCCATCAACCTCATCAATATTTACTCTTTACTGGTCTTGCTCATTCCAGACTAAGATTATTCAATGCATTCTTCTCAGAGCAGACTTAGTTGAAAATGCAACATTCATTGAGAGCATTTCAGATTAATATATATATAATATATATTAATAGAGGAGCAATAAACCGGGTCAAGTATTTTCAGTTTTTTTTTCTCACCGACAGCAATGAGTTTGTTTATTTATTTTTGGCTGCGTTGGGTCTTCCTTGCTGCGTGCATGCTTTCTCTAATTGCGAGTGGGGGCTACTCTTTGTTGCGGTGCGTGGGCTTCTCATTGCGTTGGCTTTTCTGGTTGCGGAGCATGGGCTCTAGGCACGCGAGCTTCCGTAGTTGTGGCTCGCGGGCTCCAGAGTGCAGGTTCAGTAGTTGTGGCACATGGGCTTAGTTGCTCCTCGGCATGTGGGAGCTTCCCGGACCAGGGCTCGAACCCGTGTCCCCTGCATTGGCAGGCGGATTCTTAACCACTGTGCCACCAGGGAAGCCCAGCAATGAGTTTATATGCTTGTGCATTTTAGAGATATAAGACAAAGGAAATGTTGGGATGAGCTGTTACTTAAAATGTATGTATATAAATATGTATATATTTATATACATAATGTATATAAATATACATTTATAGACCCAATGTATATAAATATAAAATGTATAGAAATGTATGTATGCATGTATACCCACATGTATTTTACATAGTTTGAGTTTTAAAATCTTTTGTATGACAAATTATACCGACAAGACTTTGGGGATTATTTCGTATTTACAGATGGATATCTGCTTGCTCTAGTTTAAAAAATGAAGGCATTAAAAGATTTGTGAAAACAGGCTTTAAAAATCTTCTCAATTATCAAAAATGCTATCAAAATGTTGTTCCAAAGCCAAGTTGTCAGGGAATCATAAATATTTATTATGTTTCTTCTAACCTTCATAGACAAGTACCTAGGGCTTTATCAACACATCCAAAGAACGTGAGATACTGCATTCAAGACATAAATGGGCTCACCCAGTGAAGATGATATTTTTCAGCATTTGTTTTAGGAATGGGAAATCTCACTTGGCAATATTTAGGGAACACACATTTAACAGGGTAATATTCACAAGTAATAGCACTGCAAAGAAAATTCCAACCCAAACATTCATACTGTCTTTTAAAACAAAGATTTTGTACAAGATTTTCCACCCTCTCTTCTCAATCCAGCAAAGTGCTGAGTCCAAGGATATTTTGCTATGCTCATTCTTTGGAATCTTTACTGTCCTTATTTTTGTTGACCAGTTTAGTTTAGTTTAATTCACTTTAGCAGTTGGGTAGCTGATTTATATCTTAAAAAAAAGTACTTTCCCTATGAATAATTCAAACCTTTGCTGGTTATAAAGTTGCATCTTTGGCTCTCTCCACAGCCAACTGCTTCTGTCAAATAGCAGATTCCTAGCCGTGAGTTTGTATCATGGGTCTGACATTTGGGGGAAAAACAATAAAACCCAAGATTTGTTTTAAACAAACTTTCATTTTCTCTTCACAGGTGCCAGGATTTGCTTTTTATTGTTGCTCATCAAAAAATAAAGTAGTTAATGTTTTCTCCAGAGTGTGTGTTCTGGGCTTCTCTCTGTGTGCTGAGGTTGAAAGAGGAACAAAACAGGAACACAGTTCTATAAATAAATGACTCAGGATTGAGAACATCTGCAAAATTTGGACAATAAGAGTATATGTGTATTTTTGTCCCCTGTAGAGAAAACGACTGCTAATTTTCACAATCTAGGATTTTACCGCCTTCTTGAACTGTATTTTGAAAATTAATTTTGCACAGATGAGATACATTTCTTCTTGGTCTCAAGACACACTATTTTTATTCATTTTAAAGATATTATTCAGGGGCTTCCCTGGTGGCGCAGTGGTTGAGAGTCCGCCTGCCGATGCTGGGGACACGGGTTCGTGCCCCAGTCCGGGAGGATCCCACGTGCCGCAGAGCGGCTGGGCCCGTGAGCCATGGCCGCTGAGCCCGCGCATCCAGAGCCTGTGCTCCACAGCGGGAGAGGCCACAACAGTGAGAGGCCCACGTACCGCCAAAAAAAAAAAAAAGATATTATTCAGATGAGCATTAAAACTTAGGTAAAACTTTCAAAGTCACATAGTGGCCCCAAACTTATTTTACTTTTTTTCCAATTAGAAAGAATATACACAATTAACTTTAAAAAATTCTGTGTGTACATAGATTGTTTAGTATTTATTTTTTACTTGAATAAATAAATGAAGTCATTCCTTTCCTTTAACAATATATATTTTAGTTACAGTTTCATAGGACTCTTTGAATATTGTCCTACTGTCTTACCCAGTTTCCATTTACTTTAAAAAATAGATGAAAATTTTCTACTTGCATACATACCACATGCCACCGGTTTCCGCTTTTAATCCGTTTGTCAAGCAGACCAGGAGTTATCTCCATCCCGTGACTCAGGGTTCAAAGGAAGAATGGGACAGCATGCTATGTAATGGTACTGTCACTGTTAAACCTGCTAGGGGTCACTGTGTGTGGCACAGTCTTAATTACCTTAATTTTGCCTTCAGCTGTTCCTCAAAAGGCCCTACATTTGCACACCACTGCGAATAGGATATGGTTAGTCATGGGTTTTGAGCTCTACTAATGTTTTATCCTGGAACCAATTTCTTCTATTATTATAACATATATCTTGTTCAGTTCTACCTTTAAAATACAATCGATTTCAATTTGGGACAGTGCAAGTAGATTCCAGGTAGATTTGTTAACTGTAAGGCAAATGAGGTCAAAAGAGAGCTCAAATGACACTGTTTTCAGTCCTATTTGGGGCGACGGCGCTTTTTGTTTTATTTCAGACTTTTAAACAGTTGGGTGACTATTCTATTTTATCCGATTTTTAACTGCTCTGCGTAGAGCAAAACAGATTTACTTCCTCTGGACACAACCCAAATTCTCTTCTTTCAAGCCTTTCATGATGAAAGCAAAGCTTTTGTTGCCACGTGTGTGGAATGGAGCCAGGAAAATCATTCATGACGCTAAGAGGTAATCATTATTGCTGGTCTTCTTTTGAGCCCCTCAAGATTAGTTCTTAATAGGATTCTACAATGAATGCCCCTTTATGGCCTACATTGTGCTAAAATGGTATATAGAGGCTCCCAAAGTGTGAATATGTATATATGTGTGTATCTGTGGTTCTTGTGTCACATAGTGCAAGATCTATTTTCTCCTGTGGAAAACAAAACAAAAATGAAACAAACAAAAGAACTCAAAACAAAACAAATCAGCCAAAACAAAACAAATAAAACCTTATTCATATTTTGGTTAGGGAGGGAGAAGCAGGTAAAGGAGAAGTCTGCATGGTGTTTTTAACACACAATATTTTGACAACTAAATTCCATAACTGGAGGAAATAAACCACATTTTCAGGATATTAAATCAGCCACTTGAGACAGCATTTGAAGTTAGAAAACTCCAACAATTACAGAGGTGTCACTTCTATCAGGCAATGAAGGAAGTGTGACACTTTAATTACCTTCATGCTCAAGTTTAAAAAAAGGAGAAGTCTTTTTTCCTTCTTATTTCAAATTAGTGGTATGGTGTTTTGCTTTCTCTCATCATCTCTTCTTGTGACGGTGTCTCCCTACTCACCAAGTGACCTTAGTGGTGAGATCAATAGTAAACAAAGTGGGTCCTAGAGATAGATTGATTGGGCTTGTGTTGAAGTAGATGTTGTGTGACATTGATCAAGGTTCATCACAGAGAAAGACAAATATCATATGACACCGGTTATATATGAAATCTTAAAAAATGATACAAATGAACTTATTTACAAAAAAGAAATAGACTCACAGACATAGAGAACAAACTTATGGTTACCAAAAGGTGCGGGGGAGGGATAAGTTAGGAGTTTGGAATTAAAAGATACACACTACTATATATAACATAGATAACCAACAAGGACCCACTGTATAGCACAGGGAACTATATTCAATATTTTGTAATAACCTATAAAGGAAAAGAATCTGAAAAAGATTATATATGTATATACATATATATACGACATATATATATATGTGTGTGTGTGTATGTATAACTGAGTCACTTTGCTGTATACCTGAAACTAATACAACATTGTAAATCAAATATACTTCAATTAAAAAACAAAGGTTCATCAACTCACAAAGCCTCACACTTATTCACTATTATCTATAAAAGAGGAAAATCATAGCACTTACTTCATGTTTTGTTTCATTTTGTTCCTCCAAGATTTAACTTAGATAATGTATGTACAACACTTCAAATGGGGCTTGACATAGGGAAAAATGGGCAACAGCTGTCAGCTATCACGGCCTTCACTTTATAACATTATTTCAGTGTTCCATTGACATGTTTAAAAGACTAGTTCTCCATAGGTACTTTTGTTACATGAACTCTTTGTTGCTGGAGGCAAAAAGAGACTAAAGTTGTTAAACAGCTTCTACTAGCAGAATTTTTGAATGTGAGGTTTAGTAAATGACAGGAGAGCTTACGTTATCTGTTTGTTCCCTCTGGACACTAGGAACTAGAATTCTCAGTAACTTTTCTCGTTTGATTTGGGCTATTCATTAAAGTACTAGTTCATTTTGGAAGACAATTTTAAGCACCTGGAATGCTCAAATTAGGAAAACCTTATTCTTTTGAGTTGCTGCATTTTTTCTTAATTGTGGTGTTTGTTTTACATCTAGAGAGACATTGCTAGGGGGAGGTTTTTAGTCCCTCTCCTGACAATAATTAGATGATTGTAAACAAGATAATTAGTATCTGTTTTCTTTTCTACAGCATCCTAGAAAAGAACAAAATGAACATTAAAAATTGATTTTTCTACTTTTGTGTCCTTCACATGTTGTTACATTTGTGGGAAATTGGAGCAATTAATAGTGAATTCAAAAACCAATTCCAACGAAAGCATAAGGGTGTGGTTTGATACAAAATGTAAGTCCACGTCTCTGGATAATTTAAATTTTGAATCCATCATACGATAAAGATACATTAACTCAACTCTAATCCTCTAAACCAACCTCTACCAACCTCTGCTTGGCAACCTCACTCGTTTAGGATTATGTCAGTTAAGCAGAAAAGTCATGAAAGGGTTCTTTTCAGATAAGATAATAGTGAGCAGTGTGATCCATCTGAAAAAGGACCCATGGGAGTGAGCAGGGCTAGCGGGGTGGGTGGGGTGAAATAACCATTTTGCAGTCTGTTTTGTTACATGACAAATGTATTTCCAACATTGATTTATCCTCTGGTTTCCTTTTACAGAGAGGAAATAACAAATTGTTGCATATCTTGTCCTAAACTTGTACCTGAAATGTAATTACTATGTATCTTATTCATTCTGCTCACTTTATTCACTCAAAATCTAAGTCAGTATAAAAAAATGTATACTGAGGACTTACCGTGTCACAGAAATAGGTACCTGGTATCAAAATGCAAAGGAAGAAGTCCTCATCTATCCAGGAGTCAGGGAGTCAGCATTCCACAGCCAGGACAGAGGAAAAGGAAGCTGAAATGATAATTCAGAAAAAAGCCTCAGTTCCTTCGTTCAGGTGGGAGAAGGGGCGAGAGAGAGGAAAATAATCCAGGTAAAACAAATTACACATGATGATTCAAAAATATGTACACAAAAATATCTGGATAAATGTTGATTGAAAGCTAGATTGCTACAGAATTATAAGGCCAAGATAAGGAGTTTGGGCTTCAGTCCAATTCCTCCATAATTAATAGTATCATTAATTTTATTTCAACATATATTTAATTAATGACCATTATACATGAGGCACGGGGTCAAGTACTGAGGATATTTGCAAAATGGGATAGATATGGCTCCAACCTCCACGAAGCTTATATTATTACTTATAAAAAATGTTAAAGTTATAATAGCTACCATTTACTGAGTAACTACTATGTTTCTGTGTAACACACTGTTAATTTAATCATAACAACAAATTGGAGGTTGTTTTTAGTTTTACTGCATGTGAGCAGAAAGTGCAGGACAGAGAAGGTTGATGCCATCTCTGAGACCACACTGCTAGGAATAAGTAACTCCAAGTGCCCTGATACTCCCATTACACTACATTATCTGCAGAAGAATCACAATTTATAAGTTAGGATTTTGAGGCGTTTATCAGTTTAAGGTTACAGATGTTAGAGCTGAAGAAAACCTTAAAAAATATCTAATCTCTCATTCTCTTCTCGTGTCTGAAGTCCAGTGATGTTAGGGCACCATTTAAGGTTTGGGCAACGGAGTATCTTGACTTTCCAGTAAGGATCCTTTTTACCACACTTTACAATTCATACAAATCCAGTTATTCCAGCCCCCAGCTCTGGAAATACACTAGCAAGCAAAGCAGACACACTTTGTTTTCACTAAAGCTTAGAGTCTAGTTGAAGAGATCGAGATAGTTCTTGGGGTAAAAGAGTGTTACATTTTCCTATGAAACTCACCAACTGTCATCTTATACTCTAATTATGGAGAGTAAGGCAACCCTGGAAGTAAAATATTGCCATAAATATTGTCCCCTGCAACCTACTAATTGCCTGTAATTCTGAGTAAGCCATTTTTCTGGTGGGGTCACCTTTGTGTTATCTTTCCATAGAATCCATGTGAAATGACCCATTTTTTTGTTCTAGTCCTATCTCTTCTCCTTGCTATCATCAAAAAACTAGATGGATGTTAACTAGACTTCCTGTGGTGATCATTTCACTGTACAGATGCATATTGAACCACTGTATTGTACACCTGAAACTAATGTAATATATCAATTACATTTCAATTTAAAAAATGAGTTTTAATTTCAAATGCCATAAAAAGGACTTGGTTTTAATCACTTTAATAGTGTTAATGGATGGACCTAGAGATTATCATATTAAGTGAACTAAGCCAGACAAAGACAAATATCATATGATATTGCTTATATGTGGAATCTAAAAAAAAATGATACAAATGAACTTATTTACAAAACAGAAAGAGACTCACAGACATAGAAAACAAACTTATGGTTACCAAAGGAGAAAAGGGGTGGGGGGAGGGATAAATTAGGTTGAGATTAACATATACACACTACTATATATAAAATAGATAACCAGGGCTTCCCTGGTGGTGCAGTGGTTG
This sequence comes from Mesoplodon mirus, assembly GCF_964341445.2. Classification (NCBI taxonomy): domain Eukaryota; kingdom Metazoa; phylum Chordata; class Mammalia; order Artiodactyla; family Ziphiidae; genus Mesoplodon; species Mesoplodon mirus. The sequence continues at coordinate 24,632,629 of NC_138981.1, read as the reverse complement.
AGAGTCCGCCTGCCGATGCAGGGGACACATGTTCGTGCCCCGGTCCGGGAGGATCCCACATGCCGTGGAGCGGATGGACCCGTGAGCCATGGCCGCTGAGCCTGCGCGTCCGGAGCCTGTGCTCCACAGCGGGAGAGGCCACAACAGTGAGAGGCCCAAGTACCGCCAAAAAAAAAAAAGATAACCAACAAGGACCTACTGTATAGCACAGAGAACTATAATCAATATTTTGTAATAAACTATAAGGGAAAAGAATCTGAAAAGGAATATACACACACACACACACACACACACATATATATATACATATATAACTGAATCACTGTGCTCTACACTGAAACTAACATGATATTTTTAATCAACTATACTTCAATAAAAAATAAATAAAATTTTAAACATAAAAAATTTTAAAAAGATAACATATTTACTATCTGCCTCTTTAAAGACAAAAACAAATAGTGTTAAAATGCTCCTTGGGAAAATCTGGTTCTTAGAGCTCTAAATATGAAATTGACAATATATATTAATTTTAAATTGTTCTCAGCCCTAATGCATGTGCTCTTTGTCAGGGTTGAACTTTGGATTTGAATACACTGGTGGAAAGATTAAGCCTTTTCAGCATCACTATATTTTTACTAAAAATGAATATAAGCCTGCTAAGTGATTTAAGTATTAAACTCAACAGAAATAATTTTTTCACTTTAAATTATTTAAGCATCTATCAGAAGATGGGCATTCGACACAGGAAAAAGATAGAGCTAATTGGTGTTTTACTCTCTATTTTCTTTTACAAGTATTCCTGAGAAAGTGATTTTAGGCCTGTAGAGAAATAGAGAATGAAAATATCTCACAGATTTTCTCTAGTCATTGCTGTACCCAGGGGTCTAAGAGGCTCAAGATTAGAAAGATTTACCACTGACATACTGAATGGTCTGTAGATAACACATGTGGAGAGTATTTGTACCTTAACAAGAATGTACATGTACATGGACCAACAGACTTCTGAAACATCAGTCTTATGAGAAAACTTCACTGTCAAGGTAATGTCAAGTAGCATATTACCCTTTGCTATGGTCAACTTACCACAATGTTAAAGCTATAGCACTTAGCACAGTGAATATAAAAAGATGACACAATAAGTATTTGTTAGATGAATAGATGCACTGCCAATTTGTTTAATCAATATAATTTAACCAAAACAGGGTGAAACTATAATACTGGAAAAATATATGAAACAACCATTTTGAGACACTGGCAACAGAAAACACAGAGTATACATTTTTGTAGAACACCATTAGTAGTTTTTACCAATCCACACATTTATTCATAAGATCTATCTGATAAAAATCACCATAGACTAACATTCTCAACTTTGGCTTCAAAGCAAATATTAACAGGAGACTTTTAAAAGTCCAAAGCCCAGGCCACACCCCAGACCAACTAAATCAAGAAATGTGGGGTAGGACCCGGGCATCAGTATTTTTTAGAGCTTCCCAGGGCTTCCAATGTTCCAGCCATGGTTGAGATCCATGATTTTAAAGAGCACCATAGGGCCTCCCTGGTGGCGCAGTGGTTGAGAGTCCGCCTGCCGATGCAGGGGATGCGGGTTCGTTCCCCGGTCTGGGAGGATCCCATATGCCGCGGAGCGGCTGGGCCCGTGAGCCATGGCCGCTGAGCCTGCGCGTCCAGAGCCTGTGCTCCGCAACGGGAAAGGCCACAACAGTGAGAGGCCCGCATACGGAAAAAAAAAAAAAAAAAAAAAAAAAAAAATAAATAAAGAGCACCATAAAACTTGACTTTGGTCTGGATGAAATGTATAATAAATACTTGTGCTTTTATCTAAGAGCACTTTTAAATCTTCCCTTTTTATGCTGATCACATTGCATTGAAATTATTTTATCAGTCTCTACTCCAGTAACCTGAGAGCTCCTTCAGGGCAGGGACAGTATCTTATTAATCAGTGTGCACTACTGCCAACATCTGCTGTTAATAAATATCTGTTCAGGGAGATAATGAATTAATGAACTGATTTAAAAATTGAATGAAAAATAACAGATTTCTGCATCCAGTCATTGGTGGAATAATTGGTACTGGAATAGCCCTTCTAATGTAAAAAACTATAAAACTAGACAAAATGTATGAAACAACTATTTACAGACCTTAGATAAAAAGCAGGGCAGGACTGATATACCTGAGAGAAGGCAAACAAAGCGATTGGGTTTATGTCTGGAAACACTTTCTAGATCGTGGCACAGGGTTGGATCCCAAAAGGAGCATAAAGATCTCTTGCTGAGCTGGGGAGGCCAAGATTGTCCAGAGCTTCCGAAGTAGCTGGAACTTGTGGGGCAGTGTATCAAAAAAGACTTTACAAAGAGAATGAGCTCCAAAAATCTGCATTAGGGATCTGCTTGAATCTTTGACTGAATACCAAGCTGTACATGTATAACTTAGAATATTCTAGGTCAGGAAAAGAAGAAGAAACTTGTGACCTATATCTAGGCAAGAATTATTCAATAGAAACATGCAGAAATGGGATTAGCAGTAAATGACATTAAAAAATCTGTTATAAATACATTTGTTAATTTAAAGAAAAATATAAACATAATGAGAATCTTATAGAAAATGGAAATTATGAAAAGGAACAATTGAGGAATTCTATAACTGAAAGATATAATATCTGAAATGAATAATTAATGGTAAAAACTCAACAGCAGATTAGGAAAGGGCAGTATGAAAGAAAATATCTGTGAACTGAAGACAGGGCAGTGGAAACTATCCAAATTAGAGCACAGAGAGAAAAAAGATCTGATAGATGATAGTAGACAGATAGATATCAAGTATATATGTTTGTGTGTATACACACATACCATAAATAAATAAATAAAGTGTGTATCAACAATAGCATAAAGGGCTGGAGAGAGACAAGTAGAAGTATACTGGTGTCATGTTCTTATATACAAAGTTATATAACATTGATATGTTGCATACTATAATTTAAAGATGCACATTATCAACTACAGTGGAATAGTTTTAAAAAGAAAAAAGTTATTTAAATAATAAGTGATATTAGAAATAAAATGAAACATAAGAAAATATGCAATACAAAAATAGTTAGGAAAGGAGCAAAAGTAACAGAGAACGTATAGGTCAAATAGAAAATAAATTGCAAGATGATAGACTGAAACCCAAGCTTATCAACTGTGAAGTTAAATGTACTTGGGCTAAAAATTCCAATTAAAAGGCAGAAATTTTAAACAATAAGACAACTCTATGCTGTTTACAAAACATGCAGGTGAACCTTTAATATAAAGATATAGATAGGATAAAAATAAAATGATGATAAAGACAAAACATACAAATCATAAAAATAAGAATGTTGGAAAATCTATATTAATATCAAAGTAGGCTTCAGGATAAGGAATATTACTAGAGTTAACGACAGTTATAAAATGGTGAATTCATTTAAAATACATAGCAATCCTAAATGTACATAGCCTATTGATAAATCTAGGCATATGTGAAGTAAACACTAACAGAACTAAAAGGATAAATAGACAAATCAACAGTTAAAGTTGTAGTTTTCAACATTTTCTCTCAGTAATTTACAGAACAAGGAGACAGAGAAGTAGTACATATAAAATATTTGCATTATACTAATATTCAACTTTACCCAATGAACATTTTTTATAACCATAACACAAAACATCCACAGAATGCGTATTCTTTTCTGGTACCCATGGCATGTTCACCAATAGAGACTATATTCTGGGTCATAAGAAGCCTCAATACATTTTGAAAAGGATTAAAAGAGTACAGGGTCTGTTCTCTGACTACATGAATTAAATTGGAAATCAATAGCAAAAGATACCAGGAAAATTACCAGGTATTTAGAAATATTTAGGAATTACACACTTCTGTATAACCCATGGGTAAAAGAGGAAATCACAAGTGAAATTAGAAAATATTTTGAACTAAATAAAAATAAACTGAACATATTCAAATTTGTAGAAGGCCATAAAGCAATGCTTAAAATAAAATGTGAAGCTTTACATGCTTATATTAGAACAAATTTGCAAAATAAATTGTCTACCAAGTATTTGAGGAAGAAATACCAATTCTGAACAAATTATTCCAGAAAATAGAGGAGCAAACATTCCCCAACTCATTTTATGACGCCAGCATATAACCCTGATACCAAAACCAGACAAGAAAATCATGATCAAAGAAAATTATAGATAACTAGACCTCATGAACATCCACAAATATCTATAAATATTAGCAGAAATAATTCTGAAATACATAGGTTAATACCAAGTGAAAAAGTAAGCTTTATCCCAGGAAGAAAGGTTTACTTATCATTCTAAAATCAAGCAATGTAATTTACCATATTAATGTTAAAAAGATAACGAAAATATCATGTAATTGCCTCAATAGTTTCAGTAAAGCACTGGACAAAAATGTAAAAATAATTTATTATAAAAATTCTCAGCAATCTAAGAACAAAGTTGATCCTTCACCCCATAAAGGGCATCTATGAATGACAGACAGCCAGCATACCCAATGCTGAAGGAGGGAAAGCTATATCCCTAAGATCAGGAATGAAGCAAGGAGACTCCCACTTCTCTTCACCTTTACATTGGAGGTCCTAGACAGTTCAACAAGTCAAGGTAAAGAAATAAAAATGCATGAGGACTGGAGAAGAAGAAGCAGAAGTGTCTTATTCAACATAATTACATATGCACAAAAACTAAAGCAATCTAAATCTATCTATCATCTACCTACCTATCTACCTACCTATCTACCTACGTACCTATCCATCATCAGTCAATCCATCAGAACAAATAAGTGAATTTAGCAAAGTCACAGAATGTACCAGGTCAACATACAAAAATGCACAATTAAATGAAAGTTAAAATATTACCACTTACAACTGTGTCAAAAATAAAATACTAAGAGATAAATTTAACAATTTATGCCTAAGGCTTCTACACTAAAATAAACAAAACACTGATGAGAGAAATTTTCAAAGACCTTTAATAATTGAGAGATAAAACATGTTCATGGAATGGAATACTCAATACTGTTAAAATGTGAGCTGTTTCTAAATTGCTCTATAATTTCAGTGCAATCCAAATCAAAATCCTAGCAGCCTCTTTAAAATAGGAATTCACAGGTTGACTCTAAAATGTATATGGAAAGTCAAAGGATCTATAATGGTCAAAATACTCTTGAAAAGGAAAACTATAAAGCTTAATATAAAGCTATAGTAATCAAGACTATGGTATTGGCAAAAAGATAGATACATAGATCAATGGAATGCAATAGGGCCCAAAGAAATAAAGCCATGTTTAAACAGTAAACTGATTTTTGACAAAGGCACTAAAGCAATGTGATGGAGAAAAAAATTTTTTTCAACAAATGATGCTGAAGCAACTATATAAAAGTAGGGATTATAATGAATATAAACATCTACCAGTCACCACACATAAATTAGTTCAAGATGGATGATAGATCTACATGTAATATTTTAAAATGTGTAACATTTCTATAAGAAAACAGAAGAATATATCCATAAGCTTGAGGTCATCCATTTCTTAGATGGAACCCAGGAAGCACTAAAAATAATAGATAAATATTAAATTCTTAACATTTTAAAATTTCTGTTCATTCAAAGGCATCATTAAGAAAACAGGTAGGCCATTTACATAGTGGGAGGAAATAGTCACAATGCATATATGTGACCAAAGATTTGTATGCACAATATCAAAAGGACTCCTACAAGTCAAAGATAAAACAGCAAAGGGCCCAAGAAAAGTAGTCAATAGACTTGAGCAGGAACTTCACTGAGAAACGAATATTAAAGGTCAACCATCTTTATCAAAAAGTGCTCAGCATCTTTAGGCATCAGGAAAATATTAACACGACGAGACCCACTACACATGCATTACAACAGCTAAAATGAATAAGATCGACAGAATCAAGTTTTGTAAATGATGTAGACCAACCAAAACTTGCACACCTTGCTGGGAGGAAAGTAGAATGATAGGTTAAACCTCTGATCAAATGTATTATTTTGCTTGGCCTGCTGTAACAAATACCACAGACTGGGAAGCTTAAACAACATATTTACTTCCTCACAGTTCTAGATGCTTGAAATCTGAGGTCAAGGTGTCCAGTGAGTTGATTTCTTTTGAGGTCTCTCTCCTTGGCTTGTAGATAGGCATCTTCTTCCTTTTTCTTCACACAATCTTTCGTCTGTGCATTGTCCTAATCTACTATTTTTATAAAGACACCAGTCATATTGGATTAGGGCCCACACATATGACCTCATTTTACCTTAATTACATCTTTAAAATCTCTGTTTCCAGAGGCAGTCACATTCCGTGATAATGGGCTTTAGGACCACAACGTATGAATATTGGAGGAACACAATTCAGCCTGTACACCTCACAAAACCACAGTTCTGGTTAAATCTAACTCTCCCACAATTTTGCATTTATTTTTGAGTAGTTGAATATAATTTAAGAAAAAGACACCACCACAGTGACTGGTCAGGTGTGCCCTTAATATAGCCCAGAAATCATACCCTTTTCCCCTAGTCCATTTATTCTCACTCTCCTAAAAATCATTTCATACCTTCCCTGAATCCAATACCTCACCCCTCAACTCCATTCCCTCTCTTATTTCACGGTCTGTTATTTTACTTCACTGAGAAAATAAAGCCTATCTTGAAGAATATTCACAAGCTACCTCCACAACATCCACTCGCATACCTATATCTTTGTACCTACCTTCAATCTTCCTCCCTATTATTATGGATGGCGTTTCCATGTTCCCAACATGGGACAACCTGTACACCCAGGGCAAGGTTCCTCATAGATGACTTACTCAAGGCCATTATTCCCACAATTCTTGTCATTGTCTCCTGCATCATCATTTTCCCCTTTCAGCTGGTTTGTTCTATTGATCCCACAAATATGCTGATATTTCATCTTAAAAATTGCTTTTGTTCCAGTTTATTCCTCTAGATGTCACTCCATTTCTCTCTTTCCCTTTATGTATCACAGTTCTTGAAAGACTTGTGCATATGCTCATTACCTCTGTTGTTTTTCCTCCTGATGGCTCTTAAACCCAACTCTCAATCAGGTTTTTCAACCACCATGCTTCCAAAACTACTTTCACCAGGTCATTGATGATCTACACATTGCTAAATCTGGCATGCTGATCTTTCTTAATGTATCAGCAGTATTTGACAAATGTTCACGCTCTCCTCATTGAAACACTCCCCCCCCCAGCTTTATTGAGATACAACTGACATATAACACTGCATAAGTTTAAGATGTACAACGTGATGACTTGATCCATGTATATATTGCGAAAGTATTATCACAGTAAGTTTATTTAACACATCCATCATCTCACATGACTACTTTGTGTGTGTGTGTGATCAGAACATTTAGACCTACTCTCTTAGCAACTTTCAAGTATACAATACAGTACCATTAACTATGCTGTACTTTAGATCCTCAGAACTTATTCCTCTTGTAACTGAAAACTTGTACCATTTCACCAACCTCTCCCCATTTCCCCCAGCCCCCAGCCCCCAGCAACCACCATTCTACTCTCTATTTCTATGACTTTGGTTTTTAAAACCATGAGTGCAGGAAACCCCACCCACACTCACTGGCTGTGTCATCTCAGTCATTTTTGGTATTTCCTTCTCATGTCCATGACTTCTAATTTAGGGCTATCATTAGACCTCTTCTCTTTCTAACCGTTCAACTTTGGTGTCAGGAAGCGTTAAAAGCAATCTCTGAATCAACGATTTCATGATTTATAACTCCAGGCTGGTCCTCTTCTCTGAGCTACTCTCATATATTCAACTGATTACTCAGCATCTCCGCTTGGATGGTTAAGAGACATCTTCTACTTAAAATGAATAGAATTCAGCTCTTCACCTTGCCTCACAAACCTGTTCCTCAGTCTTCCTCAAGCCAATTATTGGCAATTCCATCTTTCTAGTTATTTAGGCTAAACACCTTGGAGTCAGGTTCGACTCCTCTCTTTCTTCATGTCCTTCATGCAATCTGTTAACAAACTTTATAGGATATAAGTGCAAAACATATACAGAATCTCATTAATTCTCTTCATTTTCATTGCTAAGTCCAAGGCATCAGCATTTCTGACCTGGACCACTGCAATAGTTTCCTAACTATCCTACGTCTAACCTTTCCTTACCCTAGTCTATTCTCAACACAACATCCAGAATGAACATGAAAAATAGATCAGATCAGATCACTTCTCTGTTCAAAACTCTCCAGCACCCTCTACCAGAGTAGAAACTAAAGCTATATTATAATGGCCAACAAATGTCATGAATTTTCCCCTCTTCAAGTCTCTGACCTCATCTTCTATTATCTCCACTCTGATCACTCTTCTTCAGGCACCTGTTCTCTTCGTGATTCCTTGACTCTAAACACTAGCTCAATTCATGACCTTAGCATCTGCTGCTGCATCTGCCTATATTGCTATATTGTTCTGGATATGCACATGCCTCACTTTCTTCCTCACCTACTTCTCATTTTTATTCAAATATCACTCTCTAAATAAGGCCTCTCTTGGCCCCCCTTTTAAAAACAGCAAACCCTCCTTAATACTCCTTGTTCCTCTCCCTTGGCTTATGTTTCTCCATAATACTAGCACCATCTAACAACAGATAATGTTTTACTTCTTTATTTTCTTTACTGTCTCTTTTCCCACAATAGAACTTAAGCTCTATGGAAGTAGGTAATTAATAAGTACTAAAGACTTGTTGTTTCTTTTGATTATTGCTTCTGTTGTAGTATCCATAACAGTGTGTCTGTCACATAGTCCAGTTTTCCTATTTGAAGAAGTTTACTTAGGCTTTTTCTTCGGTAACAATCTTTCTAGATGGATTTAATATACATTGAATCTTGATACAAAAGCACAATGAAGTGAATTTAACTTATTGTATTATTTTTATACATTAATAGAATAAATTATGTAGGACTCTATAAGATACTGTAGAAAAAGAGGTCATTGGTTAGCTGAGTAAAAGTAATAACTTTCTCAATATTACAACAGACAAGAGTAGCAATTTTACATCTCTTATTTAATCAAATTATTTAAAAATATGTTTGTAAACACACAGCGTGATTCATCACAGGGCAAATCACTATATCCTATTGTGTAAACCTCAAGCAAACCAAGGTAAAACTATAAAAATTGAAAGTGATCCCGTACCTTAAGCAGCAGATTGAACCACTGTGATAATCACATTCACACTTAACTCAGCAAATAGATGGAGCAAGAATAATAATGGTACATATTATTCATGACCTTTCAACAGAAAAAATTAAACTATGGCTTAAACTGTACATAGACATGTAAAACATTATGTCTGCTTTTTCAACCATTAACATTCAGATCTTTAATGAATTCAGGCAAAATTACAACTGAATAACCTCTGTCATTCATTTAGTTGAACAATAAATATGATAGGATGATTACACATGTTCATAAATATATGTAAATTTATACTTTTAAGAAATGTTTAGAGTTGTCCAAATAATTTAAGACTATTACAAGAAGTGGAATCAATGACTACATCATATTTTCTAACTCTGCCGCTGTTTGAACTTGACCTATTAGAACTAGAGAACAGGGTAACACATCTTAGGTCCCCAGCCTTTTTATCAGTAAATATTAAAACTGTTGTTCTTTTAGAGCTCATCTAACTGTTACATGAGTGCTATTTTTACCATGTTTACAAAGTTTTAATCGCTGAGATCAAACTGCACATTTTCAGGTAATGATTTTGTTTTATTTTTTTGCAATCTTAATGACAAATCTAAGAAACTAGAAGTTTCTAATGTTTTGTGAGAAAGAAAATACTTTCCATTTTTTCCCAAAATTCCTTTTTACCTAGTTAATTCTTGCTCATCTTTCAGTTCTCAATTCAACTGTCACTTCCTAAAGGAAAGTTTCCCTGATCCTGTTTTATATATTATTCAGCACTGTCCAATAGAACTTTCTGCAATGATAGAAATCGTCTATATTTTGCTGTCCAATATGGTAGTCAATAGCCACATGTAGCTACTGAGGATTTGGAATGTGACTACTGTGATTGAGGAAATGAATTTGAAAATTTTATTTATATTTACTAAATTCAAATTTAAATTTAATAAATCATATATAGTTAGTGGCTACCATATTGGATAGCACAGTGCTAAACCATGACCCTCTCCTTCCCTATATTTGTCATGATTATGATTTGCATTTCTTCATGAAATTACTTGACTAACATCTCAACCCACCATTAGCATTTAATTGTCACAAACAGGGTCATGTAAATTTTTCTCATCTTATATCTTCAGGACCTAGCCAAATGTGTGGCAAAAAATAAGTGCTTAATAAATTAGCATGGTAGGCCTGATGCCTTGTGTAACTTAAGGGGCACCATCCATATTTCTCTGTATGTAAATAGCACTTGCATCGAATTGTTCAGTGCATTGCAGCCAATGGGGTGGCACAACAGAGTGGCTCTCCACCAAGGTAGAGCAGGGAGGGGAGTTTACTAACAGTGGAATCTACAACAGAGAAAAGGCCATTGTTCATGACCCCCTTTCTAAGAGAGCTCAGTGATTAGCAATGAAGCATTAAGATTTACTAACCAAGCATCTGAGATCATTTAAAGTTTGGCTGGGAACCACTTATTGCTTGACTTATGTAGGTAAGTACTCTAATTTGTATATGGGTAGCCAACAAGTTCAAGACAACATGCTTTGATCTAGGGATTTTCATTGTACATGTGAGAGCCTGAGAAAAAATCAGAAGATGAATCAAGGTTTTCCTTAAGATATTGTGTGTCACAGCCAATCATGAACTGTATATGGCTTGTTTCCTTTGCATTTGCATAGTTTCCTTTAAATACAATTCTAAATTTCTAAAATATAAAATACAAGGGCTCACTCCCTCTTGCAAGAGCACCAGAATCACAGTTAACTGCTGAACAATCATCGACAGGAAGACACTGGAACTCACCAAAAAAGATACCCCACATCCAAAGACAAAAGAGGAACCACAGTGAGACGGTAGGAGGGGCGCATTCCCAATAAAATCAAATCCCATAACTGCTGGGTGGGTGACTCACAGACTGGAGAACACTTATACCACAGAAGTCCACCCACTGGAGTAAAGGTTCTGAGCCCCACGTCAGGCTTCCCAACCTGGGGGTCTGGCAATGGGAGGAGGAATTCCTAGGGAATCAGACTTTGAAGCCTAGCTGGATTTGATTACAGGACTTCGACAGGACTGGGGGAAACAGAGACTCCACACTTGGAGGGCACACACAAAGGAGTGTGCGCATCGGGACCCAAGGGAATGAGCAGTGACCCCATAGGAGACCGAACCAGACCTACCTACTAGTGTTGGAGGGTCTCTTGCAGAGGCGGGGGTGGCTCTGTCTCACCGTGAGGACAAGGACACTGGCAGCAGAAGTTCTGGGAAGTACTCCTTGGTGTGAGCCCTCCCAGATTCTGCCATTAGCCCCACCAAAGAGCCCGGGTATGCTCCAGTGTTGAGTCGCCTCAGGCCAAACAACCAACAGGGAGGGAACCCGCCCCACCCATCAGCAGACAAGTGGATTAAAGTTTTACTGAGCTCTGCCCAACAGAACAACACCCAGCTCTACCCACCACCAGTCCCTCCCATCAGGAAACCTGCTCAAGCCTCTTAGATAGCTTCATCCACCAGAGGGCAGACAGCAGAAGAAAGAAGAACTACAATCCTGCAGCCTGTGGAACAAAAACCACAACCACAGAAAGACAGACAAGATGAAAAGGCAGACAGCTATGTACCAGATGAAGGAAAAATATAAAACCCCAGAAAGACAAATAAATGAAGTGGAGATGGGCAACCTTCCAGAAAAAGAATTCAGAATAATGATAGTGAAGATGATCCAGGACCTCAGAAAAAAAATGGAGGCAAAGATCGAGAAGATGCAAGAAATGTTTAACAAAGACCTAGAAGAATTAAAGAACAAACACCTAGAACAATTAAAGAACAAACAAACAGAGATAAACAATACAATGACTGAAATGAAAACTACACTAGAAGGAATCAATAGCAGAATAACTGAGGCAGAAGAATGGATAAGTGACCTGGAAGACAGAATGGTGGAATTCACTGCTGCGGAACAGAATAAAGAAAAAAGAATGAAAAGAAATGAAGACAGCCTAAGAGACCTCTGGGACAACATTAAATGCAACAACATTCACATTATAGGGATCTCAGAAGGAGAAGAAAGAGAGAAGGGACCCGAGAAAATATCTGAAGAGATTATAGTCAAAAACTTCCCTAACATGGGAAAGGAAATAGCCACCCAAGTCCAGAAAGTGCAGAGAGCCCCAGGCAGGATAAACCCAAGGAGAAACACACCAAGACACGTAGTAATCAAATTGGCAAAGGTTAAAGACAAAGCAAAATTATTGAAAGCATCAAGGGAAAAATGACAAATAACATACAAGGGAACCCCCATAAGGTTAACAGCTGATTTCTCAGCACAAACTCTACAAGCCAGAAGGGAGTGGCATGACATATTTAAAATGATGAAAGGGAAGAAACTACAACCAAGATTACTCTACCCAGCAAGGATCTCAGTCAGATTCGATGGAGAAATGAAAAGCTTTACACACAAGCAAAAGCTAAGGGAATTCAGCACCACCAAACCAGCTCTACAGCAAATGCTAAAGGAACTTCACTAAGTGGGAAACACAAAAGAAGAAAAGGACCTACAAAAACAAACCCAAAACAATTAAGAAAATGGTCATAGGAACATACATATTCGATACTTACCTTAAACGAGAATGGATTAAATGCTCCAACCAAAAGACACAGGCTTGCTTAATGGATACAAAAACAAGACCCGTCTATATGCTCTCTACCAGAGACACACTGCAGACCTAGGGACACATACAGACTGAAAGTGAGGGGATGGAAAGATATATTCCAGGCAAATGGAAATCAAAAGAAAGCTGGAGTAGCAATACTCATATCAGATAAAATAGACTTTAAAATAAAGAATGTTACAAGAGACAAGGAAGGACATAATGATCAGGGGATCCATCCAAGAAGAAGATATAACAATTATAAATATATATGCTCCTAACATAGGAGGACCTCAATACATAAGGCAACTGCTAACAGCTATAAAATAGGAAACTGACAGTAACACAATAATAGTGGGGGACTTTAACACCTCACTTACACTAATGGACAGATCATCCACACAGAAAATTACTAAGGAAACACAAGCTTTAAATGACACAATAGACCAGATAGATTTAATTGATATTTATAGGACATTCCATCCAAAAACAGCAGATTACACTTTCTTCTCAAGTGCACACAGAACATTCTCCAGGATAGATCACATCTTGTGTCACAAATCAAGCCATGGGTCACAAATCAAGCCTTGGAATCATATCAAGCATCTTTTCTGACCACAACGCTATGAGATTAGAAATGAATTACAGGGAAAAAAAACGTAAAATACACAAACACACGGAGGCAAAACAATACGATACTAAATAACCAAGAGATCACTGAAGAAATTAAAGAGGAAATCAAAAAATACCTAGAGACAAATGACAAGGAAAACATGATGATCCAAAACCTATGGGATGCAGCAAAAGCAGTTCTAAGAGGGAAGTTTATAGCTATACAAGCCTACCTCAAGAAACAGGAAAAGTCTCAAATAAACAATCTAACCTTACACCTAAAGGAACCAGAGAAGAACAAACAAAACCCAAAGTTAGCAGAAGGAAAGAAATCAAAAAGATCAGAGCAGAAATAAATGAAATAGAAACAAAGAAAACAATAGCAAAGATCAATAAAACTAAAAGCTGGTTCTTTGAGAAGATAAACAAAATTGATAAACCATTAGCCAGACTCATCAAGAAAAAGAGGGAGAGGACTCAAATCAATAAAGTTAGAAATGAAAAAGCAGAACTTACAACAGAAACTGCAGAAATACAAAGTATCCTAAGAGACTACTACAAGCAACCCTATGCGAATAAAATGGACAGCCTGGAAGATATGGACAGATTCTTAGAAAGGTACAACCTTCCAAGACTGAACCAGGAAGAAACAGAAAATATGAATAGACCAAACACAAGTAATGAAATTGAAACTGTGATTAAAAATCTTCCAACAAACAAAAGTCCAAGACCAGATGGCTTCACAGGTGAATTCTATCAAACATTTAGAGAAGAGCTAACACCCATCCTTCTCAAACTCTTCCAAACAATTGCAGAGGAAGGAACACTCCCAAACTCATTCTATGAGGCCACCATCACCCTGATACCAAAACCAGACAAAGATACTACAAAAAAAGAAAATTACAGACCAATATCACTGATGAATATAGATGCAAAAATCCTCAACAAAATACTAGCAAACAGAATCCAACAACACATTAAAAGGATCATACACCATGATCAAGTGGGATTTATCCCAGGGATGCAAGGATTCTTCAATATCTGCAAATCAATCAATATGATACACCCTATTAACAAACTGAAGAATGAAAACCATATGATCATCTCAATAGATGCAGAAAAAGCTTCTGACAAAATTCACCACCGATTGATAAAAACTCTCCAGAAAGTGGGCATAGAGGGAACCTACCTCAACATAATAAAGGCCATATATGACAAACTCACAAGAAAGATCATTCTCAATGGTGAAAAACTGAAAGCATTTCCTCTAAGATCAGGAACAAGACAAGTATGTCCACTCTCACCACTATTATACAACATAGCTTAGGAAGTCCTAGCCACAGCAATCAGAGAAGAAAAAGAAAGAAAAGGAATACAAATTGGAAAAGAAGAAGTAAAACTGTCACTGTTTGCAGATGACATGATACTATACATGGAGAATCCTAGAGATGCCACCAGAAAGCTACTAGAGCTAATCAATGAATTTGGTAAAGTTGCCGGATACAAAAGTAATGCACAGAAGTCTCCTGCATTGCTATACGCTAATGATGAAAAATCTGAAAGAGAAATTAAGGAAACACTCCCCTTTATCACTGCAACAAGAAGAATAAAATAACTAGGAATAAACCTACCAAGGGAGACAAAAACCTGTATGTAGGAAACTATAAGACACTGATGAAAGAAATTAAAGATGATACATACAGATGATACATACAGATGGAGAGATATACCATGTACTTGGATTGGAAGAATCAATATTGTGGAAATGACTATACTACCCAAAGTAATCTACAGATTCAATGCAATCCCTATCAAATTACCAATGGCATTTATTACAGAACTAGAATGAAACAATCTTAAAAGTTGTATGGAGACACAAAAGACCCCAAATAGCCAAAGCATTCTTGAGGGAAAAAAAACCGAGCTGGAGGAATCAGACTCCCTGACTTCAGACTATACTACAAAGCTACAGTTATCAAGACAATATGGTACTGGCACAAAAACAGAAATATAGATCAGTGGAGTAGGATAAGAAAGATCAGAGATAAACCCATACACCTATGGTCAACTAATCTATAACAAAGGAGGCAAGGATACACAATTGATAGAAGACAGTCTCTTCAATAAGTGGTGCTGGGAAAACTGGACAGCTACATGTAAAAGAATGAAATTAGAACACTCCCAAACACCGTACACAAAAATAAACTCAAAATGGAACAGAGACCTAAACTTAAGACTGGACACTATAAAACTCTTAGAGGAAAACATAGGAAGAACATACTTTGACATAAATCACAGCAAGATCTTTTGTAATCCACCTCCTAGAGTAATGGAAATAAAAACAACAATATACAAATGGGATCTAAGGAAACTTAAAAGCTTTTGCACAGCAAAGGAAACCATAAACAAGATGAAAAGACAACCCTCAGAATGGGAGAAAATATTTGCTAACGAATCAGTGGACAAAGAATTAATCTCCAAAATATATAAACAGCTCATGCAGCTCAATATTAAAAAAACAAACAACCCAATTCAAAAAGTGGGCAGAAGACTTAAATAGACATTTCTCCAAAGAAAACATACAGATGGCCAAGAAGCACATGAAAAGCTGCTCAACATCACTAATTATTAGAGAAATGCAAATCAAAACTACAATGAGGTATCACCTCACACTGGTTAGAATGAGCATCATCAGAAAATCTACAAACAACAAATGCTGGAGAGGTTGTGGAAAAAAGCGAACCCTCTTGCACTGCTGGTGGGAATGTGAATTGGTACAGCCACAATGGAGAACAGTATGGAGGTTCCTTAAAAATCTAAAAATAGAACTACCACATGACCCAGCAATCCCACTACTTGTCATATACCCAGAGAAAACCGTAATTCAAAAAGACACATGCACCCCAATGTTCAATGCAGCACTATTTACAGTAGCCACGTCATGGAAGCAACCTAAATGCCCATCGACAGATGAATGGATAAAGAAGATGTGGTACATATATACAATGGAATATTACTCAGTTATAAAAAGGAACGAAATTGGGTCATTTGTTGAGACACGGATGGATCTAGAGACTGTCATACAGAGTGAAGTCAGTCAGAAAGAGAAAAACAAGTATCATATATTAACACATATATGTGAAACCTTGATAAATGGTAGAGATGAACCAGTTTGGAGGGCAGAAGTTGAGACACAGATGTAGAGGACAAACATATGGACACCAAGGGGAGAAAGCCAGAGGGGTGGTGGTGATTGTGTGATGAATTGGGAGATTGGGATTGACATATATACACTAATATGTATAAAATGGATAACTAATAAGAACCTGCTGTATAAGAAAATAAATAAAATAAAATTCAAAAAAAAACCTACAAGGGGATTTCCACATAGTTAAACAAATGCTACTGAACGGTCAGAACCTATTTTACTCGAGTCTTAAATACATATATGTCCACATATGAAATCCAGCATTTTTTTTGCTGTTCTTAATATAATCCCTTTAATTCATAATATACTGCTTTTTCATTTAGAATAAAAATTAAGTCACTGTGTAGAGGCCCTCTTCGGTGACTGTCAATTTTCCAAGAGGTAAGCATCTTTTAAGTTTTTTTCTTTAGGCTACTTGTAGTAAATCTATTGGTTCCAACTTCCTTCTTTTTGACCTTCCTCTCTGACTTGTTCTACCATCACCCACCATATCTGTCAAGAAAAGGAAAGTTAATAACCAGGTTCCAAGCCAGGAATGAGATTAAATTCACACTCAAGCGAGGGAAGGTGAGGTTTGAATTTTGAAAAGAAGCCCTTCAAGGGTCATGTAATTACTAGGGCGTTATCAAAAAATTATTAGTGTTGCATATTCCTCATTTGGGAGGCGGGTGCCACAATGCCGCAGGGCAGTGGAAAGTTATAAATGGTGACATGCAAATGAGCCAGGCAAGCACATACTTTGGTGTTCCACTGCCCCATTTGCTAATGGAAAATGCAACATCAGAAAGCATGCCTTTCATGGAGAATGACATATCTAGGACATTGGCTGGGATTTATAGTCAACCATCTTTTTGCTGCTTCATTGGCTTTCACAATTCATTTCAATTTTCACTTACAGGAAAAAATTATGGTGCATAGATTAGCATATAACCCCCGTCATGCTTCTTTTGGCTGCTTCTTTTACTTGTGATTAATTTTTTAAATTCAGCTAATTTGTTTATGTGACAGTTTCTGAGAGTCATGACTTGGAAAATAATTTTGCCTTCATCAAGACTTGTCTCCACAACAATACTCTTATATGTTTGTACTGAGCAATTGCTCTGCTCTTTAAATTCTACCTTGACATAAATACCCACTCTCTTTTTTTTAACTAGATTTTTTGTTGCTTAAAGAAAGGTAAAAAGGATAAATTTAAAAACGACATGCTTTCGGACTAATGTGTAAAAGGTCTGGAGATCACAAATCATTTAGTGCTTCGTGTATTAGAACACTAGTTCTTAGGAAAATGTTTTATTCAGATTTAATCAGGACCTCAGAGGTATCATCTGAATCTTTTGAGATTTTTGCAGCCCTTATTTCTGACCCAGTTTTTAAATTGTTCAGGTGTTAACGAACTACTACTTTCTGCATGCAAATAGGAAATCAAAACCATTTGGAATAGGTTATCTCCTGTTATCTACTTGACTGGTAGACTTAAGCATTTTATTTGGCTTTTATCTGAAGGAATGATGATACCACAAATTATATAACCTGAGACCAAATAATTAAAATGTGAAGAGACTAATTTCATTTACAGGGGCTTTTTTTTTTTTTTTGCGGTACACGGGCCTCTCACTGTTGTGGCCTCTCCCGTTGCGGAGCACAGGCTCTGGATGTGCAGGCTCAGCGGCCATGGCTCACGGGCCCAGCCGCTCCGCGGCATGTGGGATCTTCCCGGACCGGGGCACGAACCCGTGTCCCCTGCATCGGCAGGCGGACTCTCAACCACTGCGCCACCAGGGAAGCCCGTGGTATAACTTTTATGAAGACAAATATTTCAAGAAAAACCCAAGCCTTAAGGAATAGAATGGGACTTAAGATCAGTGACTAATGGCAGATAGAAGAGACCATTCCCAGACTTCTAGAAGGAACCTCCTTTCTTAGTGTCAGTTTGGTCCAACAAATACCTGGCCCCCTATTTCTGACAGCTTCTTACAAGACTTGGTTCATCAGTAATCCTTCCTCCTTAGTGCCTTTAATTGTTCTCATGTCACAGACATTTTCCCATAACCACAATATGCTCAAATATCCCTAGAACAGAAATTCATTTTCCAGCCAGTTTTTCCTTTAATCGTTTTTCATTTAATATTAGGTTCTTAAACACAGAAATCTATTCTTGCCATTCATTCCTCAATCTTCCGCAATTAGGGGTCAACTCCCAGCACTTTAAATAGGCTGTAAAATCTATCCAGATGAAATCTAACTCCCAATCCAATTCTATGCTGAAGTTCTACTCTACCATCTCATTTATTAGTTTGGTTCATAAGAAATTTCATATCATCAAGCATTGTTTTATAAAAATTATTTAATGGAAAAAGGAAGCAGAGTGCTGAAAAGAGTTTTAAGAGCATCAAATAAAAATTATTCTCTTCTATAAGGATTTTAAATAACAAATGTTTTGCTTAATATATGTGTATAGCTATAAAATCTAAAACTCACTATGGAAATCCAAAATTTTTATAATTTAGAGGTAGCTTATTAAAATAAAAACAAAACAAACAAAAAATCTAAGAAAGGTAAACTATTTTAGCCAACATCACTCAGTGGTAGACCTAAGAATTAAACTAATGGTATAACTCTAGTTTGATCTACATTTTCAAGATGTCTTTTATTTTCCTAATAACACTATGACATCAATTATTCTTTCTTGGACATCTTAATAATGCTGACCACCCCTGTATTTATAAAACACAACATCTTTTAGACAGTGTTTTTGGTTTGTTCATCCACTTACTTCCAAGCCATAATTCAGACCTTGATGTCAACTCACTACGGTCAACTAATTTCAAATTTTATTGTTTCATTAATTGATTATGTTTTTGTCCAGTTCTTGTTGTGAATTTCAACATAAATTCGTATATGATACTTCTGTAATACATTACTATTTATCTTCTTTCCTACTTGTATCATTTTCCTCCCTTGCTCTCCTAACATTACTCTTCACTGATGACCCTTCTAAATGTCAGACTCCTCTCGGCCATTGTCCTCTAATGCCCTATTTTCCTATGCTAGTGTTTAAACTCAAAGAGATCTTCAAATATACGCCCTTTGTCCTCTTAGGCAAGCTTGCTGTGGTGAAAAGAATGAAATTTGTAGTAAAAGTATTTGGAGATGAAATCTATCTGTGCTAATAAACACCTGGGCTTCCTTGAACTAGTAAATTAGACTTCTCAATATCAGTTTCTTAATCAAATAATTTAATTATTAGCTTATCTTATAGGATGGTTGTGAATTGTGACTCTCAAAGGAGATAATGCATATCAGAGTTCTTTGCGAACACTGAACATTTATAAAAGCACTATTATTACTTGGAATCTACAATATCTTTGGATAACGTATGGCTTCACCCGCTTAACTATCTGTATACTATCTATTTGTCACCTGAGATACTCATAAGTCATCTCCATCACAGGCACTCTAAATAAGGAAAAACAAAACAAAATAAAAAACTAAAGCATGGCCATGATGGAGGTCATGGTGAAAAGAGAGTGTGCAAGTTTGGGAGCTACTGGTGGGAGGAAGTATAATTGGAGCCATTAATTTTTTAAACAGAACTGTTACATGATTCGGAAGATTTCTGCAAAAAGTGTAGAGAAAGAGAATGGAATTTGTCTCCAGCAAGGAAAAAAAAAAAAAAAAACAGTGAGACTAAATCTATACCAGTGATAGAACATATAGGAAGGGAATTTGAAGGGAGAAATATTATACTATATTGACATGATATACCAAAGAAGTATAAGAAGGAGCTATAAATACTGAATGACTTTTAAGTTCCAGTACCAAGTGACAAGATGCTAGTGATTCTGTTAAGCTGAATTGTGGGTTAATGTTATGAGTTGAATTGTGATCACCAAAAATATGTTGAAATCCTAACCCCTGGTACCTGTGAAAGTGACCTTATTTGGAAATAGTCTTGCAGATATAATCAAATTATGATGAGGTCATTAGGGTGAGCCCTACTCCAATATGACTCGTGTCCTTATAAAAAGAGGAAAGCACCATGTACAGACAGAGATACACAGGGAGAAGACCATGTGATGATAGAGGCAGAGATTGGAATGATGCAGCTGCAAGCTAAGGAGTGCCAAGGTTAACAGCCACCACTAGAAAATAAAAACAGGGAAGAAGGATTCTTTCTTACCAGTAAATTTCCATTGTTTTAAACCACCCAGTTTGTGGTGCTTTATTACAGCTGTCCTAGGAAACTAATAGAATTGATAATCTTAGTTTCTATTTGGTAAATGCTATGTTTGAGAGGTCTGTGGGACACCCATGGGAAGATATACAGTAGACAGTAAGAAATACAAATCTAATGCTCAGGGAAAAGGTCAAGGCTAGAAACATGGCTCTGGGAAACTTTGATATAGCAACCATAGCTAAGTCATCCTATAAGGAGGGCATAACATATTGCATTAATCAAGATCATTAGTGCTAGCTGTTGTTATCAACAATATTCCCAATATCTATCATAATACAATCAAGTTTTCCTATTCACTTCACAGTTGAAATTTCAGCAGGAAGCCTTCCATATGGTGGCCCAGGGATCCCAGTCCTCACATCTTATCGCTCCATTACTTTTAAGGGACTCCTCAGATTCTTCATTGGATTTTGTATTCAGGAGTCCAAAGAGCAAAGAGAGAGGGAGTAGGATCATGTGAGATACTTTATGAACCAAGCCTGTCCACCTTCCCCTAGCTAGAACACAGTCATTTGCCCCAAACCTAACTGCAAAGGAGAATGGGAAATGCCGTCTCCCTGTTTGATCAGATGACCAACTCTGAAGATTCTATCATAGATGGACACAGAAACAGATGTATGCAAGATGGAAAATGACCTTCATGCCTTAGCAAGTGCAGAGAAAATTCTATTATGTTCAGAGGTGAGAGAGAGAAAGAATGTTTTTGGCTATGTAAAATTAAAGTACAGCAATATTTGTGTAGAACTTTGAAGAAATAGGATTTGGACAAACAATGGCAGAAGGAAAATGCCTTCAGGAAGAAGAGAATTGACTGTGCAGAGCCACAGAGGCAGAGGACCCCAGGATTTCTTCTGAAAATAGCATTTGGCCGGTTTGGTTAGGACATGTAAATCAGAATCCAGTTAAAATTGAAACAGGATACTTATGTATCCCTAGTTCATGCCCAAACCAGTAGTAGACTTACCCTTTGACTTTACCTTTGCCAAGTGCATTTAAAATTCTGCAGACTCTAATTTATTAAAATTTACTACTGAAGTGAGAATGATGGCTATTTCTTTCCACTTCTTAGTATGGGACCACAGTTTTATTAGAATGCTTGCCCTCTGAGCTCAGCAAGGAGCATGTTATAATTAGATGAGGATTACAACAGAGACTCTGTTAATGGGATTTTTGAGACGTAGTCAAAAAGAAAACCTACAAGAGTGTCTCCATTACACTCTATATAAGTAAGGGAAACCTGTCTTAGGAGACCACTAAAGAAATCAGCAGGAGTTAGTTAACTGAAGGTCAAACAATATGACATGATAAGCCTTGGGGGATACTGTTAAAATAATCATTGCAGATAAGGGACTGGCTGACTGTCGAGGTGCCTATGCATATTTCTAACATGAAAATGAAGACGGGAATTAAAACCGCAGAAATGGCCTCTTTGTTTTTGTATAAACTTGAATACCTCCTATCAGTAAACAATATTAAAATATATTTTTTCTATACATGGAAAGTGTGAAATCATGGGGTCTCCTATAATGGAAATGTTCCATATATAGTATCTGAAATGATTCTCCCTTGAGGCTGAGTAGCTCCCTGACTACTTTTTTAAGTGTAAATTTTTTTCTGAATGTGTTAAAAAATATGCTCATTGTTAGAAAACAGAGATAACATAAGAAGATAAAGCACTTAAAATGCCACAATTCACGAAAACTCACTAATTTTTTTTATGTTTTTCTATTTACTATTTGTAAATATCATATTAATGTACCCATTATAATAATGTATATCTGCTTTTTTATCCAGTACTTTTCATTGAATATTTTGGATTGATTGGTCCTTTTTCTTCCTTTGACTTAATTTTTTTCATCATCTTGGAAAGATCATGTAAAACAGCCTTAAAAATAATTATAGAAACTTTCATCTAATCAGTCTGAAATTCCTCTAAGGGAAGTTAAAGAAAATGCAGTCAATTATTTTTTACTTATTCAGTACAACTCTGTACCGTCCTTGTTTGGGTAAAGAAAATAATATTCCCAAAAAAGAGGAGGCAGAAGTAGGACAAGGGGGTGTGTCACATGGGTTGAACCCTTTCTTCTCAGTGGGCCTGCATGTTGGCATTGTAGTTCGCTATGACTGGGGGTTTCTCTAAATACCCTGCAGTCATAAGAGGGCAAGCGAGAAAAAGCAGGGAATAAATAGGGACTTGATCACTTTTTCACTCTGTAGATTTCTGCCTCAGAAACTAGACTAACTGGAATGAGACTCTCTGCTCAGAATTGCTGACCTTTCCAAATATTCAAGTCCAGTCTGCAAGATAAAAGGGTCCCATATGAGTTTGCTCTTTCCCTAGCATATACCTTTGAGAAACCACAGGCATTTGGTCCCAGTATTCAAAATAACATGACTTTAGGATTTCATTCTGTACAATGTTTGTTATAATTTAGAGTACCAGGAGAAATTAAATAACAGGATTGCTGCAATTAAATGTTGTCTTTTGACCTGGCAAGAAACTAGCAACTCAACTAGGAGAAAGGACAGCTAGGTGTTATGAAGGTGAAGAAATACTGTTCTAGTGCAGGTGTTCATCCCAATAATAGGATGATTGTAGGCTGTTAGTCACATTAGACTATCGTCTGTGTCCAATAAGATGCCTTCCTCTACCCATTTGAAACAGATGTTATTTGCATAATGTATTTTAATACATTAAAAAGTAACTAGACTAAAAATATATTTTTCTTATGTCTTAATGCCTTTCTAGATATAAAATACAAAACACTCAAATATTTCCATATATGCTGTCTTGAACCATAAGCATATATGAAAAGTAGAGTCTTACTTTCAATAATCAATTGTTAACATGGACCCAGGAGATTTCACTTCCAGTTTTAGAAATGAAGGTTTGAACAATGGATTGAGAAATCCTGCTGACCTACTTTTGAATGGATAAATTCATATGTGCTTATATATTCTGATTGGAAGGTAAAAAAAATTACTGTGCTTGCATCACATCAGGTGAGAAATTTCTTGTTATAAAAAGTGACTGATAGGGCCTCCCTGGTGGCGCAGTGGTTGAGAGTCCGCCTGCCGATGCAGGGGATACGGGTTCGTGCCCCGGTCTGGGAGGATCCCATATGCCGCGGAGCGGCTGGGCCCGTGAGCCATGGCCGCTGGGCCTGCGCGTCCGGAGCCTGTGCTCCGCAACGGGAGAGGCCACAGCAGTGAGAGGCCCGCATACCGCAAAAAGAAAAGAAAAAAAAAAAAAAAGAAAAAGTGACTGATAATAACAACTGGATATGAACAGAATTAATAATTGAAAATTATATAGGTATGTGATATCCATCTATGATTCCTGGCACATAATTATGCCAAAAAATTGCATTAGAGTTGATCAGGGTTTAAAATATGATTCCTGTCAGACTGTAAATGGTCTTTGATACCAAATTACTTCAGTTGGCGAGTGTTAGAATCTATTTTTCTTTTCTGCTTTACTTACATTTTTTTACTAAAATGTTTTTTGTTTTGGTGTTGTCTTACTTATTTGTTTTTTAGTAAACAAATAAGCAAGTTCTTTGCTGGTCAAATCAATTGCTTCCACAAAAAGCACATAAGGAAGGAGAAAAAGTGTGAGAAGGAAGAAGGATGGAGACAATTAAAGAGGAGACTAGAAAGCAATTAACACAATCCTCATTTGACCTTATTTTTTCTTTTGGTGCCCTGAGATCCTCCATAACTAATGGCACTACATGCCATTCTTCACAATTTTTAGGGTTGTACCTTATAAAATATTTAAAAGAAATTTCAAATATGTCCTTTGAACTAATAATCATGACCATTTCTCCTCTGATAGATGATAAATTTCCCATTCCAGAAGACAGAATAAAATCAAGTAGATTTAAATGGGTGTAAAGAAAAAAAATACATGTCAAAAAAAAAAAGAAATGGCATAATATCCAGTGAAATAAGTGATCATGGA
This sequence comes from Mesoplodon mirus, assembly GCF_964341445.2. Lineage (NCBI taxonomy): Eukaryota > Metazoa > Chordata > Mammalia > Artiodactyla > Ziphiidae > Mesoplodon > Mesoplodon mirus. The sequence continues at coordinate 24,607,700 of NC_138981.1, read as the reverse complement.
ATGTTGGAGCTACACAGAATGTGAATGTGTGAATTTGCCAATTAAAGCATATTTCTCTGGTCCATTGGTCTCATAATGAAATTACATACTGTTCTTACTGATTAGACTCTTTTTGAATTTAATCACTTTAACACCTGGGCTTCTTGTATCCCTACATCCTCCTAGACTCTCTTCCTTTTAAGAGTTTAGTCCTAAATAACGAGAAGTCCCACATATTCTGAAAACTCCCCTTTACTGTTCCGCCTCATCACCCTCCCTCAGTCTGTTTCCAAGTCCACATCTTTAAATATCTGCCTCTAAAGTATATATTCAAAATTTTTTACCAGAACCACACTATTTTGAAAATAGCAGGATACTTCTGTCTCACCCAGAGCTTTGCCTATTACACATTGTATGTCCATTATGGCCAATGGTGGAGATTTTATTAATTCTGCCAATGCCTGATTTTATAGATGATATCAGGTTTTCCATTTTTTAATTTTTGTTTTCTAATTTATTGCGTGATTTTTTGTTTGGTAGTACTAATTGTACTAATTGTTTCTGGTAGTACTAACTTTACAACGTGAACTATTTGAGAAAATGTTTTCAGTTTTAAAAAGTCAAAAAAGCAGTTATGTGGAAGATGCAGGGGTGAAAACCTTCTCCCTTCATTCCTTCCATGTTCTTTGCCTGGTCTAATAATTAAACTGACCTAAGACAGATTAACAGGAGAAAAACAAAGTTTGTACTTATGGGAGCCCCATACACACATGAGACTTTCTGGCAGCGAGGCAGTTGAGGCTTATATACCCTTCTGAGCTAAGGAGAAGCGGGTAAGGGGCTGGAGTCTCAAAGGGGAGGAAGACAATTCACAGGAAGATGCGAAGAACAAATGTTTGCCGTGTTATGCAGACAAGTCTTTCTGATATAAAAAAGTTATTTTTGGTAATAGCTCTCTCCCTGTTACAGGGTCCCTATCTAAATTTTTTTAGGCAGCTAAGGGAGAGGTAAAAAGCTCTTCCTGAATCGACTGGGACTTGATTGTCTTCAGCTTGAAATAATCCACGTGCCAAAGTGGCACAATCTGGGGTGGCGTATTCTGCTCCTTCTTAAAGGCTAAGCTGAATATTACAAAGCAAAGAATATATGTTTAACACACACACTGTAAGAGATTTATTGAACACCATCTTCATACTAATGTGGAAATCTTGATAAATTACATGAGATCAGAGTTACTACCTAGTCTCTCATGACAGACAGTCATCTGCCCACAAGAAGCAGCAACTCATAAGACAGTTTCTTGTCTTACAAAACTGCAAGTGTTTTTATAGCTGATTTTGTGTTCAGTGATAGAACAAGCGATGCTACCAGAGGCAGGTCACTTTTCCTATTTAAGAGAAAATGCTTTGTTTATTTTTCTTCCATGGGCTCTTCTTCTCCTGGCCCACAAAGAACCTCAAAGTATCTCCCATTCTTCTACTGTGTTCATGAATATAACCCTAGTGCTTAGAATAGTGCTAGAAAAATAGTAAGTGATCAATAAGTATTTTGGTATTAATTAAAAGAAAATCCAAATCTACCTTTCTATGTACCATTTGATTTATTTTCTTCTATTTCTTTTTTTCTTATACATCTTTATTGTAGTATAATTGCTTCACAGTTCTGTGTTAGTTTCTGTTGTACAACAAAGTGAATCAGCTATACATATACATATATCCCCATATCCCCTCCATCTTGAGCCTTCCCCCCGACCCTCCCTATCTCACCCCTCTAGGTCATGGCAAAGCACCGAGCCGATCTCCCTGTGCTATGCAGCTGCTTCTCACTAGCTATCTATTTTACATTTGGTAGGGTATATATGTCGTTGCTTCTCTCACTTCTCCCCAGCTTCCCCCTCCCCCGCACTGTGTCCTCAAGTCCATTCTCTATGTCTGCATCTCCATTCCTGCCCTGCCACTAGGTTCATCAGTACCTTTTTTTTTTTTAGATTCCATATATATGCATTAGCGTACGGTATTTGTTTTTCTCTTTCTGACCCCACTTCACTCTGCATGACAGACTCTAGGTCCATCCACCTCACTACAAATAACTCAATCCTTCTATTTCAAAACTAAACATAAGAAAGTACTTGATATTTACTATCCCTTCTTCCTCATATCCAAACACATGTAAGCCCACCTAAAGCAATTTATGTGCACCATTAAAATAAAACTTCTCTAGATGTCACTGTGTAACAGCCAATTCCAGAGCTGCCTTTTCTCTGATCTTCCAAACTGACTTCCTCATGGCAGATGACTCTTTGAAGTTCCCTTTGTTCTTGAAACTCATCTCAGAATTTTATAATGAGATACAACCTCTATTTCTCTCCTTCCCCTCCCTGGTTATAACCCCAGATTCTTCTGAGAATCTATTTAATAACTAGTTTAGGGAGTGGTTAAAAGTATGGATTCTGGAATCTGATTGCCTGGTTCAAAGTCTGGCTCCCTTAATTACAAGATCTTCTGAGCATGCTCCTAAACGTCTCTAGCCACTACAAACCATTACAGCCTCTGTAAAATGAGGGAAATAATTTTACCTACTTCATATAAAATAAGGTAAAACATACAGAGTCCTTAAAAACTCAGTATGTATTGATTATTATGAGATACTAAAGATCCACACCTAAATGTGTTTCATTTCTAGATCCCACAGCTGGACAATTAGTCATGTTCCATTCCACTCTCTCTCATCTTCTCATCCAGTTGGTTACAAAATACTACCTAAATCTGCTTAAAATGCTGTTCTCCAAATCTAGCTCTCCACATCTAGTCCTTGTCTAGAGTTTTGCAGATGTGGTCATGGTTTTGGGGCACTGGGTTAGATGCTGGTAAAGGATAGAAGCTAATTTAACACTGTGTCAAATTACCGTGGTTGTTTCTAAACTTATTTCATTTTGTTTTCAAGTGGTCATGTAAAGTAGGTATTATTTTTTTCCCCCACTCAATAGAAGAAGCAGCTAGAGTTCAGATGAGCCAGCTACCTTTACCCAGGTAACACAGTTAACAAGTACAATAAGTGCCAGAGCTGGAATTTCCCATTAACATCAAGTTAGGCCTTCTTTGTTTCTTAAGCACTCCAGCAATTGAAACTCCTAAGGAAGGAAAAAGGTGGTGGTATGGTGTGGGGTGGGGGGGGGCTCTTCAAGGATATTTCTTCGGGAAAACTGAAGTTATAAATATGCCTTTTCAGATACAGGTACTGGCATCTATCAAACTTGATGATGTCTCAAGAAGACTCTGGAGCTGTATCAGATAATGAGATTGTAAACGTCTCTGAGTTAAAATAGGCTTTCTCTAAAAATAGTTCATTACCCACTAGCTCTTGAAAGCTTCTGGTCCTTATAAATTATGATACACAGTGACTTCAACTGATGCTTTTACTAAGTTTAATCAAGAAAATTCTTCAAAGCAAATAGACTATCCTTTATGCAGTAGTAGGCACTAATGACTGGATTGCATAGGTGTATTTAACCTGGTACAGACAATGAGGTATTGGTATCTATCTGCTGTATTTCTAGAGCTATAAAGCAAGCAAACAAGAAGCAATTGGAAAAGTTTATTCCCCATATAACTGAGTAAAGTTAAGATCAAATCCTAAAATGTAGACCTTGCCCGCTCTAAGATGATATAACCCAATCTATGAATTGACCACAAAGCCCTTATATGTGCTTTTAATATAAATTGTGGCCCTACTTCATAAAATAACATTTCATGTTATTACTTCATGATTAGACTACTGAAGTTTATTTCTCAAGTAATTTTTTAATAGTTAAAATGAACTATTTTCAGGCTCTTCACTACGCAAAGCAAGAGAAATATAAAGACTCCTTTTGATCTAGTGTCTGGTATTAATTTAAATTGAATATTCACTATTTGAATTTATTGCAGCAGATGTCCTCAGCTACCCAATTATTTTAGCACAATTTGGCATATATATAGTTTTAAAAGATCTTGTATCTAGGCGAAGCATTTAATTTCCTAGCAAATTAATCCCTTTGGAACATTACATTGGATACCATGGTGATTAAAAAAAAAAGACTCTTTCACAACAGCAAGTTGCTCCAGTAAATACCCAGTACTCTGCACAAATGGAAGATCTGCATTTATTTCCTCTGTTATATATGGCGCAGGTTTCCTTATTACTAATTACGTGCTCTTTCTCAGCTCAGACATTTTTAATAACAACATGCACTATGCCCTCTCCTCTCTAATTCTGGGGTTTTCTGTTCCCCTGTTTAAAGGAGAAGACATGATTTTCTTGACCCCAAAAGGACAATGGATGTGGAATGTGGTCTGGAATAGGAACGATCAAAGAACTTTCTCTTTAAAATTTTGCTTAGCTAAATGGCACATACCACAATATGCATTTTCAATGATTATTTAATATAAGTTAACATCTCCCAGTTACTGTTGCTATGTAACAAATCATCCTAAAGCTTTCTGGAGTAAGGCAACCATTTTATTATGTGCACAGATTCTGTGGATTAGATATTTAAATAGAGCAGAGTAGGCGTGGTTTGACTCTGGTCCATGATGTCTGGGCCCTCAGCTGGCAAGACTCAAAGACTAGGGATGACTTAATGGCTGAGAACTATAATCATCTGGAAGCTCCTTCACATGCATGTCTGGCACATAGGCTGGTATTACTAAAAGTCTGGGGGCTCAGCTGGTGATGCTGACTGAAACATTTATAAACAGTCTTTCTTAATGGTTTTGGTTTCTCATAGTGTGGTAGCTACTTTCTGAGAGAAAGCATCCCAGAAGAGGGCATACAGAGAACAAGCATTCCAAGAGAACCAGGCGAAAGAGAACCACGTGACAGCTAACCTAACCTCAGAATTCACATGGCATCATTCCTTCTGAATAATAAGCAAATCACTAAGGTCAGTCTAGATTCAAGGAGGAAAGACACAGACCCAACCAGTTAATAAGAAAAGTTCGGAACTTCCCTGGTGGCTCAGTGGTTAAGAATCCACCTCCCAATGCAGGGGATGCGGGTTCAATCCCTGGTCAGGGAACTAGATCCCACATGCATGCCACAACTAAGAGTTCGCATGCCACACCTAAGGAGCACACATGCCGCAATTAAAGGAGCCAGTGAGCTGCAACTAAGGAGCTCGGGAGCTGCAACTAAGGAGCCCACCGGCCACAACTAAGGAGCACATGTGCCGCAACTAAAGGAGCTAGTGAGCTGCAACTAAGGAGACCGCCTGCCGCAACTAAGGAGCCCACCTGCCACAACTAAGACCCGGCATAACAAGAAAGAAAGAAAGAAAGGAAGGAAGGAAAGAAAGAGAGAAAGAGAGAAGGAAAGAAGGAAAGAAGGAAGGAAAGAAAGAGAGAGAGAGAAAGAAAGAAAGAAGGAAAGAAAACTTCAATTCGTGGACATATTTTAAAACCACCGTGAACAGATAAGCATAGAAAGGAAAGAAGGAAGGAAGGAAGGGAAGGAAGGGAGGAAGGAAGGGAGGGAGGGAGGAAGGAAGGAAAGAAGGAAGGAGAGAAGGAAGGAAGGAAGGAACAAAGGGAGGGAGGGAGGAAGGGTGGAAAGGAGGGAGGGAGGGAGGAAGGGTGGAAAGGAGGGAGGGAAGGAAGGAAGGAAGGGAGGGAGGGAGGAAGGGAGGGAGGAAGGAAGGAAGGGAGGGAGGGAGGAAGGAAGGGAGGGAGGGAGGAAGGAAGGGAGGGAGGGAGGAAGGAAGGAAGGGAGGGAGGAAGGGAGGGAGGGAGGAAGGGAGGGAGGGAGGAAGGGTGGAAAGGAGGGAGGGAGGGAGGGAGGGAGGAAGGAAGGAAGGAGGGAAGGAAGGGAGGGAGGGAGGAAGGGAGGAAGGAAGGAAGGAAGGGAGGGAGGGAGGGAGGGAAGGAGGGAGGGAGGAAGGGCGGGAGGGAGGGAGGAAGGAAGGGAGGGAGGGAAGGAAGGAAGGAAGGGAGGGAGGGAGGAAGGAAGGGAGGGAGGAAGGAAGGAAGGAAGGAAGGAAGGAAGGAAGGAAGGGAGGGAGGGAGGGAGGAAGGGCGAGAAGGAGGGAGGAAGGGAGGAAGGAAGGGAGGGAGGGAGGAAGGAGGGAAGGAAGGAGGGAAGGAAGGGAGGAAGGGAGGAAGGAAGGGAGGGAGGGAGGAAAGGAGGAAGGAAGGAAGGAAGGGAGGGAGGAAGGGCGGGAAGGAGGGAGGAAGGAAGGAAGGAAGGGAGGGAGGGAGGGAGGAAGGAAGGGAGGGAGGGAGGGAGGGAGGAAGGAGGGAAGGAAGGAGGGAAGGAAGGGAGGGAAGGAAGGAAGGGAGGAAGGAAGGAAGGAAGGGAGGGCGAGAAGGAGGGAGGAAGGGAGGAAGGAAGGGAGGGAGGAAGGAAGGAAGGAAGGAAGGAAGGAAGGAAGGAAGGGAGGGAGGGAGGGAGGAAGGGCGAGAAGGAGGGAGGAAGGGAGGAAGGAAGGGAGGGAGGGAGGAAGGAGGGAAGGAAGGAGGGAAGGAAGGGAGGAAGGGAGGAAGGAAGGGAGGGAGGGAGGAAAGGAGGAAGGAAGGAAGGAAGGGAGGGAGGAAGGGCGGGAAGGAGGGAGGAAGGAAGGAAGGAAGGGAGGGAGGGAGGGAGGAAGGAAGGGAGGGAGGGAGGGAGGGAGGAAGGAGGGAAGGAAGGAGGGAAGGAAGGGAGGGAAGGAAGGAAGGGAGGAAGGAGGGAAGGGAGGAAGGGAGGGAGGGAGGAAGGAAGGGAGGGAGGGAGGAAGGAAGGGAGGAAGGGAGGAAGGAAGGGAGGAAGGAGGGAAGGGAGGAAGGGAGGGAGGGAGGAAGGAAGGGAGGGAGGGAGGAAGGAAGGAGGGAAGGAAGGAAGGAAGGAAGGAGGGAAGGAAGGGAGGGAGGAAGGAAGAAAGGGAGGGAGGGAGGAAGGAAGGAAGGGAGGAAGGAAGAGAGGGAGGGAGGGAGGGAGGGAGGAAGGGAGGGAGGGAGGAAGGAAGGGAGGGAGGGAGGGAGGGAGGGAGGGAGGGAGGAAGGAAGGAAGGAAGGAAGGAAGTTATTTTGTAAATGCTCAAGATCGTTGTAGGCTATATATACCATTATGCATCTCTCAGCTCTTAGGAGATGCAGTGAAGTTTAAGTAGAGCGGGTGACAAAATATTCGCCATATATGTTGAAGCTCAACTTTGAATTCTGGTTGGGAATTCTGGATTACATGTCATAAATTTCTTTATGATATGTACGGTTGTAGTGACCTTAGTTTTCTAATGGTTAGTTACAGAAGCAGAGTTCTTTAATTGCTACAAGGCAGTAGCAAGATTAAAATAAATAATAACAAAAAAAAATAAAAGAGAGGCATATAAATAGGTATTATTGACAAACATCTCCTAGTCATCTGTTTTAGTTTGGGTTCCCCCAAAATTAGGTATCAAGGAAAGGCCTTGGGTGCATGTAGTTTATTTGGGAGGTGATCTGAGGAAGCATAAGTAAGAAAGGGAGGAAAGTGAGAAAAACCACCAGAATACGTTAATGGGTAGGTAATTGCTGTGGGCAATCAAGGCTCAATTTGCTGAGGACCACTTTAGAAACCACAAGAAACATGCCTCAGAATCACCTCTCTCTAGGTGATAAAAGGCTGGAACATTTAACCATGTACAATGGTACCCGTTGTTTGAGGGCTGGGACCAGATGTATTAGGGACTCCACACTTGCCCATTGCTCTTGTTTGCAGAAAGCATTATCTCCTGCCACCAAGAAAGCCCTTAGAGAAGAAGGGACACTCAAGCCCTTGAGGTAGGGAGCTGTCAGAGCGTGTGGGAATCATACACCTCAGCTGCCAGTGGACTCATGTGTGGGTCAACGGAACATGGGATGGGGTATCAACATCCTCTCCATCTTTTTTTCTTTGATAATTATTACTTTATAAATGTACTGTATGCACATAGTTCAAGGAGCAGCTGCTTGTTCTACCTTCTTCCTGTCCTCACACCTCATGCCTCTAGGGGCAATCCTTTCCAATTCTTAGCATTCTCTTCATCTATTTACCACCATTTTTCTAAATAATATGTGTATTGTGACTTATCTTGATTTATCAGTTTAATAACTTGTGTCTTGCTTTCTTATTCTGGGAATTGAGAATTTGATATTTTATACCATTCTACCTCCCTCCTATTTTCTACCTTTCATGTTTCCAAATAATCATATCACAATTCAGGGGTAACTCAATATTCATATTACTTTGACATTACAAAGGTTTATCAATACTAAGACAAATAGTGGTTAATGATAATAGATCCTTGCTTGCAAAACTTGATTTTCCTGAAGAAGAAGTATTTTCATTTTTATTTGCTTTGTTTTTTTATGTACCTATTGTTAATTCTTCCTAAATGTTCTACAAGCTCCGTAAAATGTATTTCAGCAATATTGTTTACACAGTTTAATGCAACATTTCTATTTTCTTTTTGGATTTTTCCTTATTGGTGACCCCCACCCACTTCGATCTTGACTAGTATACTGCACAACAATCATTTTGAGATTTCCCTTTGCCTTCATTCTAGAACTTCTCTTTACTTTCCATCTGAGTTAGATCTCATTTCCTGCCTTCTGGAACTTGTTTTTTCCTCTTTCTTGGTGTGTTGCCTTCCTTTAGTAGATTACATCCCCCAGTATTTTCCTGAGAGTTTCCATAGGTGGTACATTTTTTTGAGGGTAATTTGTTTATAGAAGTGGGAAAATGTCTTTATTTTTCTAACACATTTATTTGCCAGTTTAAATCATTATAACATTCTAGCTTGGATATCAATTTTTTTCAGAATTTTGAAGTCATGCCCAAAGTCATCTTCTAGCTTCCAGATGTTAGTGTTGGGAATTTCTGTGTCATGATAATCTCTAACACTTGTAAGCAACCAGTTCTGTGTTGTTGCCCTCTGCTTATTTTTGTTTTTCTTCCCAAAAGCTTTTATGGTTTTTCATTTATCCTTTGAATTAAATTATTTTGTAATGGTGGTACTAGTGTGACCTTTAGTATTCTCTCTTCTAGGCTCAATGGGTCCATTAATATTGATATTTATGCCTCTAATTTCTGAGAAATATGATATTTGTCTCTGCCATTTGTTTCTTGTATTTGCTGGTGGTTTTCTCCTCTGCACTTTCTTTCTGTAACTTTTACAAATCAGATATGACCAGTCTAGTTCGATCCTTTGATATTCTTACCTGTTCTCTCCAACTTTCCACCTCTTTGACTTTTTTCCTACTTAGGGGAGAGTTTACTGACTTTATTTTATTGAATTTCTATTTGGGTGCTGATATTTTTAATATCTAAGACAACTTTTTTCTTCATATGCTCCTTCATATGTGTTATTTTCCAGTTCCATATACAATACACAGTATCTCCAATGAGTGTTATTTAATCAATATTTTCCCTTACTTCTCTGAATATATATATATATTTTTTTTCTTGTCCAGTTTTGTTGATATATGACACACAACCCTGTATACATTTAAGGTGTACAGCATAATGATTTGACTTACATCCATCATGAAATGATTATCACAGTAAGTTTAGCGAAGATCCATCAACTCATATAGATACAAAAGAAAAAGAAAAAGAAAAAAATGTTTTTCTTTGTGATGAGAGCTCTTAGGATTTACTCTCTTAACTTTTATATATAACATGCAGCAGTGTTAATTATATTAATCATGTTGTACACTACATCCCTAATACTTATTTATCTTAACTGGAAATTTGTACCTTTTAACTGCCTTCATCCAATTCTCCCTCTCCGTACCTCTCCTCTGATAACCACAACTCTAAACTCTTTTTCTATGAGTTTGTTTGTTTCTTTATTTTTGAAGTATAATTGACCTACATCACTATGTTAGTTCTTCGTGCACAACACAGTGATTTGATATTTTTTAATTTGAGGTGTAGTTGATTTACTTGATAATTCTATATATTACAAAATAATCACCTCACTCTGAATATGTTAACTCTATTTTTGAAGTTTCTTATCTTGCCTGCATGTTCTTGTTTCCTACAACATCATTTTTATCGACTTTCAGTTTATTTTTGTCTCTCGTGTTTGAAGCTTTCCTCAAATATTTGTTATCTTTGACTGTCTATTCACATTAAGAAAGAGGCATTAATTGCATACCTTAATTGCATCAACAAAATTAGCCGTTTCACTAAAAGATGACCAGAGACTAGTGGGAGAGCAGAGGAGTAGTACTGCACTCCACAGCTGCTAAATGGCACCAAAAATTTTCTCCATTAAGGATTTGTTATTAAACTACCAGAGATCCTTGAACTCTTTGATATATCAAACACAAAAGTTTAGATTTTCCTACATATTTGTTTACCAGGGGATGGTCCATAGGATTAATCGGTTCTTAAAAGGTAGCATCATCTCAAAAGATCAACCAGGCTTGAGTTACAAGATAGTAGAGATTTAGCTCACTTGATGAAATGGCAATTGTCTTTACATGAATAACAATGTTGTAGAGTGTACTAGAAATGACAATCAATGGATTAGTTCTAATATTGAGGCAGAGAAAAACTTGGTTTAACATTCTTTAAAATATTCATTAGATTCTCTGGCACTTCTACTTCTGTCCAAGATGGAGTCACAATCTGAATTTAGTCTTTTACAAGAAAAAACTCAAAATCCAAAACCAAACAAACAAAAAATAATGGTTTCAAAGGCATTGGACACAAGGCAAGAAAGCACAGTGACCCCTGAGAGGTGGGAAACAAATGAGGTGAGCTCTGTGGTTATCCCAGGTTACTGCCTTGAGAAAGTGTCCAAGCCATGTACAGGGAGGGGAAGCCAAGTGGAGCCTGCTAGACTCCCTGAATTGTGAAGATGAAGCTAGGAGTCCAGGAAGAACAAGGTGGCTGGAGTTTGTAAGACAGACTAATGGAGAGGAAAGGGCTGCACAGAGACAGAATCCAGGAGATCTGTACAGGGTCCCTCTCAGGTGTTCCTTAGAGTACTGATCAGTACTTAAATGTGAGAAAACTACCCAAGGCCATGGAGAAAACCATCTATAAGGATTAGAGAGAACAGTGCTCAGATCTCTTATAGGCTTAGACACAGTGCCTGCTCCCACCAGCCAAGCTGGGGAAATTCATAGTTCACAGGACAAAGGTAGATTACTCAGAGGATTTTGCTTCATTAGTGGGGAAAACTAGACTAAATGCTGCTCTGATCTGGCCTAGCAAAGCTTACCTTTTTAGAGGAGGAAAGCTTAGATTGGGAGAAGGCACAAAGGAATTTCTTTTTTTTTTAATTTTTATTTTATATTGGAGTATAGTTGATACAAAGGAATTTCTGATATGCTCAGTAACATTCCACTTATTGACCTGGGATATAGTTCTTATAAGGGTTGGGATGTCATCTAGCTGAATATTTTTTAAAGCTGAAAGTTAATGACCTAAACATTTATTTTTAGAAGTTAATGAGCTAAGCATCTATTTTTAGAAGTTAAATAAATGAGAACAAAACAAACCCAAAGAAAAGTGCAAGAAGGATGGGCCTCCCTGGTGGCGCAGTGGTTGAGAGTCCGCCTGCCGATGCAGGGGATGCGGGTTCGTGCCCCGGTCTGGGAGGATCCCATATGCCGCGGAGCGGCTGGGCCCGTGAGCCATGGCCGCTGAGCCTGCGTGTCCGGAGCCTGTGCTCCGCAACGGGAGAGGCCACAACAGTGAGAGGCCCGCGTACGGAAAAAAAAAAAAAAAGTGCAAGAAGGAGATTTTTAAAAGATAATTAATGGTAGAGAAAGCACACATAAAACAGATGAACAAAGTCAAAAGTTGGTTCTTAGCAAAGACTCATGAAATTTACAAACTAATAGTGAGATTAACCAATTGAGAGAGAGCATGCATATTAACTGGTGCCAGGAATGCAAAAGAGTGTGTAACTACAGCTGATGAAAACACTAAAAATGATAACAAAATGATATTTGATCAACTCAGTGACTTTTAATTTGAAAATTAAAATGAACAAAATCTGAAAAAATATAAATTAAGTTAAATGATTTAAATTTCCCATGCTCCAAATAATTTCCAACTTCTAATTAATGCAAGATTTTAGATTTCGATCCAATTAGATGTGTAAAGAAGAAGGGAAAAGGGTTCTTTTAATTAAAAGTATTTTTTAAATTGTAATCACAAATGGCCTGCAAACATTTCACCAGGAAGTAAAGAATCTTTGAGATCACAGAAAAAATGGTGCAGTAGGTGACTTCTAAAATGGCCCCTACCTCCTGGTATCCACTTCCTGTGTAATCCTTTCCCCTTGTGTGGGCTGTACCTAGCGACTTGTTTCTAACAATAAAATATGGCACAAGTGATGGGATGTCACTTCCAAGATTAGGTTACAAAAGACTGGTTTCTGTCTTGCTTCACTCTCTTGCTCTGATGTAGCCAGCTACCATGCTGTGAGCTGCCTGATGGAGAGGTCCACAGGCAAGGAACTGAGGGAGGTCAGTGACCAAGACCCAGAGAGGAAGTGGTCCCTAACAGCCTTGTGAGCAAGCTTGGAAACAGATCCTCCTGTTTGAGCCTTGAGATGATTACAGCCCTAGCTGACACTTCACAGCCTGCGAGAACCCCTGAGCTGACTCATCCGGCTAAGCTGTGCCTAGATTCCTGATCCACAGGAACTGAGAGATCATAAATGTTCTAAGACACTAAGTGTTGGAGTAATTTTTTATGCACTAATAGATAACAAATTTAGAAAGAGAGACCTTAAAACTTGTTGGAGGTGACATCTCTGAGTGGAATAAGGCACCTAAATACCACAGAGGGAAGACATTGGTGAAATTAGGAGGCAACGTGGAGAGCTTCCCACTGAGGCTTCAAAGATTTCTGAGAGCTCCCATTCCACTAGTTGTGGGCATCTGCCATAAACTGTTGTCACTAGGTTCCTATGCATTATAAAATACCAATGTCAAAACCAATTTTCTCAAGTCCTGCTATAAAACCACTCTATTTGGCTTCCCTGGTGGTGCAGTGGTTGAGAGTCCACCTGCCGATGCAGGGGATGCGGGTTCGTGCCCCGGTCCGGGAGGATCCCACATGCCGCCGAGCGGCTGGGCCCATGAGCCATGGCCGCTGAGCCTGCGCGTCCGGAGCCTGTGCTCCGCAGCAGGAGAGGCCCGCGTACTGTAAAAAAAAAAAAAAAACACTCTATGGAAACCAGCAACAGAAGCAGCAGCTGACATGGCAACTTGGCACGTAGCAACCAGAAATTGGTGTCTCGTTTTCAGCAAGTTCCACCATGTAGCACAAGAGACAGCAGGTAGTGTCCTACCCTTCCAAAAATGCTTATGGCTGTTAATGAAAACAAAATCATCCCTGTTTTCTGGCTGAAAAGACAGAATCTCCAAATTTATACATGTAAAGTCATCTAACACACACACACACACTTATTTGATACCTATATGTATGGTGTGTTGCTTGGATGTGTGTGTATATTCATTTGTTTGTATAAATATGGAGAAATAAGTGAAGGACATTTACCAGACTGCAAGTATTGATTCCATAGTAAAGAGGAAGGGAGAGAGAGAAACTCTTAAATCTTCCCATTTATAATCTCCTCATATAATGAATACCAGTGTTTTTATTATGCAAAATAATAAAGATATGTTTAAGTGTAAATAAAGATAAAATTACTGTGACTGCATTTTTTTGAAGCTTTTGCTCATACTCGATTTTGACATGAACTGTAAGTAATCTAACTCTTTAGACACTCAACATAGACAGGTAGTAGGAAAGAAATGCAGCAGACTTAGGGAGAGCCCACACTCAGGGTAGGTATCCAAAGGAGAGTAGTCCCCTTCTGCAGCATCGTGGACCAGCTTTATTTTATTTGAAATATCTAAAGTCATCTTCCCGTAAACCATGTCTTCCCAAAAATTTACTAGAGGAGTCAATGAACAGAATGGTAATGAAGCTCATGCAGCGTATTCTCATTTTATTTAAATTTCTTCACTGATATAAGAGGCTAATTAAACTTTTTGTTTCTACTTCCTGGTTTTTTGTTAGGGGTATGTCCTGTGGCATTAAATAAAAAGCCACACAACTGAAGAATCAGAAGAAGTTGCAGGGACTTCCCTGGCGGTCCAGTGGTTAAGACTCCGCACTTCCAAAGCAGGGGGCGTGGGTTTGATCCCTGGTCAGGGAACTAAGATCCCATATGCTTGCGTGCAGACGTTAAAAAAAAAAAAAAAAAAAAAAAAAAAAGGTTGCACTGGGCACTGAGTTCTAATAATAGCATAAAACAGCCGGAAAGGAGATATAGGCAATGGACACCAGAGTGATAATTATGGTGTTTTACTCAATTTTAAGTAACTTTAATGTAATATAATGAAACCCAAGTAAGAGCTCTAAAATCCTGCATGTTTTTCTTAAGCATTTTGATCCTACAGGTGGGTTTCTTTTTCTCTACTGTTTTCATTTTATTTTGTTTTTCCTACTACTAAGCAACTTAAATGGTTGTTTTATTCAGAAACAGACTCACAGACATAGAAAACAAACTTATGGTTACCAAAGGGGAAAGGGGTGGGGAGGGATAAATTAGGAGCTTAGGATTAACAGATACACACTGCTATATATAAAATAGATAAACAACAAGGACCTACTGTAGAGCACAGGGAACTATATTCAATATCTTGTAATAACCTATAAGAGAAAAGAATGTGAAAAAGAATATATGTGTGTGTGTGTGTGTGTGTGTATATATATATATATATATATATATATATAAAACTGAATCACTTTGCTGTATACCAGAAACTAATACAACATTGTAAATCAGCTATACTTCAATAAAAAAATTTAAAATTTAAATGGTTGTTTTTAAATAAACTTTATCATTTAGTATTGGGCTGGCCAAAAAGTTCACTCAGGTTTTTCCTTATGATGTTACAAGCTTTTTGGCCAACCCAGTAATTATTTTCCAAAAACTATGATTTATTTACTGAGAAAACATATCTTATGGTGTCTTACGTGTCCAGAGTGTCTTAAGAATTTTCTTAATGATCATCTAGAGCAAAAGTCTATTTTTATATCATCTCATGGTATTTCTGAGAGCTCTTTCCGTAAACAAGTAAAATGTTTAAAAGCCTGACAAGATTTCTATGGTTTTAGAAATATTTGAATTTTTCACTTAAACTTTGGTCTCAATAACTACAATTCAATAGTGTAACTATTATCTATTGCTACATGAGACATCCCCCAAACTTAGTGGTTTAAAACAACAAACATTTACTAGGTCACAGTTTCTGAAATTCAAGAATTTAGGAGTGAGTTAGCTGTGTGGTTCCAGCTCAGGTTGCAATCAAGATGTTGACTAAAGCTTCAGTTACCTAAGCCTTGACTGGGGCTGGAAGATCTGCTTCCAAGCTCACTCACATGGCTGTTGTCAGGAGGCCTCAGTTTCTCAAAATGTGAGCCTCTCCATAGGATTGCTCATGATATGGCACCTACTTTCCTTCTAGAGCAAGTAATTCCAGAAAGAGAGAGAGACAGAACGAGCAAGCAGGCAGCCACAGGGCCTTCTAGGACCTGTAGATTCCAAAGGCACGCAGTGTCACTTCCGTTTTACTCTGTTACAGACCAACCCTGAAACAATGTGAAGGGAACTACACAAGACGTGAAAATCAGGAGGTGGGGGCCATGGGGACCATCTTAGAGGCCAGTGACCACAGATAGCACATGAGTCAAGGCTTGATCAGACACACACAGAACCGTGAGGAGTGACATAGAATAAGGGATCTATTCTGGTCTTACATATTATGCTATTGTGGAAGCTGGTTGAACACCCTATACAAGGCTCATGCTTCTGCACCTGGTTTTGTGCCTGAAGTCAGCAGGGCCAACAGTCAAGAAGGAAAGATGGACTTGAAGTGAGAGACAACAAAGGTAAACTGAAATTCACAAGGACACTTGGGCAAACTGACACCTGTGAGGACAAACTAGAGAAAATGAAGACAAACCAGAATCCTGCTCCTGTCTTTTATTAGCTCCATCTTTAACAATGTGGGTGGCTGCAAGGATCAGCTGTGGCCCTTCACCATAGAACTGTTCCAAACCCTAGCTCAGAATTCAGAGAAGAGGGACGTGGAAGTTCAAAGAGGCGCATGCCTGGCTGCCCACCCACACCACCACGGTAAGCTGGTACAACAGTGACAACCTCCACAGGAGGCCTTGTCTTTTATCCGCCCTCAGAGCACAGAAATGTCTACACCTTCACTTCTGCCTTCTAAATAGCACACACATTTTCACCGAAGCCAACAGCAGCCCGGAAATAAAAAGCGAAGGGAATTCACAGAACACATTTCCAATTAACCTCTGTTAATACACAGCCATTATAGATGGGAAAAAAATAAAATAAAATATAAAGGGGCCAGAACAAGAACACAGATATTTTTCTTGAGCATATTTTTAAAAGAGCCTTCTCAATAAATGTTTACGAAAATATCTAGAGTTGATAACACTGTACTTACAGAATAATCGAAATTTCGCCTGACCTCCCCCCAAGGGGGACAGCACCCCCTGCCAGCTGTCCCCCTGGGGGTTCACGAATGCACTCTCATTGATTCAGTTGGTCTTCTTAAATGTGGTGACCCTAATTAAAACAGTCATCCTTAATGCGTGTCAGGAGACTGAAGAAGGCAGATTGATTTAATGGGGGTCAGGAAACCTAAGGTGTTTGGTTGGTGTAATGAATGTCAGGAGATTTAAGAAGGATGACTGATTTATCGGGGGGTCACAATATTTAAGGGAGCTGATTTAATCAATGGGAGTCACGTGATTTAGGGGTCTGACTGAATCAATGGGAGTCCCGTGGTACAAGGGGTCTGACTGAATCATTGGTAGTCCTATAATTTAAGGAGTCTGTTTGTATCAAAGGCAATCATGTGACTTAAGGGGGTTTATTGTTTTAACGGCAGTCAGGAGATTAAGAAAGCCAATTGATAGAACGGGGTTCAGGAGAATTAAGAAGGCAGATCGATTTAATGGGAGTCAGGATATTCAACAGGGCTGATTTAATCAGTGGGAGTCAGGTGATACAAAGGTGCTGATGGAATAAATGGGAGTCACCTGATTTATGGGGACTGCTTTAACAGTAGGAGTAACGTGATCCAAGGGGCTGATTGAATCAGCCCGAGCAACCCCCAAGGCAGACAGCACCTACATATGCAACTGTGTATATAACATGTGTACACAAAGGAACTTTGGCACACAACATATATACACAACTTTTGACAGTCTATGTGTTCACAAAGGAACTTTGTGTACACAATGCATAAAGACATAGCAAAGTTATGTGTTTTATTCTCTAGAAATATTAAAACATAATCATTTAAAATCCATATTAGGGCTTCCCTGGTGGCGCAGTGGTTGAGAGTCCGCCTGCCGATGCAGGGGACATGGGTTCGTGCCCCAGTCCAAGAAGATCCCACATGCTGCGGAGCAGCTGGGCCCGTGAGCCATGGCCACTGAGCCAGCGCATTCGGAGCCTGTGCTCCACAACGGGAGAGACCACAACAGTGAGAGGCCCGCGTAACACAAAAATAATAATAATAATAATAATAAATAAATAAAATCCATATTAACGTTTCAATTAATCCAAATAATTCAGAAATATTTCCTGACATACCCAGTCATAACAGTAGGTAAATAAAAGACTAATCCATCTCACCCACTATTCGTTAAAATTTTTTAAAATATATAATAACCACTGTCAGTGTATGTAGGTATTTATTTATTTATTTTTTATTTTTGGCTGTGTTGGGTCTTCGTTTCTGCGCGAGGGCTTTCTCCAGTTGCGGCAAGAGGGGGCCACTCTTCATCGCAGTGCGCAGACCTCTCACTGTCACGGCCTCTCTTGTTGCGGAGCACAGGCTCCAGACACGCAGGTTCAGTAATTGTGGCTCATGGGCCTAGTTGCTCTGCAGCATGTGGGATCCTCCCACACCAGGGCTCGAACCCGTGTCCCCTGCATTGGCAGGCAGATTCTCAACCACTGCTCCACCAAGGAAGCCCCATGTATGTATTTAAATATAGAAAATAAATCTTATTGACACAAACTGGATTATAATACTGACCATCTATTTGAGGAAGTAGAGCAGGGCGCATTTTCTTTTCAACTTCAATTACTTTAAAAATATTCCATGGTGTTCTGTGTTATTTTAAACTTTATTTTTTATATTTTTTAAATAATGAAAAAGGAATATTGGAATTCATTTGTGAAGAAGACTTTAAAGTCTCGTTCTATAAAGTCTTCTACTATACTGTACAAAATCTAGTAGCAAAACAAGTACATGAATTATAATTTTAAAGTGAAAAAATTTTTGACCTAGGATTAAATAGGCCTTATTTAATTAGACCTTTCGTTTCTCTGCAATATCTACCCAGGAGGTAAGTGTTGTCCCATGTACTAGCCAAAGAAGTACATGATCCTGACTTTTGTCCATTCTAGATCTCCTTCTGACTGGATCATTCCAATACTTTTATATATTAAATTGGGTCAGTTTATAAATACTTTTCTCATTGAGAGGTGGGGTCAATTTCCCTTCCTCTTTCATCTGGACAAGCTTGTAAATGCTTTGACAGAGTGCAGAAGATCTGATGCTGTGTGATTTCCAACACTAGATCATTAAGAAGCCAGCACCTTATAAAAAGTATGACTACCTTGAGGGCACCATGCTAGAGAGGTCACTTTAGGTACTCTAGTAAACTAGCTCAGAGATCTCAGCCGAAAAACAACAACTACCAACCTTGTGAATGAGCCCTTTTGGAGGTCCAGCCCAGTTGAGACTTCAGTTGACAGCAGCCCCAGCAGACAGATGAGAATTCCCAAGTAAGACCCACTCAGGAAGTACTTCCACAATTCCGGATGCAGACTCCTGAGCAAAATAGAACAGTTGTTTTATTCCACTGCACTTTGAGGTAATTTATTACACAACAATAAATAACCAGAACATAAACTCATTTAAATAAGTCTAAGACAAACACTTGGTAAAAATTTTCTCCTTTGGGACCTGCCTCTTTACGATCAATTGGAATGAAAAACCCCAATCTTGGAAAAGGGGAAGATGGCGGAAGAGTAAGGCACGCAGAACACCTTCCTCCCCAAAGATACACAAGAAATTCATCAACACGTGGAACAAATCCTAGAGAACACCTACTGAACGTTGGCAGAAGACCTCAGACCTCCCAAAAGGCAAGAAACTCCTGAGGTACCTGGGTAGGGCAAAAGAAAAAAGAATAAACAGAAACAAAAGGATAGGGACGGGACCTGCACCAGTGGGAGGGAGTCATGAAGGAGGAAAAGTTTCCACACACTAGAAGCCCCTTCGCGGGCGGAGACTGCGGGTGGCAGAGGGGGAAAGCTTCGGAGCCACGGAGCAGAACACAGCAACAGGGGTGCAGAGGGCAAAGCGGACAGATTCCCACACAGCGGATCGGTGCCAACCAGGACTCACCAGCCCGAGAGGCTTGTCAGCTCGGCCGCCGGGTCGGGCGGGGCTGGGAGCTGAGGCTCGGGCTTCGCTTGGAGCGCAGGGAGAGGACTGGGGTTGGCGGCGTGAACACAGCCTGAAGGGGTTAGTGCACCACGGCAAGCTGGGAGGGAGTCCGGGAAAAAGTCTGGAACTGCTGAAGAGGCAAGAGACTTTTCCTTCCCTCTTTGTTTTCTGGTGCGCGAGGAGAGGGGATTAAGACTGCAGCTTAAAGGAGGTCCAGAGACGGGCGCAAGCCGCGGCTAACAGTGCGGACTCCAGAGATGGGAGTGGGACGCTGGGGCTGCTGCTGCCACCGCCAAGAAACCTGTCTGCGAGCACAGGTCACTGTCCATGCCCCCTGTCCGGGGAGCCTGTGCAGCCCGCCACTGCCGGGGTCCCGGGATCCAGGGATGGCTTCCCCGGGAGAGCACACGACGCGCCTCGGGCTCGTGCAACATCACGCCAGCGTCTGCCGCCGCAGGCTCACCCCGCACTACGTGCCCCTCCCTCCCCGCTGGCCTGAGTGAGCCAGAGTCCCCGAAGTGGCTGCTCCTTTAACCCTGTCCTGTCTGAGCAAAGAACAGATGCCCTCTGGGCGATCTACACGCAGAGGCGGGGCCAAATCCAAAGCTGAGACCCGGGAGCTGTGAGAATAAAGAAGAGAAAGGGAAATCTCTCCCAGCAGCCTCAGAAGCAGTGGATTAAAGCTCCACAATCAACTTGATGTACCCTGCATCTGTGGAATACATGAATAGACAACGAATCATCCCAAATTGAGGAGGGGGACTTTGAGAGCAAGATTTATGATTTTTTCCCCTTTTCCTATTTTTGTGAATGGGTATGTGTATGCTTCTGTGTGAGACTTTGTCTGTATAGCTCTGCTTCCACCATTTGTCCCAGGGTTCTATCCGTCCGTTTTTTCGTTTTAAAATTTTTCTTAATAATTATTTTTTATTTTAATAACTTTATTATATTTTATCATACTTTATTCTATTTTACTTTATCTTCTCTTTTTTCCTACCTTCCCTCCTTCCTCCCTCCCTGCCTTTCTTTCTTCCTTTCTTTCCTTCTTCTTTCTTTCTTTCTCTCAACTTCTACTAATTCTTTCTTTCTACTTTTTCTCCCTTTTATTCTGAGCCGGGTGGGTGAAAGGCTCTTGGTGCTGAAGCCAGGAGTCAGTGCTGTGCCTCTGAGGTGGGAGAACCAACGTCAGGACACTGGTCCACAAGAGACCTCCCAGCTATCAAACGGTGAAAATCTCCCAGAGATCTCCATCTCAACACCAGCACCCAGCTTCACTCAATGACCAGCAAGCTACAGTGCTGGACACCCTATGCCAAACAACTAGCAAGACAGGAACACAACCCCACCCATTAGCAGAGAGGCTGCCTAAAATCATAATAAGGCCACAGACACCCCAAAACACACCACCAGACATAGACCTGTCCACCAGAAAGATCCAGCCTCATCCACCAGAACACAGGCACTAGTCCCCTCCACCAGGAAGCCTACACAACCCACTGAACCAACCTTAGCCACTGGGGACAGACACCAAAAATAACAGGAACTATGAACCTGCAGCCTGCAAAAAGGAGACCCCAAACACAGTAAGATAAGCAAAATGAGAAGACAGAAAAACACACAGCAGGAGAAGGAGCAAGATAAAAACCCACCAGACCTAACAAATGAAGAGTAAATAGGCAGTCTACCTGAAAAAGAATTCAGAATAATGATAGTAAAGATGATCCAAAATCTTGGAAATAGAATACACAAAATGCAAGAAACATTTAACAGGGAACTAGAAGAACTAAAGATGAATCAAGCAATGATGAGCAACAAAATAAATGATATTAAAAATACTCTAGAAGGGATCAAGAGCAGAAGAACTGAGGCAGAAGAACGGATAAATGACATGGAAGATAAAATAGTGGAAATAACTACTGCAGAGCAGAATAAAGAAAAAAGAATGAAAAGAACTGAGGACAGTCTCAGAGACCTCTGGGACAACATTAAATGCACCAACATTCGAATTATAGGGGTCCCAGAAGAAGAAGAGAAAAAGAAAGGGACTGAGAAAATATTTGAAGAGATTATAGTTGAAAACTTCCCTAATATGGGAAAGGAAATAGTTAATCAAGTCCAGGAGGCACAGAGAGTCTGATACAGAATAAATCCAAGGAGAAAAATGCCAAGACACATATTAATCAAACTGTCAAAAATTAAACACAAAGAAAACATATTAAAAGCAGCAAGGGAAAAACAACAAATAACACACAAGGGAATCCCCATCAGGTTAACAGCTGATCTTTCAGCAGAAATTCTGCAAGCCAGAAGGGACTGGCAGGACATATTTAAAGTGATGAAGGAGAAAAAACTGCAACCAAGATTACTCTACCCAGCAAGGATCTCATTCAGATTTGATGGAGAAATTAAAACCTTTACAGACAAGCAAAAGCTGAGAGAGTTCAGCATCACCAAACCAGCTTTACAACAAATACTAAAGGAACTTCTCTAGGCAACAAACACAACAGAAGGAAAAGACCTACAATAACGAGCCCAAAACAATTAAGAAAATAGGAATAGGAACATACATATCGATAATTACCTTAAATGTAAATGGACTAAATGCTCCCACCAAAAGACACAGATTGGCTGAATGGATACAAAAACAAGACCCATATATATGCTGTCTACAAGAGACCCACTTCAGACCTAGAGACACATACAGACTGAAAGTAAGGGGATGGAAAAAGATATTCCATTCAAATGGAAATCAAAAGAAAGCTGGAGTAGCAATTCTCATATCAGACAAAATACACTTTAAAATAAAGACTATTACAAGAGACAAAGAAGGACACTACATGATGATCAAGGGATTGATCCAAGAAGAAGATATAACAATTGTAAATATTTATGCACCCAACATAGGAGTACCTCAGTACATAAGGCAAATACTAACAGCCATAAAAGGGGAAATCGACAGTAACACACTCATAGTAGGGGACTTTAACACCCCACTTTCACCAATGGACAGATCATCCAAAATGAAAATAAATAAGGAAACACAAGCTTTAAATGATGCATTAAACAAGATGGACTTCATTGATATTTATAGGACATTCCATCCAGAATACACATTTTTCTCAAGTGCTCATGGAATATTCTCCAGGATAGATCATGTCTTGGGTCACAAATCAAGCCTTGGTAAATTTAAGAAAACTGAAATCGTATCAAGTATCTTTCCCGACCACAATGCTATGAGACTAGATATCAATTACAGGAAAAGATCTGTAAAAAATACAAACACATGGAGGCTAAACAATACACTACTTAATAACGAAGTGATCACTGAAGAAATCAAAGAGGAAATTAAAAAATACCTAGAAACAAATGACAATGGAGACACGACAACCCAAAACCTATGGGACGCAGCAAAAGCAGTTCTAAGGGGGAAGTTTATAGCAATACAATCCCACCTTAAGAAACAGGAAACATCTTGAGTAAACAACCTGCCCGACCTTGCACCTAAAGCAATTAGAGAAAGAAGAACAAAAACACCCCAAAGTTAGTAGAAGGAAAGAAATCATAAAAATCAGATCAGAAATAAATGAAAAAGAAATGAAGGAAATGATAGCAAAGATCAATAAAACTAAAAGCTGGTTCTTTGAGAAGATAAACAAAATTGATAAACCATTAGCCAGACTCATCAAGAAAAAAAGGGAGAAGACTCAAATCAATAGAATTAGAAATGAAAAAGGAGAAGTAACAACTGACGCTGCAGAAATACAAAAGATCATAAGAGATTACTACAGGCAACTCTATGCCAATAAAATGGACAACCTGGAAGAAATGGACAAATTCTTAGAAATGCACAACCTGCCAAGACTGACTCAGGAAGAAATAGAAAATATGAACAGACCAATCACAAGCACTGAAATTGAAACTGTGATTAAAAATCTTCCAACAAACAAAAGCCCAGGACCAGATGGCTTCACAGGCGAATTCTATCAAACATTTAGAGAAGAGCTAACACCTATCCTTCTCAAACTCTTCCAAAATATAGCAGAGGGAGGAACACTCCCAAACTCATTCTACAAGGCCACCATCACCTTGATACCAAAACCAGACAAAGATACTACAAAAAAAAGAAAACTACAGGCCAATATCACTGATGAACATAGATGCAAAAATCCTCAACAAAATACTAGCAAACAGAATCCAACAGCACATTAAAAGGATCATACACCATGATCAAGTGGGGTTTATTCCAGAAATGCAAGGATTCTTCAATATACACAAATCAATCAACGTGATACACAATATTAACAAATTGAAGGAGAAAAACCATATGATCATATCAATAGATGCAGAGAACGCTTTTGACAAAATTCAACACCCATTTATGATAAAAACCCTGCAGAAAGTGGGCATACAGGGAACTTTCCTCAACATAATAAAGGCCATATATGACAAACCCACAGCCAACATCGTCCTCAATGGTGAAAAACTGAAACCATTTCCACTAAGATCAGGAACAAGACAAGGCTGCCCACTCTCACCACTCTTATTCAACTTAGTTTTGGAAGTTTTAGCCACAGAAATCAGAGAAGAAAAGGAAATAAAAGGAATCCAAATTGGAAAAGAAGAAGTAAAGCTGTCACTCTTTGCAGATGACATGATACTACACATAGAGAATCCTAAAGATGCTACCAGAAAACTACTAGAGCTAATCAATGAATTCGGTAAAGTAGCAGGATACAAAATTAACGCACAGAAATATCTGGCATTCCTGTACACTAATGATGAAAAACATGAAAGTGAAGTCAAGAAAACACTGCCATTTAGCATTGCAACAAAAAGAATAAAATACCTAGGAATAAACCTACCTAAAGAGACAAAAGACCTGTATGCAGAAAATTATAAGACACTGATGAAAGAAATTAAAGATGATACAAATAGATGGAGAGATATACCATGTTCCTGGATTGGAAGAATCAACATTGTGAAACCCACGCACATATGGTCACCTTATCTTTGATAAAGGAGGCAGGAATGTACAGTGGAGAAAAGACAGCCTCTTCAATAAGTAGTGTTGGGAAAACCGGACAGGGACATGTAAAAGTATGAGATTAGATCACTCCCTAACACCATACACAAAAATAAGCTCAAAATGGATTAAAGACCTAAATGTAAGGCCAGAAACTATCAAACTCTTAGAGGAAAACATAGGCAGAACACTCTATGACATAAATCACAGCAAGATCCTTTTGGACCCACCACCTAGAGAAATGGAAATAAAGACAAAAATAAACAAATGGGACCTAATGAAACTTCAAAGCTTTTGCACAGCAAAGGAAACCATAAACAAGACCAAAAGACAACCCTCAGAATGGGAGAAAATATTTGCAAATGAAGCAAGTGACAAAGGATTAATCTCCAAAATTTATAAGCAGCTCATGCAGCTCAATAGCAAAAAAACAAACAACCCAATCCAAAAATGGGCAGAAGACCTAAATAGACATTTCTCCAAAGAAGATATACAGACTGCCAACAAACACATGAAAGAATGCTCAACATCATTAATCATTAGAGAAATGCAAATCAAAACTACAATGAGATATCATCTCACACTAGTCAGAATGGCCATCATCAAAAAACCTAGAAACAATAAATGCTGGAGAGGGTGTGGAGAAAAGGGAACACTCTTGCACTGCTGGTGGGAATGTGAATTGGTACAGCCACTATGGAGAACAGTATGGAGGTTCCTTAAAAAACTACAAATAGAACTACCATATGACCCAGCAATCCCACTACTGGGCATATACCCTGAGAAAACCATAATTCAAAAAGAGACATGTACCAAAATGTTCATTGCAGCTCTATTCACAATAGCCCGGAGATGGAAACAACCTAAGTGTCCATCATCGGATGAATGGATAAAGAAGATGTGGCACATATATACAATGGAATATTACTCAGCCATAAAAAGAAACGAAATTGAGCTATTTGTAGTGAAGTGGATAGACCTAGAGTCTGTCATACAGAGTGAAGTAAGTCAGAAAGAGAAAGACAAATACCATATGCTAACACATATATATGGAATTTAAGAAAAAAAAATGTCATGAAGAACCTAGGGGTAAAACAGGAATAAAGGCACACACCTACTTGAGAATGGACTTGAGGATATGGGGAGGGGGAAGGGTAAGCTGTGACAAAGTGAGAGAGAGGCATGGACATATATACACTGCCAAACGTCAGGCAGATAGCTAGTGGGAAGCAGCCGCATAGCACGGGGAGATCAGCTCGGTGCTTTGTGACCGACTGGAGGGGTGGGATAGGGAGGGTGGGAGGGAGGGAGATGCAAGAGGGAAGGGATATGGGAACAGATGTATATGTATAACTGATTCACTTTGTTATAAAGCAGAAACTAATACACCATTGTGAAGCAATTATACTCCAATAAAGTTGTAAAAAAATGAAAAAAAAAAGAAAAAAAAGAAAAACCCCAATCTTTTCAAAGAGTTAAAACTGTCACTCTTTACAGATGACATGATACTCTATATAGAAAACCCTAAAGACCCCACACAAAACCACTAGAACTAATAAATGAATTCAGCAAGGTAGCAAGATACAAGATTAACATACAGAAATCTGTTGCATTTCTATACACTATCAGTGAAATATCAGAAAGAGAAAGTAACAACAAGGGATTAATCTCCAAAGTATACAAACAGCTCATGCAGCTCTATATCGAAAAACAAAAAATCAAATCAAAAAATGGCCAGAGGGTTTCCCTCGTGGCGCAGTGGTTGAGAGTCCGCCTGCCGATGCAGGGGACACTGGTTCATGCCCCGGTCCAGGAAGATCCCACATGCCGTGGAGCGGCTGGGCCCGTGAGCCATGGCCGCTGAGCCTGTGCTCCACAACGGGAGAGGCCACAACAAGTGAGAGGCCCGTGTACCGCAAAAAAAAAAAAAAAAAAAAAAAAGTCTACAAACAATTAATGACGAACAGGGTGTGGAGAAAAGGGAACCCTCCTACATTGTTGGTGGGAATATAAATTGGTACAGCCACTATGGAGAACAGTATGGAGGTTCCTCAAAAAACCTAAAAATAGAACTAACGTATGATCCAGCAATCCCACTCCTGGGCATATATTTGGAGAGAACCATACTTCAAAAAGATACATTCACCTCAGTGTTCACTGAAGCACTATTTACAATAGCCAAGATATGGAAGCAACCTAAATGTCCATCGACAGCGGAATGGATAAAGAAGATGTAGAAAACAAACTTAAGGTTACCAGGTGGGAAAGGGGGTGGGAGGGATAAATTGGGAGATTGGGATTGACATATACACACTACTATATAAAAAATAGATAACTAATAAGGACCTATTGTATAGCACAGGGAACTCTACTCAATACTCTGTAATGACCTATATGGGAAAAGAATCTAAAAAAGAGTGAATATATGTATATGGATAACTGAATCACTTTGCTGTACACCTGAAACTAACACAACATTGTAAATCAACCATACACCGATATAAAATAAAAATTAAAACTACAGGGGAAAAAAAGGACTATCTTGGTCATAGCTGAATGGACCAAAAGTAGGCACTTGAACTCTGAAAAGACAATCTCTTTTCTTCTCAAACCTATGGTATTTTTTTCCTTTGAGAGATGGGTTAGACCAATTTATCTTCATCTCTCTCTTTCTTTCTGTAACTTACACTAGGGAACATGATGAAAATATAGAAAGTATAGTTATCAGTAAGAACTGAAGCTGACGGGAGACTTGAAGAAAATAAATTCATTAGTAAAGAGTATAGTTTGCCTCAAGAATATGAAAATAACATAAGGACATGTCCTCAGAAAGCACAGACTTGAACCCTCATATGGACTGCACTGTGTCACCTCAAGATTTAGTTAAGAAGTCCTAAACCCCAATGTGACTATCTTTGGAGATAGGGACTTTAAAGGGGCAATTAAGGTTAAATGAGGTCATATGCATGAGGATCTAATCCAATACAACTAATTTCCTTATAAGAAGGGGAGGAGACACTAAGGATGCATGCACAGAGAAAGGGGCCATGTGAACATACAACAGGAAGGTGGCCATCTGCGAGCCAAAGAGAGAGACCTAAGGAGAAAACGAACCTGTGACACCTTGATCTTGGACTTCCAGCCCCCAGAACAATAAGAAATCAATTTTTGTTGTTTAAATCATCCAGTCCGTGCTATTTTGTTATGGCAGCACTAAACAGAATCCTGACTCATACAAATCCTAAAGTGGACATTGGTTAATTAAGATTTGCTCATGGATTACCTGATAGTTTGTGTTCTGCTATTAACTAACAGGGTAATTTATGGGAAGTTATTTAATCTCTATAGGTCACAGCTTTCTCGTCTAGATGATGGGAGAACTCTAAGATATTCACCAATTTAAATTTAATGGGAATGATGACATTCCTAATTATGCCGACCCACTGAGGTTTCCCATTCTCTTGACAAATGCATTTAATAAATTGCATTACTCACTGCAAAGCAAAAAAAAAAAAAAGAAACAGAAAAAGAAAAAAAAATCCCATTTAAAATTGCATCAAAAAAAAATACCTAGGAATAAACTTAACCAAGGAGGTGAAAGACTTATATGCTGAGAACTGTAAAACATTGATAAAGGAAACTGAATGTGATTAAAAGAAATGGAATGATATCCCATGCTCTTAGATTGGAAGAATTAATATTGTTAAAATGGTCATATTACCCAAAGCAATCCACAGATTTAATGTGATCCCTATCAAAATACACATAATATTTTTCACAAATAATACTATAAACAAATGACACTAAGATCTATATCGAACCACAAAAGACCTAGAATTGACAAGGCAATCCCGAGGAAAAAGGACAAAGCTGGAGGCATAACCCTTCCAGACCTCAGACAATACTACAAAGCTACAGTAATCAAAGCACCATGGTACTGGCACAAGAAGAGATATATAGATCAATGGAGCAAGATAGAGAGCCCAGAAATAAACTCCCACACCTACAGTCAATTAATCTATGACAAAGGAGGCAAGAATATATAATAGAGAAAAGGCAGTCTCTTCAACAAGTGGTGTTAGGAAAGCTGGACAGCTACATGTAAATCCGTGAAATTAGAACACTCCTTCAAGGCCATATATGACAAACCCACAGCCAACATCATCCTCAATGGTGAAAAACTGAAACCATTTCCACTAAGATCAGGAACAAGACAAGGCTGCCCACTCTCATCACTCTTATTCAACTTAGTTTTGGAAGTTTTCGCCACAGAAATCAGAGAAGAAAAGGAAATAAAAGGAATCCAAATTGGAAAAGAAGAAGTAAAGCTGTCACTCTTTGCAGATGACATGATACTACACATAGAGAATCCTAAAGATGCTACCAGAAAACTACTAGAGCTAATCAATGAATTCGGTAAAGTAGCAGGATACAAAATTAATGCACAGAAATATCTGGCATTCCTGTACACTAGTGATGAAAAATATGAAAGTGAAATCAAGAAAACACTCCCATTTACCATTGCAACAAAAAGAATAAAATATCTAGGAATAAACCTACCTAAGGAGACAAAAGACCTGTACTCAGAAAATTATAAGACACTGATGAAAGAAATTAAAGATGATACAAATAGATGGAGAGATATACCATGTTCCTGGATTGGAAGAATCAATATTGTGAAAATGACTCTACTACCCAAAGCCATCTACAGATTCAATGCAATCCCTATCAAACTACCACTGGCATTTTTCACAGAACTAGAACAAAAAATTTCAAAATTTGTTTGGAAAAACAAAAGACCCCGAATAGCCAAAGCAATCTTGAGACCGAAAAACGGAGCTGGAGGAATCAGGCTCCCTGACTTCAGACTATACTACAAAGCTACAGTAATCAAGACAGTGTGGTACTGGCACAAAAACAGAAAGATAGATCAATGGAACAGGATAGAAAGCCCAGAGATAAACCCACGCACATATGGTCACCTTACCTTTGATAAAGGAGGCAGGAATGTACAGTGGAGAAAGGACAGCCTCTTCAATAAGTGGTGCTGGGAAAACTGGACAGGGACATGTAAAAGTATGAGATTAGACCATTCCCTAACACCATACACAAAAATAAGCTCAAAATGGATTAAAGACCTAAACGTAAGGCCAGAAACTATCAAACTCTTAGAGGAAAACATAGGCAGAACACTCTATGACATAAATCACAGCAAGATCCTTTTGGACCCACCTCCTAGAGAAATGGAAATAAAAACAAAGATAAACAAATGGGACCTAATGAAACTTCAAAGCTTTTGCACAGCAAAGGAAAGCATAAACAAGACCAAAAGACAACCCTCAGAATGGGAGAAAATATTTGCAAATGAGGCAACTGACAAAGGATTAATCTCCAAATTTTATAAGCAGCTCATGCAGCTCAATAGCAAAAAAACAAACAACCCAATCCAAAAATGGGCAGAAGACTTAAATAGGCATTTCTCCAAAGAAGATATACAGACTGCCAACACACACATGAAAGAATGCTCAACATCATTAATCATTAGAGAAATGCAAATCAAAACTACAATGAGATATCATCTCACACCAGTCAGAATGGCCATCATCAAAAAATCTAGAAACAATAAATGCTGGAGAGGGTGTGGAGAAAAGGGAACATTCTTGCACTGCTGGTGGGAATGTGAATTGGTACAGCCACTATGGAAAACAGTATGGAGGTTCCTTAAAAAACTAAAAATAGAACTACCATATGACCCAGCAATCCCACTACTGGGCATATACCCTGAGAAAACCGTAATTCAAAAAGAGACATGTACCAAAATGTTCATTGCAGCTCTATTCACAATAGCCCGGAGATGGAAACAACCTAAGTGTCCATCATCGGATGAATGGATAAAGAAGATGTGGCACATATATACAATGGAATATTACTCAGCCATAAAAAGAAACGAAACTGAGCTATTTGTAATGAGGTGGATAGACCTGGAGTCTGTCATACAGAGTGAAGTAAGTCAGAAAGAGAAAGACAAATACCGTATCCTAACACATATACATGGAATTTAAGAAAAAAAAATGTCATGAAGAACCTAGGGGTAAAACAGGAATAAAGACACAGACCTACTTGAGAATGGACTTGAGGATATGGGGAGGGGGAAGGGTAAGCTGTGACAAAGCGAGAGAAAGGCATGGACATATATACAGTACCAAACGTAAGGTAGATAGATAGTGGGAAGCAGCCGCATAGCACAGGGAGATCAGCTCGGTGCTTTGTGACCGCCTGGAGGGGTGGGATAGGGAGGGTGGGAGGGAGGGAGATGCAAGAGGGAAGGGATATGGGAACAGATGTATATGTATGACTGATTCACTTTGTTATAAAGCAGAAACTAATTTTAAAAAAAAGAACACTCCTTCACACCATATACAAAAATAAACTCAAAATGGTTTAAAGGTCTAAACATAAAACTTGACACCATAAAACCCTTAGAAGAGAACATAGGCTAAACATTCTTTGATATAGATCATAACAATGTTTTCTTAGATCAGTCTCCCAAGGCAAACGAAATAAAAGCAAAAATAAACAAATGGAACCTAATCCAACTTATAAGCCTTTGCACAGCAAAGGAAACCATCAACAAAATGAAAAGACTACCTACAGAATGGGAGAAAATATTTGCAAACGATGAAATTGAGAAGGGGTTAATATCCAAAATAAACAAATAGCTCATACAATTCAATACTGAAAAAACAACCCAATCAAAAAATGGGCAGAAGACCTAAATAGACATTTCTCCAAAGAAGACATACAGATGGCCAACAAGCACGTGAAAAGATGCTCAGCGTTACTAATTATTAGAGAAATGGAAATCAAAACTACAATGAGGTATCACCTCACACCAGTCAGAATGGCCATCATCAAAAAATCTACAAACAGTAAATGCTGGAGAGGGTGTGGAGAAAAGGGAACCCTCCTATACTTTTGGTGGGAATGTAAATTGTTACAGCCACTATGGAAAACAGTCTGAAGATTCTTTGAAGAACAAAAAATTGAGCTACCACATGACCTAGCAATCTCACTCCTGGGCATATATCCGGAAAAGATGAAAACTCTAATTCGAAAAGATACATACACCCCAATGTTCATAGCGGCACTATTTACAATATCCAAGACATGGAAACAACCTGAGTGCCCATCAATAAATGACTGGATTAAGAAGATGTGCTATATACATAACAATGGAATATTAATCAGCCATGTAAAAGAATGAAATTTGACATTTGCAGCAATTTGGATGGACCTAGAGAATATCATACTAAGTAAAGCAAGTCAGACAGAGAAAGACAAATATATGATATCACTCATATGTGGAATCTAAAAAATAATACAAATGAATGTATATACGATACAGACATAGAAAACAAACTTATGGTTACCAAAGGGGAAAGGGAGTGGAGGAGGGATAAACTAGGAGTATGGGATTATCAGATACAAACTACTACACATAAAATAAGTAAAGCAACAAGGATTTACTGTATAGCACAGGGAACTATGTTCAGTATCTTGTAATAACCTATAATGGAAAATAATCTGAAAAATATATATGCATATATATATATTGCTGTACACCTGAAACTAATACAATATTATAAATCGACTACACTTCAATAAAAAAAGAAAAATCCCAATCTTTTCCAATTTTTCAATTTTTGTTTTTTATATGAGAGAGTACTCAGTTTAGTCCAATCAAATTTTATATGGGACAGTCCACTTTGGATTCTTTGGTTAATATTCTATATGAGAATGAGGTTGGCTTAGGCAAAGTTATTTCAGTACTCATCCTTATTTTATTCTTTACCACCCCATGGAGAAATCTATTAGACAGTGAATATGGTTATGTTTCACTTTTTTTCTTGACCTTTCACTTTCTATAAAGGATACAGTGTACCAATTCAATATTGGCCCCCAGCAACTTATGCTTATATCAATTTCTGCAAAAGTCAAAATGATTGAGGAGTAGTCTCTTGTCAGACTTAGTAATAATTCATAGTGAAATAGAACAGTGGCACATCCTGCCTCCCTCTCTTCTTTTTCACTTTGTTACTGATTGAAAACTATTCTGAATGTACTAGTTGTATTTCCTATCCATTGAGGTGAACAGCAAAATGGATATTTTCCTATAGAATAATGCATGTTTTTTTGCTTTGTTTGCCATATAATTATCATGAGAAAGAATGACTTATACCCAGCTATTCTAAAACAAAAATCACTTTTGACACAGTCTCAAGCATTGTTTTTATCTAGCAATTTTCCATGGTAGGTCAAATCATTTTATTTAGGCGTATAATTTACAAGCAGATTATCCTGGGACATCCATTAGATGTTACAATACTTAAAACTAGATAGATGATGGATGGATATTTTCATATTTTGTAGTCATAGAAGTTGACTGGTTTGTATGCATTAAATATTTTCCAAACTAAAATTATTTTGATTAGGCTTTATGCATTAGAACTTTTGTATCCTAAATTTCCATTTATTTCTGTGTGATCAAAAGACTCAGTGTGTTGTGTCAAGGAAAATGTTGACCTTACTGACAATTATTGCTGCATAGGTGGAGTTGCTATATACATAGGCAGGTGTCCAGTTTACTCAGTTTTTGTATAAGGTGTCACAAATGTATTTTACTCATTTACGAAGTAGAGAGATTTGTTTAAATTCACTTGCAAAGGATATCTTCATCCTGTGTTCTTACAAAAGAATATAACCTTAAATATCTCTATTAGTCATATTCTATTAAAAGTACAAATGAAAAAAATAGTTTATAAAAGAGTACCTGAAGGCCTGTGCATATTATTTTTCTCATTAGATTCTAAAACCTATAAAGCTGCACTGTCCAGTCCTGTAGCCACTAGCCACATGTGGCAATTGAGCATTTGAAATGTGGCCAGTCTGAATTGAGATGTGTCATATGTGTCATCTGACACATTTGAAATCCACTGGATTTCAAGGACTTAGTACCAAAAAATGTAAACTATCACATCATTAATATTTTACATTGATTATACGGTAAAATGATAATATTTCTTATATATTGGACTAAAGAAAAGTTATTAAAATTAATTTTACATGTTACTCATATTTGTAGCTTTAATTATGCATATACTATATAGCACTGCTTTAAATGTAATTCTTGGATTAAATCATAATACAATTAAGGGCAGTGACCACAAGACTTTTGATCCTCCAGGGAATCATCATTGTATTGTTCTTGGTTTTATTCATGTCACTAACCTTTTTTTTAAAGTACTACACTTTTTAGGGTAGTTGTTGAGGATAAGTAACTACATTACATAGGGTATCCTTATAAGGACTGGACTACTTAGCATAGGGCTGGGTTATACTGTAGTAAGAAACAACTTCCAAAATCTCAGTGGCTTCAAATAACAAAGGTGCATTTCTCCCTAATGTTTCATGTCCATAAATGGTTGAAGGGAGGGTGCTTTCCTCAGTGCAGTCACTCAAAGACTAAGACAGATGGGACATCCACCGTCTCAGACGCTGCTGATCTCTGAGCCAAAGAGACAGAGATCTCTATAGGATTTCACACCAACAATTAAATACTAGAGCCCAGAAATAACCCATGTCACCTACACTAAAAACTCATTGATAACAACTAGCTCTACTGTCCCCTTCAAAGTTAAGCAGTCAAGGAACTTCAGGCTCCCGTGTACCCAGAAGGAGAGGAGAAACAGAGAGCAAAGAGCAGCAGTAGTGATTATCACAGTGGCCTATCAAAGACATTTCTCTCATGAATCAATACTGAAAAAATAAAATACTTAAGTTTTCTCACTTGTTTTTAGATATCTATTTGTTTAAAAATAACTAGACTATTTTATCTTACAATACTTATTACTAATTATGTTTTCCTACTGTTTTGGCTGACATTAACTTGATCTTTAAGAAAATGTTCAGGGGGAGGGAGAGGGATGGAGTGGGAGTTTGGGATTGATAGATGCAAACTATTACATTTAAAATGGATAAACAACGAGGTCCTACACTATAGCACAGGGAACTATGTTTAATATCCTGTGATAAACCATAATGGAAAAGAATATAAAAAAAAGAATGTCTATATGTGTATAACTGAGTCACTTTGCTGTACAGCAGAGATTGGCAGCGCATTGTAAATCAACTATACTTCAATAAAAAGAAATTTTTAAAAAAAGAAAGAAAATGTTCAGAACGCTTGGACTTTTCATTGTTCTGCCTTCAGCTTCCCTTCTTCCATAGTTTCTCATTGATTTATTTTAATCTCGTTTTACATACATCTCTATAAAATTTTGAAATCATTTTCGAAATAAAATAATTGTGTGTACACTTATACATGAGAGAAAGATTTTAAGATTATTAGTGAATAATTGCTACATTACGGTTTGTAAAATTACACTAAATGCTCATATCATCATAAATAAGTAAAGCTCCAATTCCTAGCGCTCAGTGTTTTAAATGCATATTGATAGTGAATTTACCTATATGTTGTAAGAAGAAACGTGTTTTCCTCCTCAATAGTTAGCTTTTCATTATTCCCTTTCATATTTTATCCCAAGGGAATGACTAAATTATTCACTTTTCTGTTTAAAGAGAGAGATTTCATTTTTTGTTTCACTCGATGTATATATACATTACTTGAGAATAAAAATTCAATTATTTTATGAGCGAATAGAAATAAATTGAATGTTAAGGAATTAGAATAAAATGTATTTAAGTGGTTCATGCAAATACAGTTAAATCTGACTTCACTGCTGGTTTTGAGGTCAAATTCCATGCCTACCTGTGACATATACAAAGATGTGACATATTATTTTGACCTGTTGCATATTTAAATAATGATGATATATTTTATTGAAGTTTTAGTGTTAACTTCTCTAAGTAATATTAATAACATCTACCAAATAGGGTTAATGTTCATAAAAATAGTTTAAAAATGTCCCTCTATGAGCAAGGACCAATGGCAGTTGAAAATATCAACACATACTTCTAAATGACTAATTTTTGTTTAGAAAATTACTTTATTGAAATTAGTAAATATATTAGGCCTTCTAGAAGAAAACCTGTGGAGAGACTGTCATGTTTTCCAGAATTCAAAGTATGTTGGCCACACCTGCAAATATTTAGTTCCTTAAATGTGTGCTAGTGAATATGCATGAGAGTTCCCAGAGAGTAGCTCCCCTGTGATCATAAAAAATCATGACAATTATCAAGTAATACTTTCATTTTTTGCTCTTACTTAATAGCTCATTTTCTGTATCTAACATTGAGCTCATTTTTACTATGTTAGTGGAAACATCACTAAGGAGTTACTTGCATGAGACTACAGCTCAGTCAACAGTTTAGAGCTGGAGAAATGAATTTTCAGTGATGAGCTGGTTCTTGTAGCACTCAGTTTCTATTACGTTATGCCGCAGTCACAAACAATCCCAACATCTCAATGGCTTACCACAACAACATCATCTATTTCCTGCAGATGTTATTTGTGGAAAGAGAAATAGTTGTGCCTCTGCTGGGCTTTGTCCAGCCCTACTCTATATGCTTTCTTCATTCTCGGAATTAGGCTGAAGAACAGCTAATAAAGGGAAATCCCAGATTCACAGCAAAGAGAAAAGGAAGAAGAAATTTGTGGAAACACACAATCACCCTTTAAGTGTCTACTCTTAATGGACATTCATCACTGCTTTTCACATTTCCTTAGTCAATGCAAGTCATATGGAATAAAAAAAGCATACTCTACCCACAGAGGCAGCACTACATGTCACACATCAATGGTCAGCAATAAATAAACTTCTTAGCAGCAAAGGAGAAGTGAACATTTGGGAAGAATTATTCAGTCCCCATCATATAAGGATGTAATAAAGTTGGGGAATAGAGAAGGGCAGAGTACCAACACTGGCGCACTCCAACATGAAGTTCAAGCATAAACAAAGGAGATGGCAAAAGAAGGAATAACAGATTAGGAAAATCAGGCACATCTTATGATCAAAGCCACGGGGTTTTTTAAAATAGGAAAATGGGGTCAAATCCATTTGGTGCCCCCAAATAGTCTAATAAGAGGGTGATATATATAATTCTCCCCTGCATTTTTCAATATGAACAAGACTGGTTGTCCTTGAAAAGTGAATTTTAAGTAACATTTTGAAACTAAGAGTAGAGTAAGTTCAGGAGTGAATGGGGATTTCCTGTTCTGACATAAGGCCACCTGAATTAACATAAAACTCCTCCTGTGCCATAAACTCCTATAAATCCTGGATAAAGTATAACAATAGCAAAAGATTGCTGAACTTGTAGGAAAGAAAGGAAAATCCCCAAGTGCCAGAAACAAAGAGGAAATGAAAAGATAGGGCCATAGCACTGGGCTGGTTGTTATGGAGGTGACAAGGGGCACAGAAAGAGCTTTACAGAATCTATAAACTCGTTTTAAGGCCAAGGCTAGAATTTTCAAAGCTTACCAAGTTATGGGGAAAAATGCCTTGCACCAACATGAGGTTGAAGTTAGGAAAGATGCCCCTAAATCAGCATGCACCCCAATGTTCATTGCAGCACTGTTTACAATAGCCAGGACATAGAAGCAACCTAAATGCCCATCGACAGATGCATGGATAAAGAAGTTGTAGTATATATATACAATGGAATACTGTTCAGCCATAAAAAAAGAATAATGCCATTTGCAGCAACATGAATGCAACTAGAGATTATCATACTAAGTGAAGTAAGCCAGACAAATATCATATGATATTGCTTATCTGTGGAATCTAAAAGAAAAAAAAGACACAAATGAACTTACTTCCAAAACAGAAAGAGACTCACAGACACAGAAAACAAACTTATGGTTACCAAAGGGGAAAGGGGTGGGGAGGGATAAATTAGGAGGCCAGGATTAACATACGCACACTTCTGTGTATGAAGTAGATAACCAACAAGGACCTAGTGTATAGCACAGGGAACAATACTCAATATTATGTAATAATCTATTATGTAATAATCTATAAGGGAAAAGAATCTGAAAAAGAATATATGTGTGTATATGTGTGTGTATGTGTGTGTATATATACATACACATATATAACTGAATCACTGTGCTGTACACCTGAAACACATGATATTGTAAATCAACTATACTTCAGTTTAAAAATATTAAAATAAAATGGTTCTGGATCTGTTTCTTAAAGACGATAATGGGGTTGGAACAAAATAACGAACTGTTTGAATAAGAATGTCAGAATAAATGACTAGGAA
This sequence comes from Mesoplodon mirus, assembly GCF_964341445.2. Taxonomy (NCBI): domain Eukaryota; kingdom Metazoa; phylum Chordata; class Mammalia; order Artiodactyla; family Ziphiidae; genus Mesoplodon; species Mesoplodon mirus. Next base: position 24,569,900 of record NC_138981.1, on the reverse strand, counting down.
GGACAAGAGGTTGTGGTTAGAGGGTGTGATGCTTGGAATTGATACTGTGAAGCTGGATTTACTGGTGATACCAAAGTTTAGGGTGTGCACATGAGACTGGGTCACTAAGGTAAGGTTTCAGTAAAGATCACTAAGTGACAGGTAAAAGAAAAGAAAGGCTGGGAGCTTGGATCAAACCTCCACTGAGTCGAATCAGGTCCTTTGCCAAGAACACACTGATATAGTTAGGAGTCCAAGTGGGTTACTGGGGAGGACAGTTCCTGTAAAATAGAAAAGGGAAAATAGGGTTGGGCAGGGAAAGCCTTCAGACTGTGAAGCATATCTAACGCCTCTGAAAGGAAAAGAGGGAAGGGAGCATACAGCACAGCGAAGCGACTGTGACGCAGATCGGAAACGGTTTTGGCTAACCTAATGGTAGCTCCGGAACAAAGACCCATCGTTAGAGGAGCTTGGCAACGGCCAGAAAGGGCAAGGACCTGGTACCCTCCCCATGCTTAGTAATTGTCTGAGGACTTCCCTGGAAAAATATGGCCTTAAGTTACATACTAGAGCAGATTCTAGAGGTGCTGCAGTGGGAGGTTGTCAGCTACCCACATTCCTCACAGTTGAACTGTATGTTATTCCTTAAAAGGGAATGTGAGTGGCACATCTCCATGGCTATCACATCCACTTGCATATTGAAATCATCCACAGTAGTGATATCAGTGGAGAAACAGAGAGAACCAGGAGCTAAATCTTCATTGTATGGGGGCAAGGGGCAGGGGCAGGGGGCCGGGGTTGGGGGTTGACTGCTGGTGAAGTAGATGAAAGCAAGGAAGGCAGGTGTTACCTAATAGTGTGGGCTGCATTATTAGATCTGTGGTTACAAAGGAAGAAAAAAAAAAATGACCGCCAACAGTAATTTGGAGCAAGGGGGAATGTTTACTTCATTTCTTAGGTGTGAGATAACTCAGCTGAGAGAGAAACAAATAACACAAACTAAAACCAGTTTTATTTTGATATACTTATGGAAGAAGTAGTGTTGGAAAGACAGCCAGATTTCAGTTGAAGTCAGAGTTGAAGGTTGAGGATATAATGGAGTTTGCTCATTAGAGATCTAGGGACCCAGAGTAACCGTAATAGTTTTGGGGCAGAAATGGTATGGGGGGACTGGATCAGATTAGAAAAAGTGTGAGACTCTGGGTGATAACAGTGAGAATCAGTAACCTATTGAGAGTAGCGAAAGGTGACTAATCAAGTTCAGGTTTAGCCTTTTGTTCTTAACCCAATGTGTTGGGAATCTTGGGGATGCTTTGTTAGTTCTTGCAGCTTCCCAGGAGGACCATAAAACTAGATAATAAACTCTGTTTGGATGCCAGATAAATTGTTGACCCACCGAAGATTAGACATTACAGGCACAAATATCCTGGTGCAAAACTGAATTTCATAGGTGATTGGAATAATAACATAGAAGTAAAATTGAAAGCTGTTAATGAGGTTGATAAAAACAAGCCTGATCTCATAAGGTTACACTTTAGTATGGCGGCTATCATAAAGTCAAAGTCGTGCTTATTTTTTAAGGCATCCAAAGATGATTATTTATATTTATCTTAAATGATTATGTAATGAAGTACCAAAAGGGGCAACATTAAAATGATTCTTAAAACACACACGTTTTGAAAGACATATAAAGTATATATCCATACAATGGAATTAATATTCCAGGCTTAAAAAGGAATGAAGTACTAATACAAAATACTATGTGGATGAACCTAGAAAACACGATTCTAAGTGAAAGAAGCCAGACAGAAAAAGTCACATATTGTATGAAGACAAGTCACATATTGTATTTCCACTGGTACGAAATACCCCGAATAGATAAATCTATAGAGACAGAAAGCAAATTGATGGTTGCCAGGGTCTGTAGGGAATGGGGAATGGGGAGCAACTGCTTAATGGGTATGGGGTTCCTTTGGGATGATGAAAATATTTTGAAATTAGATAGAGAAGGTAGTTGTGCAACATTGCAAATGTACTAAAATGCCACTGAATTGTTCACTTTAAAATGATCAAATTTGTTATGCGAATTTCACCCCAATTTAAAAAATAGTAAGGGGCTTCCCTGGTGGCGCAAGTGGTTGAGAGTCCGCCTGCCGGTGCAGGGGACGCGGGTTCGTGCCCCAGTCTGGGGGGATCCCGCATGCCACGGAGCGGCTGTGCCCGTGGGCCATGGCCGCTGGGCCTGCGCGTCCGGAGCCTGTGCGCCGCAACGGGAGAGGCCACAGCAGTGAGAGGCCCGCGTACCGCAAAAATAATAATAATAATAATAATAATAATAATAAAATAGTAAGGATCACTTTAAATGGTTTAAAATGTAATAACGCTTAGTGTTGGAAAACTGTGTGGAAATAAGGACTCATACACTATGGGGATATGAACTAGTGTGAGCCTTTAAAAGCAATATATCAATATGTTTCAAAAATAAATTATCCCATGCCCCTTACACAAGGCAATTCCAATTTTAGATATTAACGCTACCAGTATATCCCATCATTTTAGTCCAGATAGTTCATACCCCATAGATAGCTTGAAAGCTCCCTTCCCACCCTCCAGCCTATCATAGACAAGTGGAAACTGGTCAAAAGAAACTGGTTGAAAGTAATGGCTGGCTCATATTTTGGGGGAAAATATCTTTTAATATTGTGAATATTCTTTATGCTCCACAGAAATATGAAGCATGGTTCAAATTCTTAGAACCTCAAAGTTTGAGGGAATCTCACTTACCGCCAATGTCTTCTTCCCAACATCTCTGGGAAGAGATCTGTTAGACCATTCTAATAAAACAATTAAGGACACAGAACTCACTACTTACTAAGGTAAATGCCTCTGGACAAATTTACTTATAAGAATATTTTCCCTCTGCTGTTTAACTGTTTTCGCCTGGCTTTAAATCACACATCCCAGGGCTTCCCTGGTGGCACAGTGGTTGAGAGTCCGCCTGCCGATGCAGGGGACATGGGTTCGTGCCCCGGTCCAGGAAGATCCCACATGCCGCGGAGCGGCTGGGCCCGTGAGCCATGGCCACTGAGCCTGCGCATCTGGAGCCTGTGCTCCGCAACGGGAGAGGCCACAACAGTGAGAGGCCTGCGTACCGCAAAAATAAATAAATAAATAAAAATCACACATCCCAGCTGTGTCCGTACAGAGCAAGTCCACTGTCTGATGAATCTGAAATTCCTTGGAAAACAGTTGTCCTTTAGATTAGACATCTCTGGTCCTTTGACCCATGCATATTTGATGCATAGATTTTTTTTGAAGTAATAATTTTACACTGCAGTTTTTAAAAATTTGAAATTCATGAAAATATATACACAAATTATTGCAATTTAAAAGGCCAAGATGCTTAGTTAATTACATATACTAAAGAAAAAGGAATCCACTGTAATAGCTACTAGGCTGAAAAATAATATCAAAAGCTTTTTTTTTTCTTGGCAAAAACATGTCAAAGTAAGAGAGCTACATTGTGGCAGTTTCTCTAAAAATTCAAATTTGCTTTATTTTAAGATTAAAATAAAACCCTTGGATCCTGTGAATTTGTGAGCCAAGTTTTATACTGGGAATGATTATTATGTTGAATTCTGAACCCCTGAAAATAAAGCTTGACAAAAGAAATGCTGGAACAATCTTAATTGCAGTTCAAAATGTTGACATTTTAATCTATATAAATACTCTAATAATATCATCTTTTCTGTGTAAGCTGGTGGAGCTATTTAAAAGCATTGGTATTTATATATTCTAGGTTTGTAGGACCCTTGTGAGAAAAACCCTTGTCAAAACAAAATCATTCATTTGGGCTGACTAGATGAAAAGCAGGAGCAGACACGTACTCTGATCCAGCTGGGGGTTCCCTCAGCATCATGATTTTATGAGTTTGATAAAGTCCAGTACCAAGGGAGCTAGAAAAGCACTTTCTAGAACTGCTGATGTTTAGATATATTCCCTAGTTCCACTTCTATGCCTAAAAACACCTTTATTTGCATTTTCTGATGAAACTTTTACTTAATTCTGTGCATATACATACCACACATATTCTCATTGAATCCTGCTTTTATGTCTGCTCTTAATTAAAGCAGTGGTTTTGTTTAATCTCTTCCTTCAAAAGGAAATCCAAGGAATAGTATAACCCAGTGGATTAGCTAACATTTTGAGCTTTCAGGCAAACACCCATGAAGCCCACTACTACTGTGTCTTGCCCTTGGCATCAGACATTTGGAAATGGGGGGAAAAATATATATATATAGGTTTCTAATTCCCCTTGCAATTGAGGGTTATATAAACAAAATTTCAGGAAACAACAAATAATATTTAAGAAGACTGTCCTAAAAGTATACCGTCTATAAATTTACAGAGTTTAGCTGAAGTGGGCATTTCTGATGTTACATGATGACACTGAATAGTCTGGCAATATTTGGTACATGTCTTTCTTGAATAACAATCCTAAATAATAATAATAAAAAGGGATATCACAATATGCACATACTAAACCTTCTGGTTCAGTACCTGGGGCTTTCCAGCCCTTGCTTTATTGTCCAATGATAATTCTATATTTTAGAATTCCAAACTTTTTACAATATTGGGTTCAAGCAATTTTTTTCTCTTACTAAAGGAGTTTCAATCAAGATGTTTTGATTGTGTTTTGGTGTTTTTAAATTTTTTGTGTCTTTTTAAATAATTTTACATTATCTTGAAGTACAAATTACAGAGTAAAACACATAAATGTAAGTGTAAATTTACAGCTCAATGACTTCTTGATTTTTTAATTAACGTACTTATTCTTAGAACTGTTTTAAAGTTATAAAAAAAAACTGAGTGACTACAGAGAGTTTCCCCCATCACACTATCAACTATTATCAATATCTTGCATTAGTGTGGTATATTTGTTACAATTAATGAACCAATATTCATATGTTATTAATAACTACACTCCTTAGTTTACACTGAGATTCACTCTTTGTTTTGTGCCGGTCTATGGGTTTCTGACAAATGCATGGCATGTATCCACCATTACAGCATCATATGGAATAAAATGCCCTGTGCTTTACCTATTCCTATTCATCTTTTCTTCTCTCTTCCTGCCTGGCAACCACTGATTTTTTTTTTTTTTTTTTTTTTTTTACTGTCTCTATAGTTTTGCCTTTTCCACAATGGCATATAGTTGGAATCATACAGTATATAGCCTTTTGGATTGGCTTCTTTCACTTAGCAATCTTTCATGGCTTGACAGTTTTTCTTTTAAGCACTGAATAATATTCCACAGTGTGGATGTACCACAGTTTGTTCATTCATTCACCTACTGAAGGACATCTAGTTGCTTCCAGTGTTTTGCAATGATGAATAAAGTCACTATAAACATTTATATGCAGGTATTTGTGTAGACATGAGTTTTCATCTCAGTTCAGTAAATACCTAGGAACATGACTGCTGGATCATATTGTTGCATGTTTCACCTTGTAAGAAATTGCCCAAATGTTTTCCAAAGCAGCTGCACCATTTTGCATTAAAACCAGCACCGAATGAGAAAATTCCTGTAGCTCAACATCCTTGCCAGCATTTGGTATTGTCGGTTGTTTAGATCTAAGCCATTTTAATAGATGTACTGGCATCCCATTGGTGTTTTAATTTGCAATTCTCTAGTGACAAATGACATTGAGCTTCCTTTCATATGCTTACTTGCCATCTGTATATCTTGCTTGGTGAGATGTCTGTTAAGATCTTTTGCCCATGTTTTAAATTGGGCTACTTGTTTTCTTGTTAAGTTTTAAGAGTTCTTTGAATGTTTTGGATACAAATCATTTATCTGGTATGAGTTTTACAAATATTTTCTCCCAGCCTATGGCTTGTCTTTTCATTGTCTTAACAATATCTTTCACAGAGATGTTTTTAACTTCAATAAATTCCAATTTATCAATTTTATTTATTTAATGGGTCATGCTTTTGATGTTATTTCTAAAGAATTATAGCCAAACACAAGGTCACCTAGATGTTTTCCTATATTTTTTTATAGAAGTTTTTTAGTTTGCATTTAACCTTTAGGTCTATGATCCACTTAGAGTTAATTTTTGTGAAAGGCATAAGGTTTGTGTATAGATCCTTTTTTTCTAATATAGATATCCAATTGTTCCAGTACCGTTTGTTGAAAGACTATCCTCTGTCCATTGAATTGCCTTTGCTCTTTTGCTAACAATCAGTACACTCTTTTTGTGGGGATCTGTTTCAGGGTTCTCTGTTCTGTTCCACTGATCTGTGTATTCTTTTGCCAGTACCACACTGTCATAATTATTGTAGCTTTACAGTAAGTCTTGAAGTCAGGTAGTGTCAGTCTTCCAACTGTTCTTCAGTATCATGTTAGCTATTCTGGGTCTTTTGCATTTCTGTATAAACATTAGAATCAATTTGTTGATACCTACAAAATAACTTGGTGGGATTTTGACTGAGACTGAATTAAATCTACAGATGAAGTTGGTAAGGATTGATCATTTTAACAACATTGAGTCTTCATATCCATAAACATGGAATATCTCTGCATTTATTTAGATCTTCTTTAATTTTTCTATCAGAGTTTGTATACATATATCCATTTATCCATCAATGGAAATGTAACTAGTTTCCACTTCTTGGCTATTGTGAATAATGGTACAATGGATATGGAAACACAAATATATCTCTGAGAACCAGATTTCAATTATTTTGGATATATACCCAGATGTGTGATTGCTGAATCATATGGTAGTTATATTTTTAATTTTTTGAGGAAACTCCATACTTTTTTCTATAATAGCTGTATCAACTTACATTCCTACCAACAGTGTACAAGAGTTCGTTTTTCTCCACATCCTCTCTGACACTTAACTCTTCTCCTTTTGACTGTAGCCATTGTAACAGATGTGAGAGATAGCTCATTGTTTTGATCTTCATTTCCCTGATGCTGAGCATCTTTTCATGCACCTGTTGACCATTTGTATGTCTACTTTGGAAAGTGTCAATTCAGTTTTTACGCCAATTTGTTTTAAAATTGGATTTTTTATTTATTTTGCTATTTAGTACTATTAAGTTTTTTTTTTGCATATTAACATTTTGTCAGATAGATGGTTGCAAATATTTTCTCCTATTCTGCTGGTTGACTTTTCATTTTGTTGATTATTTCTTTAGCTGTGCAGAAACTTTTTAGTTTGAAATAATCTCACTTATTTATTTTTGCTTTTGTTGCTTATGCTTTTGATGTCATATCCAAAACAATCATTGTCAAGGCATTTATAAAAGTATAAATGCAAGTTACCAATAAATATATGAAGGGTCTACATTACTAACAAAACTAATGAAAGCAAAAACAGTAAGAATCCTTTCTCCCCTGATGAAACTGTTAAGAATGAAATAAAAATGATATTGCCCTTTAGTGATACCAAAGTTAATGGTGAAGAGGCCCTTTTAGGTACTGCTGCCTGATGTATGCCTTGATGCCATTTCTGGAGAGCAGTGTAGAAATACATATCAGAAGCCAAAGCAATAGCTACCATTCCACTGGTCATTTTACTTATATGGATTTATCTGAGAAAATAGTTGGAGATATGGGCAAAGATTTAAGACAGAGATGTTTATTTATACTTGTAGAAATTAAAGATAATTCAAATGTGAAATTGGGGAATAAAGAATCTATTATGGATTTCCATACATTTGGATTGTATAACACTAGGATATTAATGACATGCGCAAATGTAAATAGTATAATTTTAAGTAGGTTTATGGGATGAATGGTGTTCCTTCCAAATTCATATGCTTAAGTCTTTATCCCCAGAACCCCAGATCGTGACTATATTTTGAGATAGGATCTTTAAAGAGGTAAAGTTAAAATGAAGCCTTTAGGGTGAGTCCTAATCCAGTATGACTGATGTCTTTATGAGAAGAGCAAATTTGGACACAGACACATACAGAGGGAAGAGCATGTAAAGAAGCAAGGAGAGGACAGCTATCTACAAGGCCAACCCTGCTGACACCTTGACCTTGGACTCATAGCCTCGAGAACTGTGGGAAAATAAATTTCTGCTGTTTAAGCCACCTAATCTGTGGTGTTTAGTTATAGCAGCCCTAGCAAACTAATATGAGTAGGAAAATAAATGTTTAAAAAACTCTTTGTGTATGTATGTGTGCCTATACTTTCCTTGTGAATATCTGGAACATGACACCAATTTTGTGAATATCTATCTATATCAGCACTAAAATACTAGAAGTATGTACACCAAAATGTTAACAAAAATTGTGTCTGGGTAGTGATAAGGGATAATTTATATTTTCTTCTCTAAATTTTATAATTTTTTTCCTATTTTTCCAGCAAATTGTGGCTTCTGAGTAATTTGTTAAATATAATAAAATATCATGGGTGGCACCCCCCACAAATTTAGAATCTATAAATATTTTGGCTAAGAATAAATTAAAACCTACTTTTCATCATATAGAAAAGCATTATACTAATAAAGTTAATTATCTGAGCACAATTTTAAGGAATATGTATATTTATCTAAAATAATAATATGTTTAAAAATTGGAAGCCTATAGTTGATTTGAGATAACTTAGTCTTAATAACAAGCTCATTTTCATATATTAAATACATCAAAGCTTTTTCATCTCAGCATTACGTTATCCTTTATAGTACCATGCCGTTAGCAAAATTTAAAATGGAGATTTATTGCTATGTAAACATAGATTTGATTACATTAGACTGGATATTTCCTGTCATCCAGAGGACTAAAGTTTACTAAGGAGCATTTAAGTGTCCTAACCAACTGAAAAGATAAAGCTGAAATCTTCAAAACATCTTAAAATTAATTTTTAAAAGGATAAATTCTACTAAAGGCAATAAATCACCTTCTGCAAGTTCAACGTAATTAACACTGCACTTGAAGATATATATATCCCAAATAAAATAAACTGTCTGCTCTTCCTTTAAAGGTTTCAAATTTTGTGTCCTATGATTTAGGCTTGTGGATTTCAAATGAAAGTGGCATTCCAGAAAGGTTCCGGGATAGTACTAATTTGCAGCTCTTTTCAGCCTAAATAAAAGTCATCTCCTATGCCTTGTAGTGAATAATCTAAACTAAACTACCTGACATTTCCACTCAGTCAAAAGAGCAGACTGAAAATGCTGAATTGTCAGCAAAGCTTTGATGTAAATCAGTAGTCACAGGAGACTGCAAAGAAGGTCATAAAGTAACCGTCAGTCAGCTCTTCAACGGGAAGCTTTCTTCTTTTAAAGAAAAAAAAAATTCTGACATGCTTCTTCTAAATTAAAGAATCATTTGGCCTCATTATTTTAAGATACAATTTTCTTCCCATAAATAACAAGATAATTAACACTGAAAAGCAATTGTTTTTTCCCAATGATCCAACAGAATTGTAAAAATACAAATCAGAAACAAACTGTTATTTGGCATGTGAGACTTTCTTCTTAAATTTTTTAAACAATATTTAAGCTCATGATTATCTCCCATGGATAAAAGAAAAGTAAGGAAAAAAAAAAAACTTCAGCATACTTTTGGAGTCATTTTCTTGGAAAAACTCAAAGCTCATTTTTTTTTCTCTTCTGAATAAAACCACTTCCAATAGACTGTATGTCGACATCTTTTCTACAAAGAGTGTGGTCTTCGCACAAAACAACTCTGACATCATTTTGAGGTGCGCTAGAAAATGAAGATTCTTAGGCCTTACCTCGGACTAACGGAATCAGAATCTGATTCTTATGTGATTTGTATGCATGTGAAAGATTGACACACACTACTGTACGTGACAACAACTCAAAATTTCGAGAAGCAATGTCTTATTGTATTTTAGTATTCTGTTCAAACCATTTCCAACCAAAGCCTGGGCATATAGCAATTTGTGAACTGGGTTTACTTTGCATATCATCTTTTTTTTTTTTTAACATCTTTATTGGAGTATAATTGCTTTACATGGTTGTGCTAGTTTCTGCTGTACAACAAAGTGAATCAGCTATACATATACATATATCCCCATATCTCCTCCCTCTTGTGTCTCCCTCCCACCCTCCCTATCCCACCCCTCTAGGTGGACACAAAGCACCAAGCTGATCTCCCCGTGCTATGCAGCTGCTTCCCATTAGCTATCTATTTTACGTTTGGTAGTGTATATATGTCCATGCCACTCTCTCACTTCATCCCAGCTTACCCTTCCCCCTCCCCGTGTCCTCAAGTCAACTCTCTACGTCTGCGTCTTTATTCCTGTCCTGCCCCTAGGTTCTTCAGAACTATTTTTTTTTAATTCCATATATATGCGTTAGCATATGGTATTTGTTTTTCTCTTTCTGCCTTACTTCACTCTGTATGACAGACTCTAGGCCCATCCACCTCACTATAAATAACTCAATTTCGTTTCTTTTTATGGCTGAGTAATATTCCATTGTATACATGTGCCACGTCTTCTTTATCCATTCATCTGTCGATGGACACGTAGGTTGCTTCCATGTCCTGGCTATTGTAAACAGAGCTGCAGTGAACACTGTGGTACATGACTCTTTTTGAATTATGGTTTTCTCAGGGTATATGCCCAGTAGTGGGATCGCTGGGTCACATGGTAGTTCTATTTTTAGTTTTATTTTTTAAGGAACCTCCATACTCTTCTCCATAGTTGTTGTATCAATTTACATTCCCACCAACTGTGCAAGAGGGTTCCCTTTTCTCCACACCCTCTCCAGCATTTATTGTTTGTAGATTTTTTTGATGATGGCCATTCTGACCGGTCTGAGATGATATCTCATTGTAGTTTTGATTTGCATTTCTCTAATGATTAATGATGTTGAGCATCCTTTCATGAGTTTGTTGGCAATTTGTATATCTTCTTTAGAGAAATGTCTATTTAGGTCTTCTGCCCATTTTTGGATTGGGTTGTTTGATTTTTGATATTGAGCTGCATGAGCTGCTTGTATATTTTGGAGATTAATCCTTTGTCAGTTGCTTCATTTGCAAATATTTTCTCCCATCTGAGGGTTGTCTCTCTGTCTAGTTTATGGTTTCCTTTGCTGTGCAAAAGCTTTTAAGTTTCATTAGGTCCCATTTGTTTATAAAACAAAACAATGAAAAAAATGCATATGATCTTTTATACTCAGTAGAGCTGCATACCAGGTGCCTTAGAATCCAAGAATTATATACATATTTTTTTTAGTTAGAAGGAAAAGAATATAAAGATGATCCAGTCTAACTCTTCACACAAGGCAAGATATTTTTTCTACGTTATAGGTACTGTGTCAGTTAAGACACATTCAGTTACAAATGATGGAAGAACTGAAGAAGGGCTTAAACAAGAGAACATTTTTTTATACTAAGCAAGCAATGTCTTGCATTAGGAAGATCATATTTGGCAAATTCTGGGGCTCAACATTACCATTAAGAACTTAATCTCTTCTGCTGTACTCAAAGCATGACTTTGTCTCTAAGCTTGCTCCCTCGATGGTCACAAAATGGCCTCCAGAGTCCTAAATGGGACTGAACTTTGAGCAAAAGTGATATTGCAGAGCCCTCCATGCTGGCTTCTCCTTATATCTCATTGGCAGATTAGAGTTACATGTGGCAAGGAAAAGGAATTATCATGATTGATCTTGAACTAATCAGGATTTATGCCTGAATCATACTGGGAGAGAGGAGTATGGGGATAAGCTTCTAAGATGTTTTCCAAAGATTTCAGCTCCTGGTACTCACACCCTTGTGTAATCCCCACCCACCTTGAGTGTTAGCTAGAGCTAGTGATTTGCTTCTAACAAATAGAATATGGTGCAAGTAATGGAACATCACTTCCAAGACTGGATTACAGAAAGAATTTGGTTTCTGTCTTGCTTGTTTCTCTCCTTCTCTTTCCCTTGCTCACTATAATGCACACAAGCTGTCATATTGAGAGGATGCTCACTAGCAGGATCTGGGAGCTGAGAGTGACCTCCAGCCAACAACCAGCAAGAATCCAGGATGCTTTACTCTTACAACCACAAGGAAATGAGTTCTGCCCCAAATCTGAGCCTGTAAGTGGATCCTTCCCTAATCAAACCTCCAAAGGAGAACACAGTCTGGCCTACACTTTGCTAATATCCTGTGAGACTCTAAGCAGAGGACCCAATTAGCCATACCTATAGACCCATGAGAACTATGAGATAATAAATGTGTGCTGTTTTAAGCTGCTATGTTTGTCTTCATCTGTTACATTGCAATCAAAAGCTAATATAGGTGGGTAGTCAGAATGGCCATCATTAAAAAGTCTACAAGTAACAAATGCTGGAGAGCACGTGGAGAAAGGGGAACCCTCCTACACTGTTGGTGGAAACAAATTGGTGCAGCCACTATGGAGAACAGATGCAGGTTCCTCAAAAAGCTAAAAATAGAGCTACCATATGATCCAGCAATCCAACTCCTGGGCATATACCCAGACAAAACTGTAATTCGAAAAGATACATGCACCCCTATGTTCACAGCAGCACTATTTACAATAGCCAAGACATGGAAGCAACTTAAATGTCCATCGACAGATGAATGGATAAAGAAGATGCGGTATATATATGCAATAGAATATTACTCAGCCATAAAAAAGAATGAAATAATGCCATTTGCAACAACATGGATGGAGGTAGATATTATCACACTTTGTGAAGTAAGTCAAAGACAAATACCATATGATATCACTTATATGTAGAATCTAAAATATGATACAAATCAACATATCTATGAACCAAAAACAGACTCACAGACATAGAGAACAGACTTGTGGTTACCAAGGGGGAGGAGTGTGGGGGAGGGAAGGAATGGGAGTTTTGGATTAGCAGAGGCAAACTGTTAATACATAGGGTGGATAAACTACAAGGTCCTACTGTATAGCACAGAGAACAATATTTAGTACCCTATGATAAACCATAATGGAAAGAATATCAAAAAAGAATATATTTATGTATAACTGAGTCACTTTGCTATAGAGCAGAAATTAACACAACATTGCAAATCAACTATACTTCAATAAATTTTTTTTAAATGCTGCTAAAAAAAAAAGCTAATACAGGTGGGTAAATGAACAGTGTCTTCTACAGACACAGAGAGCTATATCCAGAGACCGAGAGTCCTCCGCCCTTTAATGTCTACCACATGGTAGGTATATGGGTTCATTTGCTAGAAAATAATTTCTAATGATGAGTTAATTATGCCACGCAAGTAGAAACATTAGGATGAACCGTATGAAGTGGCTATTATTTTGCAGGTCAAAAATGAGTGAAATTGGTGATTTCATATGGTTCAATATATATACAGAATTGTTTTGAAAAGAGTTGTATTCAATATCAATAACCGGGACTTCCCTGGTGGCGCAGTGGTTAAGACTCTGCACTCCCATTGCAGGGGGCCCAGGTTCAATCCCTGGTCAGAGAACTAGATCCCACATACATGCCGCAACTAAGAGTTCGCATGCCACAACTAAGGAGCCCTCGAGTTGCAACTAAGGAGCCAGCAAGCTACAACTAAGGAGCCTGTGAGCCACAACTAAGGAGCCTGCCTGCTGCAACTAAGACCTGGCTCAACCAAATAAATAAATAAATATCAACAAAAAAATATTAGTAACCATCAAATTGAGAATTTGACTTTAAATGCAACAATATTAAATGGCAGGCATTTCTCCTTTGGTTAGAAACCAAAGTTTTCCTTAAGTAAACGCAGAATTATTCATTTCGATATTCATTTCAGATTCTAAAAAAAACTTTCGAGTTCCTCAAATATGTTCCAAATGTTTAAATATTTTTCAAAATTTCATGTAACAGTTCCATCATTTTAGTCTATCTTGTTCTTTTGTCAAAATGCATTATCAGTGGGGGGGTAGAAAGCTTATACAAGCAGATGTCAGTTATTTGTATCTTAATATGAAAAAATTCTTAGTACTTTCTTGAGCTCTTTGAGCCCTTTCTTAAGGTTTAATAGGAAATGAACTTTCTGCTCTAAAACTTAACTTGAGCCTTGGTTTACTGATACAATGGCAAGTCTCAAAAATTAATGATCTTTCTTAAAATGTTAATATATGTGATGTGTATTTAAGATACTCATATAACTTCTAAATGGCACTTGTGAATTGTGAAAATAAAAACTTTAAATTATTCCAGTATGTTCTCTAAAGCAGGACATCCTTGCTGGAAACCATACTACTTACCTTTAAATAAATGAAACATTCTCGTAATTGTTTTAACATAGGCATTAAGTACTTTTAAATAGGTTTCTGGTTTTTTTTCTCTAACATATATTAAAACCACAAGTTCCTTATGAGTCTCTTCACCATTACTGCAATAGTGATATCCTTATAATCATTAAAATTTCTGTGGAAGTTAGAGGGCTATTTATTTATTTATTTATTTATTGTGGTTCGCAGGCCTCTCACTGTTGTGGCCTCTCCCCTTGCGGAGCACAGGCTCCGGACGCGCAGGCTCAGCGGCCATGGCTCACGGGCCCGGCCGCTCCGCGGCATGTGGGATCCTCCCGGACCGGGGCACGAACCCGCGTCCCCTGCATCGGCAGGCAGACTCTCAACCACTGCGCCATCAGGGAAGCCCCTAGAGGGCTATTTATTTAAAACGATATTTCCCAACTGGGGACCTGGGGCTCATTGAACCCAGATGTCAAAATAGAGCTTAAGGAAATCAAGCCCCATTTCCAAGAGAAATGACTTAGTTCTCTGTGGTCTTACATTTACTCTAGATTCTTCTCACCTACACACCCAGTGTACACTTGGTGACCATCAAAGGAAATGCCCCAAAGCATTTTCAAGAATTAACATAAGCTTTCAAACTTTGTACAAATGAAGCAGCTTCTGATTTATAAAGATGTGAAGTGGCAAAACTAGCCTTAGGCAATAAGCAAAATGGGAAAAGATTGCCCACAGCACTTTCCACCATGTAATCTTGGGGTTCTTCAATTTAGGAGTAAATTTGCTGTCTTTAACCCCCATGTCTGCCCTGCTTCCCACAAGTTATACAGTGTACTCATAACACAACTTCCTCTAAAAATGACTGAAGTATTACTTTTTTTAATAGTTCGAGCATTAAGATAAGGGAATGGTATATGAATATTAGGTTTTTCAAGGATAAGAAAATAGATTTCAATCTGGAAACTAGTTGATCTCTCCTAGTTTTGTCTCTAAACCATAATTTGAAAAGGATAATATCTTGACTCCTGTCTTAAATCTAGCTTGTTAGGTAGATCCTAAAGATTTGGTCATGTCATCAGTGTTCTGTATCATTGTAAAAATGGTCTTCAGAAACCTCAAGCATGAAACATACACAGAAGAACAATATGCTAAGCATATAAATGTGGGACATCTCTGTTTGAAGCAGAAATAGGTAGGGTCCAGGAACAAACTGTTTAACCTCCATGCCTCCACTTCTCTTAGCCCTTATCAGTCTTAAGGAGCAAGGGGAAGTTGATTTTAATTTAGGTAAAATCTACATAAAGTAAAATGTACAGTTTTCAAGTAAGCAATTCAATAAATTTTGAAAAATATTTATACCACCACAATCAAGATTCAAATATTTATTACTAGAGAATATACCCTGATTCTCCCTTCCAGTCAACCCTCATTTGAAAAGGCAACAAGTGTTCTGATTTCTATGAATACTGATCATTTTTGCTTGTTTTTGAACTTAAATATGTGGAATCCAACAGAATGTATATTTCTGTCTCAGCATAATGGTTTTAAAATTAATCTAAGTTGTTGCATGTAAAAATAATAATATTAAGCATATCTGATCTATAGATGAGTATAAACAGTTTAGATAAACTGGTCTCTTTATAAAAACAAACATAAATGTTATAAAAAATTAGTTATGGTTTTATTATATGCCTCTCTTATATAATTTGGGAAATGAGGTATAACTGTTTTAAAACCCAAGTACTGAGTCTGACATAACCAGGGATATTCCTGGATTCTTAAAGAAAAATGCTTTTGAGCTAGCCATTTCTATATAAGTGTTTTTGGTTAAAATAATAGCACATTTAATATATTGGTATTTTTCTCCTGTCAATTATCAATACACAGGCACAGAAAGAGCTAGCAGATACTCAGTGATGGGCCAGAGTAACTACAGTACATAAAAACATGATATTCCTCATTTTAAATACATATTTTTTTCCAATGGGACAAAAATAAGAGACAAAAACAAGCAAAAATAACCTGACCTTTCAAATTCTCTTTTCTCCTACTCAAAAGAGTATAGATCCCCATCTCTACCTGTCAGAGATTATCAGATGGTCAAACAATACAATCAAATTGACAATGTTTATTGCCACCAATGGGAAGTTAACTTAGTGACCATTTGCAAACCAGATAAATAACCAAGCTTGGCCAAAAGCCAGAAATACATTCAAAAGTGCAGAATCAGGAAAAAATGAACCATGAGTCACTGAGAGTAAAATACTTTTATCACTCGAGGTTTACTTCAGGAGCTAAGAAAAGATGTGTCTGGGTTTAAAGAACCCGTGTGGGACATTTCTCACACCACCCTATTCAACTGCCCGTTTAGGCGTCTCGGTGGAATTTCCAAAACTGTCAAAGTATAATTTTCAAAAGTTAAAATCATGACTCTCAAAGAAATATAAAGTGAGGATATGTCAAATATTTAATTAACATATTAATGAAGGAACCAACAAAATGATAAGGATGGTTCTACAGTTAATTTTTATATACTCACTCTGTGTCCTATGCCCTTGCTAAAATTGATTGGTAGTCCTAGTAGTTGTTTTGTTGATTTGTGATTGCTAGTTATTGTAGTTAATAAGTAATTGTAATAATGTAATTATTTTAATAATGTAACTATGATCATGTAAATTATTACATTGTATTTAAATTAAGACAATTTGACTTCTTCCTTTTTAATCCAAGTAACTTTTTCTTTTTTTATGCCACATGCCCTGACTATATATAATCTTCCATATAATGTTGAATAGTAGTAAATGAGAGAAGACATTCTTGCCATGCTCACAGTCTTAAAGGAAGGACATTAAATATATCACCAGTGAAGTAAGATGTTAGCTGTAAAGTTTTTGTGGATACTCTTTATCAGACAGAGAAAGGTTGCCCAGAGCTTTTATCATGAATGGGTGTTGAATAGTTAAACGCTTTTCTGCATCTGCTGAAATAATCGTAAGCTTTTTTCCTTTCATTCATTGATTGATTTCCATATATTAACTCAACCTTGCATTCTTCAGATAAACCTCAAAGGTCATGATGAATTTCCTATTTTATATACTGCTGATTTATTTAGTATTTACTGCTAATACTTCATTAAGGTATTATATCATGAGAGAGAGTAGTCTGTAATAGTCTGTAATTTTCTTTTGTAGGGGGGAGGAATTTTATTTTTCTTCTTTTAATAAACTTTTTATGTTAAAATAATTTTAGATTTACAGAAACATTGCAAAGATAATACAGAGAGTTCCCATATACCCCTGACCCAGTTTCTCCTAATAGTACATTTGTCAAAACTAAGAAACCATCATTGGTACATTTCTATTAACTAAACTCACTATTCTGATTTCACCTGTTTTTCTACTGATGTTCTTTTTATATCTTAGGTATTGATATAAGGGATACCTTGATCCATTATATGAAATAAGAAGTTGTCCCTCCTCCTCTAATTTCTGAAATATATTGGGTAAAAGATTATTCTTTTTTTCCTTAAATATTTGCTTAAATTTTCCTGTGAAATTATTTGGGTCTGCAGTTCTCTATATAGACATATTTATGATAATGAATTCAACTTAGAGAATTCAACAGTGCTATTCAGATGTTCTAGTCCTTCTTATATATTTTGCCAACTTTGTTTTTCAAAGAATTCATACATTTTATTTGAGTTATTAAGTGTACTGGCATAGGGTTGTTTAAAATATCCCCTTATACTTTTGTTGATGTGCTTTATATTGTACAATGATTTTATTATCTTTTTTATTTTTTACAGAAACTGTTTATTTTTTAAAATTTATTTTATTCTTTTGGCTGGGTAGGGTCTTCGTTGCTGCGGGCGGGCTTTCTCTAGTTGCGGCGAGCAGGGGCTACTCTGCTGTGGTGCACAGGCTTCTCATTACAATGGCTTCTCTTGTTGCGGAGCAAGGGGCTCTAGGCACGTGGGCTTCTGTAGTTGTGACACGCGGGCTCAGTAGCTGTGGCTCACAGGCTCTAGAGCACAGGCTCAGTAGTTGTGGTGCCTCGGCTTAGTTGCTCCGCGGCATGTGGGATCTTCCTGGACCACAGATCAAACCCGTGTCCCCTGCATTGGCAGGTGGATTCTTAACCACTGAGCAACCAGGGAAGCCCCACAATGATTTTATAGTTCATGAAATATCTCCCTGTCTATCTACCTGTCCACCTTCTCCTCTTCTACACTTTGACCTGTAGCTATTCTATAGCCCTTGCCACACATCAATACTGCCTAACCATGCCTATACATCCATCTTACTAAATAGTCACATGCTTAGTCACCTGTTTAAAATCTGCTTTTCATTTACGTCTGAAGAATCTATACTGGTGGCGACTTTAAAGCTGCAATCCTTCTTATCAAATCTAATAAAAAGTATTTAACACTTTAGGGTTCAAATAATAGGATAACAGAATGGACCTTACGTCACACGATAAAGTAGGTTGATACTGTGCCTCTTTTTGGTGAACACCAACTTATCACCAAGATGAAAGATATGAGTGCACACTGAGAAGCAGAACAAGTTTACTGGGCTGAATAACTTCCAAATACCCATCCAGATTTTCTACCCATCCTTCTCTACAAGCCTGCTCTGTGCTTGGAAGGCTGAACTATATGGACTGCATCCACAGCACCCTGTCTTCTGCCTTTCAACTGTGTGTACTCTGACCCTCAACGGCATGTCATGTTGTCAGTCAGTCCTCACCACGTAACTTCTTCCTCTACCCCTGCTCCTCACCTCCTCAGGCTGGTGGTGTTCAGGGCAGGCCGCCCCAAGATGTTCATGCCCAAGCACTCTGGCATGCCAATTATTTCAAGCTGAAAACAATTAAGGCCCAAAAGACTCAGGAAGAAGCTTTGAACTTCCTCCTAACTGCCTAAAAGAATTTAGACAGAGTTCCAGGAAAGTGCTGTCACCATAGATAACAATAGTAAAGTATGAACTAGGTGTGCTAGACGGGGAGGAACCTGACAAGGCCCCTTTGATGAAAGTCCTCTCTGTGCCCCATTGTCTCTAGATGACCCAGCAAACATTTATTTACCAAACATTAACTCTTTACATCTTCCTGTGAATTACCTTACTTTCCTTTGAAGTCCCAGAACCTGACCTCCTCCTCAGCCCAGGATGACATAGACGCTTCATGTTGCCTTACTGTCTTTGGAATTCCTCATGTTTATGTGAATTCCCCACATGTACATATTAAATGTGATTTTCTATTGTTAATCTACCTCATGTCATTTTAATTATTTGACCAGCTAAAAGAACCAAGAAGGGAAGGTGGGGGGGGAATATTCCCCTCCCTCACAAGGCACAAGTATAATGGTACCCAGATATCAAGAGTCACAGGAACAGCAATATCTTTTCCCCTACCCCTTTTCCACATTTTTGTACGTACTTCCTTTATTAAACTTTTCCTGAATTAACAAATTTTAAGCGTCATCTCTTTCTTGCAAGGAGTAGCATAGGCACCATATAGAAAAAGCAACAACCAAGGCAACAAAATAAGAATGGCCAGAAAAATTATAAAAATAACAATAATGGGGTGATAGACCTGCATGATAAGAAAATTACTTTAAAGCTAAATAGTTAAAAACAGTGTACCTCTGCTTCATAAACAGACAAACCTAAATCACTGCATATGTATATTAAAAATAAATTTATATAATATAGAATCTCCATGTAATATGAGGTTGGCTATCTCAAACAGTAAGAAAAATATCTCAAAAAACGTTGGAAATTTACATCATGCTGTACACCAGAATAAACTCCAAAAAAAAAAATCAAAGATATAAATGTGAAAAAGGAAACAATAAAATATTAAAAGAAATGGTAAGAGGTTTATTTTCCCCATCCTGGGACAGGCCTAACTATAACAAATTCCAGAATGTATAAAAGAAAAAAAGTGTTACATTTCACCACATAAAATCTAAATGTATACGGTAATAAGAAAAGCCTTTCTCATGCTGGTATGCAGCCAAACTATAGACCCAGAAGGGAAATAGGTGCAAAACCTATGATTCCCCCATTTACTAGGGCCCCCCTCCAAGGACAAGTGGTAGAATGGATCTGGCCTCCCTGGCTTGCTGAACACAGCTGCAATATCCAAGCAGCTTCAACAATCTACAGAAAAGTTTTGGTACAAAATTGCTGCTGTCATGAGGACCCAGGTCCTCAAACCCCGTTTCTCCTTGGTGAGAGTCCAGAGCTCCTGAATTTGCCACTTACAAATCTTCTTCGAGGTCGTCTGCAGCTCTATAGCTTTTACCACCAGACCAGCCTGTACAAGTGAAACATCCCTGTTGTGAATATATATCCACAGGTTTTCCTTTGCCTTTGTAGCCTTTTATTTGCTAGTGCTTCAGAAGCATCCTCAGAGCCCACATCCCAAATGCTCCCTTCTGAATGCCATGGATTTGATTCACATATGTTGTGTAGGATTCTCACACTTCTACAGATTTTTCCCTTATTCCCTCCTTAAATCATGAAATTTTCTCGCTTAATGCTGCTGCGTATGTTAAATGAGGTAGACCAAACACAGGTGGCTCCAGTTTCTACGAATGAGAATGATAACGGAGAATCTGTTTAATTACTTTAGTTTACTGTCAAACCATCAAAGAGACAGTGCAAAGGATATACAGAAAATTAAGGGGACTAGGAGATATGGCCCTCCAGTGACTCCCTTTGTTCCACATGGAGTAACCCCAAAGTTTTGTGGTTTCACAAGGTAATACAGAATAGGGGATGCATCCAGTCAGAGGAGGCAAGAACCTGGCCTCCTGTCTTTCATTCCATATTGAATTAGGGGAAAGATGTCACCATTAAAGAGTTAGCCTTATTAACATAAAAATGAATTATTTCTGTGCTACCATCACCAAGTCTTTTTACTTTTAAGTTTCAGTGCAGAAGGCTGCTCATGACATATAGTAAAGCTTTTTACCATTTTAGCATATAAAGACACTGCATCTTGAAAGCTGTTTTGCCACTTACTTATCATAGTCAGAAGCCTGTTTACCTATCCCGAACATAATCACATACTTCCCATGTCACAATTACTATTTAGAGGGAAAGCCTATTAAAAACAGACCTGCATTCACAATGCAGAGGAAATGTATGCCAATCACCTAGGCCTTGTTGGACTGCTAAGATCCATGCTGAGGATCATCATATATCTAAAGAAATCATACTGCTTTGAGGAAAAAAAAAAAAGGAGAGTAAACATAATCAAAAGAAGAGTGGATGTCAGGGGTAACAGAGTTAATTCTTCAAGTATATGGGAAATTAGGAAAACAAACCACTTTATTAATATTTCAGAACACTTAAATAGTAAAGCTCTATCAAAACAAGGTGCTATAAAAAGGCAATGATTAGCAGAGTTTGTACAGATTAAGAATATAATTGCTAAAATAAAATGAGATAAAATTTCAAGTTGAGAATATCTCCTAGAAAATCGCTAAAAGAATCAAGCTTTTTTGAAAAGTATGAGAAATATATAAAATATAGAGTACCTTCAAGTGCAACAATATCCACCAGTGATTTCTCTAGATAGATAAAATCAGGAAATTAGAGAGGAAAATACTAGAAGAAAGTTTCTGATAGCAGAAAAAAAATCTTTAGAATGAAAGGGCTTAGTGATTACCGAGTTCAAAAAAATAAAAACAAGACCCACACATAAACATCTCATAATTGAATAATACTAATGATAAAACATTATTAAAATTTTCAAGAGGAGAAAAAAGAAAACCTTGTACTTGTTATTAGCCATACAGAACGTAGACGACATTGGAACAACGCTTTAAAAGTTCCAAGAGAAATATTGAGAATCTTGAATTCTGTAACCAGCAAAACAAATATATTTTCAGACTTGCAATGAATCAAGTAGTTTCCTTCCAAAACATACTTTCTGAGAATTTACTCTATGCTGTACTTCAGCAAAACGAGGATAAAACAAACAGAAAGGTATGGAATTCAGGATATAGCAGGTGGATCACAGGAGAGCAGGTTAAGAAATTCTCTTCAACAATATGCACCAGGACTGAAAAATGCAGTTCTCTGAAGCAGGAAGACAAAGGCCTCTGGGAAAGATGTCTTTAGAAAAAAGGCAACATCATCCAGTAGATACTATAATTCAGTGGATAGAAACATTCAAGTATATAATTCATTCCTTCATTCAATGAACATTTCTTGAGCATCTACTTTATTCTAAATACTTCTGTATGCACTGAAGTAGCAGCAGTGGGGAAAAAAAGAAAAACCTGCTTTTAAGAAACATACTCTAGTTGTAGAAGACAGAATGTAAACAGAGAGATGCATATTATTTTGGATGGTATTACAAAGGATATCAAGGAAAAAGAAAGCATGGTGAAAGAGAGCATGATAGCAGCTGTTATTTTTCAAATGGTTGGATTGAGACGTTCTCTCTCATAACAGCTAATTTGGGCTAAAACTTAAAAGTTTGAGGAATAGGAAAGAGGATAGTGTACCTGTAGTGGAGAGAATTAAAGGAAGTGCTAGAAGAGAAGAAAACAGAAACCTAACAAATGACCTCATGGGGCCTTGAGGCCATGTAAATACTAGATTAATCCCGAGTGAGATAGGAGACCACTGTGACTTTGAATGGATTACTCTGTTGTATGTAAAAGATATTGTAGCAGGAAGGAGTGGAAGAAGGAAAACCAGTGAAGGGACTATTACAAAATAATTTGGAGGAAAGATGATGGTGGAATAGGATTTTAACACTGGAAATGACAAGAGATAGATTTGAAATGTGACTTAAAGGTATAGCTGACAGGAGGTTTGGCTGGATTGGATGTGTATGACAGAAAAAGAGTCAAGATTGACAGCAAAGTATTTGGCATGAGGAACTGGAACAACAGAATTTCCATTTATTGGAACAGGAAGAATGAAGGAAAAACAGGTTTGAGGGGCAGCGGACAGGAAGTTGGATGTATAAGGCTCGGGTTCATGAGAGGTATTTGGGAGAGCAATACACATCTCTTTTTTTTTTTTTTCTCAATGAGGAAAAGTGAAAGCAATTAGAAAATTCAGGGAAATAAAGCATTGTTATAAGGCAGGCATGGTACAAATATGAAGGAAATTTTTAAAAATATATATATATAATCCTGATTAATGTAATGTTTTACATGAAATAGTTTAGGGTCAATACATTGCATCTAAAAGAAATCCTGGCACACTGCTTGACTGTTCAATAAACACTATTTATACAGTTATAGTATTTGTATTATATTTAATTTGCAGTGAATTTATTTTTAAGTTGTGTAAATTCACATGCAAGGTGATTATGATTACAGTTGAAGAAGAAAATGTAGGATTTATCAACCTTGACAAGTGTAAAAGTAAATCTGTACATGACAAGAGATGGGAAATGAGACAGGAAAAGAATGTGGAGAATATAGGAGGCACTGATATCTTTATCCTACACAGAGGGGAGTCAAAATACTTAAGTAAATTTTATAGCACAAGAAATTGAGATATGAAGATATTGCTTAACATTACAAAGTTTCCTAATACAAGAATGAGTTATGGTGATCAATTATTTGGAGACAGATGAGCATAGACCATGGAATAAGTTAAAATTTTAAATTTCCTGTTGAGGGGTTAATAGATTTTTTTTCTAAAGCCAATCAAGACATGGAATTATAAGCATATATACTTTTTTAAATTTCAGAAATTACTTCGAGAAAAGTTATATTGGGCGTCAAATGTAGGCTAGGGAGAAGTGATGAAGGAAATTTTCTACATATTTTCAGAATAAGCCCCGTTGTAGTACTTGGTTTTTAATATTGATATAAAATGTTTAAAGATTGATTAGAAGGATATTTACATTCTAAAAGCATCTATACGCCTTTACTACATACTAGGAAGAACAAAGTAGGATTAAAAAGATATAAGGAATGTTAAATGTTCCACTTTACAAAATACAAAATTTTAATCCTCTCCCTATCTAAATGATTCCCAGGACTGTCAAGATTTGTCCCATTTCACATCTATCTAATAACCTAGACAAGTGCACTGAGCCATCAGAAATTATAAGCTATAAACTTTGACCAAATGTCATTATAAAATCGTAAGGTAATATTGTATTTGATATAAAGCCTTGTAAAAATAGAAATAATCTTATGGCTCTAAGTTCTTGAAAAATCTTAAATGCTATGCTGAAATTGTCCTTCTCAGCATGATAAGGAAGACGAGATTGTATAATATTTACTTGCTATAATCACAGACAAAGGGCACTGTTCATGCTATCTGCTTGGAGCTGTCTCTAGCAAGATAAAACTACATACACTCTGTGTTCACTGTTATGCTTATAATTCCTCTCCCTATGTTTAATTTTTATTAAATTAAAGCAAAGATTTCCAAGAGAACTAATTTATAATCTTTTAATTACATGGCTTGTAAGGGTTTAACCACTTAAGTTAATAACAAAAAATATGGAGCAACTAGTCTCAAGTAATTAAATTTCTCCATACAACTACTGGATGACTTCTTTAAGAGTTCAACAGAAAGCACCGTATCCTCTTTAGCCTGACTCTCTACTGTTGAAAGAATTATGTCAGTTAGAGCTGCCTCTGTCAGTTCTGATTCAAACTTAACATGAAATTTAATTTCTTCCTTAACTTTGTGGAGACCTTGGCCTGAACTTTTGCTTCCCTGGTCCTAAGCTACCTCCATATAAATGGTTTCTTCTTACATACCAGCACATGGAAGCTGGCTTCTTGGACAGTTTTTTCCTTTTATGTCCAACATGAAGTGAGAAATGGGAACTCTTTCATTAGGGGCCCCACAAATAACAATTCCAACTTTTTTTCTGTTGGTGGTATCATGGTGGTTAAGGTAATAAATGACCTCACTCTTCAACTGAGATTCTCCTGTATAAAGAGAAATATTTGATCCAACAGTGTAAAATACCTTAAAACTTACAATAACCATAACACCCAGTGCAAAAGGTGTAAACATTCTGCTGGATTTCATATAGCAGAAGTGTGAAGTTACTAGTCTGCTTCCTGCCTTTGAGAAGAAATTTTCCTGCACTCTTAAAAGCACTTTTTTTTTTTTTTTTTTTTTTTTTTTTTTTTACTGTAGGTGGGCCTCTCACTGTTGTGGCCTCTCCCCTTGTGGAGCACAGGCTCCGGACGCGCAGGCTCAGCGGCCATGGCTCACGGGCCCAGCCGCTCTGCGGCATGTGGGATCTTCCCAGAGCAGGGCACGAACCCGTGTCCCCTGCATCGGCAGGCGGACTCCCAACCACTGCGCCACCAGGGAAGCCCTTAAAAGCACTCTTATTCACACTTAGTTCAAAGGAATTCCTACCTCATATTCTGGTCCTGATTTTAAGCAGGATCTTCCAAGTCAGATTCAATTAACATCTCTATTTTTAAGGGGAAATTGCTTCTCCATGTAACTACCATGCTGAATAGATGGATCAATTGTCCTTGTTCTCCACACTTGAATTCTTTGACCTCCTTTTCTCTCCTAGTGTACATCTCAGTTAGGCTTTTTCTTCTAGTTATTTGAATATTTTAATTCTTCCTGTCACACCTTTCTCTTGTACCAAGTTCATCTGTTCCACCAGATCCCAACCCATCTGGTAGGCAACTGTTGCAGACCACGAATTTGCAAGCGGCTGCATTTATAAATTATTTTCTTTAGAGTTAGCACACCCTTGCTGAGTTGTTTTTTTATTGTACTGTGAAAAAGTTCAGCAAAATTGACAGAAAGAGATAATCAAATATAGTCAAACCTTTTTAAAAAAGAAGTTGTCATGAACATGGGAACACAGATATTTCTTCAACATACTGATTTCATCTCCTTTGGGTATATATTCCCAGAAGTGGGATTGCTGGGTCATACGGTAGTTCTAGTTCTATTTTACATTTTTTGAGAAACAGCCTTATTGTTCTCCATAATGGCTGTACCAACTTACATTCTCATCAAAAGTGTATAAGGGTTTCCTTTACTCCACATCCTCACCAACATTTGTTATCTTTTTTATAATAGCTGTCCTAACAGGTGTGAAGGTTTGATTTGCATTTTTCTAATGATTAGTGACGTTGAGCGCCTTTTCATGTACCTATTCACCAGCTTTTGTTGCCTGTTCTTTCAGTGTCTTATCCAATAAATCATTGCTAAGATAAATGTCAAGGAAATATTTTTCCTATATTCTCTTCTAGAAGTTTTCAGTTTCAGGTCTTACACTTAAGTTCTTAATCCATTTCAAGTTAATTTCTGTGAACTAAGATTAGGGGTCCAGTTTCATTCTTTGGCATGTGGCTATCCAGTTTTCCCAACACCATGTATTTGTAACTGAAAGTGGGGTCCAGCTGCTTGCCCCTCAAAAGCCAATAAAGAGGCAAGGTTAGCAGAAAGGAAAGTTTGCTTTATTTTGGATGGCGGGAATGGGGGAGGGGCGGCAGTGGGGGCGGGAGGGTAGACGCCTGTCCAAAGGCCGACTCCCCTCCCCCCCCACAACCAGGGGCAAGAGCTTTTATAGGCTGAGGGAGAGGGCTACATGCAGAAACAGCACAGTCAGCTCCGACAGTCATCTTGAAATTGGTCATCAGTGGCCTGACCAGTGTCATCTTGATTGTTTTAAGTAGAGTTAATCTCTAGTTCCAGGGTCAGTTTGTTCCCATTTCCTTGAGGCCAATTCTTGGAGTTGTGGCAGCTTATGTCATAGCTACTGCCTGGTCATCATGTAGTTAATTTCTTCCACCTGGTGGGGGTTTCAGTCTCTACAAGACAGCTCACAGGATATGGCTCAGAGTATTATCTATAGCTCTTGAGAAGGAACTAAAGGTCCTTAACTATGCTTAATGACTAAACTATTAATATTTAGTCTTGTTGGACTGTTTTCCTTTGTTTCTGCATTTTCTCACTTCTCTGATGAAACTTACTCTTTGGCTAAAGTTTTTCCACAGACAAAAGGCAGGCGGAGAACATGGGGGGCAAGGACCCTAGGGTCCTGCTCCGTTTCATATTAAAGAGACTATCTTTTCCCCATTGTATGTTCTCTGCACTCCCATTATTGCAGCATTCTTCATAATAGCCAAGATATAGAAAAACCTAAATGTCTTTCGACTGATGGATAAATGTGATATATATATAATAAACAAATAAATAAAGGAATATTATTCAGCCATATAAAGAAGGAAACTCTGCCATTTGTGACAATGTGGATGAACCTGGAGGGCATTATGTTAAGTGAAATAAGCCAAACAGAGAAACACAAATACTGCATTCCATCACTTACATGTGAAAAATATATTTTTTAAAAAAAAGCCAATTTCATAGAAACAGAGAATAAAATGGTGGTTGCCAGGGGCTGGGGAGATGGGGAAGTAGGGAGATGTAGATCAAAGGGTAGTTATAAAAAGAAGTTCTGTTAAAACAATCTTTTAAGAAATTATTGTGACTATAATTGAATCTATTTAGTGACTTTTTTTTTTTTTTTTGCGGTACGCGGGCCTCTCACTGTTGTGGCCTCTCCCGTTGCGGAGCACAGGCTCTGGACACACAGGCTCAGCGGCCACGGCTCACGGGCCCAGCTGCTCCGCGGCATGTGGGATCTTCCTGGACCGGGGCACAAACCCGTGTCCCCTGCATCGGCAGGCGGACTCTCAACCACTGCACCACCAGGGAAGCCCTATTTAGTGACTTTTTAAAATGTAGTTTTACTTCAAAATTATATTTAAATTTGTTCTACTATGTACTTACACATTGTACATGAATTTGGGAAACGGTAAAGATTCTTTGACACTATCTTCAATTATATTTTTTAAAAAAGTTCTGAGGATCTAATGTATAGCATGATGACTACAGTGAATAATATGGTATTATAAGTTTAAAGTTGCTGAGAGTAGGGCTTAACCATTCTCACCATACACACAAAAAAAGAGAGCTAAATATGTGAGGTGATGGATGTATTATTTATCTTGACCTTGGAAATCATTCCACAATACATATGTATGTCAAATCATCACGTTGTATGCTTTAATATATAAATTATATTCCTCAATAAAGTCGGGGGTGGGTGGGAAGGAAGTTTTCAGGCAGTGTGGAAAATAACCTTGTTTTCTGGAGGAGGTATACATTCATATTTCTGATAGCTCCTTAAATGAAATATGGTCATCGATACATGTGGAATTGGTACATGTTGCTTTTTCTATTTTATCTCACCTTTACACCACCCTTTGGAGGTGGGTGTTTTGAATAAAGACATTACAAAGGAATTTTAAACAATCAAACTTGAAAATCAGTGTCTCTCCTTCAAGAAAACTGGGCTAAGGGTAACAAAATGTGATTCACAGTCTGAGTTCAGCCTCCTAATATGCCCTCTGCTCTGAGTTACTGGAATAATATATGAACCTCTATTTCTCATTTTACAATATTAACACCCAAAAAATGGAATGCCAAAATACCACTCCAAAAGATAATTTTAATTATATTCCATGCCTTTCTATCATGCAAATAGGTCTTAGTTTCCCCAAAAGGATTGAAAGGAAACTGAACCACTATTTTCAAAAATGCTTAAAACTCTCTGTTGATTCTTTCACTCATTTCAGACACCTCTTCCCTCCTAAAAGACTAATTGGAAATTACATATCCTCTTTGGAATTCCCTTAGTGTCCTATTTCTTTTTCTAGGACGTATGCCACACTCTACATGATTAAGAAGTTAGATTTTACCATCATCACATTTTTTGCTGTGGGATTATAAGTTTTTTGAGAATAGATATTCTTTCTCATTCGTCTATGTACCCCAAATGAAACCGTGGGTTAAACCCATTTCACCTACCTTCAATAATCAAGGTTACTTTAAGACTTGCAAGTACTCCAAGCAGCACGCAGTCTAAACAATAAAATGTTTACCTGAGTTGTTTTCTAGGAAGTTGTAGTCTAGTTCGAGCAGAGCCGGTTAAGACTGGAGAGGACCACCAACCCTCCAGCTGGGTATGCACTGTGTTGCTCCATGACCTTTGGAATGTACAGAAGCCGTAGCTTAGTTTCACCTGCGCAGAAGGACAATTATTGCGCCTTTTCCCAATCAGCGCTCCCCATGCCTCAGACCACCCTGCTGCTTTATGAGTTAGCCCATGAATGCCCCAGCTCTTTGCCTTCAGGGAGGCAGTTGTGAGATTGGTTCTCTGGTGTCCTCACTTGGCTGTCCTGTAAATAAATCCTCTCTGCTGTAAACCTCAGTGTCTCAGCGTTTTTGGCTTGCTGTGCCTCAGGCAAGATGAACCTGGTTCCATAACATAATCACCAGTGAACCAAATCCACAGTGTTAGATACACGTTGAACTGAACTTAAACTTTCACTTTTCTTCTTAACCTCATTAAAATACTTAAGCATTTTGTGGGTAGCTTAACCAATGTATCTGCTTAAAGAATGCTACCTTTTCCTTTAGTATTATCTATGATTGGTGTAATTCTTTGATTCACCCAATAAAAATTACAGCCCAACCAAAGAATTAGCTTAGGTCAGTCTATTATTACATCTGGAATAAATAGCTTTTGGAATAGAATTCCTAGTAAAAATTCTTTAAATATGTGTAAGAATGTCAAGGAAAAATATATCAGTGTAAATTTTATACAAAATTGCTTAGTTTATTTTTTAAAATTAGAGTATAAATTGTTAAATTCATCCAAGGCAAATCAAATTTCTGCTTTCTTGATTTATTTGCTATGTTGTCATAACATTTTATATTTAAATATATGAGCAGAAAGTAGTTATGAGATTCAAAGTAATGGCCCTTATAGGACACTGTGAAACTACCAATATTCCAAAACAAGCTCTTGTCATTTGAGTATTTTGAATTAATTGTTCCTCAACCTAAGATATAACTACACTTTTAAGTAATGTGACAAACCAAGGATCAATACACACCAGTTTCACCGCCTATTCAAAACCTTAAGTTGGTATTTTCTTTCCAAGATTTAAATATATAAAATAAAGGTAGAGGAGCTGAGGCTCGGACTTCGGTCAGAGCGCAGGGAGAGGAATGGCGGCGTGAACACAGCCTGAAGGGATTAGTGCTTCACGGCTAGCCGGGAGGGAGTCCTGAAGGGATTAGTGCGTCACGGCTACCCGGGAGGGAGTCCTGAAGGGGTTAGTGCGTCACGGCTAGCCGGGAGGGAGTCCGGGAAAAAGTCTGGAGCTGCCGAAGAGGCAAGAGACTTTTTCTTCCCTCTTTGTTTCCTGGTGCGCGAGGAGAGGAGATTCAGAGCGCCGCTTAAAGGAGCTCCAGAGACCGGCGCGAGGTGCGGCTAACAGCGCGGACCCCAGAGACAGGCATGAGACGCTAAGGCCGCTGCTGCTGCCACCAAGAAGCCTGTGTGCGAGCGCAGGTCACTCTCCACACCTCCCCTCCCGGGAGCCTGTGCAGTGCGCCACTGCCAGGGTCCCGGGATCCACGGACAACTTACCCGGGAGAACGCACGCACGGCCCGGCTCAGGCTGCTGCAACATCACACCGGCCTCTGCCGCCGCAGGTTCGCCCCGCCCTCCGTGCCCCTCCCTTCCACCCCCGCCCCTCCCTTCCCCCCCTCCCCGGCCTGAGTGAGCCAGAGCCCCTGAATCAGCTGCTCCTTTAACCCCTTCCTGTCTGAGCGAGGAACAGACGCCCTCCGGCGACCTACACGCAGAGGCGGGGCCAAATCGAAAGCTGAACCCCAGCAGCTGTGCGAACAAAGAAGAGAAAGGGAAATCTCTCCCAGCAGCCTCAGGAGCAGCAGATTAAATCTCCACAATCAACTTGATGTACCCTGCATCTGTGGAATACCTGAATAGACAACGAATCATCCCAAATTGAGGAGGTGGACTTTGAGAACAACATATATTATTTTTTTCCCCTTTTCCTCATTTTGTGACTGTGTATGTGTATGCTTCTGTGTGAGATATTGTCTATATAGCTTTGCTTTCAGCATTTGTCCTAGGGTTCTGTCCGTTTCCTGTTCTTTTTACCTTAAAAATTTTTTTTTCTTAATAATTATTTTATATTTTAATAACTTTATTTTTTATCTTTATTTTATTTTATTGTACCCTCTTTCTTTCTTTCTTTCTTTCTTTCTATTTTTTCTCCCTTTTATTCTGAGCCATGTGGATGAAAGGCTCTTGGTCCTCCAGCCAGGAGTCAGTGCTGTGCCTCTGAGGGGGGAGAGCCAACTTCAGGACACTGGTCCACAAGAGACCTCCCAGCTCCACGTAATATCAAATGGCGAAAATCTCCCAGAGATCTCCATCTCAACACCAAGACCCAGCTTCACTCAACGACCAGCAACCTACAGTGCTGGACACCCTATGCCAAACAACTAGCAAGACAGGAACACAGCTCCATCCATTAGCAGAGATGCTGCCTAAAATCATAATAAGGCCACAGACACCCCAAAACACACCACCAGATGTGGACCTGCCCACCAGAAAGACAAGATCCAGCCTCATCCACCAGAACACAGGCACTAGTCCCCTCCAACAGGAAGCCTACACAGCCCACTGAACCAACCTTAGCCACTGGGGACAGACACCATAAACAACGGGAACTACGAACCTGCAGGCTGCAAAAAGGAGAACCCAAACACAGTGAGATAAGCAAAATGAGAAGACAGAAAAACACACAGCAGGTGAAGGAGCAAGGTAAAAACCCACCAGACCTAACAAATGAAGAGGAAATAGGCAGACTACCTGAAAAGGAATTCAGAATAATGACAGTAAAGATGATCCAAAATCTTGAAAATAGAATAGACAAAATGCAAGAAACATTTAACAAGGACCTAGAAGAACTAAAGAGGAAACAAGAAACGATGAACAACACAATAAATGAAATTAAAAATACTCTAGAAAGGATCAATAGCAGAATAACTGAGGAAGAAGAACAGATAAGTGACCTGGAAGATAAAATAGTGGAAATAACTACTGCAGAGCAGAATAAAGAAAAAGAATGAAAAGAACTGAGGACAGTCTCAGAGACATCTGGGACAACATTAAATGCACCAACATTTGAATTATAAGGGTCCCAGAAGAAGAAGAGAAAAAGAAAGGGACTGAGAAGATATTTGAAGAGATCATAGTTGAAAACTTCCCTAATATGGGAAACGAAATAGTTAATCAAGTCCAGGAAGCACACAGAGTCCCATACAGGAAAAATCCAAGGAGAAACACGCCAAGACACATATTAATCAAACTATCAAAAATTAAATACAAAGAAAACATATTAAAAGCAGCAAGGGAAAAACAACAAATAACATACAAGGGGATCCCCATAAGGTTAACAGCTGATCTTTCAGCAGACACTCTGCAAGCCAGAAGGGACTGGCAGGACGTATTTAAAGGGATAAGGAGAAAAACCTACAACCAAGATTACTCTACCCAGCAAGGATCTCATTCAGATTTGATGGAGAAATTAAAACTTTTACAGACAAGCAAAAACTGAGAGAGTTCAGCACCACCAAACCAGCTTTACAACAAATGCTAAAAGAACTTCTCTAGGCAAGAAACACAAGAGAAGGAAAAGACCTACAATAACGAACCCAAAACAATTAAGAAAATGGGAATAGGAACATACATATTGATAATTACCTTAAATGTAAATGGATTAAATGCTCCCACCAAAAGACACAGACTGGCTGAATGGATACAAAAACAAGACCCATATATATGCTGTGTACAAGAGACCCACTTCAGACCTAGGGACACGTACAGACTGAAAGTGAGGGGACGGAAAAAGATATTCCATGCAAATGGAAATCAAAAGAAAGCTGAAGGGATTCCCTGGTGGCGCAGTGGTTGAGAGTCTGCCTGCCGATGCAGGGGACATGGGTTCGTGCCCACGTCCAGGAAGATCCCACGTGTCACGGAGCAGCTGGGCCCGTGAGCCATGGCCACTGAGCCTATGTGTCCGGAGCCTGTGCTCCGCAACGGGAGAGGCCACAACAGTGAGAGGCCCACGTACCACAAAAAAAAAAAAAAAAAAAAAAATCTTCCAACAAACAAAAGCCCAGGAACAGATGGATTCACAGGCGAATTCTATCAAACATTTAGAGAAGAGCTAACACCTATCCTTCTCAAGCTCTTCCAAAATATAGCAGAGGGAGGAACACTCCCAAACTCATTCTACAAGGCCACCATCACCCTGATACCAAAACCAGACAAAGATGTCACAAAGAAAGAACAGTACAGGCCAATATCACTGATGAACATAGATGCAAAAATCCTCAACAAAATACTAGCAAACAGAATCCAACAGCACATTAAAAGGATCATACACCATGATCAAGTGGGGTTTATTCCAGGAATGCAAGGATTCTTCAATATACACAAATCAATCAACGTGATACACAATATTAACAAATTGAAGGAGAAAAACCATATGATCATCTCAATAGATGCAGAGAAAGCTTTTGACAAAATTCAACACCCATTTATGATAAAAACCCTGCAGAAAGTAGGCATAGAGGGAACTTTCCTCAACATCATAAAGGCCATATATGACAAACCCACAGCCAACATCATCCTCAATGGTGAAAAACTGAAACCATTTCCACCAAGATCAGGAAAAAGACAAGGCTGCCCACTCTCACCACTCTTATTCAGTATAGTTTTGGAAGCTTTAGCCACAGCAATCAGAGAAGAAAAGGAAATAAAAGGAATCCAAATTGGAAAAGAAGTAAAGCTGTCACTGTTTGCAGATGACATGATACTATACATAGAGAATCCTAAAGATGCTACCAGAAAACTACTAGAGCTAATCAATGAATTTGGTAAAGTAGCAGGATACAAATTTAATGCACAGAAATATCTGGCATGCCTGTACACTAATGATGAAAAATATGAAAGTGAAATTAAGAAAACACTCCCATTTACCACTGCAACAAAAAGAATAAAATATCTAGGAATAAACCTACCTAAGGAGACAAAAGACCTGTATGCAGAAAATTATGAGACACTGATGAAAGAAATTAAAGATGATACAAATAGATGGAGAGATATACCATGTTCTTGGATCGGAAGAATCAACATTGAGAAAATGACTCTACTACCCAAAGCAACCTACAGATTCAATGCAATCCCTATCAACCTACCACTGGCATTTTTCACAGAACTAGAACAAAAAATTTCACAATTTGTATGGAAACACAAAAGACCCCGAATAGCCAAAGCAATCTTGAGAACGAAAAATGGAGCTGGAGGAATCAGGCTCCCTGACTTCAGACAATACTACAAAGCTACAGTAATCAAGACAGTATGGTAATGGCACAAAAACAGAAATATAGATCAATGGAACAGGATAGAAATTCCAGAGGTAAGCCCACGCACTTATGGTCACTTTATCTTTGATAAAGGAGGCAAGAATATACAGTGGAGAAAGGACAGCCTCTTCAATAAGTGGTGCTGGGAAAACTGGACAGGTACATGTAAAAGTATGAGATTAGAAAACTCCCTAACACCATACACAAAAATAAGCTCAAAATGGATTACAGACCTAAATGTAAGGCCAGAAACTATCAAACTCTTAGAGGAAAACATAGGCAGAACACTCTATGACATACATCACAGCAAGGTCCTTTTTGATCCACCTCCTAGAGAAATGGAAATAAAAACAAACAAATGGGATCTAATTAAACTTAAAAGCTTTTGCACAGCAAAGGAAACCATAAACAAAACAAAAAGACAACCCTCAGGATGGGAGAAAATATTTGCAACTGAAGCAACTGACAAGGGATTAATCTCTAAAATATATAAACAGCTCATGGAGTTCAATATCAAAAAAACAAACATCCAATCAAAAAATGGGTGGAAGATCTAAATAGATATTTCTCTCAAGAAGAAATACAGATGGTCAAAAAAAGCACAGGAAAAGATGCTCAACATCACTAATTATTAGAGAAATTAAAATCAAAACTATTAACACAATGAGGTATCACCTCACACCGGCCAGAATGGCCATCATCAAAAATTCTACAAACAATAAATGCTGGAGCGGCTGTGGAGAGAAGGGAACCCTCCTACACTGTTGGAGGGAATGTAAATTAGTACAGCCACTATGGAGAACAGTATGGAGGTTCCTTAAAAAACTACAAATAGAAGTACCATATGACCCGGCAATCCCACTCCTAGGCATATACCTGGAGAATACCATAATTCAAAAAGAGTCTTGTACCACAATGTTCATTGCAGCTCTCTTTACTATAGCCAGCACATGGAAGTAACTTAAATGTCCATCGACAGAGGAATGGATAAAGAACATGTGGTACATATATACAATGGAATATTACTCAGCCATAAAAAAGAGCAAAATAATGCCATTTGCAGTAACATGGATGGACCTAGAGATTGTCATACTGAGTGAAGTCAGACACAGAAAGACAAATATCGTATGATATCGCTTATATGTGGAAGCTAAAAAAAGGGTACAAATGAACTTATTTACAAAACAGAAATAGATTCACAGATGTAGAAAACAAACTTATGGTTACCAGGGGGTAAGGTGGGGGAGGGATAAATTGGGAGATTGGGATTGACATATACACACTACTATAACTCTACTCAATACTCTGTAATGGCCTATATGAGAAAAGAATCTTCAAAAGAGTGGATATATGTATATGTATAACTGATTCACTTTGCTGTACACCTAAAATGAATACACTGTAAATCAATTATATTCCAATAAAAATTTTTTAAAAATAAAGAGGATAGGAAAAAGAAAAGTCATCTACTAAAACATCCCAGCCATAATAATCATCCAGTGAATATATGTTGAGTTGAATCACTTGAACAGAGAGCAAAAGACTTTACCTCTGGGACCCTGTCAAAGGGTAACGCTTTGTAGCTGAATCTCAAGGGAAAGTCTGAGGCCCAGGGGAAAGGAAATGAAGAGAAGCTGCTAAAAGAGGTAAGGAGACTATCCATAGCCATGTCTGGATATTTGAAATAAAGTAGAGGTGAGGAAGCAGGAGATGTTGTGTAAATACTACCCAGAGATATGCCTCTCCTTCTACAAGTACAAAATTCAATCTTGTTATGTAGCTGGTAATTCATTTTAGAAACCCGTGAAGGTTAAAATGACATCTAGAATTCTTTACAGAAATTTTTTCATATATCTAGGTAGCTTGTAAGTGTAATTTTCATATCATTTAAATAAAACAGAATAACAACAACAAAAAAGAGCTAAAATTTCCCACTTTGCACATAGGAGGGATTCCTTAGTGAAGATACTGTACCATAGTTTCTCAATGTCATTTTACTTTTCTCATTTTGCAGCAAGGAAATTAAAGCAAAACCATTAAATTTTTTTTAAAAACCTATTTTCCATGAAAGATGTATGTACATTTTCATTCTTTTCATGAAATGTGTTACTGAAGTTCATAAACCTCAACTGCTTTTTCAGAATTTTTCTGTATTAATAGGGATGAGAAATATTTCTCCTTCAGAAGAGACTTGTTTTAAATATAAAGTGGAAAGCCCAGTACAACTGATGTTGAGATATTTATTTTTGCATCTTGAAAACCAAATCTAAATTGCAATGCATTAATGTCCCTGCATGTGTTCAAATTATGGTGAAATTTGCAGGTGAATGGGATAAATTGAGGTAAGACATAATAATTTATACAATTATTTACTTCTGGGGAGCACATGTATGATAATTTTCTATAGCCCTTATATTACTTTCTCAAGTATCTCCCAGATCTGACATTTTCTAGCCCTAATTCTAATTCCTAATAACACCTTCCTACAGACATAACAGCTGTGAAAATATCTAGAGCTCATGTGCACATAACTGAGAGAACAAGTTTTCCTTTGATAGTTCATCCAAATACAATAATACTGCCCTATGTAGGTTTGATTCAATAGATAAATTTTTAAATAACACCAATGCATAGATTGGGAGATGGTTTATGTGTATGTCTTGTGGGGGAGGTTTGTAGGTATGGTGAACACATAAGGAAAGCTGCTTTATTATATAACCCATGGACTTTAATCAAATTTCTTCAAATCTACTGCCTCTTCCCATTTCATTTGTGAATATTTCCAAATTGTCCTGTGGCTTAAGGTTATTAGACATGTCTTAATTGTACAGTTCATGTAAGTTTCAAGTATTACAATTTAGAGGGAAGAATAAATTCTAACTACTCAGTGGTTCAAACTGTTAGCATCATGTCTCTCCATGTAAGTTTTGGTGCACATTTCACTAATATTGTTGTCATCTTTATTGTACATATGTTTTTTGATTTAGCAATACCTTCTGAACTGAAGAGGACATCAAAATGCTTCACTGTGTTATTATATCAGTTTCTTAACAATTGTTTCCAGTGGCTGGATAATATTCTATTGAGTTTCATTAACTATATTTATATTAGATATTTAAGTAGTTTCTGTTTTTCCCATTCTATTAATAACAGTATGAAATCTATGTTATGCATAAAGGTTTTATATATTTTACATTTTGCCTTAGGATAGAACACTACTATGTATTGAATAGTAAAAGAAAAAACACCCAGGTGTTCCTTCTCAATAGGCTGCTCTGGTCTACATTTTCTCTTACACCATCCCCTGTGTCATTCCTCTCAGTCGTCAACATTCTTATTTTAGTACCCTCACCTCAGGGAAGAAACTCTTCCATATTGAGTTCTCTCTCGGGCATCATTTTCTCTCATGCTGGTTCTTGAGGATTGTCTTTGAGTATGTTTCTCTCTTCGAGGCAGCATGTTACAGCATAAAGAGCATGAGTCAACTTGTCATTTACTTTTGTGTTGTACACAGCCTCAGTCTTCCCACCTCTAAAATGAGAAGAACAATACCTACCCATCAGGATTATTTTGACAGTTAACAAAGAATAACATCCATGAATATGTAATGCTAGATATATCTGAGGCTCTCATAAAATGTAATTTGAATCTTAACCAAGACCTAAGTTACTAGGACTTCCCTCGTGGTCTAGTGGGTAAGCCTCCACACTCTCAACGCAGGGGTCCCAGGTTCGATCCCTGGGAGGGGAACTAGATCCCGCATGCATGCTGCAACTAGGAATCTGCATGCTGCAATTAAAGAAGTTCGCATGCTGCAACTAAGAGTCCACATGCCACAACTAAAGAAGCCTGCATGCTGCAACTAAAAGATCCCACTTGCTGCAATGAAGATCCTGTGTGCCGCAACTAAGATCTGGCACAGTCTAAATAAATAAATAAATATTTTTTAATAAAAGACCTAAGTTATTAACCAGATACTGCATAGGCCTTTTAGAGCAGTGCTGTCCAAGACAACTTTCTACTGTGATGGAAATAATCTGCATTGTCCAGTATGGTAGCCACCAACCACATATGGATATTGAACACTTGAAATGGGGATACTACAACTGAAGAACTGGATTTTTATTTATGTTTAATTAATTAAAACTTAACTAGACATGCTTGGCTATTGCTACTGCAATTGGTCAATACAGTTCTACAGAATATGTCCTTGCTTTTGTTATCTAAACTATCAATACCTTCATAATGATGGAATTTCTGGGTAGGTAAGACCAGGTCTATGCCATGAAAATGGATGAATGAAATATTCTGAGACCGAGAAGACTGAAAATTTTCAGTCATGGCTCTCTAGGCAGACACATACTCTTTCTCCATAGGAGGCTGAAATTGGCCTTATAAGGACAGCTAACCAGGCCACCTTGATCTTGTTAGAACCATAACACATTCCCTACAACCAAGGTGGTTGTCTCGAGGAACTGTAATACGTAAGTAGTTTATAACAGAGTCAAAACTAAATATATTAATGAACCAACTTTGGCCTACTGAATATAAAACCACATTTTCAAAAAATGAAAAATATTGAACAAATTTTAGCAATAATGAACTATGACAAGCCATTTGAGTTGGTGCCTTGCTTGGTGAGGCATTCTCTTGAAATTAAATTGATGGGTGAGATTTAGTTTACACTGTGAAGAATATAATAATAGGAGTAATTTTTGAACCTAATTGCTAATAAAGTGAACAAGTAATGGCTTATAAATGTTAACAGGTGATTCTGCTGGGTTTAATGTGTAAATGCCTAAAAGAAGTTAATTTTCAGAAATTCACATTTAATATTACTAAGTAATAGTGTTGCATTTACAAATGTAGGAAATTATTCCTCTAAATTTCAGTGGTGTAGTTATTATAGTCCTATCAGTTTATACTTGTAATTGTCAGAAGTATAGGGAAAAGCAGGCACTACATTTTATATAATTAACAGAGAGGAATTATTTATTAGGGTTTGTGGAATTTATATTTATCACAAAGTTTTGTTAATACATATTAAACTTGTTTTAATTAATTTTTATTGGAGTATAGTTGATTTACAAGTACATATTGAACTTTGATAATGTGTTTTAAATGACTAATTCTAAATTTATTAATAGAAGTTAAAAATTATAATAGATTATCAATGAAAGGGGAAAATGTACCTATTGATAATACTTTTGATGGTATTTTAAATGTAGTAATGCATTACAAAAACAAAAATAAGAAAACTACTTTCAGAACACAGGTTTGGTCCTCATTTGAGCACTTGGTTTCCTTATTAGAGTCATTGTCCCAGTTTACTAAATTTTCCTATCTAATACTAACCACCCACTGGAAGAATCCCATATTGGGCATATGTAGCTTACTCCTAATATTCCCTCTGTGATTGTCAGTTTGATGTGTCAAATTGGCTTAGTACCCAGTTATTCAAAGACTAATCTAGGTGTTGCTGTGAAGCTATTTTTGTAGATGTCACTAACATCTACAGTCAGTTGACTTTCTGTAACGGAGATTAGACTCAATTATCTGGGTGGGCCTCATCTAATCAGATGAAAGGCCTTACATGCAGAATTTAGGTTTCCCTGAGGAAGAGAAAATTGCACCTCTTGACTCTTGCTTCAGCTGGTGCCCAAGAGTTCCAGCCTTCTTGATTGCTTGCCCTATGGATTTTTGAATTTGCCTAGGCATCCCCCACAACCACGTAAACTGATCCTGCTGGTTCTGTTTCTCTGGTGAAACTCTGACTGATATACCTGCCATGCTCAGTCACTACCAGAGAGCAGCCCAAGGAGATAGTGGCCTTGGCACATGCATAATCCCCAGGTGGTAACAACTGGAGGCTGTCAGCCAACTATACTTTTTAGCAGCTTCCCTCTTGAAAGATCTGAGCAGCCAATGTTCATGGATGCCACATTTACAATGATCACTTAGAAAGCACAAAGTGCTAAATCCAGGGAATTCATTGCAGGACTTAACTTATTTGAACTCCTTATAAAACTCCATTCTCCTTCATCTTCAGAAAGAAAAAATTTTAAAAGGTAGTTTTTCAAGCTAGTTATCACAGTGCATAAATGAAGTTTAATTGGCTGGAGGACTCTGGGAGACTGTGCAGGACAACACCTTAGAGTTATCTCATCCAAAGAGGTTATGGAAATGGAGTATTTATCCAGCAGTTCCCAGAAGTCATGCTAAATGCTGCTTGCAGGATGGGTGGCTGGTTATCGGCACTGACACCCTTATGCCTCCATCATGGTCTGCGTGCTTGCAGAGTGGGCTTCAGGGGACAGAGACAGCCCTCAAAGTCACAGGTACTGGCAGCTGGAAGCTTGCCGATAGGCACTGAAATGTCACATGCTAAGGGGATACGGGTGGGACACCATGAGCATCTGCTACATACGACACACCCATGGCCCAGAGTAGATACTAAAGTTTGTTTACTGAATGACTGAATGACTATGTAGACCTGGACAAGAACTTCCATATTTGTTTCAAGGCTTGAGGTCCCATGTAGAATGGAAATTAACTCTTTCTTTGTCAATCTGACCTTCAAGCTGAACGATGCCTACAGATATGGGATTCTTAGCTATGCATCTCCTGGGGTATACTAGTTCATAGTTACTCTCAAATTTGCCTTACTTTAAAAAAATTTAACTTAGAAACTACACCTTGCATAAAGTTGTGCCTTTCTGCCCCTAATTTTCTGGAATACTCCAAAGAATATGAAACTAAACTTGCACTATTTTATGATAGTAAAAAAATAAAAAATTATATTCTACCAATGATCATAGCAAGTACAAGGTATTTTAGGACACCACTATAAGAAAATGGCAGACAAAAGTATACAGTTTTGGTAACCTCTTCCACAGATTTTTCACAAAGGAGAATAAATGATACCTGGACCAATTATTGAATATTTTAAAACTGCAGGGTTCTTCCAATGTGTATTCACACTACTTCGTCATCATGCTGATAGAATTTGCTAAACAAGTACTGCTTAAGAGGATTTCACATTACTGAGAGAAAAGGGCAACCTGTAATATAAAGCATTAAACTGCAAGGGAAGCCGGCCTGTTGGTAATACTTACAAAATTGATTTGTGTGGGTTGAGATCCTAGAAGACAGGGAAACTTTAGAGCACTCAGCTACAAAATAAACCTTTTATCTTGCTGCCCTGTGTATTTCCTTCTCTATGGTCCAAAGAGATTTTCTGAATAGGTAAATTCTTCATATTTCCACAGCATATAAAGATCTTAGAAGAGTCCATAAAGTATTCAATCAATATTATCTATTATTATTAGTATTGCAAATTGATTGGATCCATTTTCAACCTTACAAAATTAGGAAGAGTGATCCCAGAATTGTGTTCACGGTGGAGCAAGTAACATGGCAGTGAATACATACTTAGTTCCTGACATCAGATTGTGTGTATTAAGACAATTACCATGCATGAAGCAACTACAGGTACCTCAAATTTCTAAACAAATATGTCCTTTAGCAATGCCTTTCAACATATCCTAGAAAAGAAACACTTTGATCATGAACAAACTGGTATACGTGCTATGTCTTGTTTCCATTTTAGTTGCCTATTTTTAGTTAGATAAATGGCCACATCATCTTTCCTTAAATGAGGCGAAGGATACAAGACTATCTCATCCATTACAACCACACCCACATAGGTTACAGAGAATAAGCAAAGAACTTCTGATCAAATAAGAACTCCTCCCACTGCCCTTTTTCTGAAAGTCCCAGTGGCTGAATCAGATTCAAGTTTCTTTAAACAGCCTGGGGTATTCACATAACCTGCACTCTGACGGTCAAGAACAGAGGTTCTGGATGCAAGCAGGTCTCATTTCAAACCCTTGTTCTACCAAGCTTATCACCTGAGTGACCATGAGCACATAATTTAAGTTCTCTAAATCTTAGTTTCTTGATCTGAAAAATGTCAATAATACCATTACAGAATCAATAATAGGGTTGCTGTGGGGATAAAGTGAGATAATCACAATAATGTCTGCTTATCTTAAATTTTAAAACTGTTAACTGATTAAAATTTTAAAACCTTACATTTTTTATATTGTCTTCAACAAATCTATATACCATTCTTAGAAAAAATAATCCTTATATTTTTAAGTATATAACTTAGAAACTTGGAAACCATGAAATTCTTTTCCAAAGAAGACAGAATTGGGACAACCCTTCAATAAGAAAATGGTGCAAGTCATCTTTCTTTACCTTAATAACCAACAGTCAAGTTAAAAATTCCTCCAAGAAAACTTAGCTAAAAACAGAATCAAACACATTCTATGATTCCACATACCCTGGTTGGATTTCATATTAAGTTATTAAATATTTCCTATTAATTTGAGAAATTTAAATTGACAATCTGCCAATACTCTCAATTACTCATTTAGTAAAAGCTTAGCTCTATCATGGTAAAAATATAATTCCCTTTTGATGTCAATTGTGGTGAGACATTTGATTTCTTATCCACCCAAAAAAAAAATTATACATCTAGTAGACAAAAAGCCTCATTAAACTCTGAAATTAAATCTCAGCTGCGAACAAGTCAGTTTAATCCCATCTCCATAGGATTTTCATCTTCAAGTGTTTTGTAAATAAGTTTCCATCTTAACAATGACATATATATTTAGTGTATGATTATTCAGATGAGAATAGATATTAATAAAAAATAGTAAATGAAAATGTCTACCAAATGTGAAAAAAAATCTTGGCTTCAAACCGGGGATTCTGGCTTGAGGATGTAAGAAAGATGTAGTTAACCTGCACCAATAACCATGACTCACCACAGCACTTATTTTACTTGGCAGGGACGGGAAAGAAGGGTTGCAAGGCTCCCTGAAGAGGGTGTCATAGAATGTGGAGATATAGATTAAAATATTTCACTAGGGTCTTTTGGCATGATTTCCTGAGTGGTTGTGTTTGGGCATCACTGTCAAATTCTTCAAAACGTTTTCAACAATTTTCTATTGTGTAACACTATCATTTAGATGTTCATGTTTCACATTTAGAACTTAAATCACGAGATTTGCTCACATCTCTAGTCTTGAATATTTTTTGTCTCATTATGACCTAAGAGAGGGCATATTTCTCTATAATGCTGCAGGAATTAAGCAATACAGAATCGACCACTGAGATCAACCTTACATGTGAGCAGAACTCATCAGTGTTTTTGGTGTGTGACTTTTTATACACCCCAAATACCCCCCCAATCTGCTTATGAAATTAAATAAATAAAATGTAATTCCTCTAACACATAATAATGGTTAACATTCACATGGCATTTACAGTGTACAGGGTATTCTGCTATGTGATTTACATGTATTAAACCATTTAACCCTCACATTACTCAGTGAATAGATACTGTAATGATCCCCATTTTACATATTTGGAGATTGTGGCAACAGAGAATATATAACTTGCCCAGGGTTGCAATAACTAAAGATAGAAATATATAATAAAAATAAATCTGACAATATTAATAAAACAACAGTATCAATGGCTACCATTTACTGAATTATTACATAAAAATTCAATATTCAGATTTAAATTTAATTATCATAATATTGCTATAAAAAAGACATTATTTACTTTTCCTTTCCAGAAAGTAAACAAGTTCAGAGAAAAAAAATTACATATTCTCCAGGTCTCACAGCTAATGTACTAGCATAACTGAAATTGAAATACACATCCTTACTATTTTATGTTATATCTGAAAGTTAAGAGAGTAAATCCTGAGTTCTCATCCAAAGGAAAAAAAATTTTTTTTCCTACTTCTTTAATTTTAATATGAGAGAATGGATGTTCACTATACTTACTGTGGTAATCATTTCATGATGTATGTAAGTCAAATCAGTATGTTGTACATAAACTTATATAGTGCTATATGTCAATTATATCTCAATAAAACTGGAAGAAAAAATAAACTTAAAAAATAAATAAAATGCATATCTTTCTAAGGCTGGTGCTCTTTCAATTATGAGA
The DNA here is from genome assembly GCF_964341445.2 of Mesoplodon mirus. Taxonomy (NCBI): domain Eukaryota; kingdom Metazoa; phylum Chordata; class Mammalia; order Artiodactyla; family Ziphiidae; genus Mesoplodon; species Mesoplodon mirus. The sequence goes on along the minus strand of NC_138981.1, from coordinate 24,525,361 downwards.
CATTGTATCTCAACAAATAATATCAAGAAGAGCAGTAACACAATGACATAATTCACTCTGCACCTTGAGTAACCAAAATCAAACCTTTTTTTGGAATCAGATTTCAAAACACTAGTATGGAGAATATGAGGTTTGTGAGGGAAAATGGGCCATCTCACAAAATCATCACACTCAGCATTTTGTAACCATCAAAAAAAAAAAATCCACATTTTTGCCACTGATGGTTAGCTGAACTCTATGCTCCACTTCATACATATTTAAGTAGGAAGTGATTTTTAAAATGAAACACTTCCTAAGTTTTAGATTTATTCTCCTGTTTGTCTTTTTAGATTTCTCTTTTATTTTTCCTGACATGAAATGAATGTCTTTTACCTTTTACTTCTTCAAAATTATTTTTAGTATATATTTTCAATTTAATGCTACTAACTGCCATTTCTTGTAGCACTGAACCAGGAGTCAAGAGGCATAAGTTCTGTTCATCAATCACTATTGACTACATGATGACAAATCCTCCAAATGACAAGTAAATAATCATTTTTAAACTGTGCCAATATTTTATCCACACTATAACATTTATCTAGTTATGTGGGAAATGCCAAACAATTGACAGAGGTTTTCTTTTTTACCTTGTTGACAACATGTAAGCTGTCATTCGAGATAGTGAAAGACTAAGTTCCATGTATTTAAACAGCAATAAACAGGTATGAAATTCACACTCAGAAAACTTTTAAGATCTTTGGTGCTAAGATTCCATGTAAGGAGAAAAATACTGAATGGTTTAGTAATTCTAAACATAGACCCATATATTATCAAGTAAAAAAATGCATGCTTTGAACAGAGCATAACATTTAGTGCTAAGAATAATAAAAACAAAATAAAATTGCCTGGAGTTTTAATTTTCATTCTATGTTGGCATGAATACACTTCAATTGTTAAAATATTCAGTAATTATTCAGTAACTCAGCATTTTGTTAGAAGAGAGGGACAAAAAAATGACTGAGAAATTTCCAATTTACCAATAAGATTTATTTAATAATTTCATCACCAAATTAGTTATTTTTAAGCTGCCTAATCCCCTGTCCTGTTACAACTAACTCCTCCATGCCCTAACCCACAAAGTGCTCTAAGTTCTGATTTTATCTACTTACCCTAGAAAGTGTGACAAAAATATCTCTTTTTGAAGGAAGGGTGGCCTTGGCATTTCAATGAAAATTCATTCGTGACAACTAACTGCTGAACAATCATTAACAGGAAGACACTGGAACTCACCAAAAAAGATACCCCACATCCACAGACAAAGGAGAAGCCAGAAAGAGATAGTAGGAGCGGCACAATCACAATAAAATCAAGTCCCATAACTGCTGGGTGGGTGACTCACAAACTAGAGAACACTTATACCACAGAAGTCCACCCACTGAAGTGAAGGTTCTGAGCCCCACGTCAGGCTTCCCAACCTGAGAGTCGGAAACAGGAGGAGGAATTCCTAGAGAATCAGACTTTGAAGGCTAGCAGGATTTGACTGCAGGACTTCAACAGGACTGGAGGAAACAGAGACTCCACTCTTAGAGGGCACACACAAAGTAGTATGCACATTGGGACCCAGGGGAAGGAGCAGTGACCGCATAGGTGACTGAACCAGACCTACCTACTAGTGTTGGAGGGTCTCCTGCAGAGGCAGGGGGTGGCTCTGTCTCACCATGAGGACAAGGACACTGGCAGCAGAGGTTCTGGGAAGGAGTCCTTGGGGTGAGCCCTCCCACAGTCTGCCATTAGGCCCAAAAAAGAGCCCGGGTACACTCCAGTGTTGGGTTGCCTCAGGCCAAACAACAGGGAGGGAACCCAGCTCCACCCATCAGCAGTCAAGCAGATTAAAGTTTTACTGACCTGTGGCCACTAGAGCAACAGCCAGGTCTACCCACCACCAGTCCCTCCCACCAGGAAAGTTGCACAATCCTCTTAGATAGCCTCATCCACCAGAGGGCAGACAGAAGAAGCAAGAAGAACTACAATCTTGCAGCCTGTGGAACAAAAACCACATTCACAGAAAGATACACAAGATGGAAAGGCAGAGGACTATGTACCAGAAAAACAACTAAATGAAATGGAGATAGGCAACCTTCCAGAAAAAGAATTCAAAATAATGATAGTGAAGATGATCCAGGACCTCGGAACAGGATGGAGGCAAAGATTGAGAAGATGCAAGAAGAGTTTAACAAAGATCTAGAAGAATTAAAGAAAAAAACAAACAGAGATGAACAATACAATAAATGAAATGAAAAATACACTAGAAGGAATCAATAGCAGAATAACTGAGGCAGAAGAATGGACAAGTGACCTGGAAGACAGAATGGTGGAATTCACTGCTGCGGAACAGAATAAAGAAAAAAGAATGAAAAGAAATGAAGACAGCCTAAGAGACCCCTGGGACAACATTAAACGCAACAACATTCGCCTTACAGGGGTCCCAGAAGGAGAAGAGAGAGAGAAAGGACCCGAGAAAATATGTGAAGAGATTATACTCAAAAACTTCCCTAACGGGAAAGGAAATAGCCACCCAAGTCCAGGAAGCACAGAGAGTAGCATACAGGATAAACCCAAGGAGAAACATGACACATAGTAATCAAATTGGCAAAAATTAAAGACAAAGAAAAATTGAAAGCAGCAAGGGAAAAACGACAAATAACATATAAGAGAACTCCCATAAGGTTAACAGCTGATTTCTCAGCACAAACTCTACAAGCTAGAAGGGAGTAGTATGATATACCTAAAGTGATGAAAGGGAAGAAACTACAACCAAGGTTACTGTATCCGGCAAGTATCTCATTCAGATATGACAGAGAAATCAAAAGCTTTACAGACAAGCAAAAGCTAAGAGAATTCAGCACCACCAAACCAGCTCTACAACAAATGCTAAAAGAACATCTCTAAGTGGGAAACACAAGAGAAGAAAAGGACCTACAAAAACAAACCCAAAACAATTAAGAAAATGGTCATAGGAACATATATATTGATAATTACCTAAAATGTGAATGGATTAAATGCTCCAACCAAAACACACACGCTTGCTGAATGGGTATAAAAACAAGACCCATATATATGCTGTCTACAAGAGACCCACTTCAGACCTAAGGACACATACAGAAAGCTGGAGTAGCAATACTCATATCAGATAAAATAGACTTTAAAATAAAGAACGTTACAAGAGAAAAGGAAGGACACTACACAATGATCAAGGGATCAATCCAAAAAGAAGATATAACAATTATAAATATATATGCACCCAACATAGGAGCACCTCAATACATAAGGCAACTGCTAAGAGCTATAAAAGAGGAAATCGACAGTAACACATTAATAATGGGGAACTTTAACATCTCACTTACACCAATGGACAGATCATCCACACAGAAAATTAATAAGGAAACACAGCCTTAAATGACACAATAGACCAGATAGATTTAATTGATATTTATAGGACATTCCATCCAAAAACAGCAGATTACACTTTCTTCTCAAGTGCGCACGGAACATTCTCCAGGATAGATCACATCTTGGGTCACAAATCAAGCCTCAGTAAATTTAAGAAAATTGAAATCATGTCAAGCATCATTTCTGACCACAACGCTATGAGATTAGGAATGAATTACTGGAAAAAAACGTAAAAAACACAAACACATGGAGGCTAAACAATACGTTACTAAATAACCAAGAGATCACTGAAGAAATCAAAGAGGAGATCAAGAAACACCTAGAGACAAATGACAATGAAAACACGACAATCCAAAACCTATGGGATGCAGCAAAAGCAGTTCTAAGAGGGAAGTTTATAGCTATACAAGCCTACCTCAAGAAACAAGAAAAGTCTCAAATAAACAATCTAACCTTACACCTAAAGGAACGAGAGAAAGAAAAACAAACAAAACCCAAACTTAGTAGAAGGAAAGAAATCATAAAGATCAGAGCAGAAATAAATGAAATAGAAACAAAAAAACAATAGCAAAGATCATTAAAACTAAAAGCTGGTTCTTTGAGAAGATAAACAAAATTGATAAATCATTAGCCAGACTCATCAAGAAAAAGAGGGAGAGGACTCAAACAATAAAATTAGAAATGAAAAAGAAGTTACAGCAGACACTGCAGAAATACAAAGCATCCTAAGAGACTACTACAAGCAACTCTATGCCAATAAAATGGACAACCTGGAAGAAATGGACAAATTCGTAGAAAGGTATAACCTTCCAAGACTGAACCAGGAAGAAATGGAAAATATGAACAGACCAAACACAAGTAATGAATTTGAAACTGTGATTAAAAATCTTCTAACAAACAAAAGTCCAGGACCAGATGGCTTCATAGGTGAATTCTATCAAACATTTAGAGAAGAGCTAACACCCATCCTTCTCAAACTCTTCCAAAATATAGCAGAGGGAGGAACACTCCCAAACTCGTTCTACGAGGCCACCAATACCCTTAATACCAAAACCAGACAAAGATACTACAAAAAAGAAAATTTCAGACCTATATCACTGATGAATATAGATGCAAAAATCCTCAACAAAATACTAGCAAACAGAAACCAACAACACATTAAAAGGATCATACACCATGATCAAGTGGGATTTATCCCAGGGATGCAAGGATTCTTCAATATACACAAATCAATCAATCTGATACACAGTATTAACAAACTGAAGAATAAAAACCATATGATCATCTCAATAGATGCAGAAAAAGATTTTGACAAAATTCAACACTCATATATGATAAAAGAAAATAGTTTTATTACTGAATAAACATGAAACCACAATGTGGTGCATCACAGGCAATCCACTGTAGAGGTTACAAAAACAGGAAACCTCACTCTTTTCTTTAGCCAAGTAGATACAACCTGTTACATTTATGTTCTCAAGAGAAAAAACAACCAGTCTGGAGGTAAGTGGACTTGACAGCAGCATATGTCACACATGGTTCATCGTAAAATTCACTTGGTAGTTGGGGTGACCATCTGTGTTAGCTAAATGGTTTTATCCCAAGGAAAAATAAATTTCTCATATCTTTATTACAGAAGTTAATTTTTTTTTTTTTTTTTTTTTTTGTGGTACGCGGGCCTCTCACTGTTGTGGCCTCTCCCGTTGCGGAGCACAGGCTCCGGACGCGCAGGCCCAGCGGCCATGGCTCACGGGCCCAGCCGCTCCGCGGCATGTGGGACCCTCCCGGACCAGGGCATGAACCCGCGTCCCCTGCATCGGCAGGCGGACTCCCAACCACTGCACCACCAGGGAAGCCCCAGAAGTTAATTTTTGAGTAAGGCTCCCACTGAAGTTAGGCTCCTAGTCTCCCACAGAAAATGGGAGATAGGGATACCCTCTTCTTTGATGATTACATTTCAAACACATGGCTCCCAAGTCTTAGAGAAAAATATTCCTGGATCCTAAAGCTGTAAAGAGGCTTCTGTAGGTTTTAAAAAGATTTATGTACATCTCGAAGAAGCAGAGAAAGAATTTATAATTACAAGTTTTCTTTAAAAAAAAAAAAGTGCTCTGAAAGGTGGCAGGTTTCTTTTCCTTTCATACCAGGGAAACTTATTATGATTATTTTTTTGATTAGTATTTATGCGAACAAACATACGTAATATGATACCTACCAGCGCTATAGAACACCATTGTTTTATATCCTTTCCAACAATTGATGTAGCCAGACTTCTTAATTTCTGCAAATACAGCAGGTATAAAAAGGTATCAAGCACCTTTATCAGCTAGAACCACTTTAGATTCTCTCAACTTCACCACCTCCTGTTCCAGTTGCAGCATAACTAGTGTAGCCTTCTAGGATTTTCAAGCAGGCACAGAATAATAGCAATTTGCCTCATGCCTTTGCTAAGCCTGGGGATTCCAAGTTGATGCCAAGATGTGGTATGCTATGGAACTCTGCTCTATAGCCATGCATGTGCCTCATGGGATGAACTCTGACTAGAGAATATGGGAAATGGAAGGTACATTTTTCTACCCACCATCCCTCTCTTCCAAGTTATACAGACGTGAGATATAGTTAAACACCTTCTCAGAAGACAATCCTATAGGATAATCAGTCACACTTAGCTGCAACCAGGTCATTAATACACCCTCATCTTGGCTCTCCCTCCGTTTCATTATGCTTATCCCTCACTCCTTCCCCTTGGGATTGTGTTCTCTTGCAAAATAGCGGCTTTCTGGGGAACCCAGCTTAAGATATGGTCTTAATTTTCATTTTGCTGATTACATAGTATGTACTGGCCATAAATGTAAAATGCCTGTTCCTATGTTTTATTTATTTTTATTGAGGGGAGGGGGGATGTTTGTTTGCTGTTTTCTCATGGATTAGTAGGAATCCTTTACACATTCTAAAGACTAATGATTAGTAAGCTATGTGTTATGGATTTTCTTCTTTCTGTTTGTTGCTTGTATTTTCTTTTCACTTTCATCATTTCATTGACAGGAATTCTTAATTTTGATTTAGTTGAATTGAACTAATTTATTTGTGTTTATCTTAATAAATTATTTCCTATCCCAAGGTCAGAAATACATAACTCTGTATTTTCTTCTAAAGATTCCTGAGATTTGCTTTTTCACATTTACATCTTAATACATATTTTATTAGATTTTTCCTATGAATCTCATCATTATTGTAACTATAAAGTGTGTGCTCTATTAAATTATGCTTTTATCTGTTTCTGGATTATGTTGATCTTACAGCAAGCCAACTTGCTAAATTTTTATTGTTCATAATATTTGTAGAAATTCTAACTGGCTAACAGTACTAAATGGCTTTCTTGAATGTTAAAAAAAAATGCTTCTAATTGTTTTCATTACAAGAGATGTTTGCCCAAATTTTTTTGATTGATTCTGTTTCTCAGGTTCAGAAGGTTCACTTATATTCCTACTTTACTGAGTACCTAACATCAAAGGGTGCTGAGTTTTATTACATTTTTCTACATTATGAAGTAAAAATATTGCTTTTCTCCTTTCACCTCCTACTGTGGAGAACGGTCTTTATATATATTCTAATGTTAAGCTACCACTGCAATCTTGCAATACACCCATTTTGGTTACACTCTATTATAATTAATTTAATCTTTATACAATATGGTTTCCTAATACTTTGGGATTTTGTATCTGCATTCATGCATGAACCTCCCGAAATGAATTTTGATGAGGATTAAATTAAAACAGTAAATTATTTTATAAAGAATCCACTGCAATAATCTTTCTACTGAGAAACATCTTTTCTTTTTTTTTTTTTTTTTGTCTATCAGCAAAATTTTACTCCTGTTATTCAAAGGTTTCTTCTTCTAGATCTCAACTTTTTTTTTGGTGTTAAAATAATTCTTTGGCATAGAATTTGTTATTTTTGTAGTTGTTGATGCTGCTGTCATTGTTCTGATGTTGTTTGGTTTTGTGTTTGCTACTTTGAAGGGAATCTTTTCTTTTTACAATTTACAGATTATTGAAATTAAACTGGAAATCTATTGATTTATTTAAACCCATTGTTGGCATTTTTTCTGGATTAGCTTGTATTTCTAGGTGCAAAACTATCATCTGCAAATAATAATGATACACTGCTTTTTTCAAACATCATATAGTATTTCAATTTTGTGTTTTATGTCTACCAGAACTTAGATTGGATTTGTTTATTCTTATTTTCCACAGTAACCTGAAAGTTCTGTATTTGTTCATACTACTTGTTACATTTATGATTGCTTAATAATATACTTGAATATATTTCTCTAATTATCCAAGTCAAAGTTACATGGTTTCTTTGGGGTTAGGCTTTTATATAACAAAAAATGAAAGACTCTTTTACTTCTCTTTATGGTCCTATTCACTTTTTGCTATCAATTGATATAATGTGTGATTTGAAACTATACTGTTATTACCATCGGAATTAGTTCTGAAATTTGCATGCAGTCTGGCAACCAGACCTGCTTAACAACTTGATGTGACAACATAGGACGAACAGAGCACTATGTAGCCAAAGTAAACAGCAATAGGGTTAAGTGAACCCAGCAACCAAATTAAAAGAACAAGCAGGGCAGCTATAAGGTGACTTCTACTGAAGTAAGGCTACTGACTGGAGAGATGACATCTTAAACATAAAACTGATAATCACGTTAAGGAAATTCAAATGTAGCATTCCAAAGACAAATGTTCCTGGAACTAAAAAAGAAGAATAATTTGCATTTTAATTTTAAAATTCAGTAGATAAGCTGAAGAAGAAAACAGCCATTCTTGAGAAGCTACTATTAACCTCAAAGATTAGAGGGTCAAACAGTACAAAATATGAAAACATATGATTTCCAGAAAAATTAAAAGGAATAGAGGAACAATATCAAGGAAAATGTTCTTGGTATGAAAAAAGGTGTCTGCAGATTCAAAGGGCTCACTACCTTGTATGGAGAATTGGTGGAAAATGACATGCATTTAGGTAAAATTCCTAAGATCAATGTGAGAAAATTAAAATTTACAAATTCCTAGAAAAAAAGACAGGTACTCAAAAGGAAAAAGGATCAGATTATCAGTCAGACTTCTCACATGCAATCTGGAAACTTCAGATAGGGAAATATAGTATGTGCAGAATGCTGAGGAAAAAAATTATTGCAACTCAAAAATTTACACTTAGCCTGATGTAATTCACTTCTCAGGGTAAGCAATGGACATCTGTAGTTATACAAAAAATCACGGAACATATTACCCATCTACCTTATCTCAGGAAACTACTAAAGAGCTTATTCTAACCAAACAAGTAAATCAGAACAGAACCCTCACAACAGGGAGCGAGACAGAGGCGAGGAAACAATAAAGGGTAAAACTGCGTGATCCAGCCATAACTGTATTGTGATACTGGGAATGAAGATCTGAAATATGAACACTATGTAATGAGACTAAGAAGTAACAATTCTTGGAAGAGATAAATGCTGCAAGAACAGACTAATCATAGTTTGGTACTTGTGATACATGACTATCTTACTAAAACCTTGAAGAGAGTGTAACAAGAAAGGAGTCAAGTAACGTCATTCTGGGCAGGTTGTGTGAATATGGAGCAGTAAAGAAAGTAAAAATGTTCAAAATGTTTCATCTTACGGGAGTAGGGGGTGAAGTCAAGAAACATGGTCAGCATTTTCTTTTGGTTTATTTTAAGATAAGTAAGTATTTGATTCTGAGTGCAACGGGCAGAAAATTAATACTAGTAGAACAAAAGAGTCAATATATAACATCCAATTACCAAAGGAAAGATATAAAATTAATAGTAATGTAGTCAATCCAGCACAAGTTAGGAAAAGAATAAAGAAAAAGTAACACTGTCACTGCTTGCAGATGACAAGAATACTATACATGGAGAATCCTAAAGATGCCACCAGAAAACTACTAGAGCTAATCAATGAACTTGGCAATGTTGCAGGATACAAAATTAATGCACAGAAATCCCTTGCATTCCTATACACTAATGATAAAAAATCTGAAAGAGAAATTAAGGAAACACTCCCATTTACCCCTGCAACAAAAAGAATAAAATACCTAGGAATAAACCTACCTAGGGAGACAAAAGACCTGTACGCAGAAAACCATAAGACACTGATGAACGAAATTAAAGATGACACAAACAGATGGAGAGATATACCATGTTCTGGGATTGGAAGAATCAATGTTGTGAAAATGACTATACTACCCAAAGCAATCTACAGATTCAATGCAATCCCTATCAAATTACCAATGGCATTTTTTACGGAACTAGAACAAAAAATCTTAAAATTTGTATGGAGACACAAAAGACCCCGAATAGCCGAAGCAGTCTTGAGGGGAAAAAGACATACAAGAGACATACAATGTCTCTTGTCTTCTCTTTTCCAATATTTAGACTGTTGGGAAAGGCAGTCTCCCGCATGCAGTCTTTCTACCTCCACTCAGCTGCATGGGAATGGGCCTTGGGCCTGGAACACTTCCTTACCAAGAGATAAACTGGGCACAGGTTGTGTGGACTCTATCAGCTTGCGTGGGAATATCTTTTCTTGTTTCAGACTCGATGAGTAGTCTTTTGTTTCTGCTGAAAGTGTGTGCGTCACATGGCACCTGGCCAACCCCACTGTTACATCTGTCCTCCGAGGAGAGCGGACAGAGTTCCTTCTGCTGCAGCACCAGAGGGGTGCACATAGGTGAAGTGCCCTGCATCTGGTCACCGGGAGGGACTCACTGGCCATGGGGGACTGACGCCCACCACTGAAGTTGATCTTGCTGTCTCTTCTCTAAGTAAGTAAAAGTGTTGTTCCATTCAGTGCTTGACTGTGTTGACTCCCTTCGCAACTCTGATACCAAGATGCGATGGGCAGAAGTGTTTAGAGGCTTCCCCTAGAATTGGTAACTGATGCATGATGGTCTACACCATTGGGATTGATAACTGGTGCATGGTTCTCTGTCCAACATAGACTCCCCCCCCCTTTTTTGTTTTCAACTGACTGCATTTGCAGTGGTGATGAAAATAAGCATTGTCCCCTTGACCGTAGAACAATGGAAAAAATCTAGGATTTCAAACAAGGTTATTGCCTTTGTTCCATCTCTCTGCACTTCTTTAGATATTCCAATTATTTATAGATTAGTGCTTTATACTCCAATTTTCACATCAATCTTTTTTTTTTCTTCCCATCTTTCATTTTTCTTTTTTTTGGGGGGGAGAACATTTATATACCTTATCGTCTACATCAATATTTTGCATTGCCAATGCTAATTTGCACCTTCTAATGTGAGTTTTAATTTTACTCTTCCCTTTGTGGTTTGCTCACCAGCTTTCCTTATTTTTATTATTTCAATTTCTCTTAGAGCATTATTTTAATGTACTATCTTTTTATCTTAGTCTGTTCTCAATATTCCAGGTTCCCCTTTGATGGAGAGAAATGCCAGGTGGTATAACTTGGGGGCTTCTTACAAATGCACAACCTGAGGCCACCACACAGAAATACTAAAATTAGAATCCATTCTTAAAAGATCCCCAGTTAACTTTCGAGTTTGAGAAGTACCACCCTCCTATTTTATCCATAGCACATATCATTTTTTGACATATTATATAACTTCTTATGTTTATGTTTGTTTGTTTATTTTAATTGACATAGAGTTGATTTACAATATTAGTTTCAGGTATACAACACAGTGATTTAATATTTTTATTAATATTTATTAATATTATTATTTTTATTAATATTAATATTTAATATATTTATATTCTCCATTTAACGTTACAAAATATTGGCTATATTCCCTGTGCTGTATAATATATACTTGTAGCTTATTTATTTCATACCTCGTACTTTGTACCTCTTAATCCCCTAACCCTATCTTGTCCCCCGCCTTCCCTCTCTGCACTGGTAACCACTAGTTTGTTCTCTATATCTGTGTTTCTTTTTTGTTATATTCATTCATTTTTTAAATTCCACATAAAAGTGATAACATACAGTATTTGTCTTTCTCTGTCTGACTTATCTCATTAAGCATAATACCCTTCAGATTCATCCATGTTGTTGCAAATGGCAAAATTTCATTTTTTTTTATGGCTGAGTAATATCCCATTTTATATGTATATATCACATCTTCTTCAAGTGTTTATCTGTTAAGGGGCACTTAGGTAGCTTCCCTGTCTTGGCCGTTGTAAATAATGCTGCTATAAACTGTTGGGGGTGTATGTACCATTTTAAATTAGTGTACGGTGACAATTTAACAATTTCAGAAATGAAAGGTCATCATTACTGATCCCATGGTGATTAAAAGCATAATAAAGAATACTACAAACAACTCTATGCCTACAAATTTGATAAAATAGCTGAAATGGACCATTTCCTTGAAAGATACAAACTACCAAAACTTACACAAGGAGAAGTAAATAATCTGACAACGCCTATACCTATGAAAACTGAATCAGTAGTGAATAACCTTCCAAAAAAGAAAACACCAGACCCAGATGATTCTACTGATGAATTCTACCAAACTTTTAAGAAATTATATCAATTCCCCATAATCTCTTCCACAAAATAGAAGCAGAAGGAATGCTTCCTAACTCATTCCATGAGGCCCACATTACCCCATTGCCAAAACTAGATAAAGATATAAAAAAATAAAGGAAACTACAGACCAATATTTCTCATGAATACAGATGCAATATCTTCAACAAAATAGTAGAAAATCTAACCCAAAACGTACAAAAAGAATTACAAACCACAAGCAAGTGGAATTCATTCCAGATATGCAATGCTTGCTGCATTTGGAATCCAGAACTGACAAAACAATCTAACAGTATTACAAATGAATGAAATAAATACAATGAAGAGGACAGGGCAAAAGGTGGTGACTTACGTAACTCTGGAAATGAGTCCAATATGTAAAGACTAAAGGCAAAAGAAACTGTATATAAATGCAGTACTCTAGTTGATAACAATGTTTCCCACGGGGGTTAAGGTTAACCATTCTGCTACAGCTATACACATATACTGAGAGGGAACAATTAAGTAAGTGAATCGCAGACAGTGAGAGCCAGGTTTTTAATAACTGATATATCAAGCAGAGTGCAGTGAGAAATTACAGATAAGCAAGGGAAGAAGCTAGAATGGTTCATGTAGTAATTACAGTTAGAGACATCAGTGTGAGCTCATGGTTAGTTTAGATATGTGTGTATATATGGGTTAATACACACATGTATATTCCCTTGCTTTGTTAGCTGAGGGCCTAAACAATGACACCCCAGTAGCAGTAAGTACACCCAGTGTTGGGATCTTTCTAATACCTTCCTCCAGGAAAAATAATTGGGGCTCCTTGGGGAAATGGCTGGTTCTAGGACTGAGCCTGGAGCATTTTGTAGTGCTAAAGTGTAAGCAAGTGTCTACAAAAAGGACTTAAACTAATGAGGGTGTGTCAAAGGGATATAGGAAAACCCAGGTCCTGAGAGTAATATCTGAGCATACACCTCACGGACAAGAAAACTTCCTATCTCTACTAATGTAGAATCCTATTTCCAGGAATAAACTATAAGTGTTCTGGTATTTTACGAGAGAAAGGTTGGGCTGACAGATACTTCTTCCTATGATTTCTACTTGAAGTATGCTTAAAGATTTTTGAGAGGCTTCTATCCTGTATTTGTCATTATCTGGCTGGTATTTTAACTTTCATGTGAAATGTGAACTAGTATTTATATGTTAGTGGAGAAGGAGGAAGCAGCGCGGGAATGGATGGATGGCTAAGTTTTATTAAGCTCTATATGTTTAATGCTATTTAGAGATTTTTGAGGTGGGGGAGTACCCTTAAACTTTAAATAAGTTACGGCAGGTTGTAACGTGTTAAAAACAATGAGAGAAGCAGCTTTCAAAAGGTGAGCCACTTGACTGTAAATGTAGTTCAGATATACATAGGCTGTGGATGGATGTAGATAGCATCTCTTCATTATTCATTTCTGGGCTTAGATATCTCTTCCTTCACTGATCATGGCCCGGGACTGGGTTAGATGCCAAATGTATCTGCAGTGTCCCCACACTTTCCCTGTTTTAATGCATTTTACTCCACATTATAACTGACTGTGTACCTGAACTTCATAAGTAAACCTATATCCCCTCCTAAAGTAGTTTTTTTCTTGTCCTCTATGTATCAGTAAATGTAACTTTTACTGCCTGGTCACTTAAGTCGGAAACCTGGAAGGTTCTGAGCCTCTCTCTCCTTACCACTGCTTGTCATGCATCATTAGGTGCAGCCAATACTATCTGCTCTGTGTCTCTTAAACTCATCTACTTCTGTCCAATGCCATTTCCCTAGTAAAGGTAACAATTCCTAAAGTGATGACAACAGCCTCTAACTAGTCTCCTCTTGCCTCCCTGATCGGATCTTCCAACAATGGAAATATGATCCTAATCTCAGCCCCATCATGCCCCCTCCCCCCCAAATTCTTCAATTGTTCTGTCCTTTTATGGCAAAAAAACCATTAAAAGGTTTACAAGGCCTTGTTTTGCTAATCCCTCCATCCTGGACTCCTGCTTTTTTTCACTATGACAGCTGAAAATATAATGCAATGACTGAAGAGTGCAAGGCTCTGGAATAAGAATTCTGGTTCATCTTAGTATAAGTCTGTGTGACTTGACAAGTTCCTTCCTTTCTGTGATTCAGTTATATCACCTGTTAAATTAGGATGATAAGAGTATCTTCTCAATTGGCTCATGAGAATGCATATACAGGCCTCATTTCAGTTTCTCATGTACTTTTAAATGCTCAATTAATTATGTCATAACTATTAGTATTATTATTCTTAGTTACAGGTGTCTTAGGTTGCCTTCCTCCAGAATTTGAGCTTGAAATAAGGATTCAAGTGTAAATATTTTATTTGGGAGGTGATCCCACTCAATAACCAACTGGAGAGTGAAGAAGTCAAATAGGGAAGGGAAGGATACCACTCAAAATTATGTTAACAAGCAGGCCACCATTATAGGGAAGTGAAACTCCATCTTACTGTGAACATGCCTTATGGTTACTACACCCAAGGAATAAGGAATCCAGGTCATAACCTCCAACTTGCATTCCCCCTTTTTTTCTGGGCTGCTTGCAGGAATATCAACAACCTAGCACGTCTGGCCTGTTCCACACACAGATCAAACATGCTCTGGTAGTCCAATAAAGCCTTCAGAGAGTTATAGACACTTGTGATAGGAAGCTATGAGACATGCACATGAACTAGCAGTCAGGGCATATGTAGCAGACAGCATCTGCTACAACAGGTAAGAGAACTGAGGCTCAATGAGGTAAAATGACTTGTCCAAGATCATCGCTAGAAAGTGTTTGAGTCAGGATTTGAACCCAGGGACATTTGACTCCAAAGTACCTGCAGTTTTCACCAAAGGATGGTACTTATCAGCTTAGAGGTAGAGACTAGAGAGGAGTAAGGCTAAATATGAGGCAAACAGTGAAAGAAGCTGGAGAGGAATGAAGACAGTGAGGCAGGCTGGTGACTATAATTCAATAATCTTCCACTGTTGGAAGCAGAGATTCAAGAAAATATCCTTATCTACCAACTTACCATTTGGTACATATTTGCTAGCAGGAAGCATTATATTATAGTATATTTTGGTATGAATTATATCATGTATCATAAAATACATTTTATATTAAGATCATGATTTGATTCAGGCAGTATGATTTTAGAATCTACTCTCTTACACTAAACTGCTTTTCATAGTACAAGTATTTAAGATTTTAGATAACACTCAGACCTGATTCTGAATCTTTATTGTGCATCTAATCAAATACATATCCTTTGGGAAAATTATGTGGTCTATTAATTTCTTAATTTTCCATAAGTGGTTCTCATATAAGTACCTACCTCATACAGTGGGCGTAAGGGCATAATAACTAATATGAGGATTCACTGAAAGTGACTAGTATAAAGAACATGAAAAATAGACTG
The DNA here is from genome assembly GCF_964341445.2 of Mesoplodon mirus. Lineage (NCBI taxonomy): Eukaryota > Metazoa > Chordata > Mammalia > Artiodactyla > Ziphiidae > Mesoplodon > Mesoplodon mirus. The sequence goes on along the minus strand of NC_138981.1, from coordinate 24,509,905 downwards.
AAGAAAAATCAAAAATGTAAAGGGCAGATCTAAAAGTGAGAAAATACAGCAAATATGAACAATAGGACAATGCAGAGCAAACATGCAACAGTCCCAAGATACTGAAGTGACGACCATAAATAAATAAATTCTAATACAGTAGAGGACATATATGCTGAAATAAAGGGAGACTTGAATCTGTATTTTAAAACAATCAGCATGTTTCATGTTCTGAGAATAATGAACAGAGATCAAAACAAAAAGATATTCTGTAAAAATGTTTACAATTGAAGGATAAGAAACAAATTCTAAAAGCATACTTTCAGAAAAGCAATGAGAAATATGTCAGGCTCACCCTTGAATTCTGTCTGTATCATTAAAGACAAGTAAGACTGCAGAACAGAAATCCCCAGGATTCAGAGGGGCTCCTGGGTAGAAAGAGAATCCCTTCCATTCTCCAGTGCTGGAGTTCATCTAGTCCTGTCTCCTCACTTTTCAGGTGAGCCACCACCTGGGCCTGATCTGAGAATGCTGAAAAGCAGAGAGTATTTAACAAGCCTAAAGAGCTGGAGAGGAAAGAGGCTCATGGGACACCCAGGTTAGCTGGGCATGCGCCAGGCCTGTTTCTAGGACTGAGGGAAGAGAACAGCTGTCAAGCACATGTGGCCCCTGGAAATAGACCTGGAAAAGGAGGAAACCACAGGAGGCCCTGAGAGGCATGAAGGCAACAAGCCTGGTTTGGGACCATTGAGGGTACCACCCGCCAGTGACCAGTGGGTGGCCTCAGGGAGCCACTGTACCTCCCTGGGCCTTGTTTTCTTCTTCCCACTATTCCCACTGCTTCCGCAGTACAGTGTTTCCAAATTCCGGACCGATAGCCTAGAATGAGGAAATAGAGACAAGATGTATAACCTTGCTCAAGGTCACAGCTAAGAAGTGAGGAGCCTGGATGGAAACCCAGGCTCTCCTCCACACCCGTCATCCTCCTTCCCATGCTAAAAGGCCCAGCTCCCACCCTGAGTCAGCCCCTCAGAGCAGAGGACCAGTTTGCTCTCAGGTGGTTTCCCTTAATTAATCCCATCACACACCACCTTCTCCCTACCCCTCCCAACCACCTCGAGAGCTCCCTGAGGGCAGAACGAGGTACCATCCCCCCACCCAATCCAACCCAACCCACCCCACCCCACCACTGAGCACACAGTGGAATGGGTCTGTGATCGATGGATGCAACTATTTCCCTGAAAAATAATTCAAACCAAGTGGGCATTTGCAGCCTCAGCTGTTGGGAAGGCAAGTGCTGCCTCAGTCATTTCTGAAATAATTAATGACTATGCTTATCTAATCTCACTTGAGGTGTCAGGAGCAGGAAAAGGGGAGAGAGGGGTCACTGTTTCTGCCCCACGAGGGACTTGGAGGGTTAGTTTTATAAACTGGGCCTCAGAGACTTTGCTGAGACATCCTCTCCTTCCCTGCTGGGTGGCTTCAACATTGCAGACAGTTCTGGTTGAACCTGCCCCTGAGGAGACAACTCTAAACATGTTTTCCTCATACTCAGGCCCACACATCTCCACATACAAGCACTTATGCACTGTCCCCACCAGCCACACCCATGGGAAAAAAAAAAAAAGACAAGTAAGACTGTATTAGTTTGAATAATTTTTGCCTGCAAATTACAGGAATCATTACTTAACAAGTTATAAACAATAAATAATATATATGATAGAAAGTCCATAGATACATTGGCTTCTGCATTGATTCACTCATCTCATTGAAGATCCACATAATTTCAAATCTTTGCTAATGTCAATGTTGGCTTGATTATTGGTTTAGATGCAAAATGGCTGGCTGTCAATGGATATACAGACATGATGTTATTCAGAGGAATACATCAATAAAAGACTATCTCTTATTGGCATTCTGTCTTAGGAGTAAGGAATCTTCCCCAGGAGTCTCCAGTAAATTCTATTTATGGATTTTTAGAATTGATTCACATGCTGAATTCTGAACAAATCCATGGCAATAGCAATAAGATTACCATAGGTGAATATGGAGCTCAAGATAGGCTCAACATCCCCTCAGCCATTTGGCTATGGGGAAAGAGAAAGGAAGAGTGAGATGACTGATCAATACCAGGGTTGGGAAAGAAACAGATAGCAATGGATACTAGGAAGGCGACTCACAGTGTGCCCTGCAAAAACAGTACAGTAAAAATGGAGCAAATTCTAAATAAATAAGAAGGGAAAATGTTGTGTCCTGGAAACTCTATACCTATGTAACTTTCCATTCATATGTAATATTTAAAAAGTTCTCAAATATGCAAAGATCCAGAAGATCCAGAAACGAAAACAATTCTTAGAAACTTTGTGAATTCAAAACTCAGCCAACTGAATTAATGAAATATTTAAGTACTGATGATCAATCTTGCATTCAGTAAAAAATAATGAAATCCAAATTACTCTTTTACTTATTGTAAAACCAGAATTTGATATTAAAACTCCTAGAGGGAAGTTACAAAATTTAAATTTAAGTACAATAAACTGAAACAAAAAAGCACAAATCCCAGAATGTATTACAGATGGCACGAAAAAATGAAGTATAAGAATACTGATTTTATTTACTGACATCTCAATGAAAAATAAAATGTTTTCTGAAATCAAAAGAGGTATAATATAAACAAAAATAAGTGACATAACTTCCAAATTATTTGAGGATAGAGATAAAGCAAAATAGACCATTAAGCCAAAAAAGAAAATAAACATATTAAAAAGGAAAAAATAACAGAAAAACACAGAAACAGGAGCACATAAAGAAATTCCGCTCAATACTATATTAGCAGAAGAACACATCAAGCTGGCATTTCACAAGTGCAGGTATTCTGTTAATATAATCAATTGCATCAGTAGTTTAAAGGAAGTACTAAAAAGAATCATGAGGAAATTCAAAATCTAGTCATGGCTCCTAAGAAGATAGAAAAGGGAAAGAAAGAAGGGAAGATTCTTGATAATCTCATCATCACAGAAAGAAACTAATCGTGATGGAGAGTATCTTCTTCAAACTAAAAATTAAAAATCAAACCAGTGACAAAACACAAGAAAAATTTCCATTCATATCAGTTCCTCCAATAAAAGAATGCCCAATTCTACTATTACTTAATATTGTTAATAATTTGAGCCATTTAATAATGTAAACTCAAAAAATAAGATAATGTGATCAAAGAAGTGGTCCAAGAGGATTTAATGAAAAACAATTTCTAGAGAACTTGGTAAAATGGTATATTAAAAATATATCTAGATATAAGAAAAAGATACAACGAATATATGTAATTAATCTAAGTAATTTATAAACAGGTTAGACAAAATAAACAAATTCCATTTAAAAAACTATTTAAGGCCAGCACTATCCTGATTCCAAAGTCAATAAAGGTACTACAAGAAAAAGAAACTACAGACCAATATCACTTATGAATATTGATGCAAAAATCATCCAGAGGAAACTAGCAAGCCAAATTTAGAGCACATTAAAAGAATTATACACTACGGCCAAGTGGGATTTATTCCTGGAATTACAAGGATGGTTCAACACATGAAAAGCAATCAATATAATCCACCACGTTCACAGAATTAGGGAAAAACACATGATCATCTCCATTGATGCAAAAAAGGCATTTGACAAAATTTAATATCCTTTCCCAATAAAAACACTCAACAACTAGGAATAAATGAAATCTACTTGAACATAATAAAGGGCACATATGAAAAACCCACAACTAACATCATACTCAATGGTGAAAGACAATGCTTTTCCTCTAAGGTCAGGAACTGGACAAGGATGCCTGCTTTTACCAACTGTATCCAACAATATATTCAGAGTTATAGCCAGAGCAATTAGGCCAGAAAAAGAAGTAAAAGTCATCTAAACTGGGAAGGAAGAAGTAAAATTCTCTGTTTGCAGATGACATGATCTTATATGTAGAAAACCCTAAAGAATATGCACATACATAAAATAGATTACTAATAAGAACCTACTGTATAGCACAGGGAACTCTACTTAATACTCTGTAATGAACTATATGGGAATAGAATCTAAAAAAGAGTGGATATATGTATATATATAACTGATTCACTTTGCTGTACAGCAGAAACACAACATTGTAAATCAACTATAGTCCAATAAAATTAATAAAAAAAGATTACACACACACACACTCCTGTTAGAATAATGAATTCAGCCAAGTTGCTGGATAAAAAGTTAACATACAAAATTCCCTTTCATTTCTATACACTAACAATTAAAAAATCCAAAAAGGAAATTAAGAAAATAATTCTATTTTTAATAGTATCAAAAAATAAAAAAATATTCAATAAACTTAACCAAGGAGGTCAAAGACTTGTACACTGAAAACTATAAAACATTGCTGAAAGATAGTAAAGAAGACACAAAGAGATGTAAAGCCATCTTCTGTCCATGGACTGGAAGACTCAGTAATATTAAGATGTCAACATTACTCAAAGCAATCTAGAGATTTAATGTAATCCTTATCAATATCCCAATGACTTTTTTTTCTGTAGAAATAGGAAAATCCATCCTAAAATTCATATGGCATCTCAAGGGACCACAAATAACCAAAACAATCTTGAAAAAGAACAAAGTTGGTAGTTTCACACTTCCTGATTTCAAAACTTACTACAAAGCTACAGTAATCATTATGGACACATGGAATGGGGAAAAATATCTTCAAATCATATATCTCATAAAAGACTAATATCCAGAAATATTTAAAGAACTCTTATAATTCAACAAAAATCGAACCCAATTGAAAAATGAAAAAAAGGAATTGAATACACATTTCTCACCAAAATACATACAGACACTAATAAACACATGAAAAGATGCTCAACATCACTAATTATTAGGAAAATGCAAGTCAAAACCACAATGTGATACCACTTCTCACACATTAGGACGACTGTTACCAAAAGCAGAAAATAAATATTGGGGATGATGGAGAAAACACAACTCATGCATTGCTAGTGGGAATATTGTGCAGCTGCTGTGGAAAACGGTACGGTGAGTCTCAAAACCTTAAATATCGAATTACCGTATGATTCAGCAATTCTGTTACCAAACCTGGTTCGTCTTCCCCAATTTACAGCAAGCCAAAATGCTGAGACGCCAAGGTTTGCAGCAAACAGAGTGTTTACTCACGAGGCAGCTAGGCGAAGAAACCAGAAAACACGTCACAGATGCACCACCCTGACGGCCACGGGCTGGGGGGTTGATGGGATAACAAAGCAGCAGCGAGGTCTGGGGAGTGGGGAGCATGGGGAGCATGGGGAGTGGTGACTGGGAAAAGGTGCGGTAATCCTCGTTCTACACAGGTGTAACTAAGCTACAGGCCTCTGCACGTTCCAATTGGAGGCGCTTAGCACACTCTGAGGGTGGAGCTTTCGGCTCTCTGACGTCAAAAGGTCAACAAGGGGACCCTCGAGCATGCCCAGTTGGAGGGTCGGTGGTCCTATTCCATCTTGACCAGCTCAGCTCAAAGGAGACACAACTGACTCCAAGTTCCTGGAAAACAACTCAGGCAAACATCTTATGGTTTAGGCTAAGTGCTGGGCCGCCTGGAGGACGTGCAAGTCTTAAAACGACCTTGATTAGTGAAGGCAGGTGAAGTGGATTTGACTAATGATTAACCACAGTTTCAATTCTGAGTATTTAGCTAAAAGTGTTGAAAGAAGGGACTCAGATATTTTTACAGCCAAGTTCACAGCAGCATTATTCATAATAGCCAACAGGTGGAAGTGTACTACCCAAGTGTCCCTGGATGGATGAGTGGATAAACAAACTGTGGTATATACATGCAATGGAATATTATTCAGCCTTAAAAAGAAAGAAAATTCTGACAATTGCTACAACTTAGGTAAATCTTACAGACATTATGCTAGTTGAAATAAGCTAGTCACAACAGGGAAAACATTGTATGATTCCACTTATAGGAGATACCTAGAGTTTGGATAATGTAAGGATGAAAATTATGCCTAGATTGCTATGTAGGCTTAATGCACTATCAATAGAAATCTAATAATTTTGTTTTTGTTTTAGTTATTGATAACATGATTCTAAAATTTATCCAAAAAATAAACACAAAAAAATTCTAAGTTTTTGAAAAAGAATAAAATGCAGTGACTTTTTCAGTATCAGTTATTATAATTGCTTGTAGAGCTACAATATTTAAAAGACTCTGGCACTAATTCCATAACAGTTTAGAAAACCCAAAGAGATAACCAGGCATACATAAAAAATTGAGTAAATGGTTGAAAAAGTAAGTTATAACCAGTCGTGGAAGAAAATATTATTGAATACATATTTTTGAGATAAATGGTTACTCTTGAAAAATGTATATAGACCATTACACAATTCACCAAAACTTAAAATATTATTTAGAAAATTATGAGCATTCCAACAGACACATGGGAAAAGGAGATGGATACTCCATTAAAAGAAAAAAACTGAAGAATATAAAAATCAGGGAGCATCATAAAAGTTGCCCAAGTTTCAGTAGTCATCAAAGAAATACTTAAGATTCTTATTTCCCCCATCAAATTGGCAAATAGTCACTATATAGTGTATGTGTGTGTGTACTTGTGTATCGAGAAACTAACAAGAATGCAGGGGGAAATAATGTTATATGCTATTTTTTAAAGTGTAAACCCTTACAACATCTGTCTGCAATTCAATCTAACAATATGATATAGAATGCAAAATAAGAGATTCAGTGGGAAAAAAATTCAAAGGCATATGCTTAGGAAATGTTCAATGACAAACACAAAGTTTAGTTTACAAAGATGTTCACCATAGCATGCATGCATTCATTCATTCAACAAATATGTATTAAGCATTATCCATATAAATGTCGGTGTTCTGGGCCCTATGTTAATTTCACGTCTCATAGAACTTACTTTTCAAAAGAGAAGACACACAATGGAAAATGCGATGAATAAAAACAGTAATTACATAAAGTGATAAGGGCTATGAAAATCATAAAACAGGGTAATATGTTAGTGCCGAGAAGCAAAGGTCTCCCTAAGATAGTGACATTCCAGCTGAGACCTGACTGTTATAAAGGAGCCACCATGGCTTTGGGGACAGAATACTTTCCAAGCAGAAAAAATAGCAAGGACAAGTAGAGAATGAAATTGGAATGTTTGCGCAACAGAAAAAAAGGAGTGTGTGAGTAAGCCCAATAGGAACAAAGTGAGAGGAGAGGTAGAGGCTGAAAAGACAGGTAGGCAGGGAGATATCTAAACCTTACAAAGGCATTTAGATTTTGTTCTAAGCCCAGTGCAAGTCACTGGAGAATTTTAGGCAGGGAGATAGTGATAACTGATTTAACTCATCAGAAAAATCACCTTGGTGAAGGAGAGAATGGACCACGCTGTGGCAAAACAAGTAGCAGAGAGACCAGCTGGGTGTCTAATGAGATGAGGAATGATGGCGACTTTCACTACAGCCATTCTTCGGCAACTTTACTGTTCATATGATTCTCTCATGAATCTTGCCGAAGTTCTGATTCTGATTCAGCTCGTTTGAGATAGGACCTAAGATTCTCCATTTCCAACAGGCTCTCAGGTGAGAGAGATACTGCTGGCCCGAAGAGCACACTTTGAGTACCAAGGCTCTGGTCAGATGGTATCTTTACAATTTAAAGTCAGAGAAGGAAGAAAGAATGCAGCTTCCATTTACATTTGGAGTTACAGCTGTAGGTGCTGCTGCAGGGCTGGATTTGGGGGGTAAGAGAAAGAAATGACTGTTAGGACTACAAGAATTCTTTATGTGAGCACAAAGTCAGACCAGCGTGATTACCCAATAAGAGGTTAATGAAAGCAGATGGAATATTACTAAAAATCTGAAAATCATATTTTAAAATAATCTTTTTTACATGGGCAAACAAGATTTACGATACGATCCCAACTGTAAAACAGGTAGAGCACATATGGAGAGATATATATCAACATGGAAAAAATATCCTTAGGATTTTTTTCTTTGTATTTTTCTTTTTTCTTACATTTTTAATAATCAACTTCGATTACTTTTATAACCAGAAATACTTTTTATTCCTTTTCTGTAAAGATCTAAAGCCTATGCAGCAAGATGGCATCATCTGTTTAAGTTATAGTGGAGGGCACATAGATTTGTTATATTTTCTCCTATGTTATTGGTATGTTTGAAATATTTTATATTTCATATAAATAAATTAAAATTTAAGCCACTGTTTTAAAGGATCTCATATTCTTATTTTCATAAAAAGTATAATGTAACCTGCAGGTACACAAGCACAATCTTTTTGAGTACATGGGCCATCGCAATTAATCTTCCACTTTATTTTTATATTTCCATTGTGTGAACTGCCTGCCTGGAAAGTTTTATTTCTTGACTGAGTTTTAGTGTTTTCTACATAGAAAATTTACTCTTTAATCAGGGCATCATCGTTTAATAATATTTTTAAAAAATGGAGCCACGACTTTCAATGTCAGGCCTCTACCTTTCTACCCAGTCATCCTGCCGGAAATGTCAACAGTCCAAGGTCTGATGATCGGGAAGTGGTGCCTGGCTGAGCAAGAAGGGTTCTGGGGGGCACAGAGAATGCTGGCTATGACCCCGGCAGGTGGCTTGCAGTAGGGGTGAAAATATGTGGGAGTGTTTGGCATGGCAGTATGGGGGGACATCTTCATGCCCCTGCAGAGCCGGCGGGAGTGAGGGGGCACAATCATGCTGGTAAGTGAAAGCTTGATACCACCGCTGTCAGGATGTGACAGGGAAAGGACGGATTAGGTCCAGACCAGTGCTTTTCAAACAACGTATCACTCCACAAGCACTAGGTGGCAGCAGCGTGTGTAGTCTGCAGGCGGCACAAACAGATTTGAACTCGTCTTCCCTTGCCCTGGAGGGGTTTCAAACCTACAGAAAAAAATAACATCTACACAGAAGTACCAAGTTGAAAACATAGTTGTAAAGTTCTAAAGGAAAAGGGAATATCCTTGAGGATAAACAACTGATTATTTATTGTATCAGGTGGACTCACTGATTTTGCTTGTAAATGTATCATATCTAGGGTAACTCGAATATGAGTCCATTTTTCCCTCTTTGTGGAAACTATCTTTCGATGTACATGATTTCAGGTAATAACAGAAGTGAATTTCCTCTGGGCTGCATATGTTTGCAATTGTTTATTCAATTTGTTTCATCTTCAAGTAAAGTCAGGAAATGCGAAGGGACGTAGTAGTCCATTCCGGTAAATAAGGGGGGTGAAAGCTCTGTCCAAAGCCTAAAACACTGACCTGAGCTGGTTAGCACGTGAGCTTTTATTTTCTGTTGTAAGGGTCTCAGATACTGGAATTTGTTCTCGTGTGTGTGTGTGTGTGTGTGTGTGTGTGTGAATGTATATGTGTATGTTCCTATGAATATGTATATATTACACATTTTCCATTATATCAAATATGTATTCTTGTGGTAGTTATGGACCAGAGGATGAAAACCATAAATATTTGTGACCTCTGAAATGACAAATTGTTTTAGAATGGGGAAAGGTGAATTAAAACTTATGGGGCTGGGGCCTCCCTGGTGGCGCAGTGGTT